>NC_091121.1:14225936-14918436 GCF_040183065.1 Periplaneta americana
GCTTCCTATAGCGACGCCACCACGTCTACACCACGCAGCTTATGCTTATGGTCCGATAACGGGGAATCACAACAAGATGTATTTCCTCACTTCATAGGCATGAACGAGAGGCGAGAGATTTGTTTAAATTAAATAATGTTTATACCCGAGCTCTTATCCGTTGTGTTTCACAAACAAAGCGCGGAATGAAATCATCTTCAGCAACAATAAACATTCCTAATTATGTGTTGCAAAATCTCTCCTTCTTGTCCATGTTAATTTATTCTAATATAATAACACTGATATGCTACTTAGCAGTTCTCAGAACTTGAGGCGATACTATGATACTATTAGAAAAATGGATCACGGATACACCACACAGCCCATAGAAACACGAAGCAACTAAAAATTCTTAAAAAGATAACGTATTTCTCAGCGATATAATTGATTTAGTTTTAAAATATTTAAATGTTCTTGTAAAAAATTTAAGTAAAAAAAAAAGAAAAACTCCAAGATTTATGTGTTTATAATAGATTTCCTGAAAATATGTATTTACGTAAATTTTTTGTGAAAATATGTGTTTTTATGCGAAATAAAATTCGGGTTTTAAACTTGAAACTTGACATTCGGAATTTTTAACTTTGTTAATTGTGTTTTATCACACGCAAGAAAAATATTTAATTACATAGGAATCCGCTCCTTAGTCATAACTCTTTTTTTTTTTTTTCCAGAAAAATTTGTCATTTAGGATTTTAAGGTTACTGATTTCTGTTCTTTTAAGGGTCCAGTTTTTATCTTGAAAGGAAAGCAAAACTAGGAAAATTCTATTAAACTCTTTTATTTGAAATATCTCAAAGAATAACCCCCGAAATTAATAACATTACTTGCGGTTCACTGTATATATTGTCATTAAATATTTCGAAAAGTAATGTGGGAGATGATAACTTTGTGATGACACAAGCCTTCTCTGTTGCTTCATGAAACTCAGAATTGTATTTAATTTTTTCTTGTAATCTAGAAGCAACCAATAGTGTTGAAGCAGCAACTTTCAGCTCAGCAGCTGTTAACGTATTGCACCACATCTCCATACGGAACGAACAGTCAAGGACCTTTATCTTGCTTTCTGATCACTTGTTGAACAGTTTCCGAGAATTACACTTTTTCCCCCTACAACTCCCCCTTGTCACGAACGGAGGTTAAGTTTCGTATTAAAGCGAGATATTTTGTAACATTTTATCAGGCGCGCTCACTCTCGTGGGGGTCGTTTATAAACTATTTATCTGGCAGATTATATCTTCTGATCATCGTGATATGCAATGTGTTGAAAGACTATTGCTCCCTTCTTTCTGAAATTCCTAGCAAACCGAGAGCATTAACTTGAGCATTGTCTTGATACTCTATGATGAATGTTATAATTAGATAGGAAAAAGATAACGTTTGATACTGGCCGATAACAAATTCGTTTGTAATACTTGCTCACGTGTAATGGCGATTTTGGACAGCCTTTGATCAGAACTACGTATATGCGCTATTATATGGATTACATATTGACAATGCTATCTCCATATTTTAATGTACACGATAAATTGCGATCAATTTTTAACTGGGGCTCTCTCTTTCATAAGGATAGTTCTACGACACGGGCCTACCTTTCCGAGAAAACCATGTTAAGAATTTATATCGTCTTAATATCTGTAATCGGTGAGGTTTCTGTTCTCAAACCTTGGACCTAATGGTAGCCAAAATATAATCGAGATAGACTAGAACAGCGTTTCTCAAACTTTTTTGAAGTGGGGACCACTTTTTAAAGTCAGAACAGTTCCCCGGACCACCTTAGTCTTGTACCCTTCGAAAGCAAATTTATCATTTTCGTAGCATATTTTAATACCAGTATACTTATATTTTAAAACTGAATTAAGATTCCGTACTTTGGTCCTCTGTTATGAATTCGGGTGGTCCCTGGCTGGGTTACAGGCGCGGCGCCAGATGTGCAGGGAAAAGATGGCGAGAAACACCACGTATGTAGTGCTTTAAATCCCTCTTTTGTTGATACAGCGTCATAAAATAACCCAGTATATAAATATATCCCTCTTTTGTTGCTGAGAGTAGAATGGGGAAGTCGATAGACTGGTAGGGTAATAAATTTCATCAAATGTCAGTACTGGGAGAAGAAGTGAAATTCGATTGCCATGTGTCATTTCCAAACTCTGAGATTTTAAGCTACAGTGTGATATGGAATTCGTTCGAATTTGATTTTTTCTTCTGTCTTTTTTGAAGGACCACAAGGGCAGATGTCGAGGACCACAGGTGGTCCGCGGACCATAGTTTGAGAAACGCTAGACTAGAATATATGCAGAGTAATATAAACTGTAGTATTGAACGTAGCATGAAGAGATGGGAGAAATTTAGTATGAAAGGCTGTAAGAGCTGCATAAAAATGTCTTAATTTACTGAGAAAGAAAATTTAATCCAGTACACGTTAAAAAATCGGTGTCAGAATAATGAAACAGACTTTATTTCACAGTAAAACCCCTTTTTAACGAAATATCGGGGGGGGGGGCAATCTACAAGCTTACTTCTAATCGAGATATCTATACATTCTATCAATCGCAATTTACTTTTGCAAGTGCCACTCTGGTGAGACTATACTTGATCTAGAAATTAATTGCAAAGGTTTAGAATGTGTTCTGAATTCGGCTAAAACGGTATATTTGCGAATTCATTCAGATGAAATTTCAGTCAGATTTTCCCTAAAAAAACGTCACGGTAAAAACGAGGTACACAAATGCAGTTTCAACAAAGTGGTACATAAAAATCAGAAAGTCAACAGGAATGTGGCATGGGTCCATTTTTCGCTGGGTCCCTGATTCGAGTCATGCTTCGCATTTTAGCTGCCATAATAAATACATCAAGGAAGGTTTTGTTCGCACTGACACAGCTGATTGACGACATTTGATAGATTAATTATTTTTATTATTTATTATAAATATACACAATACTATTATTTAAATTGCAAATTACAACAGATGGCGATTAGATACATACATTATTTACTTCCGAATCACTCATTTCCAAATTACATTTTATCACTTTCGTTAGGCTACTATTACTTTATGAAGAAGCTTATGAAAGATTTATTCATGTGTCAAACGAAAATCGCTAAACCAGGAATGTCAAACGGCCTGTATTGCGTGTTCATACTACAAGCAATACAAATTCAACAAGGTTCAATTTTTAGAAAGATAAAGTCAATCATCGCTCTTAAGGAAATGTCGCGCGAGTTCTTGAGAGCACTCAGTGCAGGCGCTTTGACATCCCTGCTCTAAACCAATACAGAAACAACTTAAGGGGAGGCAGAGGTGAAATTTTCGAACAAAACTGAAGAAAAAATGAAAATTTGGGTTTTTCCATTTCTATTATCTTTATTTTGATATTCCGATGTTAGTTTTTGATTTTGTGCCCTTAAAAGTATGAAATTAAAACCAAGATAACTATTACTATATTATTCCGATAATAAACTAATATTTATAATTATTTATATACCTTCTCTGAACATAGAAATAAAAAGAAGTGCTGGGTAACTTTCGGTGCTGGACCCCGGACTTATTTCACCGGCATTATCACCTTCATTTCATTCAGACGCTAAATAACCTAGCGTCGTAAAATAACCCAATAAAAAAATAAAAAGAAATATTGAAAATTTCTTACAATATGGTGCATGGAGCATTTTATATCAAACGATGTAAAGTTTTATAAAATTATTAATATTTACAGAACTATTGTACTTAGAAAGTTGAAACTTGGTATGTCCATTACTGATAACTAGACTTCGTGGAATTGCCACGAGAATCGTAAGGTTTACTACGCACGCGGTATAGACTGTATGAGAAGGGGGCGTGCAAAGGATCAAGTATGCCTCTGATGTAAGCACTGAGCAGTATATTGCGGTTACAATAAAACCTGTATCCTGCATTCAAGTAATATAATGAATGATCTTTGAAATAGGAAATGTCTAAACATGTAAATACACAATTATTTTATAGTGAGATATATTAGCTCTTAAAATTTAATTTTATATACTCACATCATCCTTGAATATGTGCATTGCAGTAAAGAGTTACGTACATTTTGAGCGACTGCAAAGTGAACCTCCTACGATGGTCACTTAAACAGTTTTTATATTGGGAAAATATACATTCGACATCACACGATATAATACGTGCATATTTGAAGAACGGAAAGTCGCTACATTTTAGTACATCAACTTCAGACGTTTTATCGTGACCTGATAGTACATAATTTATAATACGAAATTGTGAATAGGCAGAATTTTTAGCAATAATATTTCTCAATTTACATTTCACTTTTTCTGAAATTAATGAATTGTTATTTTGGATAACGGTTTGTGATACTTTATCCACTATATTAAGGGCTTCTGAGAGTTGTAGTTTAGACGATTCTAACAGGGTGATGCTTTTGGACACGATTTTAAAATTAGAATCAATGAACAGAATATCTTCCAATAGATGTTCAGAAGGCAATGATTTTACAGCTGCAACAGGGGAACTGTCTGTGCTATCCAATGCATCAATTACCGCCATTATTTTTCCGTAATATTCTGCATAATAATTAATAGCATCCAACCACGTTTCTCAGCGGGTCAAGACTGGCTGCGGGGGTAAGGGTATTCCAGGGGCAATTATTTGGAACAGCAACACTCATTGTAGTATGTTTGATTGAATTCTTGTCTACACTGAACACATGTTAAGCTTTGACTATTCCAACCACAGTAATGCAAAAACAAGTGCTTACATAGGTATACATTAGCTGTAGCTGCTCTATCTATTTGGACCGGTCACAACTCTTAACATGAACTGCTTACACTACGAGACCGGGTGGTCGCTCACCTCTATACTGCCGTACATCGGCAACCTTATTGCAAGCTGCGTGTGGCAATTCAACGAAGTCTACTAATAACATACTTAGTATCCATTATCAATTTTGAACAAATCGGATAAATTTTGTGGATTTTGAAATATTCACCTCTGCCTCCCCTTAAGCTTGTTAACACGATATTTTCGTCATTATGCGAAATTTTTTATGTGTATAGTTTCACTTTATAATTCATGTAATGATGAAGTAAAAAAAAAGTAGCAGGGTTATGAGTTGGAGTACTGTAATAAGAGGCGTTCTAGTGTGTGGCTTGGTAATGACATTGGCATCTCTTTCTTTGCAGACCAAGAAAAACAACCCAAACCACATCAAGCGGCCAATGAACGCGTTCATGGTCTGGTCCCAGATCGAGCGGCGTAAGATTTGCGAGCAGCAGCCTGATATGCACAACGCAGAGATCTCCAAACGGCTGGGCAGGCGATGGAAGATGCTTTCAGAGGAGGAGCGACAGCCGTTCATCGACGAGGCAGAGCGCTTGAGACAGTTACACATGCAGGAGTACCCCGACTACAAGTACAGACCCAGGAAGAAGGCCGTGAAGCCGATGCCCAAAGTATCAGCACCCGTCACCAAGAAGGCGAGGAAATCCGCTCCCAGTCATCACCTCCAGAGGAACGACACCAACAACAACCACCACCCACAGACTTTGGGCAAAGACAGGCCTCCTTCACAGCAGCACACGCTGGTGCATTCTTCTGGGAACGCCAGAGCACGAATCACCAACACGCTCAGTTCTGTAAACCACAGCAGGCTCAAGGTGCGTCTGACCATCGACCGCAAGTTCAAAGACAGTATCCGTAGCAACAGACAAGCGTCGCCACCCCACCAGCAATACGCACCGCCTCCTCCGACCGCTACAGCCAAGGTGCCGTCCAGTCCTTCTTGCGATACTCCAGATTCCCCAGAAAGCGCGTCTTTCTACGACGACACGTCAATGCTTCTTGACGTGAAGTTCAACCCCGCAACAAGCTGCGCCTCCACGACTCCTTCGGAGAGACGGGATTACACCCACGCCTTCACCCTCAGCAGGCCAGACGCGAACAAGTCCATCAAGATGGAGCCCATAGATTACGACGCAGTGACCATCAAGGAAGAGCCCATGGAGTGCGAGTCTGAGGGTGCAGCTACAGGTGGCGCCCGGGGCGCTGAGAACCCCAGCCTGGCCGATTTGGACTCGTTGACAGACCTGCTTCAGATCCCGTCCGACTTCAGGGTGGACCTGGACACTCTGACCACAGACCTGGACTCCTTCGACACAGCCAGCTCCAGTTCGGGGTCTCACTTCGAGTTCTCCTGCACGCCAGACGTTTCGGACATGCTCTCCGATATCGGAGTCAACAATGACTGGGTCGACACAAGTTTCGCGAGTCTCATTAACTGTTGAAGCTCTTTGAGTGAATGTGTTGGTGCTATTTGGCACTGGAACAACGTGAAAGGAGTTCGTAGTGGCAATCGTGTAGATGTGGTCCAGTCACTTTCAGTTTTTTTTTAATTATCCTTTGAACAGTCGGGGTGTCACAAGTAGCAGGTTTTTTTAACATGAGAGTTTCAGTGCTTCTTGTGAACTTGTTCGAATGATATCTTGTTTTCTGTTTATAAATATATATGAATATAAACTATATACCTTCGGTTTTGAATGTGTGCATAACACTTATAGATTGACAAATCGAACTGAAACCCTGACCGAGTTACTACGTGAGCGCTGGCTGTCTTGGGGAGGAGCAAATAAGAAAGCACGGGGTGAAGGGAGAGAGCGCTATGCACTGTATACTTTATTTTATTTCAAGGAGTGCAGTTCGATGGCTCCTTTGAACACCCACTTACAGATTTATGACTTCCTACACAAACACCTGTGACAATTCCATTCTATCCGCTCGTCCCAACATTGCACTGTTGCCACAATCCTGGTGACCCTCGAAATGAGACTGACGGGATTCTTGGAATTCGGAAAAGATGCGACAACTCTGCCTCCACGTGTATTTGACGGGAGCCTGTCAATTCTTCTGAACGAAGGTTGTAATTGATTACTAACAGGAGAAGACAAGATTTCCGTCAGAGTAAGGAAGGCATTTATTTATGACTACCAATTAGTAGGGGGCAGTAGGTCTGTCGGCAAAGTCCTTTCTATGAAACTGCACTCCATGAAATAAAATAAGGTATACTTGTAGGTCCACTCACAGTTTGTCAAACCTGTTAACAAAGGCATTAAAAGGTTGAGTAGTTGCCTGCAATGCTAGCATAATGGAACCTTCCTAGCCGACAGTCGAGGCAAAAATGAAGAATCCGTTATTGTGGTAATACTGGAGAGTGGTTCTTCTATTGGTCGCGATGCCCACACACACCCTCTCAGACATTTACGGGGTGATTGGTGACTGAATGACGAGGAGCGAGGGAGAGAAAAGAAAGACAGAGAGAGATTCCAGAAGTTGGCGTGTTTTACGGGGTTTCACTTGAAGTTGTCAAGCTATACAAATGAATCGTTCACTTGAAAAATTTTTGTGCTGGGAATCAGACAAGGAAATTCATTATGGCCATCGTTTCGGTAATGGTCAATTCATAAGGGTCAAGTGTCCACTTTCTGTAAGTGATTGTCACTTTCAGGTGTTTGCAGTGCCCCTTCTACCCCCCTCACCCCAACTCGTCAAATGGGGCAACAGGTATGCATGCACGTGCTTGGATGTTTACATTTATATACATGGTAGGCCCTACTTGTTAACTCCGTAAGGTTTTGATCTCTTGTACGACGGTCTCCAGTGGCCGTAGTACATTTTTTTTTAATTATTATCATTAAGTTGAGTCTCAGTCTACAGATGGGGAATTTATATACCACTCAATAGTGCCTAGAGGTCCTTTGTGTGGATCTTTCGTACAAATATGGTTGAGGAAAAATTTCACAGAGCCACAAGAAAATAAAAAAAATGTTGACGTCATTGTTGGTGACCAGGGAAACTATATCAGGCTGTGAATATGAACTCTGGTGACAAAACTTGCGTTTCTTGTTTTTCTTTCCTTGGAAAATTTTTTTTCATGATATTGTAGGTGCTTGTGTTTGCAATGTACTGAACCGGAAAATTACGTAGCGAAGTCCCAATTGTGATTTGTGTTGAGTCACTTTGTGCTCATGGTGGCCACTTGCCTAGCTGATATACACACCTTGAGTAGGGCCTAACTGAATTTCATTTGATTGTGTTACATTCAGCAAACTATACTTAACGGGGAATACCCCTAACATATCACACGGTTCATCATTTATTATTGTATTATGATTATAATCATCATTATTATTATTGTAAAATTCGTAATATTTGTGTTCTCCTTTGACAGCGCATGGAGTATAACATGCTTTGAAATTTGTTTTGTTTTAATTGCTATAACCATCTTAGTAAAGAGGCGTTCAATGAAAAAAAGTCAAAAAAGTTTGTACTTAATTAGCATATGAAAATTGAAAATATATATTAAAAAAAAAAGCTTTGAGGTATGTACAAAAACAAGAAAGCACAGTCGGACATTTTCCATTTTCTTCTATTGTAATCTGCGTGTTTTCTCCATTAAATTGAGGTGTATAAGAAGTATAAAAAATTGTGTTGTAGAAGAGAAAGAGAGGAAAAAAAACAGGAAAAAAATCAGTGGTAATATTGACCTACCAGTTGTTTTTAATCAGCCAATCATCTTAAAGCGCTGTGTAATTAAAAAAAAAATATGTAAATTTTAATTAGGGTATATAGGCTATATATAGGACGTTCACTCGTGATTGATAGAGTTATCATTTTGATTAAGCCTTAACTTTATACCTATTAAAAAAATTCACTTTTTAACACAAAGATTTGAAAACGTAAATCTTGGTTGTTTAGAACACATAGAGCCAATTCTTTAGATCGTTTCCTGTCGGTTGAGTAGAGATTTGTACATTGGAAAATGCACTTTTTGCTATACTTGCTGTGTCAAAAGATTTTTCAACGCCTAAATTTTTATCATTTTTGTTTTTAACTAAATCTGTTTTCAACCTAGATTATAGAATGTATCATAACAGGAGTGAGAACATTGATTTGATTTGAGTTTTGTGATACGTGCTCGTGACGCAACGATTGGTTAAGAGTTGGTTTTCTTGTTCTTAACGTGGAGAAAAATTTTTTTTAACTTGTTTCAAAAATACTTCATTGAAGCAGTCCAACAGTGTTTGTTAATGTCTTTTGATTTTCCTTCAGTTATCTTTTTAAATTGTACGAGAAAAAAAGAGGATTTTTATCCTTTCGTAAGCCCCCAAATTGAAGCATTATGACACATTTTTTGAATGCATTGGTGGGTCATTATACGCTTATGTATGATGTTAATTCAATTAGTCACTTGTAAGATAAGATAGGTAGAAAACGTAAACAGCACAAACCTAATCATACACAATCACTTTCATGGGTACTTTTTGTGTGGGGAACATGATTTTTTATAACGACAGATGTGATATGTATTAAAAGGAAAGTCCTGTCTTCTTAAGTGTGCTTTCTCTAATGGAAGTTAATCCGTTATTCAAAGAAAACTGTATTGTATGTTCAGATGCATCGAGAGAGGTCTCTCTTTGGAGTGTATAAAGTCTCTTATCGAGTGTGTGTTCCTCAAAACATGGGTTGTAACAACTGCTGACGAAGAAAAGTGGCCTCTTCATCTTCGTCGACGAATAGCTGCTGTGTTTTAGTCACGTGATCGGGTAGTTTGAGGGAGAGCTATGTGTAGTTTGGCCAGGGGATGGGGTGGAAATATGTAATACTTGAGTTTGCAGCCATGTTAGATGGAATATCATATATACCCTTTTTGCTCACCTTTTTGTATAGTATATTCTTTTTTGTTTTTATATTGTTATATTATATTAAATATATATAACCTTTTATATTCGGTGAGGTATAAGACATTATGTTTAGTATTTTCTGAAATGCCCTCGCTGCAAACTTTACAAGAGGCCCGTGTAGTCAACATATTAAAGGCACATTTCATTCGACGCCCCCGCAGAAACCTCCCTGTGCTCAGATATTCTGCAAGTGGTGAAGTGTGACATGATCACCGGAACCTGTGAAAAGTGTTAACAGCCGACGCGTTTGTTGCACAGACATTTTCTTCAAGGTTCGTGAATCTGTGAATCACACTTTTTTCGGAGTCTGGGTGATGACAAACCCCGCAGATATCTTGTAACTCAATGTGCTATACAACCATAAACTAATGTCCAAACCGCCGGTGATTTCATTTCCACAGTTACTGTGCTAAGCGCTACATTCCACGAAACACAAGAAAATCACCAAATTCTGAAGCTCAAGGTCTGTGCATAACGTTGGTTTCAACCTACGTAACTCCCAGGCCAATAGAATGGCTTCGGAGGTCGTGACAGAGCTTATCGTTGTATGATACAACTTGTAAAGTGACTTAAAAATGTCATCTGGGTGGAAGGAACGTTTATTCTTTAACAGTGTTTGCTGTGACGTCATCAGTTGCTGCAGATTGTCAACTTCACAGGGTGATTATTATTATTTTTTTAAGTTTGCTTGTTAAACACAAGTAGACTATTTCCCCTGATCAGTGAGCGAACGACAAACCCTGGAACGGACACTATATGTATTGCAACTGGTGGCGTGTAGCGGGGTTGTGATCCCAGGACTCCAAACCACGATAAGACTTATTTTCCCTGCAAGAACCTCCCAATTGTTTTTCTAAGTCAGTTTTGTTTTGTACGTATCCTACATGCTACCACAACAACATTTTATTTTGTAGATGTAATTTGAATAGGTAGGGCCTATTTATTCCATTTTTTCTATTATTTTGTTTGTTTTTTTTTTTTAATTCTGTGTGCTTTTGTTAAAGAGAAATACCTTCTGTGCTTTTATTATGTTAATAGTTTGTACAACCTCACTTTAAAGATTTTACATGTAAGGAAATAATTTATGAAACAAATTAGCAATATTTTTGCATATAAGATAAAATAGTGTAAAAAAGAGAGTTTCCCATAATGGCATTTTGTAAAACAACCCATGTATCATACTTCATATATAAATATTATAGTTAAATGATAACGTGTACATTTTGTATTGTAGTTTGTTTATAAATATATATGGTAAATATACCATCTCATTTTTTTAAAAGAATATACTGTTTTCATTTTTCATCACGACCCACTTCCTTCAACAGTTAAAGGAAAGGAAAATGAGAGAGTTCATACGAGAAATTTCTCGACCTATACTTGTTTTTTTGAAAGATGGGACATGACAGGAGCGTTGCGATCGGAAAAACAACTGAATGTCACATAGGCCTGTTGCTATGGTAACAATGGTTGAGTTGCCAAACTTACACTTCTCCTTGGCGAGTGCTTAATAGCTCGCTTGGCGACATTTATTGTGCACACAATGTTGGCATTGGTACGTTTCGTCTTTGATTCTCTGTCGATTTTTGTATTGTTTTTTTACCTCCCCGTGAATTGTCAATGAATGTTTTAACGTCAGCCATCTTCACGACAATTGCTGGCTTCCATCAGCTGGCAGCGTGGTAGTCCATAATGGCAACATGACACTGTAGTTCCAAGTTCTGCCGCTTAACTGTCATGTCCCATCTTTAAAAAAAAAAAAAAAAAACAAGTATAGGTATTGACTTACCTATAGTCAGGGACGGGTACTTATGGAGATCGCAAAAATCACGAGATAATAGATATACAAGATTTTCACTAATCTTTACGAATTAAATGATTCTGATTAATAATATGCGGATAAAACAATTGCGACAAATCCCGAAATAGAGTTCTAATAGCGAAATATGAACACATTCGTGAATTATTACTATTGCGTCGTTTTATACCGAATTTCATATTCTGAGTTTTTTTTTCTTTTTTTTTTTTTCTTTTCACTTTTGAATTTGTTATATATCAAAGTTGGCTACATTGCATGGTATTCAAAGTGTTGTAATTACATTAGTGAACTCAAAAGACTGAGAATTCAACATTTCACTAATAATTTGAAAGTGTTAATTTGAGGGCTGCAAGTTTCTTTCGTTTTTAATTAAGGGAACGCACAGGTGAAATTACTAAATCTTACAGTTTTCATTTTTTTTCTCAAAGACCAAGGACACTAGAATAAAATTATGTGACACGTTTCCTTATTAAGATGAAATAAATGGCAGGAATTTTTTTCAACGTGATTTTCTTTAATTTTCGACTTGTGGAACCATTTATATATTAATTTAATTAATTTATATATAAATGGTTCCACACGTCGAAAATTAAAGAAAATCACGTTGAAAAAAATTCCTGCCCTTTATTGCATTTTAATAAGGAAACGTGTCACATAATTTTATTCTAGTGTCCTTGGTCTTTGAGGAAAAAAATGAAAACTGTAAGATTTAGTAATTTCACCTGTGCGTTCCCTTAAAGTGTGTTAAATATAGTCTCAATCCAACAAATATTGTCTATTGGCCATACCGCACCTTTATCAGAATCCAACGAAACTTTAATGTTAATTATTCGGAAAGTAGTCTAATATTCATACTGAGTTAATACTCCAGTTCCGAAATAATTGTATTTTCCAAAATTTCCATTAATCTCCGCCAAGAATACAAATCAATCTTCAACAATCTCTGCCGATACCGTTATTTAAAAAACACAAATAAAATTAATCTCCGTAAGTACCTGTCCCTGTCTATAGCTGTCTCCTTACAGTAGTGGAAAATGTGGCATGAACTGCAGGAAGAGAATTTCTTGTTTTGAAGTGAATATACCGCACACGTCATGAAATCAACATCACATAGAAAATCTTGCGCTTGAAAGAGAGAAATATTTTCTGTGGTAGTTGAATTATTTGACGGAGACAATCGATTTTCTATGTCAAGGAATTTCTCTACGGGCGGGCACAACAACCCATTATGCTGCAGTGCATCCAGGACTGGAAACCAGAAGTGTTAAAAAATAATTCACACCTTTTTTGGTCCTTAGTTTCTTCGGAATATCTGCTGTCTGTGTGTATTTTCCTAATCATATAACCGATCTCTACGTTTTATATTACACACGATTCATCTATTAAAATTCTACAGGACCTAAAACGCCTAAATGACCATAACCTTCCTATAAATACCTAAAAGCTATATTTGTGCCTGATAATCGCCTTTTTAGTGTTTTGCATATATTTAAAATAAAATTACCGGTACTAAAATACAAAAATGCTAGGGCCTATCTAAAATAAAAAGAAAATCTTACAAACACTGGTATGGCAAGTTAGTTCCATATTGATTGGTCTTAGAAGTGGAGGAAAGAAGATTTTACCTAATTTTCTGGAACCGAAGAAAAGTACATTAGCTTAAAAGAGGTGGTTAGGCGAGAGCTTACAAATTAGTCAGTGCACCCCCGTTATGCGAAATGAAACTGATCAATCGGGAATCAAATCTCTATCACTGATAGAATCTGAGTCTTCAGTTAACTAGCACTCATTGTCAGCACCAGTTCTTTGTACTTAAATTCCACCTAAAATGGAATAGTCTGTTTACTAAAATTAAAATAAATTTTTAATTTTATATAAACTTCATGAAGTCCTAAATTGGATTTTCTAAAATCCTAAACATCTCTTTTTACCACTTAGAAATCAGTTCCATAGTTATTACCAGAACTAGAAAGTTGGTACCAAAATTAAGTTGTGTGAGCGTGGACTATATATCTACCGAATGAAAAGTAGTCAATATCAGTGAACCAGAACGACACATATGTACAGCAGGGTGGTAACCAAGGGCCTTAGAACAAGAAAATAATAAACGAATAATATAAAAAACAATAATTTGTAATTATAAACTTCTAACTCCCAATCTAAAATAATTTATCCATATATATAAAAATAACATACAAAGAATACAATTATAATTCTAGTCTCATTGTAACAAACACCGATGAACTTAACGTATTTTAAAAATAATGTTATAGAAATGAGCAACAAAATTGCAGTTTTCCTTTTTTTACATTCCGGGACAAATATAACTCAATCCAGGATACAAGACACACCATTAAAATCCAGGACGTCTGGTGGTATTAGTGGCAGTGTTAGTACCGGTGGTAGTATTTATACTGATTTTATTAGTAGTAGTATGTACTCTTACTTTGAAAGAGGAGGAGAAATTAAGGATATTCGAGAATAAGTTGCTTAGGAGAATATTTGGGGCTGAGAGGGCTGAAGTTACAGGAGAATGGAGAAAGTTACACAACGCAAAACTGCACGTATTGTATCTTCACCTAACATAATTAAATCATGCATAGTGTTCTGCCCAAGGGCAGGGTCTTTCACTGCAAACCCAGCATTCTCCAGTCTTCCCTATTTTCTGCCTTCCTCTTTGTCTCCTCATGATCCATATATCTTAA
Source organism: Periplaneta americana (assembly GCF_040183065.1). Taxonomy (NCBI): domain Eukaryota; kingdom Metazoa; phylum Arthropoda; class Insecta; order Blattodea; family Blattidae; genus Periplaneta; species Periplaneta americana. The sequence continues at coordinate 14,240,230 of NC_091121.1, forward strand.
TGTCGTCTATCATCTGATATCTTCTTCTGCCCCGAACTCTTCTCCCGTTCACCATTCCTTCGTGACCCAGCCAATTCCTTTTCCTCTTCTTGATCAGTTTCAGCATCATTCTTTCTTCATCCACTCTTTCCAACAAAGCTTCATTTCTTATTCTGTCTGTCCATTTCACACGCTTTATTCTTCTCCATATCCACATTTCAAACGCTTCTAGTACCTTCTCTTCACTTCGTCGTAATGTCCATGTTTCTGCCCCATACACTGCTTCACTCCACACAAAGCACTTCACTAATCTCTTCCTTAGTTCTTTACTCCACTAACATAATTAGGAACATTAAATCCAGACGTTGACATAGGCAGGGCATGTAGCACGTATGGGTGAATTCAGAAATGCATATAGAGTGTTAGTTGGAAGATATGAAGGAAAAATACCTTTGCGGAGGCCGAGACGTAGATGGGAGGATAATATAAAAATGGCCTCGGAGGCAGGTGCGATTGTAGACACTAGATTGATCTTGCTCAGGATAGGGACCGATGGCGGACTTATGTGAGGGCGGCAATGCACCTCCGGATTCATTAAAAGCCATTTGTAAGAATAAGAATAATAATACTAGTGATAGAGCATAATAGAGGTGGTGGTGTAACACAGTAGTGGTAGAGTAGTAATGTTTATGTAGCAACGCTTTCAACTTCATAGGTGTCCAGCATCAAAATATCAACCACATGGGAAAGGAATGACTAAAGATTTTGCCTGGAACCCTCGATCAGAAATAGAATAATTTTACGTGCCGTGAACTGACACGAGGCTCAGCTTTACTTATATCACGGAAGAAGCCATGCTACATATATATTTTTTTCTTTTTTAGTAGGTTATTTTACGACGCTTTATCAACATCTTAGGTTATTTAGCGTCTAAATGAGATGAAGGAAATAATGCCGGTGAAATTAATACTGGGTCCAGCACCGAAAGTTACCCAGCATTTCTTCATATTGGGTTGAGGGAAAACCCCGGAAAAAACCTCAACCAGGTAACTTGCCCCGACCGGGAATCGAACCCGGGCCACCTGGTTTCGCGGCCAGACGCGCTGACCGTTACTCCACAGGTGTGGACTCTACATATATTTATCACTCTTTAAAATCTATTGCTCTGGATGGGATTTTAACTTCGGACTCGCTAGACATCGAGGACGGTAGGAGTTTTGTGAAATGAAATCTGTAATATTGAGAGAAATGGGACAACTTCCAGAAAATTCTCATTATCTAATGCCGTACATTAAAAGTCAACACCGAGAGTCGAACCAGAGTACCTGGAATGATAAACACGTCATAAATGTATGAGATGCAGTGTAAATAGTTCCACAGTGAAGTCAGTTTAGTTGTAAGCTGTAAGACATTCCTCAACGAGTTTATCTCTAACGTTAATATCAACTCTAGTTTAACAGGGGGAAAAAAGTCCAGCACGAAGTTATTGTAGAATAAGAAGAGCATCAAGTAGTCCATCAACTCTTTCAAGGAATCCACCCTATTATCCTATAAAATTATCCTCCTACTACAAGTTACATTACTTGTAAAGGTCTACCACCGCAGAAATTTTCATAATTGTACCTTGAATTTCCCCACGTTTTCTTGTACCCAAGTTAGTTTTCAACTTCACAAAAGTAGCGACGTCGGAAGTTTTAACAAGAAGTTGCTCAAAGAACTTCCAGTCTGCCCTCGTGTAATTGGTTTTGTATCCCCCTCACTTAACCGGAGGAACTGCCAACTACTACCCTCATCTCAGCGCTGTATTGCAGTCTATATAACCCAACTTCTGCAGCTTCTGTCTTGGGTAAGGTAAGATTTATTTTTACGCCATGCACAATATACATTATTTACTACGTTCACGCTTCTGATGGTGTTAAAAAGATGTTCTCTTCTACGTTTTAGACGAAGATAATGTATATATCTTAAATTGTTAAACATACAACCCTTATATACCTGTGGGTCAAATTCATTCATTCAATATTTTCAATCCAAGTGCAGGTATTTCACTGCAAACGCAACATTCTCCAACCTTTCCTATTTTCTGCTTTCCTCTTAGTCTCCGCATACGGTACATATATCTTAATGTTATCTATCATCTGATATCTTCTTCTGCCCCGAACTCTTCTCCCGTTCACCATTCCTTCCAGTGGATCCTTCAGTAGGCAGTTTCTTCTCATTTTTCCCTTTTTGATGAATTAAAGCAATATTGGTGATATGAGGTTCTATTTATTTCGGATATTCAACAACAGTAATAATAATAATAATAATAATAATAATAATACTTACTGGTTTTTAAGGAACCAGGAGGTTCATTGCCGCCCTCACATAAGCCCGCCATCGGGCCCTATCCTGAGCAAGATTAATCCAGTCTCTATCATCATATCCCACCTCCCTCAAATCCATTTTAATATTATCCTCCCATCTACGTCTCGGCCTCCCTAAAGATCTTTTTCCCTCCGGCCTCCCAACTAACACTCTATATGCATTTCTGGATTCGCCCATACGTGCTACATGCCCTGCCCATCTCAAACATCTGGATTTAATGTTCCTAATTATGTCAGGTGAAGAATACAATGCGTGCAGTTCTGTGTTGTGTAACTTTCTCCATTCTCCTGTAACTTCATCCCTCTTAGCCCCAAATATTTTCTTAAGCACCTTATTCTCAAACACCCTTAACCTATGTTCCTCTCTCAAAGTGAGAGTCCAAGTTTCACAACCATTCAGAACAACCGGTAGTATAACTGTTTTATCAATTCTAACTTTCACATTTTTTGACAGCAGACTGGATGATAAAAGCTTCTCAACCGAATAATAACAGGCATTTCCCATATTTATTCTGTGTTTAATTTCCTCCCGAGTATCATTTATATTTGTTACTGTTGCTCTAAGATATTTGAACTTCTCCACCTCTTCAAAAGATAAATTTGCAATTTTTATATTTCTATTTCGTACAATATTCGCGTCACGAGACATAATCATATACTTTGTCTTTTCGGGATTCACTTCCAAATCTATTATTATTATTATTATTATTATTATTATTATTACTATTATTATTGGTTCAGCGTTTTAAATATGATCATAAGAAATAACTAAAAAGCTACAGACGTGGACAAATTATTAACAAAATTGAAGATTTTTATGATAATTCTGTTTACAAAATTTGACTTTTCAATTTAGGCTACAGTTGACAATTTTGCATATTTCTATCATTACAGTAGATAGAAATATCCAAAAATGTCATATGTAGGCTATTGTAAATAGAAGAGTCAAATTTTGTAAATAATATATAATAAAATCTTCAGTTTTGCTAATAATTTGTAAATATGTAAAAATGTCACCTGTAGTCCAAATTGAAGAGTCGAATTTTGTAAAAATATACTACAAAAAATCTTCACTTTTGCTAATAATTTGTAAATATACTGAAATATCAATTGTAATCTAAATTTAAGAGTCAAATTTTGTAAAAATATACAATACAAATCTTCAATTATTCTAATAATTCGGAAATATGCAAAGATGTCAACTGTAGTCTAAATTGAATCATATTTTGTAAAAATATATAAAAACCTCCAATTTTGCTAATAATTTGTCCACGTCTGTACAATAGGCATATTTTTCTAAACTTTCATTGTGTTGGTAAAATGTTATATGGTTACTTCTGGAATAATATTCGTATAAAGACAGAATCGAAAAACAGCGTTCGTCTTCAAGTCATTTTCCCTTTCTATGGCATGACAGAAATATCACGCAGAGATGCAGTACCTTTCTTTTGGAGACTAACTTTTCCATAGTTCCTTGAATGGAGGTAGAGAGAGTGGGAGGCAGCGAGCTCTATACTCCAGTAAAGAGCTCACTGGAGGGAGGAAAAACGCAACTTTGCTTTGTAAATTTTTCATAGTCCACCCTTGACTCGACGTCCGTCAAGTTCTTCTTAGAGCTAAAATGGCTATCCGGGGGTAGGCACACGTGTTGGACATTGCAGTGGTATTATTTTTTCTAGATAGACGTGAAGTGTTGTGATATTTCTGCGTAACACGTGCGATGGGACTGCTTGCTAGAAGAAGAGTTCTTCTAGAAGGTGAGTTGATTTACTGTGTTCAACTGACCATGGTCCGTGACCAGGCGGTTTACTATTATCTTAACCTTGTTACGGTTGGAGCTTATGCGTCAGAAATCCAAAGTGAATCCAATTTGTAGTTCAGAAGGACGTTTTTAAACGTGTGCATGCGTGTTATAATTAGACACATCTCCAAGAATGTTGCGTAATAGCGTAATGTGTTTGACCTTAATCTCACGTGGCGCAAGCAGACGTTTCGATAGCAGTCCTTCAGATAATGTACTTCCCGATTTGAACACACGATCGAGTGTATAACCTTTCTTCAGTCACGTACCTCATTGACAGTTTGCATGGATTCAATTGGATGACGTGCATAATTTATTTTGCCCAATCGTGGGGACAATGTCAATTGCCGTATCACCACACAAATTTTCGCTATATGGACCGGTTTCGGTTCTCTAAGACACCGCCAGGTGTCAAAAAATTATCACTAGAACAAGGTATAGAAATCACCACATGGTCACTGAAATCTGGAGTAAAAATAATTGAATTTCTGCCTTACCTCATTATTCATTAATCCTATTAATCATACACGTCCTCTTCATTTTGTTTTTTTAGCGTGCTATTCTACGTAAATGTAAATGTAGATGTAAGATGTGTAAGACTGACCAGTTCCAATCTCCTTTCCATCGTAATTCTGAAGAACATAAGTAGTTATGGTAACACTTTACTTCTCTTTTAAGCTATAATTTAATGCTAATTGTTTATTTAGTTATTAATTAACTTAATATTTATTTTATTTATTTATTACTTACTATTTATTTTTATTTTTCTTTCTTTATTTTTCCATTTTATTTATTTATTTCTTCACTAATTTATATGTGTATTTATTTATTTATTTATTCGCTTATTATTTATTTTTATTTATATTTATTTAGTTTTCGTGTTTTATTTTTATTTCATTTGGGGTGTCCGGTGGTTCAGGACTACAATACGAGCTTTCGCTCACATACCGCAACTAACCCCTTTAAATCCAGGATTTTTATTTCATTTATTTATATATTTACTCATTTATTTTTATTCATTCATTCAATGTCTATTAATATAATTTAATCTTACGCTTATATTTTGCATCCTCCTACATTTCACAGCCTTTTGTATTTTTATTTATTTATTTGTTTGTTTATTTATTTGTTATTCATGTCTTTACTTATTTATTTATTTTTATTAATTCATTCTTTATTTCATTCATTCTATATCTATTAATGTAATCCAATCTTACTCTTATATTCTGCATCCTCCTACATTTCACAGCCTTTTGTATTCTTATTTATTTATTTGTTTGTTTATTTATTTGCTTATTCATGTCTTTACTTATTTATTTATTTTTATTAATTCATTCTTTATTCCATTCATTCTATATCTATTAATATAATCCAGTCTTACTCTTATATTCTGCATCCTCCTACATTTCACAGCCTTTTGTATTTTTATTTATTTATTTGTTTATTTATTTACTGATTTATTTGTTCATTTATTTTTATTCATCCATTCTTTATTCCATTCATTTTATGTCTATTAATATAATCCAATCTTACTCTTATATTCTGCATTCTCTTACATTTCACAACCTTTTATTTTCTGATTTATTTATTTATTTATGTCTTTACTTATTTATTTATTTATTTTTATTCATCCATTCTTTATTCCATTCATTCTATATCCATTAATTACTCTTTTATTCTGCATTCTCCTACATTTCACAGCCTTTTGTATTCTTATTTATTAAATAATTTATATATTATTTACTTCTTTATTTATATTCATTTATTTATTCCAATATTACTCCAATTGCTTCTTCCTTTCCTGTACCCATTCAGTCTTATTTCTTTACTTTCTTTCCTGTCATAGCCTCTTTCTATTTATTTTCTAGGCTCTCATTTCTTCCGACTCTACTCCCTCGATTTCATCCTCTCCTGCAACCTGGTATTTTTCTTTGAATTTGCCTTATTTTATTAATATCGTTATTTATTTATATATATACTGTAAGTTGAACTTTTAATTTCCTTCTTCACCGATTCCCATTTTCAATTAGTTTGTCTTCACTTATGCATTCGCGTGTTTAGTTATTTGTTCTTTCGGTTAATCTCTCTAATTTTTTCCTTTCCCCACTCTTTTTTTCCCCCTCCCTCATGTCTCCTGTTTCTATATATCTTTCATTCTTTGTTCTGTTTATTTCTTTATAGGTCTTTTACTTCTGGTTTACCTTTACACTATTTCGTTCACTCATCTTTCACGTTGTTTCCTTCCGTTTTTAATTCCACTGTCCATTGTCCCTGTTTACCGGCGTTCAGATTCATTTAAATTCGTTCGTCTCCGTTTGACGGTTGCCCGTGTTTCTAGCCCCGTGGATGTTTGTTCAGCGAGGTAGTATAGCAGGCGTAGTCCGATGTTGGTTCAACACACAACCCCAGCTGGCGTTCTTATTGGTGGGTTCTTCTGTCACACGACAGATGCTGCCTTTCCTTCCTTATGTATGTAGGCCACCGCTGCCTTATCAGAGTTCCTTGCCCATCTGCCACGGGTTCGAAAAAATCAGAGCAGCTGATAAAACTTCAATCTGTTCGTGTCGACCTACGTATGTACAAATGTAAGAGTGAATACACGTTTTATTTCAACAACTCATGATGTCTACTTTCGTCGGCACATTTCCTGTATTGATATCTGCGTATAAAGCTATTTTTAAAATGACTTGATTTGTTTTCTCCGCGCATTTCAATGCAAAGTAAAGTTGCAAGGTACTTCCACGGATATTTTTCTGCTTGAATATGAACTTATGTTTATTCATAACAACGCATGATTGTTTTTATGTACCGGTATTTAAAATAATTGTGTCTGATGGACAATCATTTATGTTCAGTTTTAAGGATTGCAAATGCTAACCTAATATTACCGGACATAGAGAATGTTATACTTAAAAATAAACGTCAAATGTTGGCTGCAGGTCCTTTAAATGAAAAAAACGAACGCTTGTAATTAATGAAAATGTGTTTCGATATTATACACATTGCAATTGCAACAAATACGCAGTGAATAAAGCTTAGAAAATGACTCCCTTTTTGTTTTAAATTTGTATATACTGTACATTTACGTACCAGTACTTGTTTCTTTCTTCCAATGCTTCGTTACGCAATATAATTCAAGTACAGTACATATTACAATCAAGAATCTCATTGAAACTTTAGTGTTGCCCCACTTCGATTATTGCGATTCTCTATTCATGAATCTAGATCAGCGGTGACCAAAACTCGAGCTGCAGTGATTACACGCGACAGACAGCCTATGCAGTAAGGAGACGGAGGAAAGGTAGTTGGCATGAAAACTACAAGGACATCATTTTATTTTTACTTCAATTTTTATTGTACCTGAGTTTTTTAATGTACTTCACTCCCACCCCTTCTACTAAGGAAGTTCCAACTCCACACAGAACCAAGACCGCAGATAGTAAGCAGTACTCACTTACTGAGTATAGTACGTTCCAGAAATATGTTCGCGTTTTCCAGTGATGAAAGACCTTTCAATATTGAATCATACTTTCGCACAGGTACTGTCCGTTTGCCTACGTCGCATCCCGATTTCCCCCACCTGCTTCTGCTCGCCCCTCTGTAATAGCTGGGCTGTTTCAGCTCTTTTCTGAAAACATTAATTTCTCTTAGGAATTGGAAGTTTACGTAATATTATACAGCTGTTTAATTTAACTTAAAAGGGCCTCGTTAAGTAATTAACTGTCACGCGATTTCCTCCCTTTCTACAATCCTGCGGCATAACCACTTGGACGGACAGTAGATAGCATGTCTGAGTAATTTTATATTTTCCGGTCGGGCAGAAGTGAAGATTGAATTTACAGTACGTAGAGTAGGTACAGAATTATTTCAACATGAGTTACTAGTACGAAGGACGAAACTGGCAATTGGAATTAGATGCAATAGTCTATAGTGCGATAATATGCACAAAAGAACTGAAGCCTGTATCGAAATGAACGGCCACCATTTTCAAAATTGTGTTTAAATATTCATATTATGATTATTTTTCAATTTAACTTCTTTCTCTATATTGTACGCTAATGTGCTGTAGACAGTATAATATACACTGCATAATGAATACGTTCGGATGGATAACTCACTTCGTGAGTAAAAACACTTATTCTTAATACAGTACTGTACTTTGATTAAAGAAAAACCTAATGAAAATTATCAAACTCAAAATCGCGATATTTTCTAGTTTACGTAAATGGATGAACTACTTTTCTTCCTTCCTATACCTAATAGAGTGATTTGTGTTTTACGCCAGTATCATCGAACTCCAGTCTTGGAGGGGGGAGCAAGCGGTGTTTCCAGTTCTCTAAAAGTATAGACAGGTTAATATTAAAAATGTTAGTAAAAATTTTATTTTATTGGGTTATTTTACGACGCTGTATCAACATCTAGGTTATTTAGCGTCTGAATGATATGAAGGTGATAATGCCGGTGAAATGAATCCGGGGTCAAGCACCGAAAGTTACCCAGCATTTGCTCGTGTTGGGTTGAGGGAAAACCCCGGAAAAAACCTCAACCAGGTAACTTGCCCCGACCGGGATTCGAACCCGGGCCACCTGGTTTCGCAGCCAGACGTGCTGACCGTTACTCCACAGGTGTGGACTTCCTTTTTTAACCTTCCTCTTGGATATAATCAGGAATTTTCGAAATTCTTCTCTCGATACTTGGTCGAGAAATTCGTAGTTTTTCAAAATTAAAAACTTCCTATGGACAAGTTATTTAAGCTATTTTAATCATTACTCTTTTGAGAAATTCTGTTCTATTAAAAGGCTTTAGAGCACGAGATATTTCAAACCCCCATTAGGTAGCTGACTTACTTACATTTATTTATCTCATCTTTCTCTTCCTGGCTATGATTTAAGACATGTCAATTCCTGGCGTTTAACAGTTCGTTGGCACATAATATTGAATCAGTTTTTCTACAATGTTATTATTAAATGAATAACTAATAAATACCCTTATCTAAAGATTAAGAAGATTAAAACTGAGATGAAAACTAATAATTTTATCCTTCTAGGGAGAAGATCTAAAAATATCAATATTCATGCACGTACAGAAGAATTATAGAAACACATACTTAGTGGTCAGTAATAATAATAATAATAATAATAATAATAATAATAATAATACATTATTCAGCGTGGCAATTAATGTTTCTATATACTCCTAATTGAACCGTTGAGCAAAGTTAACATATTACATTTTGTCCGACAGAACAACAAAGAAGTTATCTTTCTCATTCTTTACGAAATCACCTCTTACTGCTTGTAGATACAGAGTTTGTAGAGCGACATGATACCGCCACTGCTTGCCTTCAGTACGTGAATGAAAAAAACAGCAATGTACAGGAAACTCCTCGTACCCGTTTGAATGTCTGTGATTACACGATGTAATCACGACACCGCTTTGGTCACCGCTGCTGTACATTTAGAAAGTAACTACCTTTTGTTTTTCAATTTGTATATAAGCTACTGTACATTTACGTACCAGTACTTGTTTCTTTCTTCCAGTGCTTCGTTACACAATATAATTCAAGTACAGTACATATTATACTCAAGAATCTTATTCAAACTTTAATGTTGCCCCACTTCGATTATTGTGATTCTAAATACTGATCTTGCCCATAGACTACAGCGTGTTCACAATATCTGCTTTCGTTTCGTTTGTAACATTAGAAAACTCGATCATGTAACACCGTCACTAGAACTGTTGTCTTGGAATCCACCTAAAGAAAGAAGACTCTGCAACTCCCTCTTATTACTATTTAAAATCATCCACACCTCTTACCTAGCATTTCGTTTTGTTTACCTTTCACTACCTCGAACCCGGAACATGTATTACTCGACCAAGGCCAGTAGAGTCCTGCAGTCCGGAGACGTGGCGCTACTGCTCCTGCGTTCGTAATACTGCATCGCGATAGTTCACATTACGGCCGCGACTCCACTCGCCTTGGTCGAGCAATACCTTCCCTCTATTCCTCTGCACAGAACATCCTTCTACTCATCATCTTTCAGCATATCGATTCCACGCCTCTCGAATTCTCTCCCTGACCATGTCAGAGACTGTCGGACAATATCAAAATTCGAATTTAAATTAAAGAATCACATTCTAGTTCATGGAATTTCTTGTTTAACACCTGTCAGGTTGCGCAACTTCGGCTTATATTATGAATATGTTAGGAGAAAATCCACAAACGATTAGGGAAAACACGGAAATTTTACTTGAAGCAAGTAGAGCGATCGGTTTGGAAGTAAATCCCGAAAAGACAAAGTATATGATTATGTCTCGTGGCCAGAATATTGTACGAAATGGAAATATAAAAATTGGAGATTTATCCTTCGAAGAGGTGGAAAAATTCGAATATCTTGGAGCAACAGTAACAAATATAAATGACACTCGGGAGGAAATTAAACGCAGAATAAATATGGGAAATGCGTGTTATTATTCGGTTGAGAAGCTCTTATCATCCAGTCTGCTGTCCAAAAATCTGAAAGTTAGAATTTATAAAACAGTTATATTACCGGTTCTTCTGTATGGTTGTGAAACTTGGACTCTCACTCTGAGAGAGGAACATAGGTTAAGGGTGTTTGAGAATAAGGTGCTAAGGAAAATATTTGGGGTTAAGCGGGATGAAGTTACAGGAGAATTGAGAAAGTTACACAACACAGAACTGCACGCATTGTATTCTTCACCTGACGTAATTAGGAACATTAAATCCAGACGTTTGAGATGGGCAGGGCATGTAGCACGTATGGGCGAATCCAGAAATGCATATAGAGTGTTAGTTGGGAGACCGGAGGGAAAAAGACCTTTAGGGAGGCCGAGACGTAGATGGGAGGATAATATTAAAATGGATTTGAGGGAGGTGGGGTATGATGATAGAGACTGGATTAATCTTGCACAGGATAGGGACCGCTGGCGGGCTTATGTGAGGGCGGCAATGAACCTTCGGGTTCCTTAAAAGCCATTTGTAAGTAAGTAAGTATTATTATTATTATTATTATTATTATTATTATTATTAGTTATCACCAGGGAAAGGGGTTTGGAGTATTATAAAGAATGGTAAAACGCAGTATAGATATTCGTAGCTCAGTGACTGTCAAGCGAGCTGCGTGGACGAGTACAGTCCACTTCATACAAACTTACACGCAACGTGCTGTAAACGTATTTTAGAATAAACAAATGTTATAGTTTAATGACTAATGTCTAATTTAATTTCAATGTTATCTCTGTAGGTTCTTATGGCCTAGCAAGGTCAATGTGGACATTTATTCCTCGGAAAAAATCAATACTTTCGCGTCTGCGCACATCTCACAACATACGGAACATTGCTGAAGGTCAGATACAATTAAAATTAATAATATCAAGTTAGAAATATGGTCGAGCATAAAAAGTCGTATGAAACTCGCCTATAATGGTAATTAAGAAGCTCGTATGAAAATTATGAAACTCGCTTGCGCTCGTTTCATAAATATCCATACTCACTTCTGAATTACCTTCATTATAGGCTCGTTGCATAATGTACTATTTTATTATTTTCATCAGTGTTTGTATTTTTTTATATTTATGTGTGCTATCTGGAAAGATGGGTCCCGCGCCGTGGCGTCGCGGTCTAAGGCATCCCGTCTAGGACTCGCGTTACGGAATGCGCGCTAGTTCGAGTCCTCATGGGGGAAGAAATTTTCTCATGAAATTTCGGCCAGTGTATGGGACCGGTGCCCACCCAGCATCGTGATCCACTTGGGGGTAGCGAAATCCGGTTGCGAATACCAGCTATAACGGCTGGGGGGATCATCGTGCTAACCACACGATACCTCCATTCTGGTTGGATGATCGTCCACCTCTGCTTCGGCATGTGGGCGTGAGGCCAGCAGCCGGCTGGTCGGTCTAGACCCTTCACGGGCTGTAGCGCCACGGATTATTATTATTATTATTATTATTATTATTATTATTATTATTATCTGGTAAGATGGAAGAGAAGGCCTTATTGCCTTAATCCTGTCAGATTAAATAAATAGTCCACACGGTCAGCGCGTCTGGCCGCGAAAGCAGATGGCCCGGGTTCAAATCCCGGTCGGGGCAAGTTACTTGGTTGAGGTTTTTTCCGGGGTTTTCCCTCAACCACATATGACTAATGCTGGGTAACTTTCGGTGCTGGATCCCGGACTCGTTTCACCGGCATTATCACCTTCATTTCATTCATACGCTAAATAACCTAGATGTTGATACAGCGTCGTAAAATAACCCAATAAAATAATTAAATTAATAAATAAAAATACAGTTTTCGCTCAGAAGAAGTGAAGTACTGTTAATTTATAAACAAATAATAATAAAATCGTAATTATATTTCACAAATATTTCAGTTTTCAAAAAATCTTTGCATCTTGTGCCTTTATTTTTGTAGAAGTTGTTATATAAATTCATTAAAATTTATTTACTGCTGATCATTATCGTGCAGGGCGTGTATCAGGCACTTATAAATTTATTCATTTGTATGATTGTGATTTCTTTTACAACTACAGAGACATCATTTTATTTTTACTAACATTTTTAATATTAACTTGCCTATACCTCTCGATCAACGGCGTATGGTACCCCCTTCCACGACTGGAGTTCGATGATACTGGCGTAATATACAAACAAATCACTTTACTAGATATAGGAGGGAAGAGAAGTAGTTCATTCATTTACGTAAACTAGGAAATATTGCACTTTTGAGTTTGATCATTTTTATTTGGTTTTTGTTTAATCAAAATACAGTCCATTATTAACAATGAGTGTTTTTACTCAAGAACTGAGCTATGCATGTGGACGTATTCATTATGCAGTGTATATTATACTGTCTATAGCACATTAGCGTACAATATAGAGAATGAAGTTAAATTGAAAAAGAATCATAATATAGATATTTGAAAACATTGTTTAAAATGGTGGCCGTTCATTTCGATACAGGCTTCAGTTCAAATGTGCATATTATCGCACTATATATTATTGTACTTAATCCCAATTACCAGTTTCGTTCTTCGTACTAGTAACTCATGTTGAAATAATTCTGTACCTACTCTATAAAAGAGTACCTTACGTACTGTAAATTCAATCTTCACTTCTGCCCGATCCGAAAAGATAAAATTACTCAAACATGCTATCTACTGTCCGTCCAAGTGGTTTTGTCGTAGAAAGGGAGGAAATCACGTGACAGTTAATTACTTAACAAGGCCCTTTCATTTAAGTTATTTTAAACAATTGTATGGGTATAATATTACGTAGACGTCCAATTCCTAACAGAAATTAATGTTCTCAGAAAAGAACTAAGACAGCCCAGCCACTAGCTGGCGAGTAGAAGCTAGTGGGGGAAACCGGGATACGACGTAGGCAAATGGACGACAGTACCTGTGCGAAAATGATTCAATATTCAAACGTCTTTCGTCATTGGAAAACGCGAACATATTTTTGGAACTTACTGTTTACTATGACCGTAAGGCTACTATGACTGTATATGTGGTCTTGGATCTGTGTGGAGGACGGTTGAACTTCATTAGTAGAATATACATTCAAAAACTCAGGTACAATAAAAATTGAAGTAAAAATAAAATGATGTCCCTGTACAATCCCTTACTGTAACACTTTCTACATCTTTGACTGAACGCTAAGTAGTCGTATAAGTTATATGCAATCTTTTACAGAGGACTTCAAAATCATAAGTTGCCGTTCTGATTTCGTGACACAACTGCTGTACAGTACATCACTGATCTTAGAACGTAATGTTGGTGTTTCTGTTTCACTGATTTCTAAAGAAGTTTGTGGAGAGAGTTGAAAGAGGAGTTACGACGTCTCGCTCCGAATAGGGACAGTGTCTCGTCCCTGAATTATATCAGTGATGATCTTTGTTTGATTTTTTTCTTCTTTGACAAAACTTGAGCTATTGACGCGCGGTGAAAGGGGCCAACACCTCAGAAATATCCTTGAAGTGTATAATATTCAGTTTGGTCAGGCTTTCAGTAGTTTGCGGTCTTTCTCAGAAATTTAATTTCGACTGAGGGATTCGTCGTATAACGCTTTGCTTCGTGATGGTCCACGCTTCGCTGCCACGGTGATCACTGGCCTTCTCATGGCTTCGTAAGTTTTTATTGCAAGATGGATACGTACAGATTTAACGACGAGGAAAGTGTGATATCTGCAGAATTACTCATCGCTGCGACAAAGGAATGACGCATGATTATGAAATTTTAACATGGCAGTCACTCTGTCTGTTGCTGACTTTGTTATCTCCATGGAGATAAGGATCTGTGTGTATCTGGCCAGATAACGAGCCTTTTAATCTAATCGTAGCGATAGTACAAAATCGTGAAATTGCTTCCATAAGGTTGACAGATCTAGAATATTCTTCCGCGTAAGTCAAAACAATTACTATCTTCGCTGCATAAATTTACCATTCCTGTAAAATGTCTTCCCCATGTACTCATTCTTCTTCATCTCTTAGTTTTTCTCTGGGTCCTGTTCTTTCTTGTGTTGTGTATTCTTTTTCTTGTGTTTTCACCATTCTTCCTATTATTCTCTATTCAAATACTAATCTTCATTCCTTAATTTGTTACATTTTTCTCCCTTCGTCCGCCCTTCTCTTCTACTGTATTTCTTATTAAACTACTCTCTACCAATCCTTCTTCCTCTAAATACTGTTATCAACTACCTCTATCCTTTCCTATCCGTGGTGTAATTCCCCTATTTTTTTATTAATTTCACTGTGACAGATTAACCAAAAGTCGGGAAGCATATAAATACAGGGTGCGTCAGAAAGAACGGATGGATTTCACGTGGCAAGAAAATTGTAAAGATTCATCAAATCAAAAATTTATTGTTATCAACATATTCACCAATACATGCAGTTTATTTATGGAAAACAACATTATCCATATGATGTTCTTGGCTTTCAATACAGGCATCGAGGCGTTTTCTGATGTTCGCCATCACTTTCACAGTCATAGCTGGTGCAATTGCCACGATTTCTTCACGAATCGCTGTCTTCAGTTCGTCCAGTGTATGTGATCGATGTTTACAAACTTACGCCTTCAAATGGTCCCAAAGAAAGAAGTCGCAGGGCGCGAGATCTTACCGTAGCCTCGGACAATCTCAGTGCAATAGAATTTCGTCCAGGTGATTTCTTCTTTAATGTTGAACCTGTGATACGAAATGAAGCCACCCACCGCAAAATTGTATTCCGAGTTGGAATCCTAGTGTGACATCCGATGTCGAAATGAGTCCTGAGTGGCGATCACAGACTCTTCATTTTTCAAAAATATCTCTACGATGAAAGCACGTTGTACACCAGACAAACACCATATTCTCAACTGAAACTGCATTCTATGGCTGACCCAACAGTCGTGGTCCCCCTCACTATATCTCTCTCCTCGTTGCGTATCGATAGTTTGAAATCCATCCGTTCTTTCTGACGCATCCTTTATCTTCCATATGGGCTATTCCATCTCAAATCTACCGAAATATAGAGAAAATTGACTTGGTAATTTTTAAATACTATGAAACTTTTTCTGTCCGTAGACAACTGTGATATAATGTTTTGTACAAAGTTTGAGGCATCAGAACTTAATAGTGTTTGAATTAAAAATATTTAAATTTATCGTATTTTCATAAAATTAGCAAATTTAAACTGTTGTAGCTCCGAAACCCTTTCACCCAATGATCAAAATCATGGTTTATTTTGATTCTGAGAAATTAAAGTTTATATTGACATGTAAACAGCTTTTCTTACTTTTTATGGAACTGGAGAAACTTAGATTTTTCTTCATTAAGACGCCTTTGACCACGAAAAAATATTTTTAAAATATATGGTTAGATTCCGCATTGAATGTACAAATAAATACATTTTATTACTGGTGCACCGTTAATAACAAAGTATTGAAAATATCAAATAAAGAAAATAAATAGTACGCGCGTGAAGTAACCAGCTGATTGTGAGGCGGGAGTTAGCCGAGACAAACAAGGCCAGGAGACAAACACGTGATGTTTCGTCTAGTAGCGCATAGCTGGGCTAGCTTTATCACAAGTTTTCATAAACACAAGAGTAAAATGACGCCCAACGCTCGCTTATCTTCAGCTCTCGGCCAGTGCGTGCAGTACTACGCCGTTCAAGTCCAGGCGTGTGAAAATAATTTATTTAATACCCTCGAAACTTATTGCCGAGCCACTAAGCAAACAATGCCGAATCCGTCTTAATAATGCAAGGTTTTTTCTCAATATTTTTTTATATGGCCAAAAAGCCTAAAAGCAAGTAAAATCAGATTATCTGTCTCTCTGTGTACAATAAAAACAAGGATTACTTCTTATCATAACCTACTAAATGTCAGCTTCAAAATAAGCTCTCGTTGAATGTTCTGCAGTAAATGGTTCCAGAGTTCTAAGCGCTGAAAGAGGCTTGTTTTTATAAAATACGCTAAATTTGTCGCTCAATAGAACGAAAGCCGTTTGACTTTCGATAGTATATTTTTGAAAATGCACTGTCCTCAGCTCCTTGTATAAATAGGGAAAAAATTAGAGTAAAAAAAATGCGAGGTTTTTCACTGATCGATTTCATATGGAATAGCCCATATGCTTGATTTTCGTTTACTACATATTGGTGTTACCAGTATTTGTAAGACCAAATTACTCGTATCTACCAGTGACACATTCGGTTTTAGCCCTCAGCTATCTCAAAAGCAATCATTATGGATGCAACTATGACATTTTAAATGGAAAGGGGGTAATGTAGGTACTCAAAATCATGTAAAGCAGGAAAAGTTAATTACAGTGGACTCTTCTAAGTTCGACAACAGATGTTACGCATGCCTTTATACTGATTCCAAGCCAAGAGAGCTATCTAGCTCTTTTGTTTTAAGCCGAGTAGCCCACAGGAAGAGATGATAGGACGGACCCACGCCTTTCGTGGCCTCATTCTCTACAACGAGGAAGGCAACACACAACACGCAGGTATCTACTGATTACAGATGGGTGGAGGCGAGATAAGAAGTAGGCTCTCTGATCGTCCCAGCCTCTTTGGCAAATACCGCATCGACCTTGGCCCTCTTAAACTTTCCGTCCTCAGCCCAAATTTACACCAGGAATTATTATATATTATCTTCATGTTATTGTGGAGATGTTGCCATGGGAACCAACCAATGTAATAACGATTTTTTCTTTCAGTGTTAATTTAAGTCGCACTAAATTTCATTATATGCCTAATTTACTTCCTTAAGATAAACCAAACATCTGATTGAGGTGTTGGCTGATATGTACATATGTTACTAACCAGTACATCTCATTTGATGAACAGCTGTTTGAATACATCTGAAGTCTGATGAGTAGAGCTAGGATTTTGATGACCTATAAATCATGAAAAAATGTCCTAAAAATAATGCATTTATGACCTAAAAATCTTTAAAAAATGCCCTAAAAATTGATCTTACATAACTGGCTTAGTAGGAAAAGAGGTTTTGTACTATCTAATATTTAGACTCGTAATTAAATTAAATTTTAATACTAACATTTAAGTTTATTTAATTTTACACAATTTTTTGTAAATAGTACACTTTAATTAATTATTTTACCTGATGTAGTTTCCATGTAGTCCATCACAAGGCCACTCTTATCCGGAATTAGCAGGTATAGAGGAGTCTATATTGAAGGGATGGTTGGACTGATCCATTACATGGGGTGTACTACGTTAAAAGGGCAATATTTGTGTAGAAAAACGATTAAAATATTATACAAAATAATGGGTATTAATGGAAATATCAAAGGAAATAAACATTATTTTACATTAATAAAGGGGATTTATGGCCAAAATGAAATGAAAATGCCTAAAAAATGACCGAAAAAAAAAAACAAAAAATGCTCTTATGAGCTGAAACAGGCATAAAATGCAAAAAAAATGCCCTAACAAATATCTCTTAAAACACTCAGTTTATCACATACCATATAAATACTAAAGCAGCTATGTTTCTGGCTTAAAAGCAAAAAGATGCAATTTCATCAAAATCCTAGCCCTACTGGAGTGTAATATGTATCTAGTCAGTGATGTATGCAATGGAGGGGGGAAGGAACTGGCCACTCTACTTCATTATCTTCTGGCTTAGTTGCCTCATGAGTAATGCCTTGTTGGTGTCACTTCTAGGATCCGGACCTGTCTTCGGACAGTTGACTAAACAAACAACACGGTAAACCACGAGTACATTTTTGTTGACATCAGAGATTAAAATACAGTGCACAGACTGTAGGCACACTCGATTCGCAACTGAACTGCGTAGCACACTTCTGGTTTGAATTACTGAACTGTCGACCATGGCAGTTGTTCTGTGGTCGCTCTATTTTGACTCAACTTAGGAAAACTTTTCCAGCGTGGGTGGATTGAAAGTGACATAACAGAATACTCTGGATCTGAGGATTGTGTCCTGGCATTGCATTGCCAGTTTAACCCCATCATCTGCATAGCGCAACCCTCTGTCGTTAGATTAATCCCCATCGCGCCATTTCCCGCCAGCGTTCAACTTGTGGCGCGTTTTACGATCCGCGGTTCCATTCCGGAGGATTACAGCGATAGTATTTTACTTGGCTTTGGACTGGGCTCTTCGATTTGGACTTCTGCTCCGTTAAACCTAATCGAGTAATTGGCTGCCGGGCCAAACAACTGAGCGGCGGGGAGCTTACAGCAGAAAGCAATAGTTGCCAAGGGCTTTTCTTTCAAACAGAAACCCGTACTCGAATCTGTTGTGATGAATAGAGCCATCAAGTTAATGAAATGTTCCGAAAAGAAGATGCAAGTCCTGCCTTCCTTGAGGTAAATGTGAGGAAATGATTCATAATTAGAGCTCGGATTTTTATGACATAAAAAACCTGTACATCTGCATGGATTTATACCAGAAAAAGAAAACAAAATATGACGTAAAATCTTGGAAATATGAAGTGAAACAATATAAATATTGCCCAAAATTTACTTACATAATTCTGTACGAACGTTTCTCAACCAATGAAGGAGCTCGTTGACGCTATATTGACCAATGAGAATAGAATTACACTGATAGTTAAGAGTATAATCTACTTATTTACTAAGAAATGGCTTTAAGGAACCCGGAGGTTCATTGTCGCCCTCACATAAGCCCGCCATCGGTCCCTATCCTGAGCAAGATTAATCCAATCCCTACCATTATATATATCACCTCCCTCAAATCCATTTTAATATCATCCTCCCATCTACGTCTCGGCCTCTCCAAAGGTCTTTTTCCCTCAGGTCTTCCAACTAACACTCTATATGCATTTCTGGATTCACCTGTATGTGCTACATGCCCTGCCCATTTCAAACGTCTGGATTTAATGTTCTTAATTAAGTTAGGTGAAGAATGCAATGCGTGCAGTTCTGCGTTGTGTAACTTTCTCCATTCTCCTGTAACTTCATCCCTCTTAGCACCAAATATTTTGCTAAACAACTTATTCTCGAATACCTTTAACCTCTGTTCCTCTCTCAAAGTGAGAGTTCAAGTTTCACAAACATATACAGAACACCCGGTAATATAACTGTTTTATAAATTTAATTCTAACCGATTTTTTGAAATCAGACTGGGTGACAAATGTTTCTCAACCGATTAATAACAGACATTTCCCATATTTATTCTGCGTTTAATTTCCTCTCGAGTGTCACTTGTATTTGTTACTGTTGCTGCAAGATATTGAACTTTTCCAGCTTCTCAAAGGATAAATTTCCAATTTTTATATTTCCATTTCGTACTATGTTCTGGTCACGAGACATAATCATATACTTTGTTTTTTGAGGTTCACTTCCAAACCCAAGTGTGTTTAAATGCGACATGCTCGTGTCAGTAAGATTTACTGGCATGTAAAAGAACTCCTGCTTGGCAAAATTCCGGCACACCGGCGACGCTGATATAACCTCTGCAGTTGCGAGCGTCGTTAAATAAACCATTTCTTTTTCCAAACCTATCTCCTTACTTGTTTAAAGAAAAGTTTCCGTGGTTTCCCTAATAGTTTGTGAATTTTCTCCTAACATATTCACGTCATCCGCAGAAACAAGCAGCTGATGTAACCCGTTCAATTCCCAACTCTCTCTTTTCCTGGAGTTTCCTGATGGCATATTCTAGAGCGAAGTTAAGAAGTAAATTTGATAGTGCATATCCTGCTTTAGCCCGCAGTGAATTGGAAAAGCATCAGATAGAAACTGGCCAATACGGACTCTACTGTAAGTTTCACTGAGACACATTTTAGTTAAATACAACTAATTTCTTGAGAATAACAAATTCAATAAAATACTTACTTCCTTACTGGCTTTTAAGGAACCCAGAGGTTCATTGCCGCCCTCACATAAGCCCGCTATTGGTCCCTATCCTGAGCAAAATTAAACCATTCTCTATCATCATATCCCACCTCCCTCAAATCCATTTTAATATTATCTTCCCATCTACGTCTCGGCCTCCCCAAAGGTCTTTTTCCCTCCGGCCTCCCAACCAACACTCTATATGCATTTCTGGATTCGCCCATACGTGCTACGTGCCCTGTCCATCTCAAACGTCTGGATTTAATGTTCCTAATTATGTCAGGTGAAGAGTACAATGCGTGCAGTTCTGTGTTGTGTAACTTTCTCCATTCTCCTGTAACTTCATCCCTTTTAGCCCCAAATATTTTCCTAAGCACCTTATTCTCAAACACCCTTAATCTCTGTTCCTCTCTCAAAGTGAGAGTCCAAGTTTCACAACCATAAAGAACAACCGGTAATATAACTGTTTTATAAATTCTAACTTTCAAATTGTTCGATAGGAGACTGAAAGATAAAAGTTTCTCAACCGAATAATAACAGGCATTTACCATATTTATTCTGTGTTTAATTTCCTCCCGAGTATCATTTATATTTGTTACTGTTGCTCCCAGATATTTGAACTTCTCCACCTCTTCAAAAGATAAATTTCAAATTTTTATATTTCCATTTCGTACAATATTATTTTTTCATTTTCTGTGGTCGTGCCTGAGAATCAGTCCCATTCCGAGGCTTATTTGAAGGATTCGTAACAAGCTGTTTTTTACGATGATGTGTTGTTAGTCCTTCGCCCAACCCCCAAGCTGGAGGACCACCTCTCATCGGCTGTCCACGACTGCTTATTCAATATATTCACAGCTACCCTCCATATCTGGAGGCCGTCTCCTCGATCCGCAACCTGAGGTGTGCGCCATGCCGTGGTGATAGGGACCCACAATACAGGGGACGAATACTATATAAAACTTCTCTCTTAACCGAGTCATATGCCTTTTTTAAATCTATGAATAACTGATGTACTGTGCCCTTATATTGCCCTTTTTCTCAAGTATATGTCGAATACAGAAAAGCTGATCAATAGTCGATCTATTACGCGTAAAACCACATAATGAATAATAAGCATAGTAGTATCATGTATTGGGTAAGGGAAAGTATTAGGAGGGGCTATTCAGGTAGACACGTCCTTATACTTTCTGATAGCCAGGCGGCACTAAAGGCGATTGAATCGCCTTTGGTTAAGTCGAAACTGGTACTGGAGTGCCGGAATACCCTCATGACACTGGCAAACACTAACTCGGTTCATCTGAGGTGGGTACCAGGACATGCAGGGATTCACGGAAACGAGAGGGCGGATGAGGCTGCTAAAGATGGAGCTGAGACCCCATTTATAGGACCAGAACCTGTGTTGGGACTATCTTCAAGACCAATTAAGCAGGTCATCAGGGATTGGGCTCACAGACGACATATTAGTTACTGGAACTCAATTAAGGGCTGTAATCACAGCAAGGTCCTTATCAAAGGTCTTGCAAGGACAAAATCGAATGAGCTGCTGAGACTTAGCAAAAAGCAGCTCTCTTGGGCAACAGGATTTCTTACAGGACACTGTGCCCTGAAGAAAAACTTATACAGGATGGGACTTATTACTGACCCACTGTGTATAAGATGTTCACAAGGAGATGAGTCAGTAACTCATCTGCTGTGCGTTTGCAATGCGCTTGCGCAACAAAGATCTTTCTTTTTTGGGAATCACTTTCCAAAACTTGAAGAGATCTCAAAGGTCCCAGTCCAAAGTTTGATACAGTTCCTCAAGAACTTGAAACTTTTGGACTGGAATGGATGAACGACGGGGATGCGCATTAGATCTTATAGGTCGCAGTGCTTGGGCCGGAAGGAACACCCCTGTTAAATCTAATCTAATCTAATCTAATCTAATCATGTATTGGAGACTTAACAGAAGAATATCAACCTCGTATTTTGAATGTGAACAATATACTTATACTGCAAGTATGCGAGATGCATGCGCTAAGATACGCACTTCTGCGTGCCTATCTAGTTTGAAATGTGGAGCTGCAGCTACACTGCTAAGAAACCTGAACTCTGTGTGCGCTTACGAGTTACTTCAGGCCTAACACTATAAAATTTCTCGTAATTGAAAGCATGACTGAGACAAGGGCGTTCACTGACGATTGCATCTGACAACAATCTTCTAGCGCGGCGACCCCCTGCGGGGCGTTTTGGTCTGGATAGCAACTGAATTAATTTCCAGAACAAGCGCATTGAAATTGGACGCCTTGTTTACTCTACACATGGATGAGATTTTCCAGTTAAGGAAGAAACTTTATTAAAACTTTTCTAAGATTCACTTGTATACAAAATTTATTTTAGTTAATTATTTCGCAGATAGTATTGGTTACAGTCTTGCTACGCATTTCACGATCACCGAGCTGCAGATCTGTAGAACTGGGTAACAATTTGGTGGTAATTTTATATTCGAGCTTGAACTCCTGCTTGTTTGTACGTAATTCGAAACATAAATTATCTTTCTTCATTGTTTTATATACACTTTTATAGTACATTATGCAACGAGCCTATAATGAAAGCAATTAAGAAGCGAGTTTCATAATTTTCATACGAGCTTCTTAATTACCATTATAGGCGAGTTTCATACGACTTTTTATGCTCGACCATATTTCTAACTTGATATTACCGGTATTCAGATGTATACATTTTATTTGTAACTGACAAGATCGGAAGTGACCTTGTTCTAGATCGTGAATTGTGAGATGTGCGCAGACGCGAAAGTATTGATTTTTTCCGAGGAACAATAATGTCATTGACCTTGACGTAGTCCCGTTAAACTTGATAATATTATAATATTATAACCAGGGAACGGATTTATATGGACTAAAAATATATGAAATATGTAAATATATATGTAGTTATTTTTACCAAAATATGGAATTAAATATGGATTTTTACCAAAATATGGAATTAAATATGGACTTAAAATTATAAAAAAAATGACTATGTACGTTAAATATTGGTACATTTTAATCAAACTAAACAAAAAATATAATGGACGTACCTTATCTTCCAATGTAGTTTCAACAAAACACAATTTTTATTGTCTGTTACCATAACAATAGGTTACAAACATTTCTTTCAAGTGCTGAAAAGTGAATCTTCTTCTATTGTCTCTGAGGATAGATTTATACTGACTAAAAGAGCGTTCGACGTCACAAGAAGTAACTGGTACATAATTCAATTTCACAATGTCTGCTGGGGATAAGTCCAAGTTAATCTTCACTGTTGATTCACCACTCATCACAGCAACAACCTTTTGTAGTTCTTCATATCCAGGGTTTTTTGAAAGTACAGTGTCCACCTTAGCTCTTACTGCATCTGCAACTTTACCTCTACCACGATTCAGTTGTTCCACAGTACTATTTATAATTTCAAAACTTTCAGATAGTGAAAGGTGCCTATTTTGGAGACTTTTGAGCGTTTTTATGATGCATGAAAATGTATGCTGAATGTGAGCTAAGTCATTCTTCACACTTATGTCACAGGTAACTGTTTTCGCAGTATCAATTGAGACTGCATCTTCAGAGTCCAATGCAAGGAGAACATTGTTAATAGAGTCTATATGTTCGGCATAATATTCAACTGCTTCTAGCCATGTACCCCATCTAGTTAAAATTGGCTTTGGTGGCAATGGAATTTCAGGGTACATTTCTTTCAACACGTTAACTCTACTGGGAGCTTTGAGAAATACTTTTTTCACTGATGAAATCAACAAATCTACTTTAGGGAAATTGTCTCTGACCACTTCTGCCACACGATGAAATGCATGCGCCACACAAGTAAAATGAGTCAATTTAGGATATACAACAGATAATGCTTGTCCAGCTTTGACCATATAAGGGGCAGCATCGCTAATAAAGAATAACACATTATCGTACATAATACCCTTTGACCACAGGATACCCATAGCTTCGTTGAACAGTTTAACTATAGTTTTGTTATTGCACTTTTCTAGAACATCACAATGTAAAAGAATTCGTTCAGAATATTGTTCACTTAACAAACCGATAACTACATTACCAACAAGTCTACCTTCTTTGTCGGGAGTCTCATCAATGGAAACCCAAATTGAACTATCTTTAATTTCATCTCTTATCTTCTGTATTGTCTCATCGTAGATGGATGGAGCATACGTCTTCCTAAGTGTTGACTCATCCGGGATTGTATGTTGAGTATATTTTTCAAGGAATTCCCTGAAGACCTTATTCTTTAGTTTGTAGAGAGGAATATCAGCAGAGATGAGAGAACGGCACAGGTCGATGTTAAACTCAGATCTTACATTCGATGTTGTTGGTTGTGTTAAAAACAATTGTCTCTGTTTGGAATTAAGTTGTTTGTTGGCCTGATGTTTACTAGTTGTAATGTGTTGTTGCACCAGGAACTTTTGTGTAGATGATACTGCACACTGACACAAATTACAAAATAATATTTTATTGTCAGTTGATAAACCATCTTCTTTAAATTCTGAAATGTAACTTGTTAGTTTTGATTTTAAATTGACTGAATGACGTACTTTTGGCATATTTACCGTCTTTATAGTATGATTTACAAAACTGAACCTATGTGTACTCTGACTGGCATTTAACTGTTGAGCTGCACAACTGAAGTCTGTTAAAAATTTTAAATTAAATTAATACAGTTTTGTAACTTACTTTCCCATTGTTGATAGGACTGCTAATTTTCAAATAACTCTGATGTTAAAGGGATTACTGAACATGTGTTTAAATCTCTATTGTTGAAATGTATTTTTAAAAGTTAATGGAATTTTGTTTTGTTTTATTGTTAAACCTAATATAATATGGACTGTTTTATATGAAATATGGAAAATATATGGAAATTAACGAAAATATGTACTAAACTCTAAAATATGGAAAAATATGGAAAATAAAAGTAGGATTTTTCAACCCTACACATTGTGAAACATAAAGATAATGCAAAATATAAATTATATTAGCTTTATAAGTAAATATGTATTTACATATAAATCCTTTCCCTGATTATAACCTTGATTATTGCATTCGACATTGAAAAACGAGATGACAAATTGAATTTATTTGAATATTATTTACAATTAACGCTAATTATTATAGTAACAGAACATAACCTTCTGCGACAGTATTGGATTTCCAGCCTCCGTGACTTTTCGCTAATTCTATTTCGATTGCATATCCGAGAATAATCGATACTTGCGGTTTTATAACGGTAGAAAGCTGACCTGTCATTGGCTGAACAGTTGTAACCTGAGTCGTCATTGGCTGAAAGACCTGACCTTTAATGAGTAGGTGTACTTTAATGACATGCATTAAAGGACTGCTACCAGGTGTATAATTACTACATTTCGGCATGGTCGAGCATAAACACTTATACAGGGACATCATTTTATTTTTACTAACATTCTTAATATTAACCTGGCTATACCTTTAGATTAATGGTTCAGAGCCGGAAATACCGTTTGCTACCCCCTTCCACGATTGAAGTTCGATGATACTGGCGTAAAATACAAACAAATCACTTTACTAAGTATAGGAGGGAAGAAAAGTAGTTCATCCATTTACGTAGACTAGGAGATATCGTAATTTTGAGTTTGATAATTTTCATTAGGTTTTTGTTTAATCAAAATACAGTACAATATTAACAATAAGTGTTTTTGCTCACGAACTGAGCTTTCCATGTGGACGTATTCATTATGCAGTGTATATTATACTGTCTACAACACATTAGCGTACACTATAGAGAATGAAATTAAATTGAAAAATAATCATAATATGGTTATTTAAATACTTTTTGAAAATGGTGCCGGTTCATTTCGATACAGGCTTCAATTCTAATGTGCATATTATCGCACTATAGACTATTGTACGTAATTCCAATTACCAGGTTCGTACTTCATATCAGTAACTCATGTTGAAATAATTCTGTACCTACTCTTTTATAAGAGACCTAACGTACTGTAAATTCAATCTTCACTTCTGCCCGATCCGAAAAGATAAAATTACTCAGACATGCTATCTACCGTCCGTCCAAGTGGTTAACGTCGCAGCGACGTAGAAAGGGAGGAAATCACGTGACAGTTAATTACTTAAGGAGGTCCCTTTTATTTAAGTTATTTTAAACAATTGCATGGGTATAATATTACGTAGACGTCCAATTCCTAACAGAAATTAATGTTCCCAGAAAAGAGCTAAGACAGCCCAGCCACTAGCATTTACAGAGAGGCGAATAGAAGCAGGTGGGGGAAACCGGGATGCGACGTAGGCAAATGGAAAATGATGCAATATTGAAAGCTCGTTCGTCACTGGAAAACGCGAACATATTTTTGGAACGTACTGTTTACTATGACCGCAAGGCTACTATGACTGTGTATATGCGGTCTTGGATCTGTGTGGAGACGGTTGAACTTCGTTAGTAGAAGGGGTGGGAGTGAAGTACATTAAAAAACTCAGGTACAATAAAAATTGAAGTAAAAATAGAATGATGTCCCTGTATAATCACTGATTTAAATTATAACTTCTTTACTGTGTTAACTTAAGAAATTACCTGCCCAACTAGTTTCGAAGTGACGTTCTTCATTGTCCAAAGCCTAATGAAGGTCCCACGCAATCTTTTGGTTCCCTGTTGTGGTGGGGTGTGTTTATGATTGTGTCGAAAAGGGTGTGTGTTTTGAAATTAAGTGGAGTCTTCAGGATGTGCTGTGGGTGTGCTTTTGTATGTTTGTAAATTTTTATATTGTTCTAGAGCAGCCGTGGCGAAAATGTGACTCGCGAGCACATTGTGGCTCGCAATGATAGCTATGCATTTCTCTTGCTTCCTACCTCCCATAACCCCCGCCCTCTCACTCACTGGAGTCAATCTCCGTTCCATTTGTATTTGTCTCTGACCTGCGAGTGGCGTATCGTCGCAATGTCTCTCTCGAAACCATGTACCTCTACAAAAACGAAAGTTGCAAGTAGGATTGGAGGACGCATTTTTTTTTTTTTTTTTGCCAATGCGATGAGAATATTAAATGTATGATTTGTTCACAAGTATTACGAGGAAAACGGCATTATACTACATGATACTGATGAAACATTAAAAGGTTAAGTATCATCATCATCATCATCATCATCATCATCTCTGTACGTCGATCTTCTTTCGGTAGATGTACGAATAATGCGGTTAGATCTTCAATTTAAACTTACAGGTTTACAATGTCGTTAAATGAAAGCTAGATGTAAGAACTTGACAAATGTTGAACTTTTCAAATCCTTGCCAAAAAATAAATATCTGAATCTTCGTTCTTTCGCTTGCTCTGTTGAAGCCATGCTTGCTACAATTTACGTTTGTGAAAAACCAAATTTAGATCACGACGGACAGACAAATACCTTTGTGATCAACTACGACTGTCAGTAAGTGACATAATTCCTGATTTTGAAACTCTGTCGCAGAGACATTCTGAAGACAGTTAATTTTAGGTTGTGATAATGTGTCCTATGTTTTCTTATTCATTTCTTTCTTCGTTATAGTATTTAGTAGTAATATTTCTTTATTTAACCTGGTAGAGAAAAGGCCTTCAGCCCTTCTCTGCCCCTCTACCAGGAGATTCCAACTATAATATGAAGAATAAAATTACAATTAGTATTAAATTTACATGTACTAAACATTAGTTTGTAGACTTGTACTGTATAAAATTACATTTAAGTGCTTGACGTAAGGAAAATGAAAATCCTTTAATAAGTCAGACAGTTGCTTCACTTCCCCTTGGGTGTCCGCCTCCCTCCATGTTGTGATTGGAGTTTGTGATGTATTCTGCGGACTGGCTATTCCATCTCAAATCAACCGAAATATAGAGAAAATTGACCTTGCAGTTTTTAAATACATTGAAACTTTTTCTGTCCGTAGAAACTGTGATATAATGCTTTATGCAAAGTTTGAGGCATCAGAACTTCATAGTGTTTAAATTTAAAATATTTAAATTTATCGTATTTTCATAAAATTAGCAACTTTAAACTGTTTTGGCTCCGAAACCCTTTCACCCAGTGATCAAAATCATGGTTTATTTTGATGCTGAGAAGTTAAAGTTTATATTGACATGTAAACAGTTTTTCTTACTTTTTAGGGAAATGGAGAAATTTAGATTTTTCTTCATTAAGACGCCTTTGGCCACGAAAAAATATTTTTAAAATATATGGTTAGATTCCGCATTGAAAGTACAAATAAACACATATTTTTTTTACTGGTGGGACGTTGATAAGAAAGTATTGAAAATATCAAATAAAGAAAATAAATAGTACGCGCGTGAACTAACCAGCTGACTGTGAGGCGGGAGCTAGCCGAGGTAAGCAAGGCCAGGAGACTTAAACACGTGATGTGTCGTCTAGCAGTCATGGCTGTGCTAGCTTTATCACAGGTTTTCATAAACACAGGAGTAAAATGACGCCCAACGCTCGCTTATCTTCAGCTCTCGGCCAGTGCGTGCGGTACTGCGCCGTTCAAGTCTAGGCGTGTGAAAATAATATATTTAATATCCTCGAAACTTATTGCCGAGCCACTAAGCAAACAATGCCGAATCCCTCTTAACAATGCAAGGTTTTTTCTCAATATTTTTTACATTTTTACAAATGGTCAAAAAAGCCTAAAAGTAAGTAAAGTCAGATTATCTGTCTCTCTGTATACAATAAAAATAAGGATTACTTCTTAACATAACCTACCAAATGTCAGCTTCAAAATAAGCTCCCGTTCAATGTTCTGCAGTAAATGGTTCCAGAATTCTGAGCGCTAAAAGAGGCTTGTTTTTATAAAATACGCTAAATTTGTCGCTCAATAATACGAAAACCGTTTGACTTTCGATAGTGTATTTTTGAAAATGCATTCCCCTCAGCACCTTGTATAAGTAGGGAAAAAATTAAAAAAATGCGAGGTTTTTTACTGATCGATTTCATATGGAATAGCCCGTAGGTTGAATTGCGTAGTTTGCTTAGGTAAGCCATAATATATAAAAACCAAACGAAACTTAACCCAACAATTCAACAGTTTGCCATTTCATTAAATTATTATATTCGCTGAGCAAGGTTCACCCCCCCCCCTTTTCATCTTTTTTTTATTAATGAGACAGAGAAATTGTCATTAATTTGTGTGTTATGCGTGTGTTCTGTCTATATACAAAGTAGACGAAACTATGACAGTCCCTGTGAAATGTTTGTCAGGAAGGTTTTACATCACAGATTCCGAGATGTAGGCTACACCGTTACATTTCGTGAAAGAGTGGCACAACAGATTGACGGGTTAGTCGCTAATTCTTTTGGGAGTGCAAGTAACAGAACTTTCTGTCTGCAAAAGAGGAAGTGTCACTCAGGTTATCAGTGGATGACTCTGTCACGGTTGCTAGGATGCAGCTTGTCGCCTTTAGAGTTATCGTGTATCTTCAGGGGCAACGTTCCTAAGCAGAACGGATTCAAAACTGTTTATTCAATTCTGCTCCAGTTTTGCTAGAGATGACAGATGTGTCTAGAGAAGAAAAACGTTGTGGTGAATATCGCTGTTTTGAAGGCATAACTCGGAAACCAAGCATTTTCGACACATGTAATGAACTTTTTGTATTGTCTACATATGGGGAATACATACCTGAATTTATGCCCTCTATTTTTGAAACATCATGTATATTATGTTATGCAAATCTAGTCTATCAAGTAAAGCTTCCTGTAAAGCAGATTTGAATAATTTCAAGGGAAAAATTGTTCCGGGACCTCTGGTTGAACGTACCAGCGCTCTACTAACTGAGCTACCCGGGAACTCTACCCTACACCGTCTCAACTTTTCCCTATACATCCACACAACTTGCGTGGGCTGACGAAACGCCAGAGACCCACATCCAAGTTACACAGAGTTGTGTGGATGTAAAGGGAAAAGTTGAGACGGTGTCGGGTAGAGTTCCCGGGTAGCTCTGTTGGTAGAGCGCTGGTACGTTCAACCAGAGGTCCCGGGATCGATACCCGGCCCCGGAATAATTTTTCCCTTGAAATTATTCATTTATATCATGGTTAGAATAGCTACTCCGTTTTTTAAAACTTTGTACAGCAATATCTTGCATTGTGAGGATATACATTCATATACAGTAAGTGTAGTATTGAATTTAAAGAATGGCAATGATTTTGATACTATTATCTAAATGGCAGACACTTCTTATAATAGTTTTATTTTCCCTGGCAGAGTTAAGGCCATCAGGCCTTCTCTTCCACTCAACCAAGATCGAATCACATACAGAAAAATACATACCGGTATAGAAATATTAACTTAAAAAAATAAATAATAATAATAATAATAATAATAATGATAAAATAAAAAAGAGAGATTAATATACACAATCAGTATTGACTTAAAATAATAATAATAATCATAATAATAATAATGATAATAAAAAGAGAGATTAATATGCACAATCAATTTATTTTTTATTTTAGTAGGTTATTTTACGACGCTTATCAACAGCTTAGGTTATTTAGCTTCTGAATGAGATGAAGGTGATAATGCCGGTGAAATGAGTCCGGGGTCCAACACCGAAAGTTAACCAGCATTTCCTCATATTGGGTTGAGGAAAACCCCGGGAAAAACCTCAACCATGTAACTTGCCCCGACCGGGAATCGAACCCAGGCCACCTGGTTTCGCGGCTACACGCGCTAACCGTTACTCCACAGATGTGGACCACAATCAGTATTAACTTAAAAAAAAAATAAATAATAATAATAGAATAAAAAAAGAGAGATTAATATACACAATCAGTAGGTCTATTAACTTAAATAATAATAATAATAATAATAATAATAATAATAATAATAATAAAATAAAAAAGAGAGATTAATATACACAATCAGTAGGCCTATTAACTTTAATAATAATAATAATAATAATAATAATAATAATAATAATAAAATAAAAAAGACAGATTAATATACACAACCAGTATTAACTTAAAAAAATAATAGTGATAATAATAAAAATAATAATCAAAATAAAAAAGAGAGATTAATATACACAACCAGTATCACTTAAAAAAATAATAATGATAATAATAAAAATAATAATCAAAATGAAAAAGAGAGATTAATATACACAACCAGTATTAACTTAAAAAAATAATGATAATAATAAAAATAATAAACAAAATAAAAGAAGAGAGATTAATATACACAACCAGTATAACTTAAAAAAAATAATGATAATAATAAAAATAATAATCAAAATAAAAAAGAGAGATTAATATACACAACCAGTATAACTTAAAAAAATAATAATGATAATAATAAAAATAATAATCAAAATGAAAAAGAGAGATTAATATACACAACCAGTATTAACTTAAAAAAAATAATGATAATAATAAAAATAATAAACAAAATAAAAAAGAGAGATTAATATACACAACCAGTATAACTTAAAAAAATAATAATGATAATAATAAAAATAATAATCAAAATAAAAAAGAGAGATTAATATACACAACCAGTATAACTTAAAAAAATAATGATGATAATAATAAAAATAATAAACAAAATAAAAAAGAGAGATTAATATACACAACCAGTATTAACTTAAAAAAAATAATGATAATAATAAAAATAATAAACAAAATAAAAAAAGAGAGATTAATATACACAACCAGTATTAACTTAAAAAAATAATAATGATAGTAATAAAAATAATAATCAAAATGAAAAAGAGAGATTAATATACACAACCAGTATTAACTTAAAAAAACAATAATGATAATAATAAAAATAATAATCAAAATGAAAAAGAGAGATTAATATACACAACCAGTATTAACTTAAAAAAAATAATGATAATAATAAAAATAATAAACAAAATAAAAAAAGAGAGATTAATATACACAACCAGTATTAACTTAAAAAAATAATAATGATAGTAATAAAAATAATAATCAAAATGAAAAAGAGAGATTAATATACACAACCAGTATTAACTTAAAAAAATAATAATGATAATAATAAAAATAATAATCAAAATGAAAAAGAGAGATTAATATACACAACCAGTATTAACTTAAAAAAATAATAATGATAATAATAAAAATAATAAACAAAATAAAAAAGAGAGATTAATATACACAACCAGTATTAACTTAAAAAAATAATAATGATAATAATAAAAATAATAATCAAAATGAAAAAGAGAGATTAATATACACAACCAGTATAACTTAAAAAAATAATAATGATAATAATAAAAATAATAAACAAAATAAAAAAGAGAGATTAATATACACAACCAGTAGGTACTAACTTAAAAAAATAATAATGATAATAATAAAAATAATAATCAAAATGAAAAAGAGAGATTAATATACACAACCAGTAGGTATTAACTTAAAAAAATAATAATGATAATAATAAAAATAATAATCAAAATAAAAAAGAGAGATTAATATACACGATCAGTATTAACTTAATAATAATAATAATAATAATAATAGTAATAATAATAATGGTAATAATAAAATAAATAAGAGAGATTAATATACACAGTCAGTATTAACTTAAAATAATAATAATAATAATAACAATAATAATAATAATAATAATAATAATAATAATAATAAATGAAAAGGAGAGATTAATATACACAATCAGTATTAACTAAAATAATAATAATAATAATAATAATAATAATAATAATAATAAAACTAGATTGAATACATATTCAG
Organism: Periplaneta americana; assembly: GCF_040183065.1. Lineage (NCBI taxonomy): Eukaryota > Metazoa > Arthropoda > Insecta > Blattodea > Blattidae > Periplaneta > Periplaneta americana. The sequence goes on from NC_091121.1 coordinate 14,273,494, forward strand.
AAACAGGAAAATACATTCTAGTATACAAGTATTAACTTAAAAAAAAAAGAATACATATGAATATAATCTCACAACTAAAGGAATAGTGCAATTACTATGATCAGCACAGCACGGGTTACATTGAGACAATGACAATTACCTGGATATTAGTGTTAATGGAACAATAAAGTAATGACTGTCTAAAATAATAATAATAATAATAATAATAATAATAATAATAATAATAATAATAATAAAAATAATAATAATAATAATGGACATTTATTTTTCCCCCGCGGTGTCCGTTAATGGGAAGTTTTACCGTATTAGTACTCAATTATTATTTTTTTTAATCTCAATCTCAGAAGTGGGGGAGCAATTGCCCTACCCTGCACATCTCCAAAATGTCGCCTGTGCGTGAATGTCTTGCGAACGGTCACGTATAACAGAGTGCCCGCAAGCTTTCAGGGCAACTTTACATTTCACGTCTAAGACCTCATTCACAACGCGTTTACTCAGCAGAATTCATTCTCATGCTAAGAAGGGAAAACAGAATGATGTGACACTGGAATTGTAATTTCGCAGCAGATGTGCGGAGGCTGGGTTCGACCTTCTGTCCTCTCCTTTGGAAGCAGCGACGCTTCCGTAAACACTAACACGTGAGGTGATTTAGTGCCCTGAAACGCTCAGGGACGCGGTTTTGCAAGCTCCTGTGTTCGTAAATACTCGAGGTCGGCGCCAAGATGACAACTGAATAACGTTGGTAACCATGGTAACACGTTCCCACCTGTAGTTGTCTCCCTTCCTCTCTCTTTGGGAACGAATTTATCTCCCACCCTAATTTCCTTCTTGTCGTAGAAAGTGTATTTGACACACACACCCCCTTGGTACAGTAGCTGCTAGTTTCTCAATAAACGGTCCAGGATTCGATTCTTTATTTTTATTTTTTCCGATGGGATGATGAGGATCCTAAAGAAAATTGGCATGGATTAAAAAGAGAGGAGGCTGTTCAGTAATGTTTATATGAAACAAGGAGTGAAAGTCAGGATAGGAGAAGAAATGTCAGAAGAAAGTGAAATAGGGAGAGGGGTACGACAAGGATGCCCTTTATGACCTACTCTGTTCAACATCTACTTGGAGGATTTAGTGAAGAAATGTTTTTAGAACATAGGAGGAGTGATAGTATGTATGTATGTATTTATTTACACTGCAAGTGGGCAAGCACCCGGTGGCAGTGGTATACACAATATAAACAGTACACAATAAAATGATAAGCAATACACAATTCTTGCGACGAGCAAGAAACGCTTCCTCACGTCTTGGGTTTCTGCCATCATGGAGAATTGCTCCGAATCAACAGACATAATACGGTTCGTTCTCTCATCGCAGCTTCAATCCGTCAGAATGCTTCCTATGAGGTTTATGAGGAGGTTGGTTGCATCTCTTCTGATGGCTCTACTAGACGTGCTGATATCATCATAATTGATCGGCAGAAGGATAAGGGTGTCATTCTTGATCCCACAATCCGTTTCGAGATACATGAGCAACAGCCACAAGAGGTGTGTCGTGAAAAACAAGTCATATATGAGCCTTGTTGTCAGCATTTTGGAGCACAATACCATATCACACACTGGACAGTTTTTGGGCTCATGTTCGGTGCCCGTGGCACGATTCCACGTGAAACTTTAAATCAACTTAAACAATATAAAATTTCTGATGCAACGATTGATGCCATAGGATCTCACGTGTTAAAATCATCCTTAGCTATAATTAGTAATCATTTGTACCCAACAAAATTTTTATTGTAAATGATTTCCTATGTTTTCTTATCATTTATCTTAATGTTTTTTTTTTCTTTCCAAGTGTCACACAATTGTTTTGTTTACTTATTATTCTTTATGAATTGATTAGTAGGCCGATCTATCGAACCCTTATTTCGGGCGGCTTTTGTGTATATTCACAAATTACTTTACTACTTACACAATACAATTTTACAATACATATACAACTTTATACACAATACAATAAGAATACACAATACAATTTAACACAATAATAATAAAACATAAATAAAATACCAAATTTTACAATACAACCTACATAATTATATATAGGTCCTACATAAGTTTCAATAGTCTTTCACTTTACTCTCATCTCACTTCCTGCAGTGGCACTATGACGCATTTCACTGACACTTTAGCACACATTTCACTGACACTATAGAACACATTTCATTGACGCTATAAATTATCACTGATCGGAAGTGTTCACTGCACTGTAAAACCATAACTTCACTGACTCACTTCGCTTCACTGATACAACAGTTCAAATAAGTGAAATAATTACACCCTTATGCATACTTATAAACAGAACTACATTTAAGCTAAACATTTCTAGTCTAAGGCCCTCTTACACGCTATTTTTAAATAATTTACAATTCAAACCAAGGAAGTAACTCGTCAGGCTAGATAAATACATGTCACTTTAAAAAATTAAATGTTAAATGTCACCTTAATTTTAATTTGCACTTTATACACAACTTTTTAAGTTATTCTTGAATCTCCTTAAGGAAGGACAGCCCTCAAAGACCGCTGCAGGTAGGTCATTCCAATCACTTATAGTTCTATTTAAAAATGAGAATTTACCGACATCCGTTTTCTGTTTCCTACATTTGATTTTAAAATCATGATCGTTCCTACCATAGTACGTTGGCTTTTCTAACCGAGCCGTTATGTGTACCCATGCTTTCTGACCTAGATGTGCTCTATACAATGATGTTATTCTAGTTTTCCTACGTCTGTTTTCCAAAGTTTCCCATCTAAGTTCTTTTATCGTATCGTTTCCATCTTCTCTTTTACCTTTAACAAATTTAGCTGCCCTATACTGGATTCTTTCTAAGGTAGGAGCAAGAAGATTAAAGTGTATAAGATTTGCTGATGATATGGCGTTGTTAGCACAAGAGGAGATGATACTAAGGGATATGCTACTGGAGCTACTGTTCTCCAACCAGGAGATAAACCGTGAAAGGAATGTGCTTACTATTGCGTCATCTTATTGGGGCGAAGTAGATAGATGATAATAATAGAGTTATAACGTCAGTTTAAAAATCATGCGCTCTCCTGCATATGTTATTTCCTATATGGAGGGATTAAGAGACCAGGAGATTAACAGTGATCTAATTTTGTAACTAGGGTAGTATAAACATGTGTATATCAGATACATTTTATGACATTATCTACTTCTAAAGTAATTTACATTATTTCAGATATACTGAGTAGACATTAAGTATGCAAAGCAAAATCTCTGAATATAACAGAAAAAGAAAATCTCGATTTTGTGTGAATATAAATAAATAAAATTTATTCTTTTTACTCTCCAAACGTTATTAGTACACAATTTATATCAGGTCATGGTAAATTTGGAGCTTATTTTGAACGATTCAAAATTAAGACTGGAGAAGAATCGACGTGCTCGTGTGGAGATATTCAGTCGGTTGAACATCTACTGTTTGAATGTCCTATATTTTACATGCAAAGACAATACCTTACTGTCCATGCTCTAAACTGGAAAATAACCTATGAGCAACCAATATGCACTGTTTTTTCAAAAGCACTGTTGCTACAAACGTTTCGTCAAATTCATACATCTTATATATTCAAGGTTATAATTTCATCTTTATCATCATGATAATCCAAAACATGTATTAGACTAGATGGTCTGTTAAGGTCTCACGTCAGTCCAACTCTTAGCAGGGCGACCAACGAATTTTCTTTCACGAGGAGCGTACTGCAGGATTTGTTTCGGTATCAGTGTTCTATCCATCCTTTTGAAATGATTAATATATTGTAATATTGATTCGACTTTGAGTTATTTCAGGATATCATTATTTCTTTCGTGGTTCCATTTTGTGTCTCATGAAGTCAATCTCGGCAGCGATTAAAACTGTCGGGCAAGAGTTCTTTTTTTAACTGCGATTCGTGTATAACTCTAAATAAATGATGGTTTTAAAATTGTATTTATTATGCATTATGTTTTTATAAATTTGGTAAATTTATTTTGTATATCAAATTCATGTGTAAGTGATAATGAATGTCCAAGGTATTTAATATTGTTCATCCTTTCCAATTATCTGTTACTGACGTACATCTTGCTGTGTGTGTATATATATATATATATATGTATCTGTGTGTGAGTGTGTGTGTGTGTGTATGTATGTATGTATGCATGTGTATATATTTATAACTATGTCTACATGTTGTTATATTATGTCTACAAATGTACATATTTTAGCGAAATGTCTTAATATGATCTACAAGTTCAACATGTCTATTCATGTTAAATTCTCTAGGTATTTCGATTATAATTTCAAGCCTTCAATCAAATTAACGTTTATTCACCTTATGTATCTATATGTTATGTCTCTACATACGTAAGTATGTATGTATGTATGTATGTATGTATGTATGTATGTATGTATGTATGTATGTATGTATGTGTGTATGTGTGTATATTAGCGAAGTGTCATAATATTATCTATAAGTGCAACATGCTATTCATGTTAAATTCTCTATGTTTTTCGACTGTAATTTCAAGGCATTAATCTAATTAATTTATATATGTTACATTCTTACAAGTGTATATTTATTGTATGGTAGTCTGTAAGTTTCAATTTGTTATGATTAGTTTAAAATATAACCCTAATATACTATATGTAAAATAGGGTTTATAAATATGGAATAAATACTACTATTACTACTTTTACAATTCTGATAACAATAAGCCCAAAAATCTGAATATTGTAACAAATCTCTTTATAGAAACATAAAATATTTCCGCCTGAATCTGTGAGTTTCGTAAGTTTGTTTACTCTTAAAGCAAGGACATAATGAACATAAAAAGTAGTCAAAGGAAACAACTGGACTGACTAAATTGAACTATATATATTTGCTTAGTCTCTACCAAGAGAAAACACACACAGTGCAGTATGCGTAACGCGCAACACTAGCTCTACTTGTAGACTGACTGACTAAATCGCGCACGCACGCACGCAGCCCTGTCCTGCAGGTATGTACAGTACAGTCAAAACAAAATTTCGCTACTATAATTATTCACTATATTTTAAACCGTTTTCCCGAAGAAGGGCGTAGAGATCTATCCGCCTTTCTTCCGGCAAACCCCTCAATTGTTACGAACTGAACTGAACTGGAACAGATGCGTTATAGGTACCCCCAGTTATACAGGGTCATCATTTTATTTTTACTTGCATTTTTATTGTACCTGCATTTCTGAATGTACTTCACTCTCACCTCTTCACTAATGTCCTTGCTCCCGTCAGACACACAAACTTACGGCCGCTGTTGCATTCGAAGTCTTCAAGCAGTGAAGTACACACTGCAGTGTATAGTGTGTTGCAGAAATATGGTTGCGTTTTCTATAGAAGAAAGAATCTATATTAATAATATCGTACTAAAAAATTATATTCAAGAAACGATAAATTCAATTTCAGAGAATATGCTTCAAAATGTTTTTAATAATATGCGTACTGAATTGAAGCCTGCATTGCAATGAACGGCAACCATTTTCAGCAACTTGTTTAAAAATTCAGATTACCTTTTTTTGAACTGAGGTGCTTAGAAGGAAAGGAATGCTAGTGACATTTGTAATAACATGAGTTAAGTGCATCCAGTGTAAGCAAAAGTATCTAAAATTTTAGTGGCAAAGGGATATTTTAATCGCATCACACATTAAAATTTAAATAAAATATTTCACCGATTTTACGAAAGCTTAAATATTTAAACCCCATTTTCTCAAAAATAACTTAAGTGCACTTACAGCCCTTTACTTATGACCCCCTCAATTTAAATGCACTCTCTATATTGTATGATAACATCAATAATTAATATGCTAAATAAAGTAGACATTATATAACGAACACAGCCGCCTGAAAAGTTGAGTTTTTGAAAAAAAAATGTTACTACTCTACTGTATTTTGATAAATTCCGTAAAAGTGATGATCAAACTGAAAATCGTAATATCGTATTTCCCTATAACATAAATGGATACACTACTTTTCTCTCCTCCTATACCTAGTAAAATGATTTGTTTACATATTGCACTAGTAACATCAAACTCCTGTAATGGAAGGGGCAACAGTGTTTCCGAGTATAGCCAGGTTAATGTTAAAAATGTTGGTAAAAATAAAGTGATGTCCCTGTATATCTCCTAAAAAAAAAAAAAGGTCAACTGAAGTAGCAGTTCGATAAATGAAACTATCGACATTCAACTATCGATACCTGTTGTTTGAATAATATTGAGAAACAAAGTTTGTTTGCTTGTCATCATGGTGGGTATTTCAAACGCTACAAACATAATTTCTAATATCAAAGCGAAATTGAGAAAAACTGTCTACAGGGTTAAATTGCAAGGCAAAGAATTTTAATCATGGAGTTATTACTCGATTTTTTTTAATTTTCGTGTGTTCAAACAAAGATATGTAGTATTCGTTTTTATGTGATTTATCATAGTGGATTAGGGCTCGCTCTACCCGAGGGGTATGTTTAGACCACGGAATAGAGAAAGCTCCCCCCCCCCAAAGAAGAAAGGTAGTAAAGACGTAGTAGTAGAAATAGGGAAGGAAGAAGAACATCGCTGAATTCTTTTCCAAACAGGTAGGCCTACATCTAAAGCTGTTAGTAAATTTTATCTACCTTTCAACATCCAAAAAATGATTAGTAAAACAATTAATTGGGGGGCTTCGCCCCCCCAACCCTCCTGTTTGTATGGTTAGGAAAGTACTTTGGAATTGTAAGCCTCTATGTAAATAGACGATAGGAAAATAAAAGTATTAATTGGGGGCTTCGACCCAAACCCGTTCCACTTGTATAATAACAAAACTATGTTTGGAATTGCATATCTCTCGCTAAATATGTGAAAAAAGAAACTAGAAAATATTGAGGGCCTTTGATTCCCTCCAACAACTTAAATGTATGTTGCGGAAAAACTTTAACATCTGAACCATGTTCAGCATAAAATAAATATAAAAAACGCATTATTATTTATTTTGAACAAGTTATTTATTTTCGTCTAGAGAGAATTCATTTTTATGTAAAATGGTTAGTAATGAGGTATTTACAATGCAAAATTTCTTAATTTACATAAAGAAAGCTAGCTAAACAGGTTAGGGTAGGCTAAGGCAATACTTAGGGGAGAGTAGGGTAGTATCGGACAGCGGGTAATATCGGACAGTGAGTTTCTTTCATCTATCACACGATAATAGTACCTGATTGACATGGTTACGTTTCTGTGATGTAGCATAGAGAAACGTAACTATGTCATTCAGGTACTACCATATGGTGGTAGATGAAAGAAACAAACTGTCCGATACTACCCGACTCTTCCCTATCATTGAAATAAAAAGAAAACGATTTAAAACTTAATTTCGAACGTACAATGGAAAATATTTGCTTAAAAAACTGTAATGACTAATAAATAAGTTTTGAGAAGACAGTGGCATTACGTATTATTGAAATAAAAAAAAATAATTTTAATAAGTTGGCAATATTAGAATAACAATGTTGGCTAAACTAGAATAACAGTCGATAATATACTATTTCCAGATAAGAATATGAATCGATATTAAATAGGCTGGGAGTACCTATAATGCACTACAACTACACTCACTTGAAGTCAGCTGTATACTAATGCTCTAACCTTGACGTCCCTACAGCCTGTGTTATCTGTCGATACCACATAACACAAAATCTTCCCACAGTCAGTTTAGGTTAAATGTACACACGATTTCCACTACAGCCAATAGCCAAATTGGCTAGTCTCTTATACATGAGACAACTCATCTCGCCTAATGTATTCCGTGGTTTTCCTCAGGCGTAAGACAAATGTCGGGATGAGCCCTATAATAAATGGGCCACGGACCTATATGTCCTTCCCCATATATATTCCACCCTTATTATAAACGATGTATGCCCTAGTTCAGATAATATAAGTAGTCTATTAAATATACGAGGTCACTCAATAAGTCGCAATTTAAAGGACAGGGATCTCTCAAATTGCAGATTAGATTTCACGGCGCTTCTTCCGACGGCCTTCACATGCTTTGTCATCGAACAACAGATGACGGCGTCTTGCCATTCTAACGGCAAACACCAGCCAACTCCTCCCCGCCCCGTTCCGTGATCAATTGATCAATGTCAGCCCCCCTCGCGTATGTGGTACCTAAGAGGTTACGTCCAATTTCGGCTTCCCCTTCAAAATTTTCTAGAGCTCCTTCAGAGGAGCAGCGTAACCCGGAGTGAGACTAGTGGCCAACAGGCTTGGAGCTCACATATTTAGTTTTGTACAGCCCCCAACCCACTTGCAAGGACGCGTTTTGCGTACCTTTAAAATTTTCCTCCCAATTCTCCTTCGATTTTTCGGTTTTTCGATTTTCACTACAGTTGAGTTCATGAATGACACCTGCTTACTGCAGAATGCTTTGAATAGTTCTCATCTCTAGTTATAATCTTTGCTTTAATGTAATGTGATAGAGAGCGGAATTTAAGCAAAAACCTATTTTTTTCCTTGATACATACAGGCTTGAAATTTAATATTTACATTTTTCATGAAAGTATACGTACAAAGAAAGGGGTTTTTTATAGTGCCTAAAATGCCTATTTCGACGTCAGTGCCTATTTTTAAGTTTTTTTAAATAATTTTTTGCATCATTTTTTCGTAACTGTTCCTGTACCGTTTACATTCCAAGACGGATAACAACAACTCCTTCGTAACAGTGAACAACACAATAGAGAAGTACCTCCGGGCCATCCCTTCTCATTCTTACAATCTTTCAATCCTAAAATTTCAAATTTCAGTCGGCCTGGTGGGTAGCATAGTCGGTATAGCGCTGGCGTTCTGCGCTCGAGGTTGCGGGTTCGATCCCGGCCCAGGTCAATGGCTTTAAGTGTGCTTAAATGCGACAGGCTCATGTCAGTAGATTTACTGGCATATAAAAGAACTTCTGCAGGACAAATTATTATTATTATTATTATTATTATTATCATCATTATCATTATCTTCCTCTGTCTGTCAGCAATTTAACACAAACTCGCTGGGTTGTACCCGAATAAAAATTCTCTTACATTCCAAGACATAACAACCCCTTCCTTTTTTCTCACCGTTTGTAAGTACAGCAGTGAGCGGTACAATAGCCAAGATAGGTGCTGTTCATCAACTGTGAAGCAAACTATGGGAATGTGATTGGTGAATGGAAAACACCAACTTAAAGACAGAATGTCTTCATTTTGTGTAAGCATGTGTACGCTTGTAAAATGTGATATATGTGGAAATTTCTTTTAATCCTAGAATTTTGAAGTAAATAAATGTTGAATCTTATATTGGTGACATTCTTTAACAAAAAAGCCAATTCTTTAGTTTATAGAGATTAAATAAAGAAGTTTAATAGCCTATTTTAGGCGCCTAAAATGCCACTTTTTAGGGCCTAAAATTCCGCTCTCTAGTAATAAAGTTACTTGCTTTCTTACTGGCTTTTAAGGAACCCGGAGGTTCATTGCCGCCCTCACATAAGCCCGCCATTGGTCCCTGTCCTAAGCAAGATTAATCCATTCTCTATCATCATATCCCACCTCCCTCAAATCCATTTTAATATTATCTTCTCATCTACGTCTCGGCCTCCCCAAAGGTCTTTTTTCCCTGCGGCCCCCCAACTAACACTCTCTATGCATTTCTGGATTCGCCCATACGTGCTACATGTCCTGCCCATCTCAAACGTCTGGATTTAATGTTCCTAATTATGTCAGGTGAAGAATACAATGCGTGCAGTTCTGTGTTGTATAACTTTTTCCATTCTCCTGTACCTTCATCCCTCTTAGCCCCAAATATTTTCCTAAGCACCTTATTGTCAAACACCCTGAACCTATGTTCCTCTCTCAAAGTGAGAGTCCAAGTTTCACAACCATAAAGAATAACCGGTAATATAACTGTTTTATAAATTCTAACTTTCAGATTTTTTGACAGCAGACTGGATGATAAAATCTTCTGAACCGAATAATAACAGGCATTTCCCACATTTATTCTGTGTTTAATTTCCTCCCAAGTATCATTTATATTTGTTACTGTTGCTCCAAGATATTTGAACTTCTCCACCTCTTCCAAAGACAAATTTCCAATTTTTATATTTCCATTTCGTACAATATTCCCGTCACGAGTCATAATCGTATACTTTGTCTTTTCGGGATTTACTTCCAAACCTATCTCTTTACTTGCTTCCAGTAAAATTCCCGTGTTTTCCCTAATCGTTTGTGGATTTTCTCCTAGCATATTCACGTCATCCGCATAGACAAGAAGCTGATGTAACCCGTTCAATTCCAAGCCCTCTCTGTTATCCTGGACTTTCCTAATGGCATACTCTAGAGCAAAGTAAAAAAGTAAAGGTGATAGTGCATCTCCTTGCTTTAGCCCACAGTGAATTGGAAACGCATCTGACAGAAAATGACCTTTACGAACTCTGCTGTACGTTTCACTGAGACACATTTTAATTAATCGAACTAGTTTCTTGGGAATACCAAATTCAATAATATTTAATAACATTTTATTGAGGAATTACTTGTCAATAAGTTTATTACGACAATATATTTAACTTTATTTCAGTCGGTAGTTATATATGGAATTCTAGGATGGAGTAGCTCATTTAAATCCAATTTTAATCCATTTTATTTATTACAAAAGAAAATAATTAAAATATGTCTTCATAAACCTATTGATTTTCCATCTCAAAATTTGTTTTTATACTTTAATGTACTTAACGTAAGACAGATTTATTATATTGTATTAATAAAATTCATACATAAAGGTCGAAATAATTTTGAATTGTATTCTCATAATTATGAAACAAACGGTATGAATTCTTTAAGATTGTTTGAACCAAAATGCAACACTGTTACAGTATTTAATCATAGTAGTAATTTAGGCCCAAGATATATAACAAATTTATATTTCATCATCATCATCTTCATCACGGCATAAGCCTCAAATTTATATTTAAATTTCCTAAACTTGTCAATTATAATGGCTCTAGTATTAAATTTAGAAAGTTATGTATGGATTTTATAAAAATTGAAAAATTGTAAATTTAAATTTATGTAATATAATTGCATAGTAGACATAAGACAAATTGTATTGTATAATTATTAATTTCAATTCAGGAATCCGCCCCTGAGCACGAGTTCTACTCTTTCAGGGCGAGCTAAAGTTTTTCTGTATATATTATATTTTATGTTACAATTATTAGCAAAATAATAAATAAATAAGAATATCATATAATACTTCCCTCTTAACCGAGTCATATGCCTTTTTTAAATCTATGAATAACTGATGTACTGTACCCTTATACTCCCATTTTTTCTCCATTATCTATCGAATACAAAATATCTGGCCAATAGTTGATCTATTACGCCTAAAACTACACTGATGTTCCCCAATAATTTCATCTACATATGGAGTTAATCTTCTCAAAAGAATATTGGACAAAATTTTGTACGACGTCAACAAAAATGATATTCCTCGAAAGTTACTACAGTTAGTCTTGTCCCCCATCTTAAAGAAAGGTACGATTAATAATAGAGTATGGGCTTTAAATGTAGAACGTTCTCGGTTTGATACTAACGGTGAAAATCGTTTCTTCTCCACTCAGCGGAGTGGATTTTGAATAAGAAATTGTGTTCCTGGGTTCAACCTCCGCCCTCCAAGGAGTGGGTGGGTGTTGTAATACTTCGTACACATAGAATTTGAAATTCTAAATTCCATCTCTTGCAGAAATCTAAATTCATCACTTCCGCGTGATGAGAGAAGGAACATCTTGCAGCCATGCCTTGCCTTCTTCATATTCATTAGGACCGGAGAGGGTGTCAAACACGGGGGTTGGTGTTTGCTACAGATCTCCTCTCCCCCTTTTGATTTAATAATCCTCCCCACCACCACTACCCTTCCATGCACATTGAATGAGCATTCCCTAGAGGGAACAAAGTTTCTACCCCTGCAGAATTTCTTCTCTGAGGGTTGGAATGCTTGGAGCCTTTGAGATGTCTCTCACGGCAAAACACAGCAAGTATTTTTAGTGGCAGTCGGGATAGAATTAAAGTTCACAACACTATTCCTTTTAGTTAGTGTCTCCCGCGCCTCGGAAAAGGAAAGGGTGTGATGTCGACGCTAGGGGTGGACAAATTTTCGAGAATGGAGACAATTGAATGGGCACTGTAACAAGACAAGACTGATCGTAGTATTATTTATTTATTCTGGTGTAGTTAAGGCCATCAGGCCTTCTCTTCCACAACACCAGGAATACAAATACAATAATTTAGAAAAACAGAGAAAAAAACACTATATACAAATATATATTATTTTAATGTACCGAAGTACATATGATATTTCCATGCAGATATTCTGCGTCATCATACGATGAAAAGTAATGGAACGGAGAAAAATTCTCTCCGGCGCCGGGATTTGAACCCGGGTTTTCAGCTCTACGTGCTGACGCTTTATCCACTAAGCCACACCGGATTCCACCCCGGCGTCGGAAGAATCGTCTCAGTTTTAAGTTCCAACTCTTGGGTTCCCTCTAGTGGCCGCCCTCTGCACTACGTCATAGATATCTATGAACCTACGACCGAAGTCACACATGTGCTAAGGTGCACTCGTAATGAGTGACTAGTTGGCCGGGATCCGACGGAATAAGCGCCGTCTTAAATCACGAAGTGATTTACGCATATCATATATATTATTTTAATGTACCGAAGTACATATGATATTTCCATGCAGATATTCTGCGTCATCATACGATGAAAGAGTAATGGAACGGAGAAAAATTCTCTCCGGCGCCGGGATTTGAACCCGGGTTTTCAGCTCTACGTGCTGACGATTTATCCACTAAGCCACACCGGATTCCACCCGGATTCAAATCCCGGCGCCGGAGAGAATTTTTCTCCGTTCCATTACTCTTTCATCACTATATAGAAAGTAAAGCTACACAAAAATATACACAGGTTCCAGTCACACAAACTTTAAATGAGTGATTAAGTATCATAATTAATTGTATCCTAACTAATTAACTAACATAAACAAGAAACTTGCAATTTTAATCTAGATTAAAAAAGAAAAAGAAAAAAAGAACACAAATCAATACTTCTAGCAATATCTAAAAAACATTAACTAAGAGAAAATTTTCCAATTTAATTTTGAATTGTGATAAAGTCCGGCAGTCCCTGACGTCATTAGGTAACGAATTCCAGAGGCGAGGTATTTCTACAGAGTAGGAGGACGAGTATAAAGACGTTCTATGATGAGGGATAGAAAGAAGTGCTTGATGTCGGTTTCGAAGAGTTGTAAGAAATTGAAAGCGCGATAACAGATAATTCGGAGTAGAAGTATGCATGATTCTAAACAGAAGAGACAGTGAATGTATTGTTCTTCGTTCCTTCAGACGCACCCATGAAAGTAACTGGAGGGAAGGTGTTATATGGTCAAATTTACGAGTATTGCAGATGAATCGTATGCACACATTATGAACACGTTGTAGTCTCTCAGCTAAAAGTGAACTTACATTAGTTAGCAAGGAATCGCAATAATCAAAATGGGGCATTACAAGCGTCTGGATAAGATTCTTTTTTAGACTAAGTGGTAGAAATTCTTTCATATGGAACAAGGAGTGAAGTTGAGAAAATATTTTTTTGCAAATGTGTGTTACTTGAGTGTTCCAATTTAGATCGCTATCCATAAAAATGCCAAGATTTTTAACTGTTTCACTGTATTTATTAATAATCCCATTCAATATTATATGTGGTATAGTACTACTATCAAGAGTGCTTCGTAGACGATTATGTCCCATTACGATTGCTTGCGATTTCTCTGGATTTAACCTTAATCCAAATTTTTGTGCCCACAGTGAAATCGAATTCAAGTCTTCGTTTATTTTATTTAATGCGTCACTAGTTTCGTCAGGGTGGAAATGCAAATAAATTTGCAAGTCGTCAGCATACATAATATGGAATCTGCAGCATAGTGGGTTGTAGCTACTGTTACTAAGAGTTTAGTAATTCGTCCCCAAGGACAAATCTTATGTATCGAGTTGGATTTAGACGCTTTACTCAGTGCATACGAATCTTGTACACACACACACACACACAACTCAATAATGGTATTACAGAGTTTTTTTCTACTTCCGGTTTAGCCGGAAGTAACTCCAACTCTCTTATTTTAAATGGAACACCCAATATGTTTTTTTTTGTTTTTGAGTAAAGCTCATTAAGAGCTTTTCAAAAATTACTCACACTCGATATTTCTGTACAAATTCAGTGTTGCTAAGTCAAGAAAAAAGAAAAGTGTATCGAATATTAAAATAATAAATGCACTACCTAAATAACTTTTGAAGCATACGGTTCAGTGATATGAAACTTGGTGTGTGAGGGTAACCATATGCTAAGAACTCAATAATGGTATTACAGAGTTTTTTTCCTACTTCCGGTTTAGCCGGAAGTAACTCCAACTCTCTTATTTTAAATGGAACACCCAATATATATTTTTTATTTCTGAATAAAGCTCATTAAGAGCTTTTCAAAAAGTACCTAATCCCTTAAAGGACATAACTAAAATTCTTTCAATCATTTATTATTCATATATACATCTTGATTACACAACTTTTAACACTATATCACTTCAGAATATGTATTCTATGTCTTTCTCGTGTTAAATTTATCGTACCTGGTTAACATGTTTCGACCTGTTATTGGCCTTTTTCAGAACTGGTTGTTGCTGGTCTTGGCGCCTTTTGTTTCCTGTGGGGGTGTGTTTGTGTAGTGTAATGTGGAGTAAAAGAGTGTGTGTGTTTTGAAATTGAGTTGTGTGTTGAGAATTTCATTTGGATATGTTTTTGTGTGTCTGTATATTTCGTATTGTTCTAGTGTGTTTAGTTTCTGGCTTTTTGGTTGGATGTGTAGAATTTTCATGTCTGTGATGGTGTCTCTGTAGGTGTGGTTAGCATTTGTGATGTGTTCTGCATATTTGGAAGTGTTTTGTAATTTTGTTATGGCTGTGATGTGTTCTTTGTGTTTGAAATGATCTGCCTGTCTGTCCTATGTAGAAGTTGTTGCAGATGTTACATTTGAGTTTGAATACGCCTGTGTGGTTGTATTTGTTTGTTTGTGTCGTTCTGTAACAGTAAGAGTAAAACTCAGAAGCTTACGGATAGTACTTACTTAGCCTACTTACTTACAAATGGTTTTGTAAGGAATCAGCAGATTCGTTGCCCAGGGTGCGCGATAGGTGGCTGGTCTACGCGATGAGACGAGATGATGATGAAGATTTGTTGGGATGCCTAAGGAAAACCAGAGCTCTCTCAGTAAACTTGGACCACGGGTTTGTCCAACAAAAGTTATGAATCGTTATACACCGGGGTTAGAATCCGAGTCCACAGGATTATGAGGCCAACGCACTAGCCACTAGATCACCATGGCGACGCTTCAAAATTATAAGTTGAAAATTTCAGCCCTAATCACTCTTAAAGAAGTCTCCACTCTGTTTCCGTGGCAACGTGTGATATCTCTAAGAAAGTAGCTTCCATTACGAGCAGGGGCGTATTTTGCGGGCTACCGGGGCTACCGGCGGTAGCCCAAGGAAATTACAAAAGAAAAAGTTTATAATATAATATAATGTAATAATTTTGTATTATTAGTTTTACCATAGTAATTACAATTAAAGTAATTGTTAGATATATTTTGTGTAATAATAGGGTCAGCGGTAGCCCAAACCCTTTAACCAGTATACGCCACTGATTACGAGATATACCGTAGAAGTGGGTGTAAAATAGATCATTTGCGATTTTTATTGAAAATTATATATTTTCTCAGTTACACGTTAAAATTTTGTTATGCTGACTTCATTGCCTTACATTGTAAATGTAAGCGAGAGGGACAACAAAAAGCCTGCGTATGCCAACAATGGGAATACTGTGTAATTACCGTTGAAGTGAAAATTGTAATTTTTAACTTTTTCTCTTAAATGAAAACAATGTCTTACAAACTCTAAATTATAGTCAGCAGTGAATGGAGACAGGAAGTATACGTAAGTACTTTTCGTTGAGATTGTATCCTGAAATAATAGTTTTGCAGTTCGTAAATGTTAGTATTGAAACTTATTATTTTAAGAAAACTTGTACCTTTGTAGGGTTAAGTCGATCATGCCATCGACCTACTCGAAACAGATAGGACCAGCAGAAAGAATAAATTATTCACCGAAATACCTCCAACTAACACTTATAAACAGAAAAGTGTCATAGTATAGCTTATATTGATGGGATAGTGGGGAAAGAGGAAGACGAAATTATGGTGAATTTTTTGCGTAAGAGAAGCACTGCCAAAGGAACATATTTTGTACACCCCTCTGTACCTGACTAAGGCACAACGTAGTTTCTAAAGTGACATGAGGAGGGGAAGATTTCAAATGACATCTGATATAAACCTAAGCAATGTTGAATTGCATTTTAGATTATAATTGAAGGGTGGTATTTCAATGTAAATTTTGAATTCTGAAATATTTGTTTGTTGGTATGTGAAGTATTAAAATGTGTTTTTATGTTTTATAAGTTGACAATCATAGTCACGATTGTACAGTGGAGACCTATAGGCCTAATTGAATCGCACTTTTTAGAAAGAAACTAAGTCAAAATTTGTCATTTTTATTTCTTCTGATGAAATCATTAATACTTCTAAGACGCAAAGATAAACAAAGGAAGGGACTTAAACAAACCTTTCCCTGTATCTCTAACATCGAGTTGATGTTTATATTACGGCACTGGTATACTGGTATTTATTCATGGAAGTAAGTTCTTTTACTTTCCTGAAAAATAGAACATTTTGACTTAGTTCCTTTCTAAAAAGTGCGATTAAATTGTATCGAATAGTATGATCACAGTAACGAAAGATACACTATATAATGCTATAGGCATATATTGAAGATTATTATTGTTTTTACACGCTTTATAATAAATAAAATATATGTAACACACTTAATTTGTTTTTTAAAAACAGAAACAGTGACCGACTTTACTCCGCAATATTTTAAAATCGATTTAAACTAAAAATTCAATGGTGACAGACTTTACCCTATTTAAGCAGGTAACTTCGATCACAAGTCAAATAAAAAAAAAACATTTTTTTATAAATTGTAATTCAATTCTTGTAACGTGTCTTCATAAGTGAAGGATATGACAACAAAATGCTATTTTGTGCGAGATCGTGCGTATTTGCTTGTTTTCCGCACAGAACCAATACGCGGTAAGTGTGAAATACCACATTCAGTATTCCCAACGTAACACACATAACAATTTCCCTCTTCTTACCGCTTAAGCGCGACATTCATTTTACTGCCTTAGGCTTTTAACATATTATTTTTAGAGACGTTTAACATAGTAATAATTATAAATTGGAAACTTACCACTGCAATTTCACCTAAATTGCAATGTTAATTATTGTTTTTAAATATTTGCAAAAATTAAGTAAAGTCTACTACTCCACGAAACTTATTGCATTCCTGATACAAGTAACATTAAGGAAGCCGTGAAAAAATCAACAAGATTCCAGATGCCGATGTTATTACTGCAATATGTTATATACATAATATTGTTAAAATATTAAAATGAAAAATAAATCATTACATAACCTTACCGTTTGTTTTAAGTTGGCATTTATAGACTGGGGGAAAAAAAAGACAGACGTATATCACGGCCTGCTGGAGTATAGTAAACACAGAAAACATTTTAAAGCAACAATGTTGAAGAAAGGTATTTTGGTTTTCCGAAGTTGCCGTCATTAAACAGAAACCAACATGGAGATTTCATTGCAAATAATTAGAAATTCGTCTTTCAGGTATGTAATAAACGATCTTCGCACAAAATAATGTTCGATACACGAGCGGTATGTTTGTTTTTCTCGGAAATTAAAAAAGCTCAACTACGTTTCGCTTTTCCAATCTTTTCCTCGAACATAAAAACGTCAACATACAGCTCTTGTAACGTATATTACTATTCTGAGGAACTTCGCTCCATTGCATAACTTCAATATCATTAAAAAATTGCAAAATTTTGATCGACTTTACCCTCTTCTACGGTATAACAGAAACAAGTTCTCAAATGTTACTGAATTTTTACAGCTGAATGCTTCGTGTTGTATCTCTGAAACCTGGCGTGTTGGAGACAAATGGTAAAGACAAAAAATGTTCCTTTTACAGAAACGAAGTCGTAGGCGTGGCAGCTCTGTTACTCTTGTTTCTGGAATACAAAAGTCGCATAAATCAAGGAGTCTGGTGTACAGTGAGGATATCCCGTCACAGAGCCCCTCTTTTCCCACCCGCCAGCATTTCACGTTGCTTGGCACAATACAACAGTCGAACTTGGACGGGAATTCCTGGAAGCGCGCCGCGGCGTGACTCACGAACAATGCTCCATCAGTATGCACGCTAGCTGTCCCTGCCCTGTAGGCAACCGGTCTTACTCGAGGCTTCTTTTATTTCTATTATTTACACAAATAATTATGGAGTCCAATTATAGCAACGGACCGCGCATTTGCTGTTAATGAAGGAGCGTTTTTGCGGTCCTTGGTTCATGTCCCGTCACGTTTCATAACGGATCATGAGGAGGAGTTTTTCAGCAACGTTTCAGAAACTGAAACTACTGTATGACATTTACGTTAAAGTCTGTACTTACTTACTTACTTACTGGCTTTTAAGGAACACGGAGGTTCATTGCCGCCCTCACATAAGCCCGCCATTGGTCCCTATCCTGAGCAAGATTAATCCATTCTCAATCATCATATCGCACCGCCCTCAAATCCATTTTAATACACTGATTAAAGTTCTCGTTAACACTTTGTTAAAAACATAAAATTTACTTTGTTAAGTGTTAAAATTGTTAAAAAAGGTATGTACCTTCGACAGACGGCCCGTTTCGACGGTATGTGTCGTCGTCCTCAGTGTCTCTCGAAACGGGCCGTTTGTCGAAGGTACATATAACAATTTTAACACCATTTTAATATTATCTTCCCATCTACGTTTCGGCCTCCCTAAAGGTCTTTTTCCCTCCGGCCTCCCAACTAACACTCTATATGCATTTCTGGATTCGCCCATACGTGCTACATGCCCTGCCCATCTCAAACGTCTGGATTTAATGTTCCTAATTATGTCAGGTGAAGAATACAATGCGTGCAGTTCTGTGTTGTGTAACTTTCTCCATTCTCCTGTAACTTCATCCCTCTTAGCCCCAAATATTTTCCTAAGCACCTTATTCTCAAACACCCTTAATCTATGTTCCTCTCTCAAAGTGAGAGTTCAAGTTTCACAACCATAAAGAACAACCGGTAATATAACTGTTTTATAAATTCTAACTTTCAGATTTTTTGACAACAGACTGGATGATAAAAATCTTCTCAACCGAATAATAACACGCATTTCCCATATTTAATTTAGTTTAATTTCCTCCCGAGTATCATTTATATTTGTTACTGTTGCTCCAAGATATTTGAACTTCTCCACCTCTTCAAAAGATAAATTTCCAATTTTTATATTTCCATTTCGTAGAATATTCCCGTCACGAGACATAATCATATCTTTGTCTTTTCGGGATTTACTTCCAAACCTATCTCTTTACTTGCTTCCAGTAAAGTTCCCGTGTTTTCCCTAATCGTTTGTGGATTTTCTCCTAACATATTCACGTCATCCGCATAGACAAACAGCTGATGTAACCCGTTCAATTCCAAACCCTCTCTGTTATCCTGGACTTTCCTAATGGCATACTCTAGAGCAAAGTTAAAAAGTAAAGGTGATAGTGCATCTCCTTGCTTTAGCCTGCAGTGAATTGGAAACGCATCTGACAGAAACTGACCTATACGAACTCTGCTGTACGTTTCACTGAGACACATTTTAATTAATCGAACTAGTTTCTTGGGAATACCAGATTCAATAAGAATATCATATAAAACTTAAAAGTCTGTAGAAGAAAAGAGTTATTTCAAATTGCTTGGTGTGCATGTCGATACAAAATTGACGTGGAAGGCTCGTTTTGTGCGTCAATTAATAATCTAGAGCAATGTTTCTCAAAGTGTGGGTAGCGACCCTCTAGCAGGTCGTCTAAAGAGCTAAGGGGGCCACGAGATAATTTTACAAAGTAAAACCAAACACGCCTAATTAACATAAATTTATTTTGTATTTAGACACATAAACAGTGTTGAACAAAATAATTAAAACAATGTTTCCGTATTTAAAATTAATGGGATAAATGTGCCTGTTTTCCAGAAAGTATTTTCTCAAATCTGGATTCTGTATTTGATACACACAGTGTTATCATTTTGAAGTTCAAGGAAATTCCTCACATTTCCTTTGATCGCAATCAGACGATATGTGTCAGAGGAAGAACAAATTTTTGTATATATCTGAAGTCTGACTAGTGTAATATCACAGTCTACTATATACAGTCGCGAAGCGAGGTGATTTTTTGCAAATCTCGTGATAAAGCGCTCCAAGCGGTTAGCAACTAGAAACAATAGACTGTCCACGGTCGACTTTGGACTGTGTCGTATTTCCATCGAGTGCTAGCTCGTTGCGTATTTCACATTGATGCTTGTGAAATGTTCGTTATTGGTTGTAATGAAAATGTTAATGGCTAAAATACAATAATTGGAATAATAATATTTTACTAGAGACATAGAAAAATTAAGTTTGTCTTAATGAAATTTATTGATCACGTTTTATTTTCAATTCTGGTGGGATTATTATTGCTTAGGCCTACTTTTTTTTTTCAAAGGATATGTTTTTAATTATAGCTGTTAATTTTGTTGTTATTTTTATTTGTTACTTTACTAGAGACGTAGAAAAAGTCTGTTACTATAAAATTTATTGATCACGTTTTATTTCCAATTCTCGTGTGATTATTATTGCTTAACCTCATCCCACTTTGTTAACTACGTACTGTAAGCCTACACTACAAGTACCGGTACACGTAAGTTACTCCATTAATTCATATTTCCATTATTATTGTTGTAAAGGGAAATGCAAATTAATATTTATTGGTTTCATAGTTAATTATCGCTATAATCTTGAATGAGTGAAGCGATTATAGCAAATTTCAGTTGGTTTTGCACAAACAAAAATAATATTAACCTATTTCTTGCAGGTATCTTCGAGTTTATGGTGGAATTTAATATACTTCGTTAAAATAATAAATTAACTTTATGCATTTAATATTTCAATAATGGAAGGAAGGTGTTAATTTTTCCAAAAGAACACGACAACGAAAGTGTAACATATTTTCTCGTCTGCTAGGAGAGAGCTCTGCGATAATGAGGCGATAGTAGCGATCCTAGTGGTGGGCAACTACCCATGTTTGCATTTTTAATACATATTGAGCTTCGCGACTGTATATAGTAGACTGTGGTAATATGTAGCTAGTCGGCGAGTATGCAATGGAGGGGGAAAGGAACTGGTTACCCTACCCTATTATCTCCTGGCCTAGTTGTATTGTATTGTATTCATTTACATTTCATGGTACTCGAACATCGCTTCACAGCTAGAATATGAAACATGTCAAAAACATCTTAATAGTGCATAATGCTCTTAATTACAGTCACAGTCTAGTTGAAATATATACAGAAGAATTTTACAATATAGTCTACTAGTACAACACAAAGGTTTAGTATCAATACTTAATACAAGACAGAAATATTCATGAAGCGTTCTTGAATGTCATAAATTCTTTTACAGAATAGAAGGCGTGAGAAATTAGATACTTCTTTAATTTGGCCCTAAATAATCTATGTTTTGAGTTTGATTTTTATATCGATAGGGAGGCTATTAAACATTTTTACTTCCATATAACGCACTCCTTTTTGATAGCACGATAGACTTGCCGATGGAATATAATAGTAATTTTTTGACGTGTATTTATGCTATGAACTGTTGAATTAGTTAGAAAGTTTTCACGATTACACACGAGGAAGTTTGTTAATGAAAAAATATACTGACAAGTCATGGGCATTATTTGTAGTTTTTTAAAAATAGTCCTACACGATTCCCTAGATTTGGCACATACTATTATTCTAATTGCTCTTTTTTGTAGTAGAAATATACTGTTATTATGTGTAGAATTTCCCCAGAATATTATTCCAGAACACATTACTGAGTGGAAGTATGCAAAGTACAGTATATTGTTTTTAAGGTATCGATATTTACTATGTTGCATAGATCTAATAGTGAAACATGCTGAATTTAGTTTGGGGGTAATTTCTTTAATATGATTTTTCCAATATAACACAGTATCGATTTTTAAGCCACTAAATTTGGTTGTTGTGGTTTCTATTAGGGATCTGTTGTTAATTATTGCGCTAGAAATTTGCAAGGTTAAATTTTGATAGGATTTAAAGTGAATTACTAGTATATTAGTTTGTTACAATTTAGTACTAATTTATTGGCTGAGAACCAATGACATATTTTGAGAAGAATTGCCTCTAATGAAAAATGAAATGTGTTGGACTTATTGGCTGTAATTACTATACTGGTATCATGTTCAAATAATATGGAATGGCCTACATCTTTCATTAAGGGGGCAAGATCATTTATGAACATTAGAAAAAGTAGGGGACTTAATACTGATCCTTGAGGAATTCCATTATTAATAGTTCCCCATGTTGACTTTCTGTTTCCTATCTATGAGATATGAGTGAAACAAATTTAACACACCAGTACGTGAACTCTAACCCTCTGCGTAGATGTCCAGTATGGTCCAGTATGCAAACGAAATATTGTAAAAAATTGCACAAAATTGTAAAAATTGTAAAATATTGTAAAAATTGTAATTGTAATATTGTAAAATTTTGACTTGTTCCACATCTTAAAGCTTCATTGCTCATGTAAGATCTATGGAATATAATGAATGAATGAATGAATGACCACTACACTACCAAATAACAGTTGCCTCGTAAGTGATGTCTTCTTGGTATCACTTGTGAGGTTCAGACCTGTCTTCGGACAATTGACTTAAACAAAAAACTAGCTTCCAGAGAGAAATTATAACTTATTAAAAAACAATTGTAAAGGTTTATATGAATCGCTCTGTATTACTATTAATATGAAGATCTGTTTTCTTTTAATTTGTCTATAATTTGTAGACATATGTGAACGAAGTTTGAGGGGAGGTTTCGAAATGAGCCCACTAAAATATTCCTTTCAGTTAGTTCCACAATCCACATACGAAACTACACTAACGGCTGGTTTTCCATTCGGTTTTTGTGAATCAATGAAAGACTGGCTCATCACCGTTGATAGAACAGACGGTCCAGTTCCCCGTCCTTGAAATGGAAGAATGGAACTTGCACGCATGTCTTGCAGGGGTCACGGCCCGCAGTTTTCAAGTGCGGGGTCAAGTGTTGGTAACCCTGAGCGTTTAACTCGCCGCCTGCGACTATTAAACCCACAGCGGCGTGGATGTCCTTCCCACAAGGGCGCGATGTAAGAGTGGCCCCAATTTTTGGTGCAGGACAAAGTCGGTATTGTATCTCAGCAACAGCTTCACAACAGCGCACTGTGTTCGCTGGGTACATTAGGAACTGAATCAAGCCATCAATTCACTGACCTGTGGCTGGCAGAGCTTGGGAAGTAACGATTTCTTAGTTGCCCGTCTTCAGAGCACCGGAGGCTATGTATAAAAACCAGTGTTGTGGGATTTAATCGATTAATCGATCAATTTCTGTTGTAATATTAATCGATCAAAATATTTAATCGAATAATCGAGTCGATTAAAATTAATCGGTTTTAGTTGATATTAATTTTATTTTGTTAATACAAACTCCTACTAAAATTCCGACAATATTTCTCTTTCGGAAATTGCTTACTTAAAAGCACAATAGTACTGTTATTTTCTAACTGTAAACCAGGTAGCGGAGGGAAAATCTTTGCGCAAACACTTCAGAAAGAGATAGAGATATGATGACAGTGACCAAGTCTATCTCTATTGAAAGTTGATACACAATACGAAAACCTTATTAAGTTTTATGGTTTTCCAAGAAAACTTCCACCTTGTTTCAGCTCATCTTCCTAGCATATGAAATACATACTTTTCTGGGATTTGTCCCCCTCATCCCTTATAAAATAGTCATGTCTACACTGTGTGCAAGTGAGAGCGTAACTATCTTCTTCTCTTTCTAAAATCTGATAATTCGTTTACAATAGGGGCCAGTCTTCTCTCTCGACCGCTGTACTTTTGCAGTTTCTGTACTGAGTTTGTATATGAAGGTTGTGTGTTTAGTTAGATAAAGGAAAAAAAAAAATCAGTTTTCTGTGGTCTGCGAAAAGTGTAAACTCCATTATGTCATATGAGAATTTTAAAGGTAAACTCGGTGAAACGTTTGGATTTAAATTGAACGATCGTGGAGAAGTGCTTGACAGAAAATCAGTTTTTTTCGTGTTTAGTGATGCAGGAAACATTGTTACTAAACGTAGAGCGGCACTTAATTCGGAGCATGTGAATGCACTCACATGTTTAAAATCATGGATGAAGCAGTATTAACTAGGTGAGTCTTCATACTTTTTGTTATTTATGTTTGTCTCAAAAATTCCCGGAGAAATTGACACAATAAATTTTGTTATAAGCCTTATAATAAATATGTTAGTAAGTAATAAAATAGTTGTTTTGTAATGTAACGTTACAATATATACAGATATACAACATTTAATACTTATGCTTATCACCGAACAGAAGTTAAATTTAACAATAATTGTGTATTAGAGTAATTAAAACATTTTTTCAACTAGATCGAAACTCGATTAATCTATCGATTAATCGATTGAAGTCAAATAGTTAGTCAGTTAAATATTTTCATCGATCAACAGCAATAATAAAAACAAATCATGATGCCATTCTATAAACTGAGGTTGGTGTGAACAGTACGGAACTCGTATCTCTGTCTGGTTGCTGGGCGGACCACAGCCGTGGCTTGCGGGCCGTGACTCTCTAATCCCTGACCTCGCGGTCAAGTCGTATCCTGGCGCTTGGGCGCAAATTGCTCTGATTGGCAATGGTGTGCCGGCCACGCAGAGGTGCAAAACAATTGAGTGACGCACTGCGGTCATTCACATTGTTCACGTGGGAAGAGCTTCCGGCACCACACCCACTCGCGGGCCCGGGATCGCATCTCCGAAACTGTGCAACTATTGTGTAGTGGGTAGTCTGTTTCTTAGAGATCCGGTGCGCCTCAGGAGTTTCCTTTTTTATCTCGAGTATCTTGACATATTGCTCAAAGAATGAAATTTATGACGCTAAGGTCAATTTTTGGAATTATTTAACAACAGTAAGCCAAAAAGTTAGTCTAATTTGAGGACTTACTTACTTACTTACAAATGGCTTTTAAGGAACCCGAAGGTTCATTGCCGCCCTCACATAAGCCCGCCAGCGGTCCCTATCCTGTGCAAGATTAATCCAGTCTCTATCATCATACCCCACCTCCCTCAAATCTATTTTAATATTATCCTCCCATCTACGTCTCGGCCTCCCTAAAGGTCTTTTTCCCTCCGGTCTCCCAACTAACACTCTATATGCTTTTCTGGATTCGCCCATACGTGCTACATGCCCTGCCCATCTCAAACGTCTGGATTTAATGTTCCTAATTATGTCAGGTGAAGAATACAATGCGTGCAGTTCTGTGTTGTGTAACTTTCTCCATTCTCCTGTAACTTCATCCCGCTTAGCCCCACTAATTTGAGGACTTGCTTCCGATATTCTGGGATTCAAACCTCTTCTTAGTAGGAATTAAAGTTAAGAGTCTCGTGCTGTAGATTAAGGATCCCAAAGAATACACTTCTTCACTTCCTTATAGAGGGCTCTAGGTAAAATTTGTCGGTTATTTCTCGCCCAATTGAATTTCATTGCTGAACATCTGCAGTAGATATCGCCTTTAAATAATTCACAAATATACATACATGCCCGTTTTCATAATCTGTGTCGCTATCATAATATTAATACTCGATCACAACACGATAACACCCAAGAAATTCCACTCCACACATCATCTCTGTATTCCTCATCTTTCACTGTTGCTACCTCTTGTCACTGGAACTCTCTGCCGCCTGAAGTCAAGGGCTGCCGAACCTTGAAATCTTTCGAATCCAAGTTAGAAAATAATCTTATGACGAGTTGCCAAACTTACTGTTATGACAAGTGTTGTATTGCATGTTTCTACGTATTCAATACATTTTTTTTATATTAGAGTGATATTTAACTTTTTTATCTTTTTGTTTTCATCATATTTCCCGATAATGGTATATCTATAATGTGAGCCGTTCAGAGCAAAAGTGGTGTAAGTCAAAATTGGGTAAAGAGTGTTAAAGTAAAAATTCTGTAAAATACAGCGCAAAGTAGCAATTAATATGTTGTTCTTGCTATCCACCGACTACTAATAGTTCAAATAAATTGAGTATTAATTGCTATTTTGCGCTGTATTTTACAGAATGTTTACTTTAACCCTCATTATCTATTTTTGACTTACACCACTTCTGCTCTGAAGGGCTCATGTCATAACTTGAGCTATATATAATCATAATTTTCCCTACTGTGTGTACCTAAAAATATTGTATTCACCGTATGCTTTATACTTCACTATTTTATTATTATTATTATTATTATTATTATTATTATTATTATTATTATTATTATTATTATTATTATTATTATTATTAATTATATTTTTTTACACTTCGTATGTCTCATTTATTTTTATATGCTGTTCATATTTTATTATGCTTTTTCCTTTCTTTCTATATGTTATATATTACCCTATGTCTGATTTCTACTTACTTGTTTCTTACATTATATTATTACTAGTGGCTTGTGCAGCAAATGCTGCTGCAAACTAAGTTCGTTAGACGTTCAAATAAGCATTTTTTAAGATTTATTTTCAATGAAGAATCCTTGTTTTTTTTTTATAGTTATTTGATTCCATAATAATGAAACATACTCCCTCTGAATGGATTTTTTTTAGGCCAAATACTTTTTCTTGAACTCATCCAACTTCAGTTTTTGAGTTTCAACGCGAAAACGCAAGTATCAATGTCAGAACGATAGCAGTAGCTATTTCAGGTCATTGTGGATTGTAGCCAGAAGTTAAAAAAATGTCAGGTTTGCTAAGCTTTCGAACAATAGCATTTTCGTATAGCTGCTGCATGTAGAACTTGAAATGTAGAGCGTAAAATCATTTTATCCTACTAAGAGATCTTGCTGAAATGATCTGGAGACTACAAAATTTTCTAGGCCTCTTATTTTATCAGTAAGTAATACCTTTTGATCTTTCCTTAGGAACTGTAATTTTTGCGCTCTCTCGAGCCAATACTGAAGACAATGACACATAGGCCTATCAATATTTACACTACACCGCCATTAAGTATATGAAAAAGACCCAACCCCACTGATTTTTAATAACAATATTATTATCTTACTTAAGTTTTGTAGTTATATATAGCAGCCACTCAGTAAATTATAGAAATGAAGATCTAAATTAAGATATTCTCTACATTTACTTACATAACCACAAAAAAGGTTCACTTTCATGTCATCAATATTATGTACAATTAATGAAAAATAGATGCATCATGATATTGACTACAATAATATTTAATTTCTAATGGTAATAATGTCATCAAACCACCTCACGTTTCGTAGATTTGAATATCCAATACACAGCTGTACTCAGAAAATTATACACTGCAGAATCAGTTTTTAATAACAAATTGAATTGAGCTCTAAATATGTCGGCAATCCTGCAGGTCATGGCCTTCGTGTAATAGCCTATTGTTTATTGTAGTGTGTGTTTTGTTCTGAAATTCAATCAAGTCGGCCGTGATTGAATAAAATTAGTTCTCAAAACTGACAACAGATGGATTTTGGAAAATAGGAAAATTATGTAGGAAAATTGACATTTCACTGAAAACTACTACTTTTCCGAAAAACTTTAGGTTCCAAGCTTCAAAATGAGGGGCCATTTATTAAAATCCGTTCAGCCGTTTTCCCGTAATTTCCATTACCAGTTCAAATTATATATATAGATTATCTCATTCAGTTTTGTGTGTAAAATTGTAGTGTACTTTGTAAATTTGTAGTGTTTTTGTAACGCAATTTTACTCCTGATCGAGTGTTAGAGAAGGCCGTATGGCCTTAACTCTGCCAGGTTAAATAAATCATTATTATTATTATTATTATTATTATTATTATTATTATTATTATTATACATAGGCTTATATACTGTCGTACGTATTAAATTTGTATTATGGTATGAATTATGTTCCTCAGCACGAAGTTTTGAACGTGAGTAGCCCATTTGGGATACATATAATGTTTAATCCCTAGACAAATAACATAGAAAGATCTCCAAATCAATATACACATTCGACAGGTTCAGAAGCGATGTAAAAGACGAGCTAGCCAATACTGGCATGAATCGGAATTACATTTGATGTTACACATCCCGATCGGTATTACAAGAATCCATTATAGCAACAATATTATTACTTGAATCTTCACATTACTGCTCAAAGGAGAGTAATGGTTTATCAATTTAAGCCTAATTAAAATGTTTAATCAATGTGCATACGACATACTATGTATTTTGGTTTGCAGGATATGAATATAATGATTGGACATTAAACTGAAAACAATTGACAACACATTCCCTCTGCTACTCGATTGTTTCACGTCAATGAACTGTGTCTTTAATATTAAAATGTAACAGGTTTGCCTACATCTAATCACTGACCAACTGAGCAAATGTCGCTAATCTAGCTACTTTTTCTCCGAGTCAATTTATTGTAAATCGGCTATACAAAAATACGAACTTACAGTTTAATAATAATAATAATAATAATAATAATAATAATAATAATAATAATAATGTCAGTGTTATAAAATTGATAAACTGTAAATAATGGGTATTCATGATATATGTTTGAAATTGTAAGATTGGCAACATTGGGCCTACAATATAGCCAATTTCTTCCAATCGTACCCAGATATATCGTATATATATTTTGCACGCAACAATACTTGTAATTTCAAGCGGTGTTGTCACAATTTTTGTTGCAAAGATTATTTCTGGTTAGAAATTATTTTTATACAGTCATCAATACATGAATTTCTTCGACTACCATCACAGTGAATAAATTTTGGCTATGAGATTACCTCTATTAAAATTGGAATTAATATTACTAACATTTTTGTATCAATCAACTCCAGATACGACAACATTGGTTTTTACTTCACGTGGAATAGTTATGAGAACGTCAATTACAATACTGCTAATACATCATTGGTTAAACCTATATTATTATTGGGGCCGAATCTGAGAAGACCTGATTAATGAACAAGCTCCTATCTTAGCTCTTCAGAAGAATACACCCTCTTTGACACCGCCTGGGTATTAAATGGACGCTCGGACTATATCACACTCCGCCCCAATGCAGTGCTATAAACTAAGGAACGTCTATGAGGATAAAACTTTCATCATAGGGGTTAAACCCCGCTTGTTTCACCCACTAAAAGGGATAAATACCAAGAAATATCACAGTTCAAGATCTTCATGGACTCCTTGTTCATGAACGCTACTGTTCCCAGTGACTGCCTATCTGTGACAGCTGGGGTTAAGCAAGCCGGTCCTCCAGATTTCACACTGCCCCGCTTGTCTTGAGTGACGCAGCATTAGTGTGTAATATTTGACGAAACCCAGACGATTATCTGTTGCACAACGCATGCGAAATATTTGCTCTGCAAATATGTCACCGAGCCGTGACGCAAGTTGGCCCACTTACATACTCAAGGCATTCCAGGTTCGAGTCCCGTCATGAGTCATTCAGTTCCGTGCGGATATTCTTGCTGCCATCCCATCGTAGCCGATCTGATTGCGTCGTACCTTAGTTTGGCAATAATTTTCTCTCTAAAAAAACCGGGGTTCGTTCCTCAACAGGCTCAGATTTGAACAGATTTGTGGCCTAATGTTAAATTTAAATAAATTAAGTTATGGTTTATTTGACGGCGCTTGCAACTGCAGAAGTTATATCAGCGTCGCCGGTGTGCCGGAATTTTTCCCCGCAGAAGTTATTTTACTTGCCAGTAAATCTACTGACATGAGCCTGTCGCATTTAAACACAAATGCCATCGACCTGGGCCAGGATCGAACCCGCAACCTCGAGCACAGAAGTCCAGCGCTATACCGAATACGCTACCCAGGCCGACTTGTTAAATTGTATCTTGTTGTCCTAACTGAAGCTTTTTTTCAAATTCAGAAGTTAATATTTCGTAAAATTGATTTACATTATGAGTTATTTATTGAAACTTTCATTACTTAACACGTATATAAAATTCAGTTTTGTTTACAGTAACTTCTGCATAACTGCTACTTACAATAAACTTTGATTACAATTTTATGTAATTTTATTTTTTTTGCTTTATTCCATACAAAAGTTATATATCTTCTTCGTAACTGTTAAGTTATGTGTAATGCTACATTCATGATATTCGACACATGCATTCTCTAGGCCATTGGTATTGAATCTGTAGTACGCATACCCCAAGAGTACGTGAGAATGCCTCAAAGGGTACGTATGCCACTGCCTAGGTATGTAAAGAATTTTCACTTAATTATACTTGTTGATAATTATTGTAGTTTACATACTTCATTTTAAAATATCAACACTTGTTTTTCCTTGCTTCAATAACATTTTACATAATTTATTATTATTATTATTATTATTATTATTATTATTATTATTAAATGCATATAGAGTGTTAGTTGGGAGGCCGGAGGGAAAAAGACCTTTGGGGAGCCCGAGACGTAGGTGGGAAGATAATATTAAAATGGATTTGAGGGAGGTAGGATATGATGGTAGAGACTGGATTAATCTCCCGGCGCCGGAGAGAATTTTTCTCCGTTCCATTACTCTTTCTTCGTATGATGACGCAGAATATCTGCATGGAAATATCATATGTACTTCGGTACATTAAAATAATATATATGGATTAATCTTGCTCAGGATAGGGACCAATTGCGGGCTTATGTGAGGGCGGCAATGAACCTCCGGGTTCCTTAAAAGCCAGTAAGTAAGTAAATATTATTATTATTATTATTATTATTATTATTATTATTATTATTATTACTCGCAATAATTATTTATTTTGCATGCAACATCAATCATAGTCTTTTGTTATTTATTATACAGGGTTAGTTAAAAGTCCCGCACCACCTAAATACCTTTTGAAGCATACGGTTCAGTGACATGAAACTTGGTATGTGGGGATAACCATATACTAGGATCTCAATAATGGTATTACCGAGTTTTTTCTACTTCCGGTTTAACCGGAAGTAATTCCAACTCTCTTATTTTAAATGGAACATCCAATATATTATTTTATTTTTGAATAGTACTCATTAAGAGCTTTTCAAAAATTACCCACACTTGATACTTCTGTACAAATTCAGTGTTGCTGAGTCAAGAAAACAGAAAAGTGTATCGAATATTAAAATAATAAAAGCACCACCTAAATAACTTTTGAAGCATACGGTTCATTGATATGAAACTTGGTATGCGAGGGCAATCATATACTAAGAACTCAATAGTGGTATTACAGAGTTTTTTCTGCTTCCGGTTTAACCGGAAGTAACTCCAACTCTTTTATTTTAAATGGAACACCCAATATATTTTTATATTTTTGAATAGTGCTCATTAAGAGCTTTTGAAAAAGTACCCACACTTGATACTTCTGTACAAATTCAGTGTTGCTGAGTCAAGAAAACAGAAAAGGGTATCGAATATTAAAATAATAAAATACTCCTTCCTTAACAAAAACAAAACAAAGCTACCTCACCTTCTAAATTATGTGTTCAAATTGGTAGCCCTCAGCTGCTTTACAATGTGTCACTCGATCATAGAAACCATTTAAGGAATGATTTAGCCAGGCTTTAGGAATATCTTGCACCACTTCCATTTTTATTTAACAACACTGAATTTATACAGAAGCATCAAGTGTGGGAACTTTCTGAAAAGCTCTTAATGAGCTTTATTAAAAAATAAAAAAAGTATTGGGTGTTCCATTTAAAATAAGAGAGTTGGCGTTACTTCGGTTAAACCGGAATTAGAAAAAACTCGGTAATACCATTATTGAGTTCTTAGTATATGGTTATCCCCAGATACCAAGTTTCATGTCACTGAACCGTATGCTTCAAAAGTTATTTAGGTGGTGTGGGACTTTTAACTAACCCTGTATAATTATTGCAATGTAGTTTGGAGATACGAAAATAATGAAATTAAAAAAAAAAAAACTTGAACATCACTGCCTTTTAGGAAACTTTTCCCTGGAATATAAATTTATTTTGTTGCATTTGAAGAATATAACATCTAATTTTTATAAAGGTAACTTTAAAATTCAGTCTTACAATTTTGAAAGTCGATATCAAACAAAGAAAATGTGCTGGCAGGAGCAAAATGTCAACGAATTTTGAATTTATCTTTTAAAATGACTGAGATATATCCGTTTTAGTTAATTACTGTATCCTATATATATATATATATATATATATATATATATATATATATATCAAATAATAATGAGGTCTCGCCCACCTCATTGAATATTACACGACTAGTCTTAACTAGTCAGTTGTATTATTACTGATAAATACGAGAAAAATTCGTGCCGGCACCGGGAATCGAACCCACGACCTCTCAGCTTTGCACGCTGAGCGCTCTTTACCAACTGAGCTATGCCGGGACACGATCCACGGCGCCGGCCGAACCCCCCTCGTAGTGCTGTTTTACGACTTTACTACCTGCATTTAAGACGATGCACGTCATATATATGCAGGAGCTCATATTAAATGACTTTGTTGCCGTATTCAACATCAGTTTAATGAAAACTGCTAACAGTGTATATATATATATATATATATATATATATATATATATATATATCAAATATCGTGGATCGTGTCCCGGTATGGCTCAGTTGGTAAAGAGCGCTCAGCGCGCAAAGCTGAGAGGTCCTGGGTTCGATTCCCGGTGCCGGTACGAATTTTTCTCGTATTTATCAGTAATACTGTATCCTGTTTTTTTTTTTTTTTCAAAATTTGGGCCGTATTTAAAAAAAAACATTCTCGAATTTAAGTTGATACAGGAATGATAATTCTAAGTACAAAAAAAAAAAAAAATGTGCATCAGTTAGGAAAAAAAAATTCAAAATATACCATCTTCTCCTTTTAAGGGGACACTCAACTTAAAAATTGGAGAAAAAGTGTCATAGAAATGAAAAATTAAATTTCTACACTAATACGCAGAATTCTTCCCCTATTCATTGAGAAGTCACAGTCAAATGCACAAAGCCAAAAAATAAAAAATGATAATTAAAAGTGATATTTCAATTAATGATTGATTAAAAATTGAAATATTTTTTATTTTGAAAAGTATTGGATCTAAGGAGCTGAGATTTTGCATGTTACTTTCCATTTGTATATTAAACATTTTCTCCAAATTTGAAAAAGATTGGTCAAATAGGAAAAAAGTTCCAAAATATAGTTGAGTGTCCCCTTAAGAGAGACGTTTCTCATTGTTTGTATCCATAATAAAAATGACAAGCATCGACTGTTGAGCATGGCGATTGCAATGCTATAGCGAACGGATGTGTACACGAAGATGGGGATACTCGAGATTTCACGCCAAGCGAGAAGCCTTCTGAGTCGTGCTCTCTAAGCAGGGAACAGTAATAAGAATGACGCAATACCCGGGCGCAAGCGCACTGACTGATGCTTATCGTGCATCTAATCGGGCGATCACGCAGATATCAGCCCCGCGGGGCAACGAATCCTGAACTATGCCGGAGCACTACACTGGATGCTCTTCACAACATCCTTTTCAAACTACGACCAAGTCTATTCAGTGAATTCACAAATCATTCCGTGACAAGACGACAACGATGACTCAAAAGAGGTGTTATAATGAGAGGGAGAATGACACAGCAGTCATGCCTAGAGAAACAAAAAAAATCCCCTTTCTGTGGGGAAATTTTTAAAATTTTTCAATTTCATCCTCAGTTGAGGAGAAACGGAAATATTGAAATTTGCTCAAACATTTGGGAGAATTTTACAGTTTGGAAACACATAGCAAAAGTTTTTTTACGCAAATCTGGCTTTCAGGTAGAAGCTCCCTGTGAAGCAGGCTTGAATAATTTCAAGGGAAAAATTGTTCCGGGACCGGGTATCGATCCCGGGACCCTTCGCTTAGCGCCCCGACTGAGATACTCCAGGAACCATACACGACACCGTCAAAATTCTTCCCTTTATATCCACACAACTCAAGTGGGCTGACAAGACGCCAGAAACCCAACTTTGAGCGCACACAAATTCTATGTGACTTAAATTGTGGCTTTCTGTTAACATACCTCCAGTAACTAATATATTATGCAAATCTAGCTTTCAGGTAGACGCTCCCTGTGAAGTAGATTGAGTAATTTCAAGAAAATAATTGTGTCGTGTATGGTTCCTGGGGTAGCTCAATCGGTAGAGCATTCGATGCGCTAAGGAAAGGATCCCGGGATCGATACCCGGCCCCGGAACAATTTTTCCCTTGAAATTATTCAATAGTTATTTACGTTACATAGTTCGAAAGTAAAGTTTTACGTATGAGTTGAGGCTGCTCAAAGTAATTTCGAAACGAATACGTGAAACACTATCACCCTCGTAACTTACGAGCACACACTGTTGATAGGAAAGCCATTTTGTCCTACAATGATGTACATGTTTCTGTTAAATAACAAGGAAACTCGGATTGTAGTACGAAATTCGAAATATCTTTCTTTCAAATGGTGGCAATATCATGTCTGTATACTCAATATTAGTGAAGATACAATATGTCGAACCCTGGCAGGGGGGGGGGGGAATCTGGAAATTCGTTTCAAAGTTTTGGTTCCAGTTATAAAATCATAAATTGAACCACTGAAGGAAATGTGAACCTTTACTTACTTACTTACTTACTTACTTACTGGCTTTTTAAGGAACCCGAAGGTTCATTGCCGCCCTCACATAAACCGGCCATTGGCCCCTATCCTATGCAAGATTAATCCAGTCTCTATCATCATACCCCACCTCCCTCAAATCCATTTTAATATTATCCTCCCATCTACGTCTCGGCCTCCCTAAAGGTCTTTTTCCCTCCGGTCTCCCAACTAACACTCTATATGCATTTCTGGGTTCGCTCATACGTGCTACATGCCCTGCCCATCTCAAACGTCTGGATTTTAAGTTCCTAATTATGTCAGGTGAAGAATATAATTCGTGCAGTTTTGTGTTGTATAACTTTCTCCATTCTCCTGTAACTTCATCCCTCTTAGCCCCAAATATTTTCCTAAGAACCTTATTCTCAAACACCCTTAACCTATGTTCCTCTCTCAGAGTGAGAGTCCAAATTTCACAACCATACAGAAGAACCGGTAATATAACTGTTTTATAAATTCTAACTTTCAGATTTTTGGACAGCAGACTGGATGATAAGAGCTTCTCGACCGAATAATAACACGTATTTCCCATATTTATTCTGCGTTTAATTTCCTCCTGAGTGTCATTTATATTTGTTACTGTTGCTCCAAGATATTTGAATTTTTCCACCTCTTCGAAGGATAAATCTCCAATTTTTATATTTTCATTTCCTACAATATTCTGGTCACGAGACATAATCATATACTTTGTCTTTTCGGGATTTACTTCCAAACCGATCGCTTTACTTGCTTCAAGTAAAATTTCCGTGTTTTCCCTAATCGTTTGTGTATTTTCTCCTAACATATTCACGTCATCTGCATAGACAAGAAGCTGATGTAACCCGTTCAATTCCAAACCCTGCCTGTTATCCTGAACTTTCCTAATGGCATATTCTAGAGCGAAGTTAAAAAGTAAAGGTGATAGTGCATCTCCCTGCTTTAGCCCGCAGTGAATTGGAAAAGCATCAGATAGAAACTGACCTATACGGACTCTGCTGTATGTTTCACTGAGACACATTTTAATTAATCGAACTAGTATCTTGGGAATACCAAATTCAATAAGAATATCATATAATACTTGCCTCTTAACCGAATCATATGCCTTTTTTAAATCTATGAATAACTGATGTACTGTACCCTTATACTCCCATTTTTTCTCCATTATCTGTCGAATACAAAAAATCTGATCAATAGTCGATCTATTACGCCGAAAACCGCATTGATGATCCCCAATAATTTCATCTACGTGAACCTTTAGTTACTTAAAATTAAGTATATAATCAGGCTACACATTTTGATTCAGGTAATTTTATAATTTTACAAGATTTACAAACAAGTGTTTTAAAAACAAATTTCACTGTAAAATGAAAATAAAAAAGGAAGAGAGAGATAAAATGCCCCCACCCCACAAATTGCCGCCCTAGGCAGCTGCCTAGGCCTAAATCCGGCACTGGCCGACAGATGACAATATTATCTTCAAGAATATATGAAAATAACTTTTTTAGTTGTTACAGTCGCCTTTGCCAAGGTGCGTTGTAATCGTGTAATAATAATAATAATAATAATAATAATAATAATAATAATAATAATAATAATAATAATAATAATAATAATAATGTGTGAAAGGGTGTACCATATAACAACTTAGCTTCAAGTTGTGTTATTTTAGGTCAATAAATGGTTTAATAGACAACCCTGATCTTCTACAGGTAATTAGTTTCAATATTGGTAAATCAAATTGGAGAAAGCGATCTCTCTTTTATTTACAGACATCAAAAACAGAATCTCATAAAATGTCTCCACTTTTATTAATGCTTCGAAATTACGATCATCTATCAAATAAACAGGATTTAGATTTCTCGTTATCGTACAATATGTACAAGAAAAAGTTATATACAGCAATGGTTTCATGATATGTTGGATTCTAGTTGCATGTGGGTTGTAGTTGTAGTCAGGTATCATGCTGGTTGGAACACGTGTTCTGTAGCGGTGAATTTCTTAAGTAAATAAATTAAGCCTATTAGTCCTACTATATAATACTGTATACTGAATTTATTAACATAGTGTTATATTTACTCTGTAATTTGCCAATTATAGCTACATTTTACATTTTTGGCTATGATATCTATACTTAACTCTTTTTAATTTATTTATATTTGGTATTTTTCATTTATATCTATATCTGTCTTTTATTTAGGTAGTATCTATTTGTTTCTTTTTTTCATTTTTAATTTTTAATTTGTAATTACACTTTTATCTTGCATTTCTTTCTGTTTTAGCTCTTTTTTTTCATGTTATATGCAATTCTGTGTTTTTTTAACAAATTTGTACTGTCTGTCGTAATTGGGGCTTTGCCCTGTTATAGACATAAATAAATAAATAAATAAATATTAGAACCAAAAATTATTTTCTCGAAAGTGTCAATTGAATTAATAGCTGAATTCCATGGAATATTAATAACGAATCGAAATCCTAATTTACAACCCAATAACGTGTAACAATGCAGAATAAACGCCAGTTCTGCCAGGTTTAACAGCGTTGCATGTTATGCTAACTAAAGTGCACGGTTCTAATACATCAAGCTTCTTTACTCTTTTGCAGAGGTTTACGAGTTTCTTGAGACGTCTACGTCCTGGATTTTCTCTTCATAAACGACATTTTAAAACACATTCTAGTCAAGTTGCATCTTAAGGCGTATTCAAGAAAACAAATGCTATGCTTTCATAACCTTGGGACAAGGACGGTGTTAATCGCTCTCCGTCCTTCTTCCTGTTCAGAAAACATTTGTGGCACATTTCAGAAAAGGCTAAGTTGAAGCGAAAAGCATTTTATTTATCTATTTATGTCCATAACAGGGCAAAGCCCCAATTACAATAGACAGTACAGATAAAAAAAAAATATATTGCATACAACACGAAAAAAGAGGTAAAACAGATACAAATATAATTACAAATTAAAAATGGAAAAGAGAAGGAAAAAAATAGATACCAACTAAATAAAAAAGACAGATACAGATATAAATGAAAAACACCAAATAAAAACAAATCAAAAAGAGTCAAGTACAGACATCACAGCCAAAAATGCAAAATGTAGGCGTATCTATAATTGGCAAATTGCAGAGCAAATACAACACCATGTTAATATAGTACATTATGCAACGAGCCTATAATGATAGTAATTGAGAAAGCGAGTTTCATAATTTTCATACGAGCTTCTTAATTACCATTATAGGCGAGTTTCATACGACTTTTTATGCTCGACCATATTTCTAACTTGAAATTACGGTATTCAGATGTATACATTTTATTTGTATCTGACAAGATCGGAAGTGACCTTGTTCTAGGTCGTGAATTGTGAGATGTGCGCAGACGCGAAAGTATTGATTTTTTCCGAGGAACAATAATGTCATTGGCCTTGATGTATAATCCCGTTAAACTTGATAATATTATAATATTATAACCCTGATTATTGAATTCGACATTGAAAAACGAGATGACAGATTGAATTTATTTGAATATTATTTACAATTAACGCTAATTATTATAGTAACAGAACATAACCTTCTGCGACAGTATTGGATTTCAGCCTCCGTGACTTTTCGCTAATTCTCTTTCGATTGCATATCCGAGAATAATCGATACTTGCGGTTTTATAACGGTACAAAGCTGACTTCTCATTGGCTGAACACATGTAAGCTGAGTTATCATTGCCTGAAGACCTGTACTTTAATGACATGCATTAAAGGACTGCTACCAGGTGTATAATTAGTACATTTCGGAATGGTCGAGCATAAAATTCTATATATAGCACTACACAGCAGGCCCAATAGGCTCAATTAATTTATTAAAAAAACTCACCAACACAGAACATGTGTTTCAAGTAATGCTTTACATAACTTTTTCTTGCACATATTGTACGATAACGAAAAATCTAAATCCTGTTTATTTGATAGATGATTGTAAGTTCGAAGCATTAATAAAAGTGGAAACATTTTATGAGATAGTGTTTTTGTTGTCTGTAAATAAAAGAGAGATCGCTTTCTCAAATTTGATTTACCAATATTGAAACTAATTAGCTGTAGAAGATCAGGGTTGTCTATTAAGCCATTTATGGTTTTGAACAAATACATTTGTTGTGCTCTTATCCTGTGACTACTGAGAGATTGTACATTAAATTAAACCAGCATGGATTCATAAGATTGGACTATATTGTAACATGAATGTTTTTTCATATGTAGCAGTTTCAGGATTTTATTCTGTACTCTCTCTAGAATGACGGAGTGCGAGTGATAGTGGGGGTTCCAAACTATAGATGCGTACTCTAATTTACTTCGTATTAAACTATTATATATTTTTAAGACAGTTTCAACATTCCTGAAATCTTTTGAGTTCCTGTAGATGAAACCTACCAGTTTGAAGGCTCTATTCGCAATTGCTTTTATATGTGTTAAAATATATGTTGGAATAGAAGAAAATAAAATTCTTCGCTCCATCCGTATTGTATAACCCGTTCCACGCTCCTCGATTTCTCCAACAGTCGCTCTACCATTCATGTAGTTGCAAGTAGTGATTTAAGAAAGAAAATTTTCCGCGGAAGGTTTCCTGAAATGGAAAATTTTCCCTATGTTATCCGGAAAAATTTCTGCCCACTAAATTGTTGCTTTCATCTTCGTTCCATTGGTTACAGCCTAATAACCCGCATATGTATTGCTTACTCTGTATTCTCATTAGTAGAGTCCTGCTTTTAGTCAACAAGGATAAACCAAGCAAGTTTTTGCAGTATTGCGTATGGGGTCAGACATTAAAGTTCAGGTCTGCTGGTCAGTGAGTAAGGCAATCAACATGACAAAAAAAAAAAACAAGACTCAGTTTTGTATTTGCTGTGATTTATTGTGCTATTATAATTTACATCATTTATTTATTTATATCTTTGTGTATTCATTTATTTGTGTACTTATTCATTCATTCATTTTATTCCATAGATCTTACCTGAGAAATGAAGCTTTAAGATGTGGAGCAAGTCAAAATTTTACAATATTACAATTACAATTTTTATAGTTTTACAATTTAATAATTTTCTACAATTTTTACAATCTTGTGCAATTTTTTACAATATTTTGGCGAGATGTAGTGAGATGAGGTGAGGTCCGAGGATTCGCCAAAATATTACCCGCCATTGGTTGGGGAAAACCTCGGAAAAACCCAACCAAGTAATCAAATCAAAGGGGGGTAATCTAATCCAAGGGGTTGTTTGTTTTTGTGTTTGTTTTTGTTTTCTCGTTTCTTTGTTTTTTTGTTTTATTTTTATTGTTTACGGGTTTTTTCTTTTGTTTTTATTTCGTTTTTCGTTTGTTTTGTTTATATTTGTTTCATTTGTTCTTTGTTGTTTCTTGGTTTTTGTTTTTTTATGTTTTTTATTATTTTTATATGTGTACCTACATAGACTCTATCCAGTTACAACGTTTAACGTATGAAGCAAATATTCATAATAATTTCTACAACTTGGCTAGAGACTAATTTTCTTCTAATTTATTGCACATATGTTCACCGCAGCGTTCATTTCTGTGTATTCTTTATACAAATCTCTGTTTATGACTTTATTATGTAAATCGTGTTCATTTTTTAGCTAATACCAATATGTATTCCATTATATATACTTTATTATTATTATTATTATTATTATTATTATTATTATTATTATTATTATTATTATTATTACTTACTTACTTACTTACTTACAAATGGCTTTTAAGGAACCAGAAGGTTCATTGCCGCCCTCACATAAGCCCGCCATCGGTCCCTATCCTGTGCAAGATTAATCCAGTCTCTATCATCATACCCCACCTCCCTCAAATCCATTTTAATATTATCCGCCCATCTACGTCTCGGCCTGCCTAAAGGTCTTTTTCCCTCCGGTCTCACAACTAACACTCTATATGTATTTCTGGATTCGCCCATACGTGCTACATGCCCTGCCCATCTCTAACGTCTGGATTTTAAGTTCCTAATTATGTCAGGTGAAGAATACAATGCGTGCAGTTCTGTGTTGTGTAGGCTAACTTTCTCCATTCTCCTGTAACTTCATCCCTCTTAGCCCCAAATATTTTCCTAAGCACCTTATTCTCAAACACTCTTAACCTATGTTCCTCTCTCAGAGTGAGAGTCCAAGTTTCACAACCATACAGAAGAATCGGTAATATAACTGTTTTATAAATTCTAACTTTCAGATTTTTGGACAGCAGACTGGATGATAAGAGCTTCTCAACCGAATAATAACACGCATTTCTCATATTTATTCTGCGTTTAATTTCCTCCCGTGTATCATTTATATTTGTTACTGTTGCTCCAAGATATTTGAATTTTTCTACCTCTGCGAAGGATAAATCTCCAATTTTTATATTTCCATTTCGTACAATATTCTGGTCACGAGACATAATCATATACTTTGTGTTTTCGGGATTTACTTCCAAACCGATCGCTTTACTTGCTTCAAGTAAAATTTCCGTGTTTTCCCTAATCTTTTGTGTATTTTCTCCTAACATATTCACGTCATCTGCATAGACAAGAAGCTGATGTGACCCGTTCAATTCCAAACCCTGCCTGTTATCCTGAACTTTCCTAATGGCATATTCTAGAGCGAAGTTAAAAATTAAAGGTGATAGTGCATCTCCCTGCTTTAGCCCGCAGTGAATTGGAAAAGCATCAGATAGAAACTGACCTATACGGACTCTGCTGTATGTTTCACTGAGACACATTTTAATTAATCGAACTAGTTTCTTGGGAATACCAAATTCAATAAGATTATTATTATTATTATTATTATTATTATTATTTATTATTATTATTATTATTATTATAGTTGAATCTAAGAACAATGTTTTACACATATCAATTTTCATTATTGTACAAGATACAGTAATGGAGAAAAAAATGTTGAATATTTCCAAAAATTTTACTGCTGTAAGCTGTACCTAACCCCTTAAATCCACGTGGCAGTATATTTTGTACGTTGAGTACTATTCTCATTGAGTTTCGTGAAAAGTGTGGATACAACACATGAGGAGTCTCTGTAATTCAAAATCGCTACCTACAAATGAACTACAGTAGAAATATCGACTGTTTATTAAGTTTTCTGTTCTTCTTGCGGATAGGATCGCGATCCGCAGTTTGAAAACCGCTACATAAAGAAAAAGTCTTGAAGGATTCTTTGGAAGAACAGGCACTAATATGGTTCTGAACTGCTAATTTGTAGCAGTTGGCAAGAAGCGTATCCATGACAACGGATGATTGTGGTTCAGACAAGAGCTCTCTGTGTGATAAGGTATAACAAGCGCAGCTGCTATTAGAAAGCACAGAGGGGGCTGGTCTTGATAGGCAGTGTCAATATTGGTTCGAGTTCATAAATCTGGGGGTCAACCACCCACACGTCCTCTACCGGGTGTCTACGGCTCGTGACCATCCTTGGCTAACAGTAAAAATGAGGCTGAAATCTAGAAATGCTATATTTTAATGAACAGACTACTAAATTTTACGATTTGAAGTGTAGACTGCAAAATACGTGGACATCGATTCCCAACATATTCCATAGTTGCTTCGTACACAATTCTGAAAATATTGAGATTAGGACACATGTTTATATGACAATTTTTGTTCAGAATGTCTCCGGAAATAAACTCCGTAAGTGGCGGTAAATCGTCGTGAATTACCCTGTATCTAAGGGTACGGTGACTTATAGCCCACTCTGTATACTGAAATTACATCTCCTGCTCTGTAGGAGCATTCGTTAGAGAGTTCTTTAGCGAACGGTGCCGAATGAAGTCTCGAAGCTCTCCACTAACGTAATATATGAGAGTCTGGAGATTAGAGATAGTTACACGAGGTGGGAGCTGTTCCCACAGCAACGCGCTCCAGAAAGCGAAACAAGTGAAGGTCGATGTGTTTGCGGTAACTTAATGAGTTGTCAAATCCATCTTGAGATACTAAAGTGACTAATTTATTGCCAGTCTGTCGAGCTTGTGCAAATGAGATCGGGCTAATTGAGGAAGTTTCAACCAGTGACAAGTGAAGGGAGTCCTAGCCCCGACTAAGGATGTGTGTTCGTCCACTTGTCCTTCATGCATTCGTATTTTTCGTCCTTAGTACATCTGACTGTGAATTCGTTTGTATAGGCCTATCTGGCCTGTTCGTATTCCATTTATGCTGTTAAAATCCGACCATATGTGATTGTAACAGTTTTATAAGGTGTATATGTGCGAGAGCCTGAAATGGAATGTTCAAATCACAGAAACATGAAATACCCACCGTCTTCTCCATTCTGCAGTCATTAAATGGCCTAAAAATGTTCTGCCCTTTTAATCAAAAAATAATTCTTGTACGAACATTGGTGGTGGATGACATAAGTTTCAAGTTCACGAAACAAGTTTAATAAATACAGTAGAACAGGGACCGTCAAGTGACTACACTCTCGTGCGTACGTACAAACCCTCAAGCCCTGACGTACGGCTGCGGGCAAGGGTAGCTGCTTCCACAGTGGCGGAGCTAAGAACTTGTATGTGAACCAAATTTGTGATAAGAATGTAAATTAATTTCAGCTTTTAATTGAAGCACGCTTTCACTGTTAATTGCACTATACTGAAAAACAGTACTCTATACAATTTTGTACAGTTAACTATATACGAAACAAATTTTTGCATGTTTGCACAATAATGAAACAAAACAAAATATACACTTTTATACAGATTAATATACCGTTTGTCTTCTTCTCATTGCTATACAATTCAATTAACAAAATAAAACAACAGTACAAACGTTGTCATTCAAATACAATTCTCTAATAATAGTACTTTTTCTTAAACGTCAGAGATCCGCTGCGATTTTTGCAGTTTTCTGTTAGTAAGCAGCTATTTAATTCTCGGAGCTATTGTTTTAGTACCAGCCAATCGCAAACATGCTTTCAATTGTTCATCACTTAGTTGTTTCTGTGACGTGACTTTGTAAACTTCATTAAACAAAACAGTGTTTCGCATACGTAGGTTGTCCCGAACATTTACAACGTTCTTGCAGCAAGATTGTACTGTTTAGGAAACCTTTCTCGTGGAAAACAAGTATAGAAATGGTTAATACTTTTTGTTTTGATACTTATCCTTTAGCTCAATATCGCTTTGTAAATCAAGTATTTCTAATTGTAGTTCAGCAGGAATATCCAGGACACTCACTGAAAAAGATATTGCAAATATCTTAAATTGTTGTTCAAGATCTCTAATATCCTCAAATCTACGTTCGAAACTTCGCACAATTGTTGCATTATTCTTATATATTCTTTCATGTCCAAGGCTTCTAACAGGTTTCCCATGTACATCCATAAATAAGGCAGTTTCATTTCTAAGTGCGAGAAGACGTTCCAGAATTT
This sequence comes from Periplaneta americana, assembly GCF_040183065.1. Taxonomy (NCBI): domain Eukaryota; kingdom Metazoa; phylum Arthropoda; class Insecta; order Blattodea; family Blattidae; genus Periplaneta; species Periplaneta americana. Next base: position 14,317,982 of record NC_091121.1, read on the forward strand.
TTCGACTTCACCACCTTACCTCGGTATGGTAGAGTAAATCCCCATACTGTTAATACCATCAAGCAGTGCCCTGAAATCCCTGTGATTGAGTCCTTTAGACCTTATGAAATTAATTGTTCGCATAACAACATCCATTACATTGCTAAGGTTCATGTTTTAGCACATAAATATTCCTGGTGCAAAATGCAGTGCACCGGTGCCCCCAAGCGACCTCGATAGGTTCCACCACTGATAGACTGCAGTGTACAAGTGTACTGCCCGCAGTGGAAGCCGTAAGCAGGCCTGTACGCCCTCTCGCGATCTTGACTCGACTTGGCGGAGCCTGCAGTAGAACGTCTCGTTTAGGCACAGTGAAAACTAAACAAAGTGCAGGTAACGTGTGGGGGGGGGGGCGAGCCGTACGATAAACACGAGGGATGCACAAGGTTTTAGTAACAACATTTATGGCGGAGCATTAATTGAAATTAGCCTGTATTTTCCAAAAACACACAAAACAAAAGAACACAAAGTACATAACTTTAACATATACACATTTTAACAAACAAGCAATTACAACGTTGAAATAATTCAATATAAGAAATCAAGTTTTGCTACTTATATGATGTTGCTTTCAAGCAGCATTTTTTTACGCTCATGAATTTCATTCTCTGTACGACCAACATAACAGGTAGTGTACCTGAATTAATTGAATTTTGAGAAGGGATAATTATGTTTAGGAAACAGTGTTGTCACTTCAGACCAATATAAGGCCTACTGTAGTTTTATTAATTCGACCACAGAAGACGGTGATATTATGTTAGTCATACAGAGAATGAAATTCATGACCTAAATAAATGCTGCTTGAAAGTAACATCATATAAGTAACAAAATTTGATTTATTATATTGAATTATTTCAACGTTACGATTGCTTGTTTGTTAAAATGTGTATATGACAACGTTATGCAATTTGTGTTCTTTTGTTTTGTGGGTTTTTGGAAAATATAATTTCAATTAATGTTCCATCATAAATACGATGAAAGAGTAATGGAACGGAGAAAAATTCTCTCCGGCGCCGGGATTTGAACCTGGGTTTTCAACTCTACGTGCTGATGCTTTATCCACTAAGCCACACCGGATACCCACCGCGGCGCCGGACAGAATCGTCTCACTTTAAGTTCCAACTCTTGGGTTCCCTCTAGTGGCCGCCCTCTGCACTACGTCATAGATGTCTATGAACGTAGGGCTGAAGTCCACACATGTGCTGAGGTGCACTCATTATGAGTGACTAGTTGGCCGGGATCCGACGGAATAAGCGGCGTCTTAAATCACGAAGTGATTTACGCATATCATATACATTATTTTAATGTACCGATGTACTTATGATATTTCCATGCAGATATTCTGCGTCATCATACGATGAAAGAGTAATGGAACGGAGAAAAATTCTCTCCGGCGCCGGAATTTGAACCCGGACTTTCAGCTCTACGTACTGATGCTTTATCCACTAAGCCACACCGGATACCCACCCCGGCGCCGGACAGAATCGTCTCAGTTTAAGTTCCGTCGGATCCCGGCCAACTAGTCACTCATAACGAGTGCACCTCAGCACATGTGTGGACTTCAGTCCTACGTTCATAGACATCTATGACGTAGTGCAGAGGGCGGCCACTAGAGGGAACCCAAGAGTTGGAACTTAAACTGAGACGATTCTGTCCGGCGCCGGGGTGGGTATTCGGTGTGGCTTAGTGGATAAAGCATCAGCACGTAGAGCTGAAAACCCGGGCTCAAATTCCGGTGCCGGAGAGAATTTTTCTTAGTTCCATTGCTCTTTCATCGTATGATGACGCAGAATATCTGCATGGAAATGTCATGTGTACTTCGGTACATTAAAATAATACAGTATATATATAATATATATCCATAATAAATGTTTTAACTAAAACCTTGTGGATCCCTCGTGTTTATCAAACGGCTCTTCCCCCCCCCCCCACACGTTACCTGCACGTTTACGTTTTCACTGTGCCTAAACGAGACGCTCTACTGTGGTTAAAAGACGTGAAACGGATAAATGGGTAACATTTTTATGCATTCATATGTAAAATTTAATGGAGAATCGGAATATGTAAATTTTAATATAGAGTGCCATTAAAAAAATAAGTTTACTGTCACAACCTGTATGACTGAATAACTAACTTTTTTCGAACACTGGTATTATATTCTATGGTTCATTTCCAACAGATTTTGTATAAAACTTTTTTTGTAAAATTAAAATTTGAGACTTATTAGCAATATTCCATACTTATTGTTCACCCTGTACGTATATAAATACTTAGTTTTCCAAAGGATTTGTTTTGCCATCAATAGACGGTACAGTTGCCAATATGTGTAAACTGTTTTTTAGTTTGACATATCTTTGCAATACATAGGCCTACATACATACATGCATACTGACAGAAAGACTTTTAATTAAGTTTCAAGGAAACGATAGTCTTCTTGGAACAAAACACTTGAAGCCTCTGTACATAATGACTTCCTGTTTGATTAAGCATTTAATCGGCGCTTTAATTGGTTGTGACGTAAGCAGCGTACAGAATCTGCGGAGTTTGCGCGAATGTTGAACCCACCTGAGGCGGCCTGCTGGCGGATCCAGGAGATCATCCGGCAAAAACCGACCCGACCTGTCAGAGCGCATATCCCATTAGAATCCAGTTCTTTTTAAGAAACGAGACCGTAAACAAACCAGGGCTTCCGCCATACGCTGCCGGTAATTCAAGCGAGAAATTACAATCAAATCTGCAACTGCATGCGTCCACTTGGCAACACAGGGACCGTGACCTTTATCTTTTTTCCTGAGTTCGAGCGTCTCTCTGACTATTGAAGCTCTTCTCCTAGTCTGGAAGCTTCAACTTTTCATGTCTCGGTAGAGTAGATCTGTTAAGGGTTCGTTACTCTCGTGATAGTGTCATACAGACTTACTTATTTACTTACTAGCTTTTAAGGAACCCGGAAGGTTCATTGCCGCCCTCACATAAGCCCGCCATTGGTCCCTATCCTGAACAAGATTAATCCAGCCTCTATCATCATATCCCATCTCCCTCAAATCCATTTTAATATTATCTTCCCATCTACGTCTCGGCCTCCCCAAAGGTCTTTTTCCCTCCAGCCTCCCAACTAACACTCTATATGCATTTCTGGATTCGCCCATACGTGCTACATGCCCTGCCCATCTCAAACGCCTGGATTTAATGTTCCTAATTATGTCAGGTGAAGAATATAATGCGTGCAGTTCTGTGTTGTGTAACTTTCTCCATTCTCCTGTAACTTCATCCCTCTTAGCCCCAAATATTTTCCTAAACACCTTATTCTCAAACACCCTTAACCTATGTTCCTCTCTCAAAGTGAGAGTCCAAGTTTCACAACCATAAAGAATAACCGGTAATATAACTGTTTTATAAATTCTAACTTTTAAATTTTTTGACAGCAGACTGGATGATAAAATCTTCTCAATTGAATAATAACAGGGATTTCCCATATTTATTCTGTGTTTAATTTCCTCCCGTGTATCATTTATATTTGTTACTGTTGCTCCCAGATATTTTAATTTTTCCACCTCTTCAAAGGATAAATTTCCAAGTTTTATATTTCCATTTCGTACAATATTCTCGTCACGAGACATAGTCATACCTATACTTTGTCTTTTCGGAATTTACTTCCAAACCTATCGCTTTATTTGCTTCAAGTAAAATTCCCGTGTTTTCCCTAATCGTTTGTGGATTTCTCCTAAATTTGAAGGTTTCGTAACAAGCTGTTTTTTTACGGTGATGAGTTGTTAGCCCTCCGCCCAACCCCCAAGATGGAGGACCACCTCTCATCGGCTGTCCGCGACCGCTTATTCAATATATTCACAGCTACCCTCCATATCTGGTCACTAGAAGTGAATTAATTTCTTGGTGAAATGTATTTGGGAAAAAATAATTGAGGAAAGAACTAATTGGGAAAAGTGTTTATTGCACAAATATTTTGGAAATACAGTAGTTGATTGGAAAAATTGTCCAGGAACGGGTTGTAATTCTAAGGTTTACTGTGGGTAGAAGAAATGCTATCTTTAAGTAATATTAGTGAAACTCAAGTTAGTTGATAAGCTGTTTTTTATTGCAATGTAGCTACAGATACGGAATTAAAAAAATGGGCTGATTCTTGATAGCAGTGCTCCTCTATGTAGGCAACAAGCTTCGCAAGACTGCCCCCACAAGTAGCATACATTTAGGCGATTTTGTTTACTGCACATGCGCAATGCGTTGTATCTGAAACAGTAAAATTAGGTGGCCCAAATTTTGTTTCTGGGCCTATACAATGTTTTATATTACTTTGAATAAATTGTACATGCATTGACGCTTTAATAAACTGTCATCTTTCTTCTGCTTTTAAAAGTAAAAACATTTCCTAGTTGTTTTTTATAGACACTTCATAATACTTTCTCTCTTATACCGAATTTTACACACCTTTGCTCCCTCTTACTTATCTGTCCGATTCCACAGTCTTTCTCGGTATCATAACTTAAATACTCGGTCACAATATGATAACACGCTAGAAATACCACTGCACACATCATCTCTTTATTCTTCATCTTTCACTGTTGCTACTTCTCGTCACTGGAATTCTCTGCCGCCTGAAGTCAAGGGCTGCCGAACTTTAATTTCCTTTAAATGTAAATTAGAAAAAATATCTTATGATGAGTTGCCAGACCTAACGCGTTGCAAATATTTAATGGAATGTGATCCACTGTATTTATTTATTTTTATTTATTATTTTTATTATCTAAATCGTGTTTATTTATCACTTAACGCCAATATGTATCCCACTGTGTTGTGTTTTTATTATTAATCTATGTGTACATTTTATTCAATTGTCGGTTTCTCGTTTAATTATGTGAATCCTACTTAATTGTAATCTAATACTAATATGTATACTAATGTGTTTATTTTTATTTTTACTGTGTTCATTTTTTTATTGAATTATCGGTTCTGTTTTTATGTGATTCGTATTTGATTCTAACAACATTAATATGTATTCCACTATGTTTATTTTTATTTTATGAGGTAAATTTTATGTAACTACCTCTTTTGATCACATTATGTACCTAAATTGTATCAGTATGTAAGTACTTAATTCCGATCCAGTTTTATGTTCAACTGTGTAAGCAAGTTTTAATCCTGGTTGAGTGTAAGAGAAGGCCTTACGCCCTTAACTTTGCCAGGTTAAATAAAGCCATTATTATTATTATTATTATTATTATTATTATTATTATTATTATAAATCAATATAAATCCTGGTTATAGTAATAAGATTATAGTAGTAGTTGTATTATACAGTTGTACTAGCTATCGCCACGATATGTAAAGGTTCAAGTTGTGTGTTGTTTGCCGACTGTTGGCTGCAGGTAGTACAAACAAAATACCACATACTACAAACACGTTGCGCTTAATTAAATATTATATGAGATAAACAAGCAAGACGTGGCAACGCAGCCTTTGGAGGTAGAGATACATTTGCGCTGTGACCGTGTTTCCTTTAAGATAATGGACACAATAACAAACACTGCATTAGAATGCAATAATTTATAAACTGGCAAGAACTACTGTAGCCTACATCTTAAAGAATTTAGTTTAAATGTTCCGTCTATAACTGATTTTAATTAGAAGATTGACGTTTTAAAATATATAACTTTTTGTGTAGAGGACGAACGTTTTCGTCATTATGGGATCTTCAGGTCCTGTGTTCTTGTTATTTTTGTGAACACCTATTTTTCATAATAACGGTAATAGTATACATTAGATTATTTGGTAATTTGGTAGAAAACGTTTTACGATGTAAGGGTAATGGAACGGAGAAAAATTCTCTCCGGCGCCGGGATTTGAACCCGGGTTTTCAGTTCTACGTGCTGATGCTTTATCCACTAAGCCACACCAGATACCACCCCGGCGTCGGACAGAATCGTCTCAGATTAAGCTCCAACTCTTGGGTTCCCTCTAGTGGCCGCCCTCTGCACTACGTCATAGATGTCTATGAATATAGGACCGAAGTCCACACATGTGCTGAGGTGCACTCGATATGAGTGACTAGTTGGCCGGGATCCGACGGAATAAGCTCCGTCTTATATCACGAAGTTTGTTAATACTACTGTATCTTCTTTTTATATTGCTTGTATTATTTTATTTCTATTTCTCTTGTTTGTTTTGTAATTATATTCTTTATTCTGTATATTTAAATTTAGATAAATAAATAAATAAATAAATAAATAAATAAATAAATAAATAAATAAATAAGTAAATAAATAAATTTACGCATATCATATATATTATTTTAATGTACCGAAGTACATATGATATTTCCATGCAGATATTCTGCGATGATGACGCCGGAGAGAATTTTTCTCCGTTCCATTACCCTTACATCATATGATGACGCAGAATATCTGCATGGAAATATCATATGTACTTCGGTACATTAAAATAATATATAGAAAACGTTTGTCCATATGGCTGACATCATCCAGGATCAGTAACAGGTTAGGTTAGGTTTGTTCAGGATTTGGTAATCCCCAAAAAAAAGTTTATGCAAGGCATATCAAAAACCTCAATAAACCAAACTTACCCTATCATGATCCTAGATGATATCATTTATGTCTGTCATATTGACAAACGTTCTCTACCGAGTTACCGATTATTTTACCATTAATGTATTTTTTGTAACTATTCTCATATTAGACTCATTAATGAATTATATCTCATAATTAATTCCAATTTTATATACGTTAAGTAGAAAATGCAATTAAAATAAATACAATTATAAAACAATCTATAACTAAATTAATTAATTTACATTATTTTGTTTTAAATCATTATACCGTTGCGGAAATACCATTATATCTGACAATGTCATATTTAACGTGTTTTTTTATAGTATATTGTATTGCATTTACTGTATTTATTTAAATTCCATGGTATTCGTACACCGCTTCACAGCTAGAATATGGAATATTAAAAAAAACAAAATTAATAGTACTACAAAGTCTTAATTATAGTCACAGTCTAGTTGAAATATATACAGAAGAGTTTAACAATATACTAGTACAACACAAGGAAATAGTATCGATACTTAATAAAAACATAAATATCCATGCAGTTTTGTCGAATATCATAATTTACTTACAAAATAGAAGACGTGAGAAATTAGGTACGTCTTTAATTTAGCCCTAAATAATCTTTTGTTTAGAATTTGATTTTTATATCCATAGGGAGGCTATTAAAAATTGTTACAACCATATAATGCACTCCTTTTATACACCTTAAATGCGACAGGCTCATGTTAGTAGATTTACTGGCATGTAAAAGAAGTCCTGCGGGACAAAATTCCGGCACATCCGGCGACGCTGATATAACCTCTGCAGTTGCGAGCGTCGTTAAATAAAACAATTTTTTTTTAACACCGAACTACCGCATTCTATAATACCATACTGTAATATAGTTTATGCTCGACCATGCCGAAATGTAGTAATTATACACCTGGTAGCAGTCTTTTAATGCATGTCATTAAAGTACACCTATTCATTCAAGTTCAGGTGTTCAGCCAATGACAAGTCAGCTTTGTACCGCTATAAAACCGTAAGTATCGATTATTCTCGGATATGCAATCGAAAGACAATTAGCGAAAAGTCACGGAGGCTGGAAATCCAATACTGCCGCAGAAAGTTATGTTCTGTTACTATAATAATTAGCGTTAATTGTAAATAATATTCAAATGAATTCAATTTGTCATCTCGTTTTTCAATTCTAAATCAATTTCCAGGTTATATCAGACTAATGTTCATCTTATTCTCTGTCAAGGTCAATGACATTCGGCCTCGGAAAAAATCAATACTTTCGCGTCTGCGCACATCTCACAATTCAGGTCAGTCCGCACATAACCATAAGAAGACCTAATTTTGAATAATTTCAAGTTAGAAATATGGTCGAGCATACAAAGTCGTATGAAACTTGCCTATAATGGTAATTAAGACGCTCGTATGAAAAATTATGAAACTCGCTTGCGCTCGTTTCATAAACAAACATGCTCGCGTCTTAATTACTACCATTATAGGCTCGTTGCATAATGTAAATCATTCATAAAGTATGGACAGTGAAATAATTTTGTAGGATAATAAATTAGTGAATAATTTTTCTTAAATCACTATAAAGATAAGGAACATGTTTATCCCAACGTATATGTTGGTCGATTATTGTTCCGAGATACTTAACTTGAGAAGATTAATTTAGAAGAGGACAGTTACAACTATTAGAAGAACAATTGGATGTATGAGTTTTTAAATGCAAGAGTGAATCAGGAGATTTCATACTAACAGGTGTTAACGAAAAGGGTACAGCCGTAGTTTTAGTACTATTTAAGACAAGTAGACAAATGCTGGGTAACTTTCGGCGCTGGACCTGGGACTCATTTTGTGGTCATTATCACTTCATCTCACTTAGACACGAGATAACCATATAATAATAATAATAATAATAATAATAATAATGATTTATTTCAGCTGGCAGAATTAAGGCCGTAAGGCCTTCTCTTCCACTCAACCAGCAAAAAGTGTATATACATATGCATGAACTTACAAAGAATCCAACAATTTGATTTAGATGAGAGTTACATGTATACAAAAGTTATTTACAAATTAAACAACAAAATACTATGAACTATTAATTAAACACTGAAATAAACTGTGTAGCAGAATTAAACTAAAATACATAGAATGTTAATATATTTCAAATAATATTAGATAATAGAAAGAGATTATTACGAGACAATTAAAATACAGCACAATCAGGATGATGTCTAAAGAAAAAAGTAACAATGTAGTCAGTGATATTTTAAATCAGTATGATTGGAGTGAAATGCTAATAAGGTTATCTTTTAAGCTGTTCTTAAAGGTGTTTATTGTCTTGCAGCCCCTAATACTTTGTGACAAGGAATTCCATTGACGCGAGGTGGATATTGTAAAAGATGATGAATAACAAGATGTTCTATGAAGAGGTATACTTAGCGTGCCACAGATAAGTGATCTGGTATTTACGTCGTGGTTAGAGTATAGATAAGAGAAACGAGACGAAAGGTAATTTGGTGTTGAAGTGTGCAGAATTCGAAAGAGTAAAGACAAAGAGTGTAAAGTTCTACGTTCTTTAAGTCGGAGCCACGAGAGACTTGCGAAGGACGGTGATAGGCCTAGCTGTTGATAAAGCGTCGTAAAATACCCAATTAAAAATAACTGAATTACTGAAAAATACGCAACACAATAGGAAAATCTGTGTCGTGTTGATGACATCGATTGTTTTAGTGAACGTTACGGTTTTACATTATCTTCTTCTGCCGTCGCTTTCTTTCCCTCCGTTGAATACGAGGTGAGAAATAAGAAGATGTACAACACAGTGAAGAAAGTCGCGGCCCTCCCTTCAGAAGTTCACACGGATGGATAATTCTAGTACGCAGTCTTCCAACACCTGTAGCGTCGCTTAGCAACGTGAGCGCTGAGTTTATGTAAATCGGGAGGTGTAAGCTAAGCGTCGGCATCTAGTCTGTTTGCCGAGAGGCGAAGCGAATGTCAGACTATGATATTTGGAATGGCATTTAACTGCAAGCGAACCAGAACTGCGCCACGCTCGAATAATGATGCTCACGTACAGTCGGGGAACCAAACACAGGTCTTTGCTTAACATAACCGAGCTCATTTTCCATTCAGGTGACCCGTATTCGATCACCGGCATGGTCATGCAAATAAGTTTTCTCGGAGGACTCCCGGAGGATTCCGAGGCATTATCACCTTCATTTCATTCAGACGCTAAATAACCTAAGATGTTGTAAAAGCGTCATAAAATAACCTACTAAAATAAAAATAAATAAATCCAGAAATACATAAACACTTCATGCATCGCTTACCATCAGTAGCTCACGGCCAGATACGAATCTATACTAATAATAAATCTGTAGCCGAAATTTTTCTGGTAATTTTCGATTTTCCAAAAATAATTGGTCCTAACATATACAATTAACCACCCTGAAACCGAAAATTGCTTTTTTGAAATTTTTGTTTGTATGTCTGTCTGTCTGTCTGTATGTTTGTTACCTTTTCACGCGATAATGGCTGAACGGATTTCGATGAAAATTGGAATATAAATTAAGTTCGTTGTAACTTAGATTTTAGGCTATATGGCATTCAAAATACATTATTTAAAAGGGGGGTTATAAGGGGGCCTGAATTAAATAAATCGAAATATCTCGCTTATTATTGATTTTTGTGAAAAATGTTACATAACAAAAGTTTCTTTAAAAATAATTTCCGATAAGTTTTATCCTTTGCAAAATTTTGATAGGACTTATATTTAATGAGATAAATGAGTTTTAAAATTAAAATAACTACTATCTAAGGCCATGTAATGAATTAAAAAACAAATGACTTCGTCTATAAGGGGCCTTGGACAGCAACAATCGAAAGATATGAAAAATAGCCTACAGATAATGTTTCTATGTTAGTATGAAGTAATATCAGAAGCTAAATTAACCGATTTGTATAATTAATTATTAATTCACCATTGGAAAGTGTAGTTTCTCTAGATGGACATAATGCTATAATGTTATTACAGTAACTTCTGAGTGAATCGAGGACAGGTAAGATTAAAATAGCTTCTTATGCACAGAAAACTTGATAGGCTATTCTGTACATTCGTTTCCTGAATTTCCTAAAATAATTTTTATGACCAAATGAGTGGTCTCTGGATCAAAATTATCGCATTTTAATTATGCAAATACAACTTAAATTAAGTAACGTAATAAACGATTTGTCCTTATATCAAACACGAATGTTCTCTGGATCAAATGTCCTATTTTAATTATGTAATTATTTTATATTTATTTCTAACGGGTACAGCGGAGCGCACGGGTACGGCTAGTATTGTAATAAATGGAGTTGTGATCATACTGTATAGCACACAAAAGAAGAAAAATATAATTTATTTATGCTTGTTATTTTGTGAAACCGTATACTTTCACCAACCATATCCAATGGAATGCACTGAAATTAAATATCGAATGATGTTTTTGTAACTGTACGTACAACTGCTGCAGCGACGTCAGGTAGCCAGCAGATAGCTACGGGGCAGCGAGAGAGCACTAGGTAACCCAGGTGCCTAGATACGTTGCGCGGACAATATTTGGGAGGCCGGAGGGAAAAATACCTTTGGGGAGGCCGAGACGTAGATGAGAGGATAATATTAAAATGGATTTGAAGGAGATAGGATATGACATAGAGACTGGATTAATCTTGCAACGTATATGGACCGATGACGGGCTTATGTGAGGGCGGCAATGAAAATCCGGTTTCCTTAAAAGTCATTTGTAAGTAAGTTAGTAAGTTAGTTTTTGTTTCTGCATACTTAATTAATTTTATCTTTCTGCACAGTTATTTATGACTGCCTCCGTGGTCTGTTGGTCAGCATGCTGTCTTCCAGATCAGGTCCCGGGTTCGATTTCCGAGCTCGGCTCTCGGTGAATTTTTTTTGAAGAAGAAAAATTCCCTGGGTGTCTAGAGTCTGGAAATTTGTATGATTGTGTGTGCGGGTTAATATTAATTAACCAGTAATCAAAAAATATAAAATACATCAGGACTGTCGCTGGGCAGTAACCTGAACACACGTTTCAGCGTCACATTATTGACAAGTAACTCCATCTGTTAGCACAACCATAAAGCATCTGATAGATGCTATAGAGTTATCAACAACGAAAATATATATTTATAATATCGCACAAGCATTTCGCAATTTGCACAAATATAGTTTTTCTTTTGTGCATTTTTGCGACAATTATTTATTTTATAGCTTAAACTCTGATTACTAGTCTCTTAGGACCGTATTCATGGACATTTTTAGCGCGGGCTTCCGGTGGATGATCAGCGTTTTTCGTATTCATAAACCAGTGTTAGCGATAGGATATGGTTTGAATTCTGTACTAGTAATCAGTCGATAGCCGGGGCTAGTTTAGCACGCTCGTAGCGTGGGCTAGCGAAATGTCTATGAATAGCACCCTTAATCTATATATCTTAGAGCCCATTCAGTCGGTATGGGAATTTCCCGGAACGGGTATTTATTCGAATCTATTTCGTGCGTAATCAATTCGATTTTTTCCCGTATTTCTGGTCTAATTGCATTGTCATTTAAAGAAAAAATAAACAGATATATAAATAAATACATAAATCAGCAAATAAGTTAATGAATGAATCTATACTAATAATAAATCTGTAGCCGAAATTTTTCTGGTAATTTTCGATTTTCCAAAAATAATTGGTCCTAACATATACAATTAACCACCCTGAAACCGAAAATCGCTTTTTTGAAATTTTTGTTTGTACGTCTGTCTGTCTGTCTGTATGTTTGTTACCTTTTCACGTTATAATGGCTGAACGGATTTCGATGAAAATTGGAATATAAATTAAGTTCGTTGTAACTTAGATTTTAGGCTATATGGCATTCAAAATACATTATTTAAAAGGGGGGGTTATAAGGAGGCCTGAATTAAATAAATCGAAATATCTCGCTTATTATTGATTTTTGTGAAAAATATTACGTAACAAATATTTCTTTACAAATAATTTCCGATAAGTTTTATTCCTTAAAAACATTTGACAGGCCGTGTAATGAATTAAAAAACAAATGACTTCGTCTATAAGGGGCCTTGGACAGCAAAAATCGAAAGCTATGAAAGATAGCCTACAGAGAATGTTTCTGTGTTTGTATGAAGTAATATCGGAAGCTAAATTAACCGATTTGTATAATTAATTATTATTTCACCATTGGAAAGTGTAGTTTCTCTAGATGGACATAATGCTATAATGTTATTACAGTAACTTCTGATATAATATAATATAATATAATATAATATAATATAATATAATATAATATATTATATGATATAATTTAAGTTATTTGAAGGGTTCAGAATCATAGTGGGCCAAGCGCCATTTATTGAATACGTAGAAAACAAAGGTTAAAATTAAGTTATTACCATAATTCAATGGAAACCTATAACAAGTAAAATAAAATATACACATTAAATCTAAATGATGTCAATGTTCATTAAACTATGGTTGCATGTAATAAAAATTAAGAAAAATGTTGAAGGAATTGTCATTGCACCAAATGAGTGGTCTCTGGACCAAAAATGATCGCATTTTAATTATTTGGATGCAATTTAAATTAAGTAACATATTAAACGATTTATCCTTCTATCAAACACGAATGTTCCCTGGATCAAATGTCCTATTTTAATTATGTAATTACTTTATATTTATTTCTAACGGGTGCAGCGGAGCGCAGGGGTACGGCTAGTAAATAAATAAATAAATAAACAGCTATATAGGGAGGTAAGTAGGTAGATAGGTAAATGGATGGAAGGAACAAACGATACAACTCGAGAAACATTAGATTATATTATTGTGAGTTATGTATACGTTTTTCACTCTGATCGGTCAAGTTTTAGTGCTACTTTTTTGTTGCTTACGGCAGATTGTTACGTAAACGAAAGTTTGAAATTGAGCTATAAAAAAATTCAAAATTCAAAATCAATTTACTAGACCCCAGAAGTTGTATAAACTCACTCAGGCGTCAGAGTACGGCCATCAGAAAGCCCTACTCCGCAGTGGTTGCATTGCCCGAACTCTGGCTAACTCAGGGAACCTCTCTCGGTGTTTGTTAGGCTCCCGTGACGCCCTTGCCCGACCTCCAGCTAGCTCGCGCGGCATTGTCTTGTTTGCGTACGACAAACAGTAGAATGTTCGCACGCGTTGCGTTCACCCCGCATTCCTGGCGAAGTACGACCGAAGTCGGTGCATTGCCATCTGCAGCGGTTTGCGCAGCATTGGAGAGGTCCTTGCATTGTTCCATCCCGAAAACTGAAACTCTCAGCAGGTTTTGCTCAATTTAAAATTCCAATCGGACCACAGATGATACCTCTAACGGCTTCTTTAGCGAGGAGTCCTGGTTCGATTCTTGTAGGACTCACTCATATTTTCTGTGAGCATATCGCACTCCCAGTAAACTAAAAAATTGTGATTTGAAAATATATTCTATTTTATAGTAAAATACTGCTGTAAATTGTTTTAATAAATAGGTACCAAAATCTTTGATGATTTACTATTTCATTATTAGAATTTCATACCTTCAACTAGTAAAACAACGTTGGAAATAATTTACGAAAGTAATATGTGATTAAGGGTGTTTGAGAATAAGGTGCTTAGGAAAATATTTGGGGCTAAGCGGGATGAAGTTACAGGAGAATGGAGAAAGTTACACAACACAGAACTGCACGCATTGTATTCTTCACCTAACATAATTAGGAACTTAAAATCCAGACGTTTGAGATGGGCAGGGCATGTAGCACGTATGGGCGAATCCAGAAATGCATATAGAGTGTTAGTTGGGAGACCGGAGGGAAAAAGACCTTTAGGGAGGCCGAGACGTGGATGGGAGGATAATATTAAAATGGATTTGAGGGAGGTGGGGTGTGATGATAGAAACTGGATTAATCTTGCTCAGGATAGGGACCGATGGCGGGCTTATGTGAGGGCGGCAATGAACCTTCGGGTTCCTTAAAAGCCATTTGTAAGTAAGTAAGTAATATGTGATTTTCGACATACGATTGGGTGTGCGATATGTTGTAGGACAAAATGATTTTTTTCAAAACAATTTATTTCGCACATTAGTGGAGATATTCAGTTTTAGGAAACCACGGATTCGCGAAATACGATTTTACAGGTGATAAAAAAAAAGTTTCATCCTTTCCAGGTGAAAATAACATTAGTTTAAACTCTCGAAATAACGCGAAATTTTTGTATGAAGCACGAATTTTCTCAGAGTTAGTTTTCTTCAAGACAAATGTTAATTGATTTTCACCAAATTTTGATTTAAAATGCTCAAAGAATAACATTTATGTACAAGATATTGAATTTAATATTTCAACTCTATTTCAGTAGGCCACATAATTTTGAATCTAATATTAAAAATGTATTTCGAGTGGCTATATTTTAAATATAAAGTAGGAACAGCCTAAATCTTTTGTAGTGCCTTTTAGTTTAAACTTTTGACATACAGGATGTTTTGTGATGATATTATGGCTTTGTTAGCAGAAGAGGAGGTGATACTAAGGGCTATGCTACTGGAGCTAAATGACAGGTGTGAGCAGTATGGGGTGAAGATAAATGCCAATAAGACAAAGATCATGGTCATAGGAAGAAAAGTAAGGAAGATAAACTTATGAATTCTAAATGAGGCAGTAGAACAAGTGGACAACTTCAAATACTTCAAATACATAAGCTGTAACCTGAGCTGCTGCCAAAAAGTCAAAAGGAGGATAGAAATGGCCAAGGAAGCTTTTAATAGAAAAAAGAGCATCTTTTGCGGACCTCTGGACAAAGAACTAAGGAAGATACTAGTGAAATGTTCTGTCCAACGGCAGATCTTTCACTGCAAACGCAGCTTTCTCCAATCTTTCCTATTTTCTGCTTTCCACTTTCTTTCCTCCTATGGTCCATATATCTTAATGTCGTCTATGTTCTGATATCTTCTTTTACCCCAAACTCTTCTCCCGTTGATTATTTCTTCTAGTGCATCCTTCAGTAGGCAGTTTCTTCTCAGCCAGTGACCCAACGAATTCCTTTTCCTCTTCGTGATCAGTTTCAGCATCATTCTTGCTTCACTCACTCTTTCCAACACAGATTCATTTCTTATTCTGTCTGTCCACTTCACACATTCCATTCTTCTCCAAATCCACATTTCAAATGCTTCTATTTGTTTCTCTTCACTTCGTCGTAATGTCCATGTTTCTGCCCCGTACAATGCCACACTCCATACAAAGCACTTCAGCTAGTCTCTTCCTTAGTTCTTATCCAGAGATCCGAAGAAGATGCTCCTTTTTCTATTGTAAGCTTCCTTGGCCATTTCTATCCTTTTTACTTCTTGGCAGCAGCTTGTAGTACACCCCAAGTATTTGAAGCTGTCCACTTGCTCTGCTGCCTATATATGTATTTTTTATTCTAAAAACAGCTTTCAGGTCATGTAACATAGTTGTAATGCCGACAGAAAGAAAAAGAAATAAGTAAGAAAATATGAGGATTCCTTTTTACACTGAAATTACGAATAAAACATACAGTAACTATGTACTGGGTCAGCTGTTGCTAAGTCATACAAATAATTAATAGTACATTATGCAACGAGCCTATAATGAAGGTAATTAAGAAGTGAGTATGGATATTTATGAAACGAGCGCAAGCGAGTTTCATAATTTTCATACGAGCTTCTTAATTACCATTATAGGCGAGTTTCATACGACTTTTTATGCTCGACCATATTTCTAACTTGATATTATTAATTTTAATTGTATCTGACCTTCAGCAATGTTCCGTATGTTGTGAGATGTGCGCAGACGCGAAAGTATTGATTTTTTTTCCGAGGAACAGATATCCACATTGACCTTGCTAGGCCATAAGAACCTACAGAGATAACATTAAAATTAAATTAGACATTGAAAAACGAGATGACAAATTGAATTTATTTGAATATTATTTACAATTAGCGCTAATTATTATAGTAACAGAACATAACCTTCTGCGACAGTATTGGATTTCCAGCCTCCGTGACTTTTCGCTAATTCTCTTTCGATTGCATATCCGAGAATAATCGATACTTGCGGTTTTATAACGGTAGAAAGCTGACCTGTCATTGGCTGAACAGTTGTAACCTGAGTCGTCATTGGCTGAAAGACCTGACCTTTAATGAGTAGGTGTACTTTAATGACATGCATTAAAGGTCTGCTACCAGGTGTATAATTACTACGTTTCGGCATGGTCGAGCATAAAATACCATATAATACTCTATGTAGTCCTATACTAAACATCTTCCTTGAAAACACTTATTTGAAAAGGAAGTTGATTCTCTCTCTATAAGCGAAGTTATCGATAACTTTCGTCGACCTGGTTGGCGAGTTGGTATAGCGCTGGCCTTCTATGCCCAAGGTTGCGGGTTCGATCCCGGGCCAGGTCGATGGCATTTAAGTGTGCTTAAATGCGATAGGCTCATGTCAATAGATTTACTGGCATGTAAAAGAACTCCTGCGGGACAAAATTCCGGCACATCCGGCGACGCTGATATAACCTCTGCAGTTGCGAGCGTCGTTAAATAAAACATAACATTTCGATAACTTTCTGGTTGAAATTGAAATTGTTCATGACAGTCTTTTCCATTGAAAGCATTGCTAATGACCAAAGCGTCTCTTATCCAATAGTATATTTTTTTAAGTTGTGGTGGTGGTGGTGAGTAAATTATCGGATGTTGAGGGTATTCTGGAAAGAAATTTGTACCAAAAACAATCGAGAAAATTGAAATACTGTATTGACCTCGGTTCCGACGTGGACATATACCTGCTTAACAGTACTTAGGTGACCCGAAAGTGTTGTACCCGCATAGAAGTGAGTTGGGAACTGAATTGCAAGACGGGACATCAGAGTTATTGACCTAGCTACGGAAACGTTCCAAGCTGCCAGGGGCTGCCAGTCTCGGTATTGTTCCGGGAATCGCAGTCGAAGCGACGAGGAAGCGCGAAACTTACGTTTCCCAGAAGTGCGCCCCAACGGCGATAACGCTGTGCTCTGTTTATCACGTCTGTTCCAGATTGCATGCGACGCCGCTGTCCTTGCATCTGTTTCTGAGTACAGGGAGTATTTGAACTTTACTCACAAATTTGACAAAGGGATTCGAGGGAAAAACCGAATTTTTTTGCAATAATAGTACTCTTGATGGTGACGCTGCTAATTGTGTTTTATTTCACGATACTTTCAAACACACAGAATCATCCAGAGACGAAATTAATTGTGATTGAATATCAGTAATGCCAAAACTAGTCAAATAAAGTAAATTATCAACTTAGTTTCAATGTAACACAAGAAAGTTGTTTCCGCAACAAATCTTAGTGAGAAATTTTGTCACGAATGCCAAAACATTTAGTCACTTCTACGAAAATTATCTTAAGATTTGTCGGTAGAGTTAAAAAATATCCTGTATGTCATGAGCTGTGGGAATTAGTAAATCTTTCGTAATTTTTGTCTTTTTAAAATATCTCACACTGTATCCTCTTTATGGAGTTGTGGGGACTAACCACCACCTCAGCGAGAACGTCAGCAGCTTTCTCATCCCTCACAGGTCGTATGATAGGATAACTCTTGTGTTTCGGCGGCACCAGACCGGTTGTGCGCAGACGATTTACAAGACGTTGGAAAACATTGTGAAGAGTGATGGACGCAAACATTCACCGCTGTTTTGCAGTTTCGACGGAATTCTCAATGTATCATCAACTTTTTGAATTCTTCTTCGTTTGTAAAAGACATTTTCCAGAAAGCAAAACTATAGGTATAACATTGTTGCTATTAAAAAAAACAATTGATTGTCGCAATGCAAAATAAGAGACTAAAGACATTACCTTCATTGTCATTTGA
Organism: Periplaneta americana; assembly: GCF_040183065.1. Classification (NCBI taxonomy): domain Eukaryota; kingdom Metazoa; phylum Arthropoda; class Insecta; order Blattodea; family Blattidae; genus Periplaneta; species Periplaneta americana. Next base: position 14,336,536 of record NC_091121.1, read on the forward strand.
CTTGCTTTCAAGGCTTGTATAGCAGATCATTCAGATAGCTCCACAAGAAAAAAATCTGATGAGTTGAGATCAGGAAACCTTGATGGCCATTCATTACTTGTTCTGTCTTTCATTAGTTCTCTTTCTGTAAGGTACGACATGAGTAATCACATGAAAAAAAAAACATTATTATTCAATTGTTTTTGTTAGCTTTTATGTGTATGAATATTTATTTATCACCCCTTTATTCTCCATAGTGAAAATTTATATACTGAAGAATTTGACTTTTTTGTACATATACATTTGAATCATATATTCAAAGATAAACCACACATGTTGGGCCAATTATACAGTGTTCATAGATTTGATAAGGAACGTAAAACATATATATTACAGTTATAACCACACCTGTGGAGTAACGGTCAGCGCGTCTGGCTGCGAAACCAGGTGGCCCGGGTTCGAATCCCGGTCGGGGCAAGTTACCTGGTTGAGGTTTTTTCCGGGGTTTTCCCTCAACCCACTACGAGCAAATGCTGGGTAACTTTCGGTGCTGGACCCCGGACTCATTTCACCGGCATTATCACCTTCATATCATTCAGACGCTAAATAACCTAGATGTTGATACAGCGTCGTAAAATAACCTAATAATAAAATATTACAGTTATATGAACACTAATAAATATAACAAAATTATAAAAAATTAGTAAGTCAGACATGTTTCGGAAATGCTTCTTCATCCTCAGTGAACCAGCCGTCGTGGTAAAGTCACTGAGGACGGAGAAGCATCTCCGAAACATGTCTGACTTTTACTAATTTTTAATAATTATATTATATTTATTAGTGTTCATATAACTGTAATATATATTTTTTACGTTTCTTATTGGAATCATAATTTTAAGGCAAGTTTTACAAAATATTGGTAGATAAATGGTAAAATATATGATGTTGTACGTTTTGAGACTTGAAGAATCCAAAAATGGAAAAGTAACTGCATTTGCCATTTAAAAACAAGATCATTAGCACACTTTTTATACGTTAAAAAGTATTGTTTTTTAAAAGCCTGTCCAAATATAACTTTATTTCACCGCCATTTTACTTTTGTATACAGAGTTATTTCATAAAATGAAAAATTTAGAAAGTTACAAACAGTAGGCCTATTCCATAATTTTCACTCACATAATACCCATTTATTCAGTGCATATTTATTTGTACTGTAGATATACATAGGCCGATATGTCTGATTACAAAAATAGTTGCTGTGGTTTTGGATAACTGACACAGAATACTTTTACACGTACTCTAAACATTTCTAAATACGATAATCATGTATCAGCAAAATGTGCTTAGATTACTTCTAAACGAGTTGGCAAAATTACTGTTAAATAACTCCAAAGTTTATGCGTACGTGACCATAGCGATATGTTAAATTGGAGATATTCTTTGGAATTCCTGGGTAGGGGATACACTTGGTGTGTTCCCTATAGCCTTGTTGTTCGAAGAATAAGAGTAATTACAGACATGTTTAAGTCCTTCAAGGCATTTTTATTTCCCTATTAAGGCAGCCTACTGAATAGTACGTAATTACATTTCATACTCGGGGAATTCCTACTTTAAATCACTGTTAGGGAAATGTTCGTTCCAGCAGATCACCGTGTTTGCTCTATCAGCCACTAGGAAGTTCTTGAAAAAACGATGTTCATCTCTTATTTCTCGAGAAGTTCAAGGACGCTTATTCTGCTTGCTGTCACGTTTTTCCTTATGGTCATACATATAAGATTTTGATCTGGTCATGGTTATCATTCTTTTTTCGGTCATAGTCATGTTCTTTCTGGTCATTTTTATCGTCACATTTCTGGTTCTAATCATTATGCTCTTTCTGGTCATAGTTATCATGTTCTTCTTTGTCGTCATAGTCATTGTATTCCTTTAGATTACTGTCACAATGTTCTTATTTCTGGCCATAGTCATCATGTTTTCTTTCTAGTTATAGTTAGGCCTATCATGTTTTCCTTGTAGTCAATCATCATATTGTTCTTTCTAGTCATAGTCATCATGTTCTTCTTCCTGGTCGTAGTCATTACATTCTTCTTTCTGGTTATAGTTATCGTTCTATTTCTGGTCACTGTCATCACGTTCTTCTTGCTGATCATATCATCGCGTTCTTTCTGATCTTAGAAATCATGTTCTTCTTTTGGTCAGTCATAATGGACTTCTTTGTGGTCGGACATCATGCACTTCTCTCTTTCTCTCTCTGGTCAGTTCTCATGCATTTCTTTATGGACATAGTCATCATGTTCTTCTTTTTCGACACAGTTATCATTTTCTTTCTGGTCATGGTCATCATGTTCTTTCGAGTCATAATCATCGTGTATTTATTTCCAGTCATAGTCATCATGCACTTCTTTCTGGTCTTCGTTATCATTTACTTCTTTCTAATCATAGTCATCATGCACTTCTTTCTGGTCTTCGTTATCATTTACTTGTTTCTAATCATAGTCATCATTCACTTCTTTTTGGTCTTCGTTATCATTTACTTGTTTCTAATCATAGTCATCATGTTCTTTCTAATCGTAGTCATCATGCACTTCTTTCTGGTTTTCGTTATCATTTACTTGTTTCTAATCATAGTCATCATGTTCTTTCTGGTCATAGTCATCATGCGCTTCTTTCTGGTCTTCATTATCATTTACTTCTTTCTAATCATAGTCATCATACACTTCTTTCTGGTCTTCGTTATCATTTACTTGTTTCTAATCATAGTCATCATGTTCTTTCTAATCGTAGTCATCATGCACTTCTTTCTTGTCTTCGTTATCACTTGTTTTTAATCATAGTCATCATGTTCTTTCTGGTCATAGTCATCAAGCACTTCTTTCTGGTCTTCGTTATCATTTACTTCTTTCTAATCATAGTAATCATGCACTTCTTTCTTGTCTTCGTTATCACTTACTTGTTTTTAATCATAGTCATCATGTTCTTTCTGGTCATAGTCATCATGCACTTCTTTCTGGTCTTCGATATGATTTACTTCTTTCTAATCATAGTCATCATTGCACTTCTTTCTTGTCTTCGTTAGAATTTACTTGTTTTTAATCATAGTCATCATGCACTTCTTTCTGGTCTTCGTTATCATTTACTTGTTTCTAATCATAGTCATCATGTTCTTTCTGGTCATAGTCATACACTGCTTTCTTGTCTTCGTTATCATTAACTTGTTTCTAATCATAGTCATCATGTTCTTTCTAATCGTAGTCATCATGCACTACTTTCTTGTCTTCGTTATCACTTGTTTTTAATCATAGTCATCATGTTCTTTCTGGTCATAGTCATCAAGCACTTCTTTCTGGTCTTCGTTATCATTTACTTCTTTCTAATCATAGTAATCATGCACTCCTTTCTTGTCTTCGTTATCACTTACTTGTTTTTAATCATAGTCATCATGTTCTTTCTGGTCATAGTCATCATGCACTTCTTTCTGGTCTTCGTTATGATTTACTTCTTTCTAATCATAGTCATCATTGCACTTCTTTCTTGTCTTCGTTAGAATTTACTTGTTTTTAATCATAGTCATCATGCACTTCTTTCTGGTCTTCGTTATCATTTACTTGTTTCTAATCATAGTCATCATGTTCTTTCTGGTCATAGTCATACACTTCTTTCTTGTCTTCGTTATCATTTACTTGTTTCTAATCATAGTCATCATGTTCTTTCTAATCGTAGTCATCATACACTTCTTTCTTGTCTTCGTTATCACTTGTTTTTAATCATAGTCATCATGTTCTTTCTGGTCATAGTCATCAAGCACTTCTTTCTGGTCTTCGTTATCATTTACTTCTTTCTAATCATAGTAATCATGCACTTCTTTCTTGTCTTCGTTATCACTTACTTGTTTTTAATCATAGTCATCATGTTCTTTCTGGTCATAGTCATCATGCACTTCTTTCTGGTCTTCGATATGATTTACTTCTTTCTAATCATAGTCATCATTGCACTTCTTTCTTGTCTTCGTTAGAATTTACTTGTTTTTAATCATAGTCATCATGCACTTCTTTCTGGTCTTCGTTATCATTTACTTGTTTCTAATCATAGTCATCATGTTCTTTCTGGTCATAGTCATACACTGCTTTCTTGTCTTCGTTATCATTTACTTGTTTCTAATCATAGTCATCATGTTCTTTCTAATCGTAGTCATCATGCACTACTTTCTTGTCTTCGTTATCACTTGTTTTAAATCATAGTCATCATGTTCTTTCTGGTCATAGTCATCAAGCACTTCTTTCTGGTCTTCGTTATCATTTACTTCTTTCTAATCATAGTAATCATGCACTTCTTTCTTGTCTTCGTTATCACTTACTTGTTTTTAATCATAGTCATCATGTTCTTTCTGGTCATAGTCATCATGCACTTCTTTCTGGTCTTCGTTATGATTTACTTATTTCTAATCATAGTCATCATTGCACTTCTTTCTTGTCTTCGTTAGAATTTACTTGTTTTTAATCATAGTCATCATGCACTTCTTTCTGGTCTTCGTTATCATTTACTTGTTTCTAATCATAGTCATCATGTTCTTTCTGGTCATAGTCATACACTTCTTTCTTGTCTTCGTTATCATTTACTTGTTTCTAATCATAGTCATCATGCACTTCTTTCTGGTCTTCGTTATCATTTACTTGGTTCTAATCATACACATCATGCACTTCTTTCTGTCTTCGTTATCATTTACTTGTTTCTAATCATAGTCATCATGCACTTCTTTCTGGTCTTCGTTATCATTTACTTGTTTCTAATCATAGTCATCATGCACTTCTTTCTGTCTTCGTTATCATTTACTTGTTTCTAATCATAGTCATCATGTTCTTTCTGGTCATAGTCATCACGCACTTCTTTTTGGTCTTCGTTACCGTTTACTTGTTTCTAATCATAGTCATCATGCACTTCTTTCTTGTCTTCGTTATCATTTACTTGTTTCTAATCATAGTCGTCATGCACTTCTTTCTGGCCTTCGATATCATTTACTTGTTTCTAATCATAGTCATCGTGCACTTCTTTCTGGTCTTCGTTATCATTTACTTGTTTCTAATCATAGTAATCATGTTCTTTCTGGTCATAGTCATCATGCACTTCTTTCTTCTCTTCGTTATCATTTACTTGTTTCTGATCATAGTAATCATGTTCTTTCTGGTCATAGTCATCATGCACTTCTTTCTTCTCTTCGTTATCATTTACTTGTTTCTAATCTTAGTCATCATGCACTTCTTTCTTGTCTTCGTTATCATTTACTTGTTTCTAATCATAGTCGTCATGCACTTCTTTCTGGCCTTCGATATCATTTACTTGTTTCTAATCATAGTCATCGTGCACTTCTTTCTGGTCTTCGTTATCATTTACTTGTTTCTAATCATAGTAATCATGTTCTTTCTGGTCATAGTCATCATGCACTTCTTTCTTCTCTTCGTTATCATTTACTTGTTTCTAATCATAGTAATCATGTTCTTTCTGGTCATAGTCATCATGTACTTCCTTCTGGTCATATCCATCATGTTCTTTCTAGCCACAGAAATCATATTTTTCTTTCTGGTCATAGTCAGTATATTCTTCTTTCTAGTCATAATCATCATGTTTTTTCCGGCCATAATTATCATGTTCTTTTTTTTTTTTGGTTATTGTGATAATGTTATTCGTTCTTTTGCAACCATGCTCTTCTTTCTGCTTATTGTCATCATGTTTTTGTATGTACAGTAGCCATTGTTACCATGTTCCTTCTGCTCATTGTTTACATGTTTTTGTTTTCTGATGATTGTTGTGCCTTTATATCTGGTCGTTTTCATGACGATCTTATTTCTGTTCATTGTCACTATGTTATTTCTCGTCAGGATCATTGTGTTCTTCTTTCTGATCACTGTCATCGTGTTCTTATTTCGACGTTATCACGTAGTTTTGCCTGATCATTGCCATCACTTTTTAAAATCATTGTTATAACCTTCTTATTTCTGATCATTGTCATCACGCTTTTCTTTCTATCATTTGTCATATTTTTTTTCGTCTTAACTGGTGTTTTTTATAGCCTACTTTTTGTTCTTGGCCTTTTTCTTCTGCTTCATCATGATTTCTTTATAATTCTTCTTCCTAATCCTTGTCTTCCTCTTCTTCCTGTTGTATTCTTATTCTTAGTGCTCTGCTTCTTCTTCTCTTTGAAGTGTGTTTCTTAGTTCCAAATATGGGTACAATTTCTAGATACTGTTTTAGCGTATATTTCATTCAGGAATACCCTGTAATATTTCTCTCGAAAATTAGATTATTTTCCTAATGAATTCAGACTTACATGGTTTGTTTCGGTCATTTAATTAATTCCGTCCACGTGTATCTTCAGAAGCTCCCCGGTTACTCTATCCCTTTTGGCTTCTGTAGTAAACCTTCATCGAGGACTCTTCTCTCGCTCATGCATGAAATGTGTCCCAGGCAGATTAATGCTTTCAGTTTTTTGAGATTTTATACGATTCAGTGATCGCCTTTGATTTTTGCTTCTCTGATACCAATGACAATGAATTTTAGATAAAAATTGTAATTACAGCAGGAGCAAAAGAAGTAATAAACCGATGGTTTTCAACTGAATGCTTACCGACGTCAAAGACTCAGTAAGCTCAAAGCACATAGGCCTCCAGGGAGGCTTGTGCGGTCGTCTGAGCAGTGAAGTGAATGGAATTTCATTAAATTATATTTTTAATAACTGTAGCAGTTCTCAGAAACTTGCTAATGCTAATGTAGTGAAAGAACATGTAACAGTATTATAATCGCCCGATGTGATGTCATTTTTTTGTTATTTTTTAAGGTTTACAGCCAGTGCTTTATGGAATACTGTTGTTTACAATTATTCCAGTTTGATCTCTACGGGTTTTGAACAGAGACCTCCACCATATACAGCCAATTCTCACACAACTTTGTCGACACGTAATGACTAATTACTCGTTTCATTTTACAGACAGTACTTAGTGAACTAGCATGCCGTGCTGTGTAATAACTGAAAAGCGTGGAGAAAGTCATGCAATGTCCAATTGCCTTTTATTTATAGGCAGAGGCCCACACATGCCTGTGCTTCCCTCACGTGACAACTTGATCCGCCTTGGTCTTGTTAGAGCCCGAGTAAAAAAATCGCTTTCCTTGATAACTCCGTGTTTATTCCAAGCCGCTTGCACGAACACAGGTATGCTGTCGTTACGGATATGCTACAAATAAAACTTCATTCGCACCTCTGTTTTGGGCAAAAAGAGCGTAAAGTGAGAAACCATCGTCCCCGATTGAAAACTAACTAAAATATTTCCCTTTTGGGCGACCCAACACAGGTTGTGTCCCTCGTTATCCTGAAGTGCTTTGAAGGGATGCATTCTATATACATTTTTAACACCTCTGCTGTGTAGCACTCACAAGTTTAAATGTTTTTTTAGTAGGTTATTTACGACGCTTTATCAACAGCTTAGATTATTTAGCGTCTGATTGAGATGAAGGTGATAATGCCGGTGAAATGAGTCCGGTGTCCAACACCGAAAGTTACCCAGCATTTGCTCATATTGTGAGGGAAAACCCCGGAAAAACCTCAACCAGGTAACTTTCCCCGACCGGGAATCGAACCCGGGCCACCTGATTTCGCGGCTAGACGCGCTAACCGCTACTCCACAGGTGTGGACAGTTTAAATGTCCAGGAACCTCAAAACAGGATGTTTTGGAGGATGGACACGGAGAAATGGCACCCAGCAAGATAATTCGGATATATACAGAATGAACTATTAGTAATGTCATTAATTTCAGGGCGTTATTCTTTGAGATATTAAAAAAAAAAAGGTTAAATACAATTTTCCTCGTTTTTGCTTCCCTTTCGAGATAAAATTATTTTATGTGAAACATTTCATAGCACGTTTTGAGAAAGCCATTGATTTAATTCCCGATGTACTCAGTCAGTTTAAAAGGGCAGTGCATTATAATAATAAATGATTGGAATATTTTTTAGTTTTGTCCTCTACATGTGAAGAAGTTCGATGGTCGAATTATATTTCTGATTGTCTCAATACATACTATAAATGATATTAAGATTGGAGGAGTTCCTTGTGGAACAAATGTAACCTTTCGTTCTGCATAGGAATTCTACAATGTTACATTTCTTCGGATCAAATTTGTGCACATTTAGAGGACAAAACTAAAATTCTTTCAATCATTTATTATCATATACACTGCTCTCTTAAGCTGACTGAGCATATTGGGAATTCAATCAAAGGCTGTCCAAAAACACTCTATGAAATGTTTCATATCAAACAAATTTTTATGTTAAAAATGAGCAAAAACGAGCAAAATTACACTGAACTCTTTTGTTTGAAATCTCTCCAAGGTGCCAAATATAGGGAATTAAGTGCCAAATCTAGGAAATCTTGTAGGACTATTTTCAAAAAACTACAAATAATGCCCATGGCTTGTCAGTATATCTTTTCATTAATGATCTTCCTCGTATGTAATCGTGAAAACTTTGTAACTAATTCAACAGTTTATAGCATAAATACACGTCAAAAAATGACTTTCATACTCCATCGGCAAGTCTATCGTGCTATCAAAAAGGAGTGCGTTATATGGCAGTAAAAATTTTAATAGCCTCCCTATCGATATAAAAAATGAAACTCAAAACATAAAATTATTTAGAAGTACCTAATTTCTTACGCCTTCTATTCTGTAGGTGAATTCATGACATTCAATAACACTTCATGAAATTGATACTAAAACTTTGTGTTGTACTAGTAGACTATATTATAAATCTAGTCTGTATATATTTCATCTATACTGTGACTATAAATTAAGGGTGTATTCATAGACATTTCGCAGCACGCGCTACGAGCGTACTAAGCTAGCCCCGGCTATCGACTGGTTACTTGTACAGAATTCAAATCATATCCTATCGCTAACACTGGTTTATGAATACGAAAAACGCTGATCATCCACCGGAAACCCGCGCTAAAAATGTCTATGAATACGGCCCTACGACTTTATAATAGTATTAAGTTTTTTTACTTGTTCCATATTCTAGCTTTAAGCAATGTATGAATACCATGGACTGTTAATAAATACAGTACAATACAATACAAAGAATAACACCCTGAAATGAATGACATCACTTACGGTTCGCCCTATATATTATTATTATTATTATTATTATTATTATTATTATTATTATTATTATTATTATATTATTATTATTATTATTGGAGGTTTGTCTTATTCTTATTCAAGATGAAGATGGTGATGAAAGACGAATTGTTTTTCCCCAGATCTGTAAAACATTATATGGAAATGTGAAATGTTGGTGAAATAATGAAGGGAGAAAAGAAAAGCCCCGAGAAAATCCCTCACAAACATAGCTCTGTCTACCACAAATACAACTTCGCTAATGTCGGAACTTTAACTCTAGTCGTCCAATATCCAATTAAAAATTTAATAAGTGTAATTTTCACACTGATTATTTTTCCCTCTGTCAGCTTAAAATAAACTTTAAATTGAAATGCAATTACAATTATTCTTTCCTTTGATCAGGGTTGCTCTTATGACCGGAACTTTATTGGTGCAGGGAAAAACATGTTTCCTTTATTCAAAACGGTTGGTCGGAGACTTCCGCTATCCCACGCCTGGTCCACCCATGCGTGCGAGACCGTTGATAGGTCCGGAAATTGGGCCCGACATTCAACTAAATTCCGTGTCCATGGAAACCGACACGTAGAGGGAACCTTTCCTTGCTGTTTACCCTGCCTCCCTTGTGCATGTGTTTCACAGTTCCCTGGCACACTGTTTAGTAAAGGAGATCCTGGCACGAGTGTGACAGTGGATGGGGTAAACCCATCTTTGATAATACCGAAACAATAGCTGTGGGGATGATTAACGTCAGACCACAACTGCATCTGGAAGTAATTTCATAAAATATCCACAAAAAAAGAAAATAGATAATATAATTTGTATAATTTCAAGGAAAAATTGTTCCGGAGCCGAGTATCGATGCCGGGATCCTTCGCTTAGCTCGCGAACGCTCTACCGACTGAGCTACCCCAGGAACTATACACGACACCGTCACAATTTTTCCTTTTATATCCACAGAACTCAAATGAGCTGACAAGACGCCAGAACTCAACTATGAGTGCACACAATACTGTGTGACTTAATTTGTGCCTTTCTGTTAACGAACCTCCAGTAACGAATGTATTATACAGGGACATCATTTTATTTTTACTAACATTTTTAATATTAACCTGGCTATACCTTTTGCTACCCCCTCCCACGACTGGAGTTCGATGATACTGCGTAAAATAAAAACAAATCACTTTACTAGGTATAGGAGGGAAGAAAAGTAGTTAATCCATTTACGTAAACTAGGAAATATCGAAATTTCGAGTTTGATAATTTTCATTAAGTTTTTGTGTAATCAAAATACAGTACAATATTAACAATAAGTGTTTTTACTCACGAACTGAGCTATCCATGCGAACGTATTCATTCTGCAGTGTATATTATACTGTCTACAGTACATTAGCGTACAATATAGAGAATTAAGTTAAATTGTAAAATAATCATAATATGGATATTTAAACACATTTTTGAAAATGGTGGCCGTTCATTTCGATACAGGGTTCAGTTCTTTTGTGCATATTATCGCACTATAGACTATTGTACCTAATTCCAATTACCAGTTTCGTCCTTCGTACTAATAACTAATGTTGAAATAATTCTGTACCTACTCTGTAAAAACGTACCTTACGTACTGTAAATTCAATCTTCACTTCTGTCCGATCCGAAAAAATAAAATTACTCAGACATGCTATCTACTGTCCGTCCAAGTAGTTATGTCGGAGGATCGTAGAAAGGGGGGAAATCACGTTACAATTAATTATTTAACGAGGCCCTTTTATTTAAGTTATTTTAAACAGTTGCATAATATTACGTAGACGTCCAATTCCTAACAGAAATTAATGTTTTCAGAAAAGACTAAGACAGCCCAGCCACTAGCCTTTTCAGCGGCGTGAGCAGAAGCAGGTGGGGAAAATCGGGATGCGACGTAGGCAAACGGACGACAGCACCTGTGCGAAAATATGATTCAATATTGAAAGCTGTTTCGTCACTAGAAAACGCGAACATATTTCTGGAACGTACTATACTCAGTACTGCTTGACTACATGTACGCGGCCTTGTTTGTGTTGGAAGTTTACTAGTAGAGGGGGTGGGAGTGAAGTACATTTAAAAACTCAGGAACAATAAAAATTGAAGTGAAAATAAAATGATGTCCCTGTACAAATCTGGCTTTCAGGTAGTAGCTCCTGTAAAGCAGATTTGAATAATTTCAAGGAAAAATTGTTTCGGAGCCGGGTATCGATCCCGGGACCCTTCGCTTAGCGCGCGAACGCTCTACCGACTGAGCTACCCCAGGAACTATACACGACACCGTCACAATTTTTTTTTGTCGGTATTATACGTGCATATGATGGCGATTCGTGCCAGACATGTGGGATTGTAGTGCACTGTAATCACACGGAGTAGCAATTGCCGATAGCGACCAAAATAAATGTCCCACGATCACTGCGTAATAAATATGTCTCCATGGAGAACAAAAAAAGCTGACTGTCACGATTGTGGTGTCAACTCCTTCACAATAGCAGTCCTATTCATTTTCTTCCAAGTAATGGTCTTTAGATACAAGCACAGATTCTCACCCATCAATCGTGATACAGCGACTCGTCGAGGAAAAAAAATAAAACTTTGATTAAATTCCCTGATATGTAATTGAAGATCTGTAGGCTACGAACGAAACCCAAAATCAAGAAAATATATTTGGACTAAGTTACTGTCATTCTCGAGCACTGTTATGTTCGAACCGTATTCAAAAGGACAAAGGTTTGACTCCTGTGGCCTCTAGTTTTTAATTAGTCTCATGAAATAATAATAATAATAATAATAATAATAATAATAATAATAATAATTGCTTTATTTAACCTGGCAGAGTTAAGGCCGTAAGGTCTTCTCTTACACTCAACCAGGATTAAAACTTGCTTACATAGTTGAACATAAAACTGGATCGGAATTAAGTAATTACATACAGATACAATTTAGGTACATAATGAGATCTAAAGAGGTAGTTACATAAAATTTACCTCATAAAATAAAAATAAACATAGTGGAATACATATTAATGTTGTTAGAAACAACACATAAAAACAGAAGCCGGTAATTCAATAAAAAAAATGTACACAGTAAAAATAAAAATAAACACATTAGTATACATATTAGTATTAGATGACAATTAAGTAGGATTTACATAATTAAACCAGAAACCGACAATTTAATAAAATGTACACAAAAATATATTAATAATAAAAACCAACACAGTGGGATACATATTGGCGTTAAGTGATAAATAAACACGATTTAGATAATAAAAATAAGAAAAAAAAATAGAGTGGAACACATTCCATTAAATTATTTTCAACGCGTTAGGTCTGGTAGCTCACCATAAGATATTTTTCTAATTTACATTTAAAAGAAATTAAAGTTCGGTAGCCCTTGACTTCAGGCGGCAGAGAATTCCAGTGACGAGAAGTAGCAACAGTGAAGGATGAAGAATAAAGAGATGATGTGTGCAGTGGTATTTCTAGCGTGTTATCATATTGTGACCGAGTATTTAAGTTATGATGCCGAGAAAGACTGTGGAATCGGACAGATAAGTAAGAGGGAGTAGAGGTGTGCAAAATTCGGTATAAGAGAGAAAGGGAATGTAACTTTCTCCTCTCATTTAACCTGAGCCACAATAATTTATCGAAAGAAGGCGAAATGTGGTCGTAGTAGCGGACATTACAAATGAAACGAACACACGCATTATGAACACGTTGCAGTTTCTGGGATAAATCCACCCTGCGATCACTGAATAAAGCGTCACAATAATCGAAATGAGGCATAATAAGAGTCTGTACAAGCGTCTGATTTAATTTAGCTGGATAGTGGTACAGTCTACAGGACATATCGTAATGTGTGATACCCACGTCACCAGACGAAAAGGAGACACCTAAACAAAGAGAAAATTCTATATGAACATTCATGCCGTTGTACCGCGTTCCCGAGTTACAGTTTCAATTCTGTTTCAGTAATGATAGAGATGTTTACCCTTACAGAAGATACTTAAAATGACCACCCTCGGCTTGAATACAATCGTGCAGTCGTTGTCTTGTACATTCCGTATTCCTTCAAACGTACCGGGTACCTGTCAGTAGCCATCTTGTATCTACTGACGAAGTATGTCGATGGGTCGGCCTCGGTAGCGTACTTGGTATAGTGCTGGCCTTCTGTGCTCGAGGTTGCGGGTTCGATCCCGGCCCAGGTTGTTGGGATTTAAGTGTGCTTAAATGCGACTGACTCATGTCAGTAGATGTACTGGAATGTAAAAGAACTCCTGCGGGACAAAATTCCGGCACACCGGCGACGCTGATATAACCTCAGTTGCGAGCGTCGTTAAATAAACCATAATTTCAATTTAATTAATGGATATATTATACAGGCCTGCATGAAATAAGCTTTGAATGACAGTCATTTCTCCAAAAATTAATAAATAAATATGTATACATAAATTCATAAATTAATAATAATAACAACAATAATAATAATAATAATAATAATAATAATAATAATAATAATAAAAAGGTATCCCCGTCACATGCCATGAAGGCACTTGAGGGGCATGGAGGTAGAGCCCCATGCTTTCCATGACCTCGGCACTAGAATGAGGTGGTGTGGTCGACACCACGCTCTGACCGCCTTTTATCCCCGGGAAAGACCCGGTACTCAATTTTATAGGAGTATAGGCTGAGTAAACCTTGGGGCCGTTCTGGAAGTTTGGCAACGAGAAAAATCCCATCACCACTTGGGATCGAACCCCGGATCTTCCAGTCAGTAGCCAGCTGCTCTACCAACTGAGCTACCCGGCCGCCAATAATAATAATAATAATAATAATAATAATAATAATAATAATAATAATGTAGCACGTATGGGTAAATCCACAAATGTGTGGTACAGAGTGTTAATTGGGAGACCTGAGGTAAAAGACCTTTGAAGAGGCCGAGACATAGATGGGAGGATAATATTAAAATGGATTTGAAGGTGGTGGGATATGATGGTAGGGACTGGATTAATCTTGCTCAGGATAGGGACCGATGGTGGGTTCTGTGAGGGCGGCAATGAACCTCCGGGTTCCTTAAAAGTAATTTGTAAGTAAGTAAGTAAGTAAGCATCATAATCTAGTTTTTAAAACCATATTATAGTAATTGTGAGTCCCGCGCCTTGGCGTCGCGGTCTAAGGCATCCCGCCTAGGTTCGCGTTACGGAATGCGCGCTGGTTCGTGTCCTCATGGGGGAAGAAATTTTCTCATGAAATCTCGGCCAGTGTATGGGACCGGTGCCCACCCAGCATCGTGCTAGACTTGTGGAGCTACGATAGGTAGCGAAATCCGGTTGCGAATGCCAGCTATAACGCCTGGGGGGATCATCGTGCTAACCACACGATACCTCCATTCTAGTTGGATGATCGTCCACCTCTGCTTCGACATGTGGGTGTGAGGCCAGCAGCCGGCTGGTCGGTCTAGGCCCTTCACGGGCTGTAGCACCACGGATTATTATTAAATACATAAATACATAAAATATATAAATTCATAAATTAATAATAATAATATAATAATAATAATAATTATTAATATTATTATGTAGCACGTATGGGTGAATCCACAAATGTGTACTATAGAGTGTTAATTGGGAGACCCGAGGGAAAAGACCTTTGAAGAGACCGAGACATAGATGGGAGGATAATATTAAAATGGAATTGAAGGTGATGGGATATGATGGTAGGGACTGGATTAATCTTGCTCAGGATAGTCCGGGTTCCTTAAAAGTCATTTGTCAGTAAGTAAGCATCATAATCTATTTTTTTTAAATCATACTATAGTAATTGAAGAGTCCACTGCAAGAATGATGGATGTTACTTTCTTGTCGAAAATGAACCAAGACTGTCAATGCATAGCTTAAGACATGTAGAATGTACACAGAGAGTTATGTGGCATTAACACTGATAGTCTTTGTCCAGTAATGATCGGAAAATCTCAGTTAAGCTTTGAGCGCTAAGCATTTCAAACTTTCAATTGCTTCTCCTGCAAAATGTATTCCAAATGACATCCATCATTCTTGCAGTGGACTCTTCAATTGTGATGTACAACATGAATGGAATTTTGAAATGAACAAAATTGCGCATGCCAAATGAAGTTATATATATTGGGGGGGGGGGGGAAACGCTGCTCAAATTTTGGTACGTCTTCTTCATTTTCTTCAGGTTTGCCTGCTGGCAAGATTTTGATCTTGTTATAATCTTTTCTCATTAACATGTTTTGCTCGCCCTTGCTTGTAATGCTACCTGACTCAGCAACCCCTATTAGCCGCTGACCAAAAGACGGACCTCAGCGAAAACAAGACATTGAGGAATTGTTACATCACTATTTGATATTCATATTCTAGGAAATGCATGCTTGTTCTGCAGTAACGATATGCGGCACTGGCTGCAAAGGCTTCAGCCGATGGCTGTGCCTTTAGTAAATGAATAATATTATTCAGTTTCAGTAACAAATACGACGTAACATAAGCTTTCCATATAAAGTTGAAGCAGCGGAAGTACTTCAAAGTTGTGTTCTTTATCATGTAGCCGCCTTAGTGGCTCTGATAACAAAGCACTGACTTACAATCACCGAGAACTTGAATTCGAACCTCGGCAATGGTAGAGTTCCACTTGGTTCGGACAAAGATTTTATCGGGGTTCTCAGCTCTTTCCCTTGTTAGTTTATTAACAATCTTTATCCACTTTTATTATTTAATGTGAACTTTACATCACTAATAAAAATGTTGTAAACACATTCATTAGGCAACTAGTTAGGTAATGATACTGCTATTACCTAACAGGTTGCGTAATGTGAACGACTGAGAAGAAACTGCCTACTGAAGGATGCACTGGAAGGAATGGTGAACGGGAGAAGAGCTCGGGGTAGAAGAAAATATCAGATGATAGACGACATTAAGACATATGGATCGTAGGAGGAGACTAAGACGAAGGCAGAAAATAGGAAAAATTGAAAAAAGCTGGGTTTGCAGTGAAAGACCTGCCCTTGGACAGAACACTAAATCAATGAATGATTGAAATCACACAACTAAACAAATTCATTCAGAAAGCAGAAATACAACATAGCATACAGAACAGAAAACACACTACAAAGACATCTCAACATACAAACAATAAAAACAAATAAATACAACCACACAGGCGTATACAAACTCACATGTAATAGTTGCGACAAGTTCTACATTGGACAGACAGGCAGATCATTCCAAACACGCTACAAAGAACACATTAAAGCAATAACCAGAGGACACAATACATCTACATATGCCGAACACATAACTAATACTAACCATACATACAATAACATAAATACAGACATGGAAATCCTACACATACAACCCAAAAACCAAAAACTCAACACACTAGAACAATATGAAACATACAGACACACTAAAACACACTCTAATCAAATTCTCAACACACAGATCAATTTCAGAACACACTCACTATTTGACTCCACTTTTCAACACGCAAACACACCCCTACAACAGGCAGCGATATCAAGATGACGCCATGATCTAGTAGGTTCTGATGATGGTGTACAGTATACACCAAAACAACTCTAAGCCACACGTGCTTATATAATTAACACCAGTAAGTTTGCCATTTTATCAATCATTTGAACTACAAATAAATGTATACTTACTTACTTACTTAACTGGCTTTTAAGGAACTCGGAGGTTCATTGCCGCCCTCACATAAGCCCACCATTGGTCCCTATCCTGGGCTAGATTAATCCATTCTCTATCATCATATCCTATCTCCCTCAAATCCATTTTAATATTATCTTCCCATCTACGTCTCGGCCTCCCTAAAGGTCTTTTTCCCTCCGGCCTCCCAACTAACAGTCTATATGCATTTCTGGATTCGCCCATACGTGCTACATGCCCTGCCCATCTCAAACGTCTGGATTTAAAGTTCCTAATTATGTCAGGTGAAGAATACAATGCGTGCAGTTCTGTGTTGTGTAACTTTCTCCATTCTCCTGAACTTCATCCCTCTTAGCCCCAAATATTTTCCTAAGAATCTTATTCTCAAACACCCGTAGTCTCTGTTCCTCTCTCAAAGTGAGAGTCCAAGTTTCACAACCATACAGAACAACCGGTAATATAACTGTTTTATAAATTCTAACTTTCAGATTTTTTGACAGCAGACTGGATGATAAAAGCTTCTCAACCGAATAATAACAGGCATTTCCCATATTTATTCTATGTTTAATTTCCTCCCGAGTATCATATATATTTGTTACTGTTGCTCCAAGATATTTGAACTTCTCCACCTCTTCAAAAGATAAATACTAAATAAATGTATAGTGTGATAAATAGAAACCAAAACTATTATGTTAAACGTATAGGCTACCTATCTCTCTTACCAAAGCATGGTTCAGTCTTGTGGGTAATAATATTGAAATTTGTTTCATATCGAAATAGGGTAAGGTTGAAGAACTCAGGGAGTGTTTGAAAAGACACGTGGTTTCATGGTGAAACCTGTTGACTAAATACATGTTTGGAGAGGATAATAGAAGGTCATCCTGTTGTTTCACCAGGCTAGCGTGACATAGGCTTAATTTATCGGCGTCTGTCCTATAGACCGGGAGTTCGATTCCCGTCGCTATAAATTTCTCGTCGAATTCAGTTAAGATGATTCTCCTCGTGCATACTGAGCGCTCTGTGCTCGCTGCCAGATTTATCGCCGGCTGTAGCCGACTTAATGCGGCCAAACAAATAAAAATCGACCATGAGAAATAAAAGAAACAGGCGGAGCGTTCGACTATACATTATTACCAGGAATGTGGCGTAGGCCTTTGTCTGTCCTCCACGCTATAACATTTCACCTAAATGAAATATCGTTACTAAGGCCGGGTTTCGAACCCAATACTCTTTGTTTCATGTATATGGATTATGAAAGCCTGAACTCTGGTTATATTTTTCAAGAAACAGTACAGTTCCTAACAGAAGTTTAGGATCACATCTAAAACACTTAATTCCATTTGAAGAAAGATCATATTCTAAAGACGCAAAACAGTCTTTCTTACAATAGACTTTTGAAAGTAGTCAATATCTGATAACCCTGTTACACTATGTAACACCATCCCTCGAAATGTTGTCCTGGCTCCATCTAGAAGATCGTAGGAAAATCCACTGTCTTTCCCTTCTCTTTCACATATTGCATTTCTCCACTCCTGTCTATCTAGCGTCTCGTTTTCAAAATTTATCCACCCATCATAACCTAGACACAAGATCACAACACTCCTCAATATTATCCATTCCCTCCCACCGAACATCCTCATATTCATCTTCTTTCACTGTGGCTGTTCCTCGGCTTTGGAATTCCCTACCGAGTAATGTCAGGGACTGTCAGACATCAAACCAATTTAAGAATAGGCTAACGAAATATTTTTCTAACAATTCTTTGTTAACAGTAATATCTGTTTCAGGTTTCCCAATGTTTAATGGTTATATATATCACAGATAAATATCTAAATTATCTCTTTATTATTATTATTATTATTATTATTATTATTATTATTATTATTATTATTATTATTATTATTATTATTATAACTATTTCTTACCAATGTTTATTATTGTCACACTAACATTACTTATCCAACTTTCATTATTTACTTTCATGTTGTCTTATGGTCTAGATATTAATGTAATAATTATGTAAGCAATTGTATTCAATTAGAATTAGAGTCTGGCTGGGGGGAAGAGAAGGCCTACTGGCCTTAGCTCTGCCAGATTAAATAAATAAATAATAATAATAATAATAATAATAATTATTATTATTATTATTATTATTATTACACTGGAATATGCTATTTTTACTATTTACACCTTCATAAGGAACATAGGTTTGCATTGATCAAACATACTTACTTACTTACTTACAAATGGCTTTTAAGGAACCCGGAGGTTCATTGCCGCCCTCACATAAGCCCACCATCGGTCCCTATCCTGAGCAAGATTAATCCAGTCTCTATCATATCCCACTTCCCTCAAATCCATTTTAATAGTATCCTCCCATCTACGTCTCGGCCTTCCCAAAGGTCTTTTTCCCTCCGGTCTCCCAACTAACAGTCTATATGCATTTCTGGATTCGCCCATACGTGCTACATGCCCTGCCCATCTCAAACGTCTGGATTTAATGTTTCTAATTATGTCAGGTGAAGAATGCAATGCGTCCAGTTCTGCGTTTTGTAACTTTCTCCATTCTGCTGTAACTTCATCCCTCTTAGTCCCAAATATTTTCCTAAGAACCTTATTCTCAAACACCTTTAATCTCTGTTCCTGTGGTACGTATGGGCGAATCCAGAAATGCATATACAATGTTAGTTTGGAGACCGGAGGGAAAAAGACCTTTGGGGAGACCGAGACGTAGATGGGAGGATAATATGATAATGGATTTGAGGGAGTTGGGATATGATGATAGAGACTGGATTAATCTTGCACAGGATAGGGACCGATGGCGGGCTTATGTGAGGGCGGCAATGAATCTGCGGGTTCCTTAAAAGCTATTTGTAAGTAAGTTTGTAAGTAAGTATATCTCAAAGAATAACCCCCTGAAAATAAAATTACTTACGGTTGAATCTGTATATTGGAACATTTAAAGTGTAGAAGTACAAAATTTGCATCCACTGATATAATTGTACAACGTTTTAATGAACTATTTAGGAATGTTTTAAAGTACGAGTATTAACGTTTATTTATTTATTTATTTATTTATTTATTATTGCTAGTAAGTTTGAAATTAATACAAATTAATAAATACAGTGAAAGATAAACTAGCCCACTCCTGAATGAGTAAGACTCGTGCTCAGGAGGGGATTCCAAATAGAGACAAAAATAAATTTAAAATTGAGAGTGAATGCAGATTAAATAGTGTTTAATATGTTTAAACCCAAACTATAAATCCAATACAATTTTTTTTATTTTTTTTTATTAATTTGGAGAGGATTCGTGATTGAAATATTACTGGAATAAAATTTGTTTAATAATCTGGCACCTTGACTCATGCTATGATAAAAAGCTGCATTGGTTTTACATTTTGGTTCAGATAAACGCAGAGAATTAATATTTTTAGTTCTATATTTATGTGTATACCTTTCAAAGTTATTAAAATTTCTATGAAAATATTTTAATAAAATAAAATAATACATTTGTTTAATGTTGAAAACTTTGAAATGTTTAAACAACAATTCAGTTGGGTGATCTTTCTGCTTTTTTAAACAAATTTTTAATACTTTTTCTGTAGTAAAATTGACGGATAAAAGTTGGATTTACAAGTTCCACCCCAACCTAGAATGCCATACATAAATATAGTTTGAGGTGATAGTTTCCTCTACTCACTATTACATGGCCTTTCTATGTAGAAATCATATAGGCTAGATATATATGTGTACTTTATGTACATATATAAATATAGCCTACACCTGGGGTATATGCATGGAGACGAAGAGAGACAAATGTGACGTATCTTGAGCCCTCCTATTTTTTTAAATAGCTGGTATTTCCGGACGATGCACCGCCACTGACCTTGATCGAACCTGTCCTCTCTGGGATTTGATCTCGTGGTTTCCCATTTATTTGTTCTCAAGGCAGCTTATCGTGATTTCTTTTACAATATTTCCCATGTCGCAGATTGCTTACGACCCCTGTACACCTGAACACGGCCTCCCACATCGCAAGTTGTGTTGAGCTTGAATTTATTAGTTACAAGCCACATTTTATCTACATTCGATTGAAGAAAATGTTATCTTCATGCCGTAAGAATTATTTTAAGAGAACATGAGTACTTTTCAAGCGACCTTGGTGCATCGTCTGGTGCAGGTTCGAACCTCTCCGTAGGTACGAACGTTAATCTATTTTCAATCCATTGTGTCATGTTATGTTGGGTCGACATTCAGTGTCGTTCTGACAACATATCACGGGAGTCCAACTGAGTTCTCTCCTGCGAGGAGTAAGAAGTAGGTTTCATATAAATGATAAATAGGCCTACTTTCTGAGCATAGAGTCTGATCCGTTCGGGAAGACATAAAAAAAAGGACTATAAAATGTATATAAGAGGGTTTGGAATTGAATGGGTTACATCAGCTGTTTGTCTATGCGGATGACGTGAATATGTTAGGAGAAAATCCACAAACGATTAGGGAAAACACGGGAATTTTACTTGAAGCAAGTAAAGAGATAGGTTTTGAAGTAAATCCCGAAAAGACAAAGTAGGCCTGTATGATTATGTCTCGTGACGAGAATATTGTACGAAATGGAAATATAAAAATTGGAAATTTATCTTTCGAAGAGGTGGAGAAATACAAATATCTGGGAGCAACAATAACAAATATAAATGATACTCGGGAGGAAATTGAACACAGAATAAATATGGGAAATGCCTGTTATTATTCTGTTGAGAAACTTTTATAATCCAGTCTGCTGTCGAAAAATCTGAAAGTTAGAATTTATAAAACAGTTATATTACCGGTTGTTCTGTATGGTTTTAAAACTTGGACTCTCACCTTGAGAGAGGAACAGAGATTAAGGGTGTTTGAGAAGAAGGTGCTTAGGAAAATATTTGGGGCTAAGAGGGATGAAGTTACAGGAGACTGGAGAAAGTTACACAACACAGAACTGCACGCATTGTATTCTTCACCTGACATAATTAGGAACATTAAATCCAGACATTTGAGATGGGCAGGGCATGTAGCACGTATGGGCGAATCCAGAAATGCATATAGAGTGTTAGTTGGGAGGGAAAAAGACCTTTAGGGAGGCCGAGACTTAGATGGGAAGATAATATTAAAATGGATTTGAGGGAGGTGGGATATGATGATAGAGAATGTGTTAATCTTGCTCAGGATAGGGACCATTTATATTTGTTACTGTTGCTCCCAGATATTTGAACTTCTCCACCTCTTCAAAAGATCAATTTCCAATTTTTATATTTCCATTTCGTACAATATTCTGGTCACGAGACATGATCATATACTTTTTCTTTTCGGGATTTACTTCCAAACCTATCTCTTTACTTGCTTCCAGTAAAATTCCCGTGTTTTCCCTAATCGTTTGTGGATTTTCTCCTAACATATTCACGTCATATTTAGTAATTGTTCAAAATAGTTTTTCCATCTGTTCAGGATTGAATGAGCGACTGCAAGCAAGTCACCATTGTCGTCCTTCATCACTTTTACCCTTGCCTGATATCCGTTCTTGAATTCCTTTATGCCCTTATATAAATCTCTAATGTTTTTATTTTTACTATTTGTTTCTACCTCATTCAGTTTTTCCTTCAAGTATTCTCTCTTTTTATTCCTAAGCGTACGATTTGCTTCCCGTCTTATATTGAAATAATTATCTTTATTCACCTCAACTGGATCCTGTAAGAATTTCAATTTTGACTGTTTCTTTCTTTCTATTACCATGCAACAATCTTCATCAAACCACGGCTTCTTTTTCTTAGTTTCATAATAACCTATGCTCTGTTCAGCTGCAATTTTGATATTATCTCGGATATCTGAAAATATGTATTTACATTTTTTTTTGTGAAAATATGTGTTTTTACGTGAAATAAAATTCGGGTTTTTAAACTTAAAACTTTATGTTCGGAATTTTTAACTTTATTAATTGTACGATGAAAGAGTAATGGAACGGAGAAAAATTCTCTCCGGCGCCGGGATTTGAACCCGGGTTTTCAGCTCTACGTGCTGACGCTTTATCCACTAAGCCACACCGGATTCCACCCCGGCATCGGAAGAATCGTCTCAGTTTTAAGTTCCAACTCTTGGGTTCCCTCTAATGGCCGCCTTCTGCACTACGTCATAGATATCTATGAACCTAGGACCGAAGTCCACAGATGTGCTGAGGTGCACTCTTAATGAGTGACTAGTTGGCCGGGATCCGACGGAATAAGCGCCGTCTTAAACCACGAAGTGATTTACGCATATCATATATATTATTATAATGTACCGAAGTACATATGATATTTCCATGCAGATATTCTGCGTCATCATACGATGAAAGAGTAATGGAACGGAGAAAAATTCTTTCCGGCGCTTATTCCGTCGGATCCCGGCCAACTAGTCACTCATTACGAGTGCACCTCAGCACATGTGTGGACTTCGGTCCTAGGTTCATAGATATCTATGACGTAGTGCAGAGGGCGGCCACTAGAGAGAACCCAAGAGTTGGAACTTAAAACTGAGACGATTCTTCCGACGCCGGGGTGGAATCCGGTGTGGCTTAGTGGATAAAGCGTCAGCACGTAGAGCTGAAAACCCGGCTTCAAATCCCGGCGCCGGAGAGAAATTTTCTTCGTTCCATTACTCTTTCATCGTATGATGACGCAGAATATCTGCATGGAAATATCATATGTACTTCGGTACATTATAAAATATATTTGTTAATTGTGTTTCATCACACGCAAAAATAATATTTAATTACATAGAAATCCGTTCCTTAGCGATGACACTATGAAGACATCGATAGCTATTGATGATGACTATGGTGGTGGTGGTAGCTGTCTCCCCTGTGGGTGCCCCCGGTGCAGGTCGTGGTGCAGCACTGCTCTACCACAACTTGCAGACGGAATTGCAGGGCATAAACTGCACCGGGATAAAAATGCAGTCTGGGTGCCCTGCTGGCCTTCGCAGCGGACATTGCGCCCCGCGGACACAGAAGACTAGGGACAAGGGCTTCGATTGTAATTAATAACGCCATTTCCTTGTATCAGTTGTGGTATCAGAGCATTTCGCATGCCAGCAACCACACTTACTTAAACAGATCGTGCCTTCACTGCGTATTAATATAGACTTCCATTAATAACGTACATATATGAACTAAACAGCGATTTATATGTCAGTTTTATGGCCACATGCATCAACGTCGGTTAGTGTAACCACCGGTTAAAAATGCCACCTAACCCAGGGTTAAGCATTTTTACTGTACATCGACCTCGATTAGGACTTAAACAGGGGGTTAACCACGGTAATTTCTAACAGGTCATTATTCCAGCTGTTATAGGAGATATAAGGAGAAAATCCACGAACGATTAGGGAAAACACGGGAATTTTACTTGAAGCAAGTAAAGAGATAGGTTTGGAAGTAAATCCCGAAAAGACTAAGTATATGATTATGACTCGTGACGGGAATATTGTACGAAATGGAAATATACAAATTGGAAATTGATCTTTTGAAGAGGTGGAGAAGTTCAAATATCTTGGAGCAACAGTAACAAACATACATGATACTCGAGAGGAAATTAAACACAGAATAAATATGGGAAATGCCTGTTATTATTCGGTTGAGAAACTTTTATCATCCAGTCTGCTGTCAAAAAATCTGAAAGTTAGAATTTATAAAACAGTTATATTACCGGTTGTTCTTTATAGTTGTGAAACTTGGACTCTCACTTTGAGAGAGGAACATAGGTTAAGGGTGTTTGGGAATAAGGTGCTTAGGAAAATATTTGGGACTAAAAGGGATGAAGTTACAGGAGAATGGAGAAAGTTACACAACATAGAACTGCACGCATTGTATTCTTCACCTGACATAATTAAGAACATTAAATCCAGACGTTTGAGATGGGCAGGGCATGTAGCACGTATGGGCGAATCCAGAAATGCATATAGAGTGTTAGTTGGGAGTTCGGAGGGAAAAAGACCTTTAGGAAGGCCGAGACGTAGATGGGAAGATAATATTAAAATGGACTTGAGGGAGGTGGGATATGATGATAGAGAATGGATTAATCTAGCCCAGGATAGAGACCAATGGCGGGCTTATGTGAGGGCGGCAATGAACCTTCCGGTTTCTTAAAAGCCAGTAAGTAAGTAAGTAAGTAAGTAAGTACATTAATAAGTAAGTAAGTTATAGGAGATAACCAGTGATCAGTAGGCTCAGTAAAAGAAAATGGCAGTCAGATCCATAGCTGTTTATTTCGATGACGATTATTTATTATTGTATTTGAATTATTTGCATAGGGTTGATGGTGAACGAGAAGTTTCATAAGTGGAAAGAGAGAGTTCTGACGAGGAACTGGGTGACAGAAAATTTCGTTTATCAAACTGTGTCGTGTCATTTGTCAAGCAATAAATGTTTCACTTGGAATAACCCATAAACAGAAACAGCCCTATTTCTCCTATGAGCCAGCTGCTTACAAAATTTCGATTCGATAAATTGATTGTGATAAATCGGGTTGCAAAAATTATCGCGATGTATGATTGTGAGTGGTTGGAATTCAAACTTTTATTACACTTCATTGGTCGAAAATGGAATGACGTCATATAAAGGAAATAGTCTACTGTAAACGCATATTATGATTACGCCACATAAAATTTCAAGTACAAACTTAATAATTTAAAAAATGATCTATATACAAAAGTACTGTAGTTATACATAATAAATATACAATTTCCTAAACTAATTAATTTATCGCAGATCTCAGTAATTTATTGGTTAAAACTTGCACTTACGTCTGGTTCAGTGCATGTTTAAACCAATCGTAATAACCATTAAGGCTTTAAACCTTATTTATCTGCTCCTTTTTAGAATTTGCTACCATAAATATTTTTAAATTACTTTTTTTTATCATCTAAATTTATTCTATAACTTTCGTATTTATCTTTAGTTATAGGTTCACTTATGCATGTTAACTAATTATTCCGTGTTAGCATACCGCATCCAGGTTAGCAGTTGCTGACATATAGCCAGCACACTGCAATAGCTGAATCGGTACTTTGCAATGCGTACAGTAGGTCAGTATAAATTCCTGTTACATGCTTAAATGAATGAGTATATAGCTGAACTAGTGGCTTGTACAACAAATGCTGCAAACTAAGTTCATTAGACGTTCAAATAAATATTTTTCAGATTTATTTTCAGTGAAGAATTATAGATATTTTGAAAGTTATTTGCTTCCACAATAATGAAACATACTCCCTCTGAATGTTTTCTTTATGCCAAATACTTTTTCTTGAACCTATCCACCTTCAGTTTTTGAGTTTCAACGCGAAAACGCAAGTAACAATGTCAGGACGATCAGTGGCTTTTTCATGTGGGAGTAAACCAATAACTATTTCTGATCATTGTGGTTTGTAGGTGAAAGTTAAAAAAAAAGTCAGGTTTGCTATGCTTTCGAACAATAGACATAGCATCTTGGTATAGCTGCTGCATGTAGAGCTTGAAATGTAGAGGGTGAAATCATTTTATCCTGCTAAGACACCTTACTGAAATGATCGGGACACAAATATCTACACCACACTGCCATTAAGTATATGGAAAAGACCCAACCCACTTTACTAATAATTATAAAAATATTTGATTTTAATAACAATATTATTATCTTACGTAAGTTTTGTATACATGCAACTCAGTAAATTATAGAAATGAAGATCTAATTTAAGATATTCTCTACGTCTATTTATATAACCCCAAAACATTTCACTTTCATATCATCAATATAGCACTAATGAAAGATAGCAGCATCATGGCATTAACTATAACAATATTTCATTTCTAATGGTAATAATGTCATCAAATCACCTCAAGTTTTGTAGATTTTAATATCCAATACACAGCTATACTCAGAAAATTACACACCGCAGAATCAGACCTATAAATTATTTTAGTAAGTCTTGAAGTTTTTAATAACTAATTGAATATGAGCTCTAAATATGTTACCAATCCTGCAGGTCATGGCCTTCGTGTAAAAGCCTATTGTTTATTGAAATGTGTGTTTTTTTTTATTCTGAAATCACGGTCGAGCTGAAATGCAATTAGTTCTCAAAACTGACGAAAGATGGATTTTGGAAAATAGGAAAATTACGTAGGAAAACTAACGCTTCACTGAAAGTTACTATTTTTCTGAAAATCCTTAGATGCCAAGCTTCAAAATGACGGGTCATTAATTAAAATCCGTTCAGCCGTGTTTCCGTAATTTACATTACGAGTTCAAATTATATATATATTGTGGCTGTTTTAGCCCTCGAATCCTCATGAAATCATTGTTGGAGTCTTTACCCTTCGACGCTGTCAACAGATACCAGTTGCTGGTCAAACTGTATGTGATCATTGCATAAGCGTCAGGCGTTCAATAAGTTCGTCTCAGTGCATGTCGACGGTAGGGGAGGATCAGGAAAAAAGGTTTTTAAATAATATGCTGATCAAACAAACATTTGAAAGTAGAGGACCCACCCAAGCAGTTCGATGCGGATGTACGTTTTCCACCCGCTCGCTTTCGTGGGGGATCGATTGGGGGCTGTGTCATACAACAGTGCATTGTTTACACTCGACCGTCCCCACCAGACGTGTCGGTATCCGTAAAAGCCCACATATTCTTTCTCTCCGGCTCTTCCTCACTCTTAAAGCTCTCTCTTCCTCCCTCTCTCCTTCGTACGTCATGTCGTTCTCTCACTCGAACAGCCTCCATCTCACACTCTCGATTTCAAACGCTCAATACTTCAATGTCTCGACCTCTCACGTACTCTCCAGATGCCAAAAGCGCAATGTGTAGATCTCTCACGCGCACAGTCTTCATCTCTCACGTTCACTCTTCCGATCTTGAGCACGCACTGTCTATATAGATCTCTCACCCGAACTGTCTCTATCATTTACTCGCGTTACGCGAACTTTTCTTCCAAACGCATTGTCTAGATCTCTCACGCGCAGTCTGATTTCTCATTCTGCCTTCATATCCCAAGCGAAGTGTATCCATCTCTCAGGCGTTGATATCTTATTCGAATAGTCTCCAGCTCTCATACGCTGATATCTCACTCGAACTTTCGCCATCCCTCACGCGCTGATATCTCATTCGAACTGTCTCCATATCTCACGCGCTGATATCTCACTCGAACTGTCTTCATTCCTCACGTGCTGATGTCTCAAACTGTCTCCATCTCTCACACATGATCTCACTCGAACTGTCTCCATCTCTCACGCCCTGATATCTCACTCGAACTGTCACTATATCTCACGCGCTGATATCTCACTCGAACTGTCTCCATATCTCACGCGCTGATATCTAAATCGAACTGTCTCCATATCTCACGCGCTGATCTCACTCGAACTGTCTCCATATCTCACGCGCTGATATCTCACTCGAACTGTCTCCATATCTCACTCGAACTGTTTCCATATCTCACGCGCTGATCCCACTCGAACTGTCTCCATCCCTCACACGCGATGTCACTCGAAATGTCTCCATCCCTCACACGCGATCTCACTCGAACTGTCTCCACATCTCGCGCTGATATCTCACTCGAACTTTCGCCATCCCTCACGCGCTGAAATCTCACTCAAACTGTCTCCATCCCTCACGCGCTGATATCTCACTCGAACTGTCTCCACATCGCGCGCTGATATCTCACTCGAACTTTCGCCATCCCTCACGCGCTGATATCTCACTCAAACAGTCTCCATCCCTCAAGCGCTGATATCTCACTCAATCTGTCTCCATCCCTCACGCGCTGATATATCACTCGAACTGTCTCCATATCTCACTCGAACTGTTTCCATATCTCACGCGCTGATCTCACTCGAATTGTCTCCATCCCTCACACGCGATCTCACTCGAACTGTCTCCACATCTCGCGCTGATATCTCACTCGAACTGTCTCCATCCCTCACGCGCTGATATCTCACTCGAACTGTCTCCATATCTCACTCGAACTGTTTCCATATCTCACGCGCTGATCTCACTCGAACTGTCTCCATCCCTCACACGCGATGTCACTCGAACTGTCTCCATCCCTCACACGCGATCTCACTCGAACTGTCTCCACATCTCGCGCTGATATCTCACTCGAACTGTCTCCATCCCTCACGCGCTGATATCTCACTCGAACTGTCTCCATATCTCACTCGAACTGTTTCCATATCTCACGCGCTGATCTCACTCGAATTGTCTCCATCCCTCACACGCGATCTCACTCAAACTGTCTCCACATCTCGCGCTGATATCTCACTCGAACTTTCGCCATCCCTCACGCGCTGAAATCTCACTCAAACTGTCTCCATCCCTCACGCGCTGATATCTCACTCGAACGGTCTCCACATCTCGCGCTGATATCTCACTCGAACTTTCGCCATCCCTCACGCGCTGAAATCTCACCCACACTGTCTCCATCCCTCACGCGCTGATAACTCACTCGAACTGTCTCCACATCTCGCGCTGATATCTCACTCGAACTATCTCCATCCCTCACACGCGATCTCACTTGAACTGTCTTTCATCTCTCACGCGCTGATATCTCACTCGAACTGTCTCCATCCCTCACACGCGATCTCACTTGAACTGTCTTTCATCTCTCACGCGCTGATATCTCACTCGAACTGTCTCCATCCCTCACATGCGATCTCACTTGAACTGTCTTTCATCTCTCACGCGCTGATATCTCACTCGAACTGTCTCCATCCCTCACACGCGATCTCACTTGAATTGTCTTTCATCTCTCACGCGCTGATATCTCACTCGAACTGTCTCCATCCCTCACATGCGATCTCACTTGAACTGTCTTTCATCTCTCACGCGCTGATATCTCACTCGAACTGTCTCCATCTCTCACACGCGATCTCACTCGAACTGTCTTCCATCTCTCACGCGCTGATATCTCACTCGAACTGTTTCCATCTCACGCGCTGATATCTCATTCGAACTGTCGCCATCTCTCACGGACTGATATCTCACTTGAACTGTCTCCATCTCTCAGGCGTTGATATCTCACTCGAACTGTCTCCATATCTCACTCGAACTGTTTCCATATCTCACGCGCTGATATCTCACTCGAACTGTCTGCATCTCTCAGGCGTTGATATCTCACTCGAACTGTCTCCATATATCACGCGCGGATGTCTCACTCGAAATGCTTCCATATCTCACGCACTGATATTTCACTCGAACTGTCTCCATTTCTCACGCTCTAATATCTTACTCGATCTGTCTGCATCTCACAAGCGAACTGTCTTCTGTCTCTTACGCTCATTCTCCTGATCTCAAACATGCACTGTCCAGATATGTTGCTAATCCATCGGTCTCCATCTCTCATGCCCACGTTCTCGTTCTCAACCAATACACTCTTTAAATCTCTCATGCTTGAGGCCAACTTCCAAGTTTCTTCGCTCACGAACTCTTGTTTTAAAGGCTTACTCTCTCAAAAACACATGTGTACTTGCTACATCTCTCATGTGCTTTTTCTCTTTCCGTTACGCGCACACTTTTGGTCTCTCTCGTGTACTCTTTACATTTCTGTCTCGCGCGCTCTTCTTTTAAAAGACAAACTCTTGCTCTCTCGAAATCTCACGTGTACTTGCTAGATCACCTCACACGCTTTCTCTCGTTCCGTTACCGTACGCTTAGTCTCTTGGTCTCTTACGCGTATTCTCTCCAAATCTCACGTGTACTTCCTAGTTCTTTCATACTCTTTCTCTCTTTTCGTCATGCTTACTCTCTTGATCTCTCATGCGTGTTCTTCTTTTGAGAAGCTTATTGTTTCGAAGTCTCACGTGTACTAACTATACTGCGTGCCATAATGTCTGACAGGCGACGTAAACATTGCCTGCAGAGGAAGGGAGAAAACTAGCTAATCAACCAATGGCAGAGGTCTCATTTCACGTGTATCTTGAAGTTGGGCGATCTGAAGCGTTCTATCCCCGCCCAACTTCAAGATACACGTGGAATGAGACCTCTGCCATTGGTTGAATAGCAATTATACTTCTCTCCTCCTCTGCAGGCAATGTTTACGTTCCCTGTCAGACATTATGAAACGAAGTATAGATCTATGTCGCCTTTATGTATTATCTCGAAGTCCCACGTGTACTTCTAGAAATCTCACCTACTGTCCGTTACTCAGGAGAAGACGAGCGGAAAGAATGTGACCTTCTTGACTATCGCTGTTGATTATTATAAACATCGCTCAGATAAGTATCCCAGTAGCCAGGTTATTACTCGTGCAGGAAACATGAGTAACAATGTGTATGGAAATTAAAGCTAAGTTGAACAGAAGGAGACCTAATGTTTCCGCTTACTGCATTACAAATATTGCAAGTGTTGTCGTACGTTATCTGTTCACATCTCTTCCTCCTCAGTCCGCTCTCGGCTTCTCCTGAGTCACCGACAGTAGATCTGCCACA
Organism: Periplaneta americana; assembly: GCF_040183065.1. Lineage (NCBI taxonomy): Eukaryota > Metazoa > Arthropoda > Insecta > Blattodea > Blattidae > Periplaneta > Periplaneta americana. The sequence continues at coordinate 14,367,851 of NC_091121.1, forward strand.
CGCACTTTGCACTATCTTGTGCTTTCAAATGGACACTTAAGGCTCATTCACAATGAAACTTAAACTTAACGTAAGCGTTAACTTAAGAATGTAAACGTTACGGTAAAATCAAGAAGTCGTACCATCATTCACGATGGGAACATAAACATAACAGCAAACATACTTGGTAACCATGGAAACATAATAACGACGCCATTTCCTCATATTCTGTCGTATACTTCAGCGCTCCACGATTGTGTTCTGTTTGCAAATCACGTAAGCATAAGCATGGAAGTTTGGAGTTTGCAAACTTTCATGTTAACGTCTTACGGTAATGTTTATGTCAATGTTTATGTGAATCATTGTGAATGATCCCATTTGGTAGCCTGGCCGCAAACTTCTGTGTTTATGTTACGGTGTCCACACCTGTGGAGTAACGGTCAGCGCGTCTGGCTGCGAAACCAGGTGGCCCGGGTTCGAATCCCAGTCGGGGCAAGTTACCTGGTTGAGGTTTTTTCCGGGGTTTTCCCTCAACGCAATACGAGCAAATGCTGGGTAACTTTCGGTGCTGGACCCCGGACTCATTTCACCAGCATTATCACCTTCATATCATTCAGACGCTAAATAACCTAGATGTTGATACAGCGTCGTAAAATAACCCAATAAAATAAAAATAAATATGTTACGGTTATGTTTAATTTTCATTGTGAATGGGCCATAAGTCTATGTTATTTGTTTTCCTTCAGTATTATTTTTCACTCTTTTCGTCTGTTCCTAGACACTCTACTCTACATTTTACTTCCCAAATTTTTTTATTCTCCCAGTTTGACCCTTCTCTCTCTCTCTCTCTCATACACTCATCCTTCAGTCTATGTCTAACTCCACCTTCCTCAGCGACCTGTTCCTTTCTCCGTTCGCTCCTCTGTCGATGTTAATGGAAATAAAAGTGCAGCCTTCTGTTCGATGGAGCAATTAACTAAACCAAAGCAAGCTCGTAAAAGAAAGCAACACAATCTTTCCAGCTGCGACTAAATCTCGGGGCGGTTTCAATTCGTTCAAGAGATCGAGTGCAATAGAGTCCCGAGCTATTGTTAATATTCGAGGTCACCTCTTAAGTCTGTGAGGTAACAGTTTAATACAGGAGTCTAAGATTACATGCCTACGAGATTCTGTGAGGGGTTTTTTTTATATAGCGCTTGAAATTAACGTTTCATCAGGATTGTACTGCTTCATTCTCTATTACTTTTCTGTCGTTCATTTAATGAAATTGTTAGTTATCAGCTGCTCAGTTCTCTAGCGTTGATGGAATATCTATATCTATACTTCTATACTAATAATAAATCTGTAGCCGAAATTTTTCTGGTAATTTTCGATTTTCCAAAAATAATTGGTCCTAACGTATATAATTAACCACTCTGAAACCGAAAATCACTTTTTTTTTAATTTTTGTTTGTATGTCTGTCTGTCTGTCTGTCTGTATGTTTGTTACCTTTTCACGCGATAATGGATGAACGGATTTCGATGAAAATTGGAATATAAATTATGCTCGTTGTAACTTAGATTTTAGGCTATAAGGCATTTAAAATACATTATTTAAAAGGGGGGTTATAAGGGGGCCTGAATTAAATAAATCGAAATATCTCGCTTATTATTGATTTTTGTGAAAAATGTTACATAACAAAAGTTTCTTTAAAAATAATTTGCGAAAAGTTTTATTCCTTGAAACATTTTGATAGGACTGATATTTAATGAGATAAATGAGTTTTAAAATTAAAATAACTGCCATCTAAGGCCGTATAATGAAATAAAAAACAAATGACTTCGTCTATAAGGGGCCTTGGACAGCAACAATCGAAAGCTATAAAAGATAGCCTACAGAGAATGTTCCTGTGTTTGTATAAAGTAATATCGGAAGCTAAATTAACCGATTTGTATAATTAATTATTATTTCACCATTGGAAAGTGTAGTTTCTCTAGATGGACATAATGCTATAACGTTATTACAGTAACTTCTGATATAATATAATGTAATATAATATAATATAATATAATATAATATAATATAATATAATATAATATAATATAATACAATATAATATAATATATCTAATGTAATATTATATAATATAATTTAAGTTATTTGAAGGGTTCAGAACCATAGTGGGCCAAGCGCCATTTACTGAATACGTAGAAAACAAGGGTTAAAATTAAGTTATTACCATAATTCAATGGAAATCTATAACAAGTAAAATAAAATATACACATTAAATCTAAATGATGTCAATCTTCATTAAACTATGGTTGCATGTAATAAAAATTAAGAGACAGGTTAAAGGAATTGTCATTACACCAATGAGTGTCTCTGGACCAAAATGATCGCATTTTAATTATTTGGATGCAATTTAAATTAAGTAACATATTAAACGATTTATCCTTCTATCAAACACGAATGTTCCCTGGATCAAACGTCCTATTTTAATTATGTAATTACTTTATATTTATTTCTAACGGGTGCAGCGGAGCGCACGGGTACGGCTAGTAAAAAAATAAAATATAAAAGCAATGCAGAACTCTTGAAGTTCAAAACCCGTGAAGTGTGAATGTTATGTATGCACTTGTCAGACATTGTGAAGTTGTAATCCGCCACTGCTGACTGCACCACAGCAATGCAGTTGAGGCGGGGGAGCCCCATCTGAGGTGCAGACATGCCAAATCCGTGCCCACGCGTGGGAGCAGCCTCCTGTGAGAGCGCCTCGTGCAGCGTATGGTTGTCAGCCTGGCTGAGTCCCAGTACAGAGATTTGCTTACATCAGTCTTACCGTCAACAGAAATTCTTATTCTAGCAGCCACATATAGTTAACATACATTGTGTGGAAATCACGTAACAAGACCAACTCTGGAGGTTCAGTTTTAATTCATGATGTGCACGTAATGAAGTTACGTGTGATTCTCTGACGTTACGTTTGGTATTAACATTATTACGTATACTGGAGCCAAATACAGTTACGCAGAATGTTATATCACCACTATTGTATGTATGTATGTATTTATTCACTGCAAATGGGTATATATCTGGTGGCAGTGGTAACTAATTACACCCAATAATGGCAATTAATAATAAACACAACTAATAAAAACTACATTTAATAATAAATTAATACTACTACTACTACTACTACTACTACTACTACTACTACTACTACTACTACTACTACTACTACTAATAATAATAATAATAATAATAATAATAATAATAATAATAATAATAATTTAATAATAGTACATTATGCAACGAGCCTCTAATGAAGGTAATTAAGAAGTGAGTATGGATATTTATGAAACGAGCGCAAGCGAGTTTCATAATTTTCATACGAGCTTCTTAATTACCATTATAGGCGAGTTTCATACGACTTTTTATTCTCGACCATATTTCTAACTTGATATTATTAATTTTATTGTATCTGACCTGGAGCAATGTCCCGTATGTTGTGAGATGTGCGCAGACGCGAAAGTATTGATTTTTTCCGAGGAACAGATGTTCACATTGACCTTGCTAGGCCATAAGAACCTACAGAGATAACATTAAAATTAAATTAGACATTGAAAAACGAGATGACAAATTGAATTTATTTGAATATTATTTACAATTAGCGCTAATTATTATAGTAATAGAACATAACCTTCTGCGTCAGTATTGGATTTCCAGCCTCCGTGACTTTTCGCTAATTCTCTTTCTATTGCATATCCGAGAATAATCGATACTTGCGGTTTTATAACAGTAGAAAGCTGACCTGTCATTGGCTGAACAGTTGTAACCTGAGTCGTCATTGGCTGAAAAACCTGACCTTTAATGAGTAGGTGTACTTTAATGATATGCATTAAAGGTCTGCTACCAGGTGTATAATTACTACATTTCGGCATGGTCGAGCATTAATAATATTTTTAAAACAATTTTCTATGAAAATCGCAAAATATGTATAGCATAATTATTATAATGATGTGCTCTAAATACTACGCAATTTTATCATGTTTTTTCTTAATTATTGTTCTGAATTTCAAAATTTTTCATTCCCTTTTTTGTCTGTGTTCCAGATCCTGTCGCTCACAACCCGAACGTTTCAACAGGTATGTAAAACAGGGAGAGAGAGAGTACCCCAAAATGAGTCTAATTACTTCAATCATTGTAAAGAGTTGTCAACTTTTGAAGTGGAGTTCCTTCTTTATTCTCTTTTTGAATATAGTTATGTCATTCTAATTCCTTCAGCAAGTCCGCCACGCAGCAGGACAGTTTCTGTAATAAGTTTCGTAGTGTATAAGGCCTTGGCGTGACATAGTCGTCGATAAGTCGTTAAAAAAGAAAGGAACTTTTCATTTCTCGTTGGCAATTCAAAAAGTTTTTTTTTTTCCTTATCAGCGCGTTACAAAGAAGTTCCGCATGGTAACATTGTGAGCCACAGGCCTGCCGCGCTGTGGACAAGACCGACATAATGGTTATACAGGATGTTAATGAACTCATGTTACAACGTTTCTGCCTAGGAAATAGGTGCTATAAGGAACATAGTCACCGACTAAATCATCTACCTATTCATCCATCCACATAATATTAATCACCTCATCTACTAATATGTTAGTATTCTGTTCTTTAACTTCTTGTTAAATTTTAACTGCTTCTATACTTTGTGACCTGGTAGGGTGTAAGAGAAGGCCCTATGGCTTTAACTCTGCCAGTATAAATAATAATAATAATAATAATAATAATAATAATTATAATTATTATTATTACTAATTACGAGTAATACAGTTCATCCAATATATCATGTACTTCTGTCATATGTTCGTCCATAGTCATTGAACCGTCGACATCCAGTCAGACAATCAGTTAGTCAATCATTCAATCACTCAGTCAGTCAGTGAATTAGTCAGTCAGTCAATCAATCTGTCAGTGAATTAGTCAGTAAGTCAACCAATCAGTCAGAGAATTAGTCAGTCAGTGAATTAGTCAGTCAGTAAATTAGTCATTCAGTCAATCAATCAGTGAATTAGTCAACCAGTCAATCAATCAGTCAGTGAATTAGTCATTCATTCATTCAATCAATCAGTGAATTAGTCAACCAGTCAATCAATCAGTCAGTGAATTAGTCAGTCAGTCAATCAGTCAGTGAATTAGTCAGTCAGTCAATCAGTCAGTGAATTATTCAGTCAATCAATCGGTCAGTGAATTAGTCATTCAGTCAATCAATCAGTGAATTAGTCAGTCAGTCAATCAGTCAGTGAATTATTCAGTCAATCAATCGGTCAGTGAATTAGTCATTCAGTCAATCAATCAGTGAATTAGTCAACCAGTCAATCAATCAGTCAGTGAATTAGTCAGTCAATCAGTCAGTGAATTAGTCAGTCAGTCAATCAGTCAGTGAATTATTCAGTCAATCAATCGGTCAGTGAATTAGTCATTCAGTCAATCAATCAGTGAATTAGTCAGTCGATCAATCAGTCAGTGAATTAGTCAGTCAATCAATCAGTGAGTGAATTAGTCGATCACTCAAGCAAACAGTCAGTGAGCTAGTCAATCAGTCAGGCAATCAATCAGTGAATTAGTCAATCAATCAGGCAATCAACCAGACAGTCACTGAACCAGTCAGCCAGTCAATCACTCAACCAGTCAGCTAGTCAATCAATCAACCAGTCTGTCTATCAGTCAATCAGTAAATCAACCACTTCATCAGTCAGTCAATCAACCAATCAGTCACTATACCAGTCAACCATTCAGTCATTCAAAGAAACAAATCATTCAGTTAGTGAACCAGTCAATAAATCAGTCATTTAGTCAGTCAATTAGTAAATCAGTCACTCAATGAGTCAATCATTCAACCGGTCAGTTAATCATTTAACCAGTCATCATTCAACCACTCAATCTGTCAACCAATGAGTCAATCAGTCCATAAAAATATTTATTTACCAACGTATTCGTGCATTTATTTTTTTCATTAATTAATCCGTTCATTATACAATTTTTCAGCGACTTGCAACAAATTGCATATAAAATTTGTGCGTGACTTTCCCAGGGGACCCCGACGTGAGTCCCTATATTTTCAACATATACGCTTCCTATTTTTCTCTCTGGAAATATCAGAGATATCTGCATGAAATTTTTCATGTACTGTAAATTTACCGTAGCATAATAAGTAAATAGCAGGATGGTATTTGGCGAGATGAGGCCAAGGATTCGTCATAAATTACCTGACATTCGCCTTACGATTGGGGAAAACCTCGGAAGAAACCCAACCAGGTAATCAGGTCAAGCGGGAATCGACCACGCCTTCGAACGCAATTCCGGATCCGTAGGCAAACCCGCTACCACCTGAGCTACGTCGGTGGCTGAATTGTGGGGTTAAGTTCGGTTCGTTGTACTCTGCTTTGACGTCAGCTACAAAATCCGTTTTCGTCGTCCTCAGGGATCCCGTCTGTCAATTCATGAATGTATGCCACAATCCAGACGTAGAAATGACGGAATATGTAATGATCTGGGAGCTTAGCAAGGCAGGACTACATAGGCCGATGTTGCAGGCAGTCTCTTATCCTCATACGGAGTTCTCTCACATCCGGAGTCGCGGATGTTTTCCTTTGCATGTCTGGACAAGAGACGATCGCGTTGAAGGTTGCTTGGTGACCTCCGAGACTTATCGCAGTCGTTTGTCTTCTATCCTCATTAGCAGTTTTACTTCAAGCGGGACTCGAACCCGTGATTCTATTTTAAAAAGTTACGCAATAAAGGAGAGATATATTTTATTCCCGTGAAAACACTCGTGTGCACTGTGAAAATTGTCTAATCTCTAGGAGCTCTTGACTTTCTTGTCTCGCTGAACTCTGTCATCGATAGGAACCGGCACAACATCAAGACAATTTCACAAAATAGGACTTTTTTTGGGGGGGAGGGAAATATGAAAGTATGAAGTAATTATTTCAATTTTAAAATACTTCGTTCCCAAACCATTTGCAGTATGTTTAACTTACTTCTATTTACAAAACAAATCCTTTAGAGATTGTCTGCTTATCTATATTTAATATGCTACCAAATAAAATATAATAAATCTTCATAATTGAATATCATCATATCTTTAATGTTTTGGTGAGGAGTTTGGACTTTTTCCATTGCTGGTTGTCACAATCAAAAATTAAGACACAACGTTTCGAAGGGTGGTTCTCCCTTCGTCTTCAGGTGGAAGGAAGGAGAGAAAGGAAAAAACCTACTGTTGGGATCGTTACGTACAGCTATTCTGTATGACTGATCGATTGATCTCCACCGAAGCCAGGAATCAATCGATCAGTCATACAGAATAGCTGTACGTAACGATCCCAACAGAAGGTTTTTTCCTTTCTCTCCTTCCTTCCACCTGAAGACGAAGGGAGAACCACCCTTCGAAACGTTGTGTCTTAATTTTTTATTCTGACAATCAGCAATGGAAAAAGTTCAAACCCCTCGCCTAAACATTAATGATCCACCATTGCTTTCCAACCCCTCATTTAGATCAATCATATCTTTACCTGAATGTAAAATTAGATAACTCAATTTTTGCACTGATGGTAATAATATATACAGGGTGATTCACGAGGAAAGGTAAAAAATTTAGGATACGATATCTTAGGCCATTTTGAGTGAAAAAGTTTATATGAACATAGGTGAACATAGGTCCGTTTTCGAACGATGGCGAAGCTAGATGCATTTTTGTGGTAAAAAGTCTCGCCCCTATGTGAATCAGACGTTACCATATGCTGCTGACGTGAGACAAGATCTCAATGAATGACGTAACATTGGAATCTGCATTGTGAGCGATGTACTGTAGATAAGAGAAGAGAAACAAACCGGGTGGTGGAGCATTACAAATGTCACAACAAATACGCTATCACTTATCGGTTCATAGCAGTTCAGTCAGCTATTACAGTACAGTAGTTATACAGGTACTGTTATCGGAAGTGTTAAGTTGTGTTTTTCAAGATGCCTTATAAATTTTCGACTACAGAATACGCCGATATTGTGTATGTTTATGGTTTGTGCGATGGAAGTACGTTGCGTGCCGTCGTTGAATATGAACGACGCTTTCCGAACAGAAGGGTACCATATCGAAGAATACTTATTGTCTATGGGGTTGGATGAAGGACTTGGTATAGCAAAGGAACGGGGAAACGAGAGAGGCGCTAATGGACCTATTTTGGATGCGGCATAAGAACTGCCACGTGCAACTCTCCCGAGCGATGAGCGCGATTCACGCCCGAGCGCAACAGTGCATTGAAGCAGAAGGAGGTACCTTTGAAAATGTGCGAAAACATCGACCCCGACGTCTAGAATATTAGGTATGTATGCATACGTGAATATAAACTCTAAGGGGAGAGGATAGTAATTTTTAAAACTTTTTTCCTATTTGGTGTCAAATATTAATTTTTTGTATGTAGAGAGCTCATGGCTATAGCAACTCAACCAAATATAAATATTTTGAAAAAATTATTTGGGAGCCAGATTTGAAAAAGAAAATGTACCGAATGCAGGATTTTACTAAACTCGATATATCTAAGCCATTTTTAAAGATAAATTCAAACCGTTTGTTACAATTTATTTGTAAAAGCAGCTCTACAAACTGTCTGTAACAGAATTTTGATATTAGTTCCTAGATTTGTAAAATAAACAATTAAAATTTAATAACATTTTTTTATTTTCTTTCTTGCAAACAGAGAGACTTATTTTTAAAATGAAATCAATTAGGGAAATCCCGTTACAGAGAAAAGTTTCCTAGTAGTCTAGAGAATGTGTATTCTAAATTTCAGTCATACATCTTTAATAGTTCAAAAATTATATCGATTTTTGTCTGGCAATGTAGCAGAAAAAAATAAAGTTCCAGAAACGGCGTGATTTAATAATCCAGAGCGCAGCAACTTTAAAAATGGCGTCTCAAAATCCAATAAGGGCACAGATACCCACAAAATGTTATACAATGTATTCCACACACATCACAGAGTATTTTAAAGAAAAATTTGGTTTTGAAAAAAAAATGAAGTTCCGGAAACAACAAACAAAGGGCGGTGTGATTTAAAAATCCAGAGCGCAGGAAGTTTAAACATGGCGTCTCAACAACCGATAAGGACACAAATACCCACAAAATATTATACAATGTATTCTACACATATCACAGAGTATTTTAAGGAAAAAAAAGTTTTTTTTGAAAATTTACTCATTTTTCACCAAAAAATACCATCCTCTTCCCTTAAATGTGTCCGTTATATGTCTCTAAATGGGAGTTAGTACAATGGAATCTCAGAGCCATATCTCCATAACCGTTCGAAAACGGACTTACATTCATATGAACTTTTTGACTCAGAATGACGTCAGAATTCACATCCTAAATTGTTTACCTTTCCTCGTCAATCACCCTGTATAGTCTATTGGCTGGGCTCAACATTGATTACAAGAACACTTTTGGGGGTATTACATTTTTTAATAGACTTAATCACTCATGCCCACGTGCATCAACGTCGGTTAGTGTAACCATCGGTTAAAATTGTCACCTAATCCCTGATTAAGCATTTTTACGGTGGATCGACCTCGGTTACGACTTAAATAGGAGGTTAACCACAGTAATCTCTAACCGGCCAAATATGAACGGTTAAAGGAGATAACCAGCGATTAGTAAAGCAAGTAAAGCAAAATGTCGGCCAGAACCACAGGTGATTATTTCGAAGACGATTATTATTGTACAGTACTTGAATTACTTGGATAGAGCGTGAGCGTGAAGTTTCTTTAGTGGAAAGAGAGAATTCTTACGAGGAATTAGGTGACAGAAAATTTCAGGAGGGATTTCGTTTATCAAAATCTACAAATGGACCACTTGAAATAACACAAGAACAATCATATTTCGCCTACGGATCGGCTGCTTATATTACGATTCTATGTAACTGTTATTTTCTGTATTTTAAGAGGGAATACTCGAATACCGGTATCTCTTTCTCTATGTCACTGGCTGAACAAAGAGAGGTTATGGATAGATCTTAGGATAATGCACAATTTCCTGGTGTAAATGGAGTCCAAGATCGTACACACATTTCTACTAATCTTCTGCATCTTTTCCTTTATGGATATTCCATCTTTTTTTTTATACAATTACATTTAAATCTAGTAGGCTAATTAAGTCTATCGATACTTAAACCTAACATTGGGATATACATAATCATTTTTGGATTCAATTTTCCGTTTTGTACGATTTTAACCTAACAGTACTGAAAAATAGAGAAATGGAACTCACAAATATAACAACGCCCAATGGCAAACAAATGCAACGCGAAAATGTAGGATACGTTCATTTCGATGTAGAACACAGTGAGCGCAGTCGTTTTTAGACGTTGACTATTATCTTTGCAGCAGTGTTGATGCTTTCCTTTAGTCATTTTGTAGAAACAATGTACCATCATAGACTTTACTCTGGTTAAATGAGGTGTCAGCTAGCCATGTTTTAGCAATCGGTGATTATGAATGGTGCACATAAATTACATTTTAACCACGGCTACTCTTTAACCGTCGTTTCGTAATCTATGATTACTGCGTTTTTAATCAATATTGATGCACTTCGCCATCAGGAACATTTTTCTCCAAGTCTGTTTAAGGTAGAGACATGTATTTTTAATACAAATTCCTCTTATATGCATATGAAAATGGTTGGAAAAAAATTGTATACAATCCTAGCAATTCATATGATTCCAGCGTAGTTGATTGTACAAAGATTGAACACAACAGCAAAAATAAACACTGTATGAGAAATGTGTGTAATTGTCATATGGATAAGTAAATCATATGGTAGGCAAACATTGACATGTCAAATGCACAAGTTTAAAAGTTACGAAATACAATGGTATCATGTAATGTATAAGGAGCGGATTCCTATGTAATTAAATATTTTTCTTGCGTGTGATAAAACACAATTAACAAAGTTAAAAATTCCGAATGTCAAGTTTCGAGTTTAACACCCGAATTTTGTTTCACTTAAAAACACATATTTTCACAAAAAATTTATGTAAATACATATTTTCAGGAAATCTATTATAAACACATAAATCTTGGAGTTTTTTTACTTAAATCATTTTTTACAAGAACTTTTAAATATTTTAAAACTAAATCAATTATATCACTCAGAAATACGTTATCTTCTTAAGAATTCTTGGTTTCTTCGTGTTTCTACGGGCTGTGTGGTGTATCCGTGATCCATTTTTGTAATAGTATCGCCTCAAGTTCTGAGAACTGCTAAGTAGCATACCAGTGTTATTATATGAGAATAAATTAACATGGACAAGAAGGAGAGATTTTGCAACACATAATTAGGAATGTTTATTGTTGCTGAAGATGATTTCATTCCGCGCTTTGTTTGTGAAACACAACGGATAAGAGCTCGGGTATAAACATTATTTAATTTAAACAAATCTCTCGCCTCTCGTTCATGCCTATGAAGTGAGGAAATACATCTTGTTGTGATTCCCCGTTATCGGACCATAAGCGTAAGCTGCATAGTGTAGACGTGGTGAAGTCGCTATAAGAAGCTTTTCTCCGATATTGTCAGTCAGTAGCTAGAAACATTATTTACGTTAAGACGTGTGTATATTAGCCTCTTAAGATGCCTAAAATCAAATCGAGTTTAAGATCGCGTCTACAGTAATTTGTTGATGAATTTAAAAACATTTTTACTACCGACGGAAAAGTATTATTTTGCCAAATCAGTAAGTGCAGATCAGAGCTCTCAGGTAACCCAACATTTGTCTGGAAACAAGCACATTGCCGCTGCTTCACGCGTGCATTCACGGCAAAACAGTGGATATAAAAAATGTGTAAAGTTGCTCAAGTATTGGAGGGTGTGCCTTTAGGTGAAATTGACGGTGTTTGTGTTTGTGACATTCCTCTCTTTAAATATTCACGTCTGACGTCCTGTGATGTGGAAAGATCGTTTTCACAGTATAAGTCGTTGTTCAGTGATAATGAGCATGCATTTGTGATGGAGAATTTGGAAATGACCTTTGTTGTTCACTCCAATTCTCGGACAACTACTAGCATCTGATACTGAAGAGTGATTGGTGAGTAGGTCTACCTAGTAACATTTTTTTCAAGCTAAGTAAGGTATTTTTGTCATATTAAAAAAATATATATATTTTTTTATTTTTAGCAAATATTTTCGTACTTTTTAGCACATAAAAATGAATATATTTAAATTTTTAGCACATAAAAATCCGCTCCCTAGTAATGTAGTATTATAGTTTAAGCAGAAATACTTAGAAACTATTAAGTAGTGTATAATCGCAATGTGATAGTTAGGCTACATGGACTGAAGTACAAAATCTTGAATTTCAATTCTCTGTCATAAACTTTTCAACACATCGTAGTTTGTATTTAATATTTTACTTATGTAACAGTTTATACATGCATTTTATCGATGTTTTAAATTTTAAAACGTCTTTTAAATTTCACATTTGTATTGCTTCACTACAGATGTTTGCACTTTGTTCAATTTTAACAGTGTTTCACATTGCATTAGAGTACACACATGTATATTTAAACAGATGTATTTATGTATTCATTAGCATAATTTCTGAAGATGACTCAGTCGAGTCGAAAACGTTAAATATTTATTAAACATGTATAAATAACTTCTAGTTAATTGTTCCAAACTGGTAAGCATAGACGGACCTTGGGTTTAACTTAACTTCGTATACTTTCGTTTGTCTGATGATCTAATAAAGTGTAGAGAGCCAAAGGGGGAAGAAATTTCATTTCTGCTGCTTCCAATCGTTTTCATTGCTGGTTGGTTAATATCCAAATTTCAGAGCCGTATGTCAACACTAATCTAGCCATTATTTTATAAAATTTCAATATTGTATCTGTTCATATTTTTTCATGAGTGTTTTTAATTGTACCAATCAAACACTGATATTTACCAATTTTGTTTTCCAAATTATTTGCTTTTGCATATGATACTATGCACCCAAGGTAGTTGAACTTAGAAACTTGCTCAATTATTTTCCCTTATAATTCTATTTTAGTTCTCATGTGGTCATTTCCTTTAGATCCAAACTTTCCTTTTTTGAGTTGATATTTCTAAGTTATATTCTTTAGCTAATGAATTCAATTGACTATTACACTTTTACTAAGTCATACTACTTTCGACCAATAAAACGGTACGAAATGACGTCTTTCAACCAATCATGGCTGCTTATCGCACAATTTTATCGCTTTCCTAGCATTTGTTTGTTTTTATCACTGCCCTAGTATTTGTTTCTTTGTTTGCCAACATTTCAAACTGAAAATTCTTTAGGCCAACTGTACTATAAAACATGCTTTTCGATCGTCATTTGCTTACAGTATAGACAGTCAACTGAAAATTGCGGCTCCGTTCAAAGTTTTTGGTGAAGCTAACTTGAGTGAAATAGAATTTCAGTAAGTCAATTAATATTTTATTACATTAGAGTACTTTATTTCTTCTAATCTCTAGTGAGATTACTGTAGTTAAAATGCTTTCTGTAAATTATCTTCTAAAGAAGCAAATATTGCTTGATCATCAGCGAACAATATGGTATTAAAGTTAATTCTGTTCAGAATATAATTATTACATAAAACTGCTTGCCATTGTCTTATGACGTCATCAATGTATAAAGGTGACAAAGGGAACCCTTGTCTAACTCCCTGGTTAGTTTCTCTAAGTTTTGAACTGTTCGTATTCATTTTAATAATAGCAGCTTTGTAAAAAAAAAAAAAAAAAAATTCTGTACAGCTCTCAGTAGCAGCGTATTCCGAATCTCACCGGACCGGTGGACAACAATGACGTCACGCTGCAGCGAAATAGGAACAAAACTGCTGGAAGGATTGATGGCTGTCATGGCGATTGTATAAGTTGTCGTCTGTGCTACGCTAGCAAAATTTTGCGAAATTTCCGTACTGTCATCTCGTTCAAAGAAAAGAGAGGATAAACAATTTATTTCTTGAACCGGTAGTAATAACTGGTCCGTTGACATGTTCGCTCATAAGCCATTAACATATTGTTTTTACGTTGTGCTCATTACATACAATACAGCAGAACTAAAGCAGAACACACCGCCATGACACAACAGTGCACGATGTTATTCGTCTGCTAATTCCCGCCCTACACAAGAACCAATCAGATTCACTGATGGCGGCTGATGGAGACTGCCACCACCTCTGCAAGCTGATGGCACCGGTGCGACACCGGTGGAGCATCAGTGACGCCATCGGTGAAATTCGGAACACCGTGATGCCATCAGATTGCTCAGCGCTGAGATTCGGAATACGCTCTAGGTATTTCGGTATTTCTCTTTCTAGGAGTATAGACCAAAACATTTTTCGATTTACTGAATCAAAGGCTTTACTGTAGTCAATGACATAAATGTCTGTTTTTTTAACTACTTGAGAAAAGGTAAAAATGCGATCTATGCATGATCTGCCACGTTCTGTTCTTCAGATAAAATTGTCTCTGCTATTACATTTAATCTTCTGGATATCATTTTAAATTATATCTTATAACCACTACTTAAAAGGCTAATACATCTATAGTCATTGCAGTTATTTCTTTTACCTTTTTTGTAGATAGAAATTACTAACGCTATATTACTTTTACCCGTATTTTGTAAATTGGATCAACTTTCGATATTAAGAACGATTCGATATCACTCCTGATCGGCGTGGACTCGCTCTGAGCGGTACCTTGGCAACGATCCACGCAAGCTCTGTAAGGCCCTGGTTTTTACTGTACGTGAAATGTGATCGACAAACAGTCGCTGCGGTCAGTCACCCGCTACCCCGCTCTCTGGGGCACGTCGATCGGAGCCCGACCCCGCCGTTAGCTCACTTTATCTACTCGATCATTCCGGTATCGTGTTCTTATCCCGACACCTCTATACCACTTGGGCTGGTCCAAGTACAGATTCTTAGTCCATGTGACCCTCTAACATCGGCATTGAGTTCAGGGGAATACAGAGCTGTACAGTTCAGAGATTCAGTGATTTACACTGTAGGCCTACTTACTTGTGGCTTTTAGAGAACCCGGAAGTTCATTGCCTCCCTCACACAAGCCCGCCATCGATCCCTATTCTGAGCAGGATTAATCCAGTCTCGCCATCATATTCCACCTCCCTCAAATCCATTTTAACATTATCCTCCCATCTACGTCTCGGCCTCCCCATAGGTATTTCTTCTTCTCGCCTCCCAACTAACACTCTATATCCATTCCTGGATTAGTCCATACGTGCTACATACCCTGTCTATGACAAACGTCTGGATATAATGTTCCTAATTATATTAGGTAAAGAATAAAAAACATGCAATTTGTGTATTGTGTAACTTTATCTATTCTCCTGTACCTTCATCCCTCTTAGCACCAAAATATTTTCCTAAGTATCTTATTCTCAAACACTCTTAACCTCTGTTTCTCTGTCAAGGTGACAGTCCAAATTTCACAACTATACAGAACAACCGGTAATATAACTGTTCTATAAATTCTAACTTTCAGATTTTTTTTGAGAGCAGACTGGATGACAAAAGGTTCTCAACCGAATAATAACAGGCATTCTCCTTATTTATTCTGTGTTTAATTTCCTCCCGAGTGTTATTTATATTTGTTATAGGTATGTAAGCAGTTAGGTAAATAAATAGATAAATAAATAAATAAATAAATAAATAAATAAATAATAGGTAAATTTATAGGTAGCTATGTAGGTAGTTACGTAAATAAATAAATAAATAAATAAATAAATTTATAGCTACTTACATAGGTAGTTAAGTTAATAAATAAATAAATTTAGTTAGGTAAATAAATATATAAATTAATAGGTAGCTATGTAGGTAGTTAAGTTAATAAATAAATACATTTATAGGTAGTTATGTAGGTAGTTAATACATAAATAAATAAATAAATAAATAAATAAATAAATAAATTTATAAGTAGCTATGTAGGTTATTAGGCAAGTAAATAAATAAATAAATAAATAAATAAATACAATTGTAGGTAGCTATGGAGGTAGTTAGTTAAATAAATATATAAATTCATAGGTAGCTATGTAAGTAGTTAAGTTAATAAATAAATAAAGAAGTAAGTAAATTTATAGGTAACTATATAGGTAGTTAGGTAAGTAAGTAAATAAGTAAATAAATAAATAAATTCAGACAGAGTAAATTAGGTAGTCTTCTTGACTTAATAAATACGTAGAATTGATTCAGTCACTCAAATTATTCTCTTGAACGCATGTATGCTGGGCAAGATTCTGAGTTGATATACAGTGAGCTGATTCAGTGACTTAAATCGCTAATTATTACCATCTGCAGCACTCCTTGATGGAGGCTGACTCGATGCACCCGGTCACACTCGATCTGCTGCCCGTGAACTCGTCTCTCCTTTCCCGGAGCGGAAGCGTGGGCCGTGCCGGAGTTGAACTCACCTGCCTGCGCCTCCAGGCCCTGTGGTCAGATATCCGCCGAACAGGGGCATTGTGGGCCACGTTTCTGTGAATAGCTGCTGCTTATATTTCCAAATGTCTGTCACCACCACCACCACCTCCACCACCACCACCACCACCTCCACCACCTCCACCACCACCACCTCCACCACCACCACCACCACCTCCACCACCTCCACCACCTCCACCACCACCACCTCCACCACCACCACCTCCACCACCTCCACCACCACCACCTCCACCACCACCACCTCCACCACCTCCACCACCTCCACCACCTCCACCACCTCCACCACCACCACCTCCACCACCACCACCTCCACCACCACCTCCACCACCACCACCACCATCTCCACCACCTCCACCACCACCACCACCTCCACCACCACCACCACCTCCACCACCACCTCCACCACCACCTCCACCACCTCCACCACCTCCACCACCACCACCTCCACCACCACCACCACCTCCACCACCACCACCTCCACCACCACCACCACCTCCACCACCTCCACCAGCTCCACCACCACCACCTCCACCACCACCACCTCCACCACCACCACCATCTCCACCACCTCCACCACCACCACCACCTCCACCACCACCACCACCACCTCCACCACCACCTCCACCACCTCCACCACCTCCACCACCACCACCTCCACCACCACCACCTCCACCACCACCACCATCTCCACCACCTCCACCACCACCACCTCCACCACCACCACCACCTCCACCACCTCCACCACCTCCACCACCACCACCTCCACCACCACCACCTGCACCACCACCACCACCTCCACCACCACCACCTCCACCACCACCACCATCTCCACCACCTCCACCACCACCACCACCTCCACCACCTCCACCACCACCACCTCCACCACCACCACCTCCACCACCACCACCATCTCCACCACCTCCACCACCACCACCACCTCCACCACCAACCACCAAACACCACCACCACCATCCATAAATCATGTGGGGATAAATTGACTAATCCTATCTTGTCGTAATAATGTATTATCAATTTATTATGTATCGTATTCGTCAATATGACGTCACATTCATCATAGTCATCGAAACCACTAATCCGTATGATCATAAAAGCTTGCTTTTGTTCATTTATTTAGTGGGGATACATACAAACCCTATCGTATCGTGGAATATCTTACACTATTACAGATCATGTCGCATAAAACGTTAGGTGTAACATGTCATTCGTCATTAATCAAATATGACTTTTACCATCTTCATAACCATCACTATGAATGTTATAATACTGTAATCTGCAATTGGACTGCTACGGACAATCGGCGAAAGATACTTAGAGAAGAATAAAGAAGTGTATGTAGTATTTGTGGACTTAGAAAAGGCTTTTGACAAAGTGGATTGGAATAAACGGATGGGGATCCTGAAGAAAATTGGTGTGGATTGGAAAGAGAGAAGGCATTTCAGTAATCTTTATATTTAACCTACATATGGAATGTACCGATTCAACTATTTCAGGCTCATGACTTACAGTATGTCGACATCTGCTCGCCTATTTGAAATAATAAGTTATTATGTAAAATAAGACCTGAAAATTAAACATAAGTACTGGATAAATAGAGCAACAGGAAAGATTGATTTACACTTGTTTATTGTAGAGCTAAAATTTAAAAGTATTAAAAATATTTATGGTAGTAAATTGTGAAAAGGAGCAGTTAAATAAGTTTTAAAGTCTTAATGGTTATTACGATTGTTTTAAACATGCACTAAACCAGACGTAAGTGCAAGTTTGAACCAATAAATAATCGAGATTTGCGATAAATTAATTAGTTTAGGAAATTGTATATTTATTATGTATAACTACAATTGTATATAGATCTTTTTGTTAAATTATTAAGTTTTGTACTTTTGTGAACTGATATCAATAAATTTAGTCAGAAATCAGAAATCAGTAATCTTTATACGAAATGAGTCAAAGTCAGGATAGAAGAAGAAATGTCAGAAGGAAGCGAAATTGGGAGAGGAGTACAACAAGGATAGGCGTAATAGATCGACTATTGATCAGATTTTTTGTATTCGACAGATATTGGAGAAAAAATGGGAGTATAAGGGTACAGTACATCAGGGTTATTCATAGATTTTAAAAAGGCATATGACTCGGTTAGGAGAGAAGTATTATATGATATTCTTATTGAATTTGGTATTCCCAAGAAACTAGTTCGATTAATTAAAATGTGTCTCAGTGAAACGTACAGCAGAGTCCGTATACGACAGTTTCTATCTGATGCTTTTCCAATTCACTGCGGGCTGAAGCAAGGAGATGCACTATAAACCCGCGCCCGATCGCAATTTCGGATCGGCAGGCAAGCGCCTTAGCCGACCGAGCTACGCCTCCAAAATTAATGTATGATACTAGCACCGGAGTAAAGTCCTCGGTACAGGCATTTCCCGAGTACACCAGTTTATTCGGTAATCACCAGTTTCTTATCTTTATCTCTTCCTCTGGCATATCCATTGGATCGTCTGAGAGACATGTTCGCCGCTCACCTGAACGACTGCGCCCGTGTGGGACGCAGTCAGTGACCGTCTGGGTGTCGTCGCATCCCGCCCGCCCGCCGGATGTGCTGTCCGTTACGCAGATGGCTGTTCATCCGAAACAGGAGGGCAGCTTGCAGTACAGTATCTCGAGATGCGTTGCAGAGATAGATTCACGCAGCCCGCTGTAAGAGTCATGTGCTCCCTCTGAGCAATATACTTAAGTCTACCATTCGTCCCGGGTTTTCCGGAACCATCCCGATTTGGAGTTGTTTCTCATGTCCCGATGAAAACTCTCCGGGACGCTCAAATGTCCCGGTTTATGAAAAATTCGTTGAAATAATTTCTTCAAATTATTTTTACGTTACACGAAATCAAAATATTGCTGGTTTTATTTCGCTGACACCCTGTCTCTACCAAAAACATTTACCCTGGGCCGACAAAGCAGGCAACGACAATTAGGCTATTAATGTGTGCCGGTTTTTCTTGGAAAAAAGTGTGATAAGTTGAAACAAACTATAATGTAATTAAAGCCATTAACTCTAATCACTCAGTCTAACGTGTGAATTACATTCCTCCAATAAGTTGTATATTATGATGTAATTTTATTCTATAACACTCAGCTTGATGTTAGAACATGTCTTCACAAGTTAAATATTTAGGCATTATTATTGACCAACATTTAAAACTGGACAAGCATATCTCCTTCCTGTGTAACAGATTGCGTAAAACAATCCACAAAATTTTCCATTCTACGCTCTTATTTACCTGTTTGTTCTGCGTACTGCATACTTAGCTCTGTTTCAATCAGTAATTCAGTATGGTATTTTAGGTTGGGGAGGAATGGCAAAATCGACTCCCCAGCCTTTAAATTTGCTCCAAAAAAGAATTGTCAAAATTTGTCTATATAAACCATTTGATTACCCAACGTATTTAATTTCTAAGGAATTTGGTGTATCAAATCTAGAATAAATTTATAAACAAACATTGCTGATTTACTTCCATAAAAATCACAATAAATTTAAATTTGACCCTCATGAATACCATACGAGACAAAACTACAGTTTCTTTCTAAACAGCTCCAAATGTCACACAACTGATAGATTAAAACACAGCAGAAATTTTGGACCCAGAATATATAAAGCCCTCCACACCTGTGGAGTAACGGTTAGAGCGTCTGGCCGCGAAACCAGGTGGCCCGCGTTCGATTTGTGGTCGAGGCAATTTAGCTGGTTGAGGTTTTTTTCCGGGGTTTTCCGTCAACCCAATATGAGCAAATTCTGGGTAACTTTCGGTGCTGGACCTCGGACTCATTTCACCGGCATTATCACCTTCATCTCATTCAGACGTTAAATAACCTGAGATGTTGATAAAGTGTCGTGAAATAACGGTGTACTTCATTCATTCCTGCAGTCTGATGTAAGAGTAATTTTTTTCTATAAAGAAAATGGTGTAATTCAATCCATTCCATGAAGTCACTCTGTCTGTATAATAACAATGTAATGAAACTCAATAAACTCGTTTGGACAACTCGGTCTAATAGATAAGTTGAGTGCGTCTAATAAACGGTGTAATATAACTCAACATCTCATTCAGATAAATCGTGTATTATGTGAGGTAATGTCTCCACTAAGCAATACGATATAATTTACCCCATTTCATCAAATTGTTCAATCTCGTACATGTCTCTAATAATAATGTAACGTAACTCGGTTCGTTTCAATAACCGAGTGTGATACATAAGTAACAAGCCTCTAATAAAACTTGCTTACTACATGAGATACATGTTTCCAATAAACAGTATGATGTAATTCAATTTATTCCTTGAAGTAAATGTCTGGTATCCGAGTATAATGTCTCCACTAAGCACTATGATGTAATTTAATTCGTTCTATCCAATCGTCTCTACATCTGAACCTCACAAATGATACCAAAAAGGCACAACTTATGAGGAAAATAAGCCAAGAGATAATGGAGTAGGGCAGCCAGTTCCTTTCTCCCTCCATTGCACACATCGCTGACTAGTTAACATATTGCACTAATCAGACTTCAAATATACACAAACAATTGAGGAGGTTATTTTCAAAACGACCTTTGTCCATTCCCATAACTTTGTGGAAAATCACGAAAAACGTTTTTAGAGCTAAAATTTCTTACCAGCTACGCAAGAGACATTATGAAACCAAAGAGGTTGGGCTCATTTAGAATCAAATGGGAGAATGAGACTTTTTGATTCAAAAGCTGGAAATAATATTTTGTCGCAATTTTTGCTGTGAAAGAGAGTCAGTTTGATTCCAAAAGTCAATTTTAACGCAAGATTTTTTTGTGGTTTAGACGGTGTTCTGAAGCCAAATCATGACAATTGTTTGTAGAGTTATATTTGAAGAATGCATGGACACTGAAAGCTCATTTTCGTTATCAGGTGGACAAGAGATGTTTTGAAAATGAGCTTCTGAATTGCTCTTCCTCTGACACATGTCGTTAAGTGGGATGTACTCCCTGATATAATAGATGTACCGTAAAGTGGGGATATTTCGGACGCATGGGGTAACATCAGACAGTAATTCAATTTATCATATTTTATGTTGGTAACACCAGTTCACCAATGGGTCTTTAAAAATGTGCAGAAACATACGAACATAGTAAAAAGCGCGGAAAAGATGCTAAGAACTGGTGTTACCAACATAAAATATGATACATTGAATTACCGTCCGATGTTACCCCTGCGTCCGAAATATCCCCACTTTACGGTACATATCAGCCAAAACCTCAATCAGAGGTATAGTGAATATATAAAAATATTAATCAAATATTTTTGAAAAAAAAAGTGGGGACAAAATTGAAAATACTTAAATATACTGTAAGTGTCCATTTTTCTCATAAACTAGTGGAAGAATTTGAATGAAAAAAAATTACACAGGCTACAGATATCATTTAATTTTGAATAATTTCGAGGGAAAAATTGTTCCGGAGCCGGGTATCGAACCCGGGACCTTTGGTTTAACGTACCAACGCTCTACCACTGAGCTACCCGGGAACTCTAGCCGACACCGATTCAATTTTTCCCTCTATATCCACAGACCTCAAAGTGGGCTGACAACCGTCAAGCAACCAACTTCGAGTGCACACTAACTCCGTGTGACTTAAATTGTGGTTTTCTGTTAACGAACAGTGACGTGTATTATGCAAATCAAGATTTCAGGTATAACTCCCTGTAAAGTTGATTTGAATAATTTCGAGGGCTAGAGTTCCCGGGTAGCTCAGTGGTAGAGCGTTGGTACGTTAAACCAAAGGTCCAGGGTTCGATACCCGGCTCCGGAACAATTTTTCCCTCGAAATTATTCAAATCAACTTTACAGGGAGTTATACCTGAAATCTTGATTTGCATCATTTAATTTTGGTAGCTATAATCATTTTCCTATATTAGTCGGTGAATGAAATAGGAAGAAAATGAAATACAACTTGCATTATTTCATTTCAATAACATCTGTGCAACATTTATAACCTTAAAATATTCCATAGTCACCTACGTAGCTCAGGCGATAGCGCGTTTTTCTGTTGATACTTAGCTGAGCTCAGGCGTGGGTTCGACTACCGTTTGGACCGATCACGTGGTCGGATTTTTTACTTGGTAAATTGAATCGTTCACACAAAATAAAAAACAAATATACCTATATATTTTGTTATAGTTTCCCGGCTTCCAATCAATAGATCCATAATTTTAATTGTCTCCAGATGATAACAATTTTTAAAGAAGTCACATGTTGGTTTATAAATTTGCTTCTTCTCGTTGTTTAGTTGCATCGATTTCAGAAAAATAGATACTTACAAATCGCTTTTAAGGAACCCGGAGGTTCATTGCCGCCCTCACATAAGCCCGCCATCGGTCCGTATTCTAAGAAAGATTAATCTAGTCTCTACTATCATATCCCACCTCCCTCAAATCAATTTTTATATTATCTTCCCATCTACGTCTCGGCCTCCCCAAATGTCTTTTTTTCTCTAACCTTCCAACTAACACTCTGGATTCGCCCATACGTGCTACATGCCCTGCCCATCTCAAACATCTGGATTTAAATGTTCCTAATTATGTCAGGTGAAGAATACAATGCGTGCAGTTGTGCTTTGTGTAACTTTCTCCATTCTCCTGTAATTTCATCCCCCTTAGCCCCAAATATTTTCCTAAACACCTTATTCTCGAACACCTTTACCTCTCTCAAAGTGAGAGTCCAAGTTTCATAATCATACAGAGAAAAATAGATACGTAATGAAAACTAAAATATCTTTAGAAACCAACAGGAATCAAATTACTATGATGTACCGAAGTACATATAATTTTTCCGTGCAGAAATTCTGCGTTACCATATGATGAAGGATGGGTGGAACGGAGCAAAATTCTCTCCGGGACCGGAACTTGAACCCGGGTTTTCAGCGCAACATGCTGACGCTTTATCCACTAAGCCACATCGGATTCCATTTCCGATGCCGGATTGAAGCCTCTCAATTTAAGTTCCACCTCTCAGTTTCCCTTTGGTGGCCAATTCTCATGTATTGTGTCATAGATGTGTGACAATGTCCAACATACTAAGTGCAGAGGTGCACTCATTAGAGTGACTAAGTGGCCAGGATCCGATGGAATGGGTGCCGTCTTAAATCACTAAGTGATTACTTACGCCTATCATATTACTATTGTGTACCGAAATACATATGATATTTCCGTGCAGTAATGCTGCGTTATCAGATTATTCAATCCGGCATCGGAACTGGAATCCGGTGTAGCTTAGTGGATAAAGCGTCAGCACGTACAGCTGAAAACCCGGGTTCGAGTCCCGGTGCCGGAGAGAATTTTTCTCTGTTCCACCCATCCTTCAACAGAAATCGAGCTTTCAAAACAAATTTCTGTCTCGGACAAGAATGAAAATTTGTATCATCCTTCCTTGACGGCACGGCCGGTCAAAATCGATTCAAAGCTGCTGAAATGCGTTTCGTCTCAAGCACTCTACATAAACTTAGCCCGTGTTGCTTGGAGTTAGAACCGTATTGCGTGACATATTGCAATTCAACTAAGACGTATTCTGAGTTAAGTTCTTTCACTCGCTACTTGACACTTTCAAGGATTCTCTTCCTGAGAACTTCGACTCCGTTTATCAGTCGCTGTACATAGAGGTTTGGCTGATGTCCAACGGTTGCACAAATTGCTGAAATCTTGACATTGCAACCTGACGTCGTCAAACAAGAGAAACCGCATTGTCGTCCAACATCCGCTCTCCAGCTCAGCGGATTTCTGCTTTTATACTGATGCAAAAGCATGTTAATTTTTTGTCAAACATCACTGTCGATTTTGAAATGAAAATCTTGTCTGGCTGCCATACGGAAACTTGTGCAGTTGTTAAGCCAGCTATTTATTCCACCGCTGTGGAGTAACGGTTAGCCTTCCTGACCGTGAAATCAGCGGATCCGGGTTCAAATCCTGGTTGAGACAAGTTACTTGGTTGGGGTTTTTTTCCAAAACCACACAGTTGCTAGTAGATTTTGGTTTGGAACATTAACTAAGGCCACCGGCGTGGCTCAGTCGGTTTAGACGCTTGCCTACCAGTCTGAACTTGCGCTCGGGCGCGGGTTCGATCCCCGCTTGAGCTGATTACCTGGTTGGATTTTTTCCGAGGTTTTCTCTAACCGTAAGGTAAATACCAGTTAATCCATGGCGAATCCTCGGCCTTATCTCCCCAAATACCATCTCGCTATCACCAATCTCATCGCCGCTAAATAACCTCTAGTTGATACAGCGTCGTTAAATAATCAACTAAAAAAAAAGCATTAACTATATGCATTGTTGCCACTGACAAAAAATAAAATGTACCAGATCTCACAGAAAATTGTACCAAATTATACCAAACTGTTTACTTTAACATTAAATTTGTTTTTGTCTCTTTGCTATATTTACAACAATATGAGTTTTATTTTTTTAAACATATAGCTGCAGTATAACTCGATAATCCGGACTAATTTGGGGGATAAGTTGCCCGAATTAACGAAAGTCCGCATTAACTGAAATGTCCTAAAAGAACAGTAGAAACGTTTATTATACATTTAAAGGGCATATAGGCCTACCCAATATAGATACCTATTATTTTGAGAAAACTTCGATCCGGCACCGGGAATCGAACCCGGGACTTCTCAGTTCTGCGCGCTGAGCGCTCTTTTCAACTGAGCTTTGCCAAATTTATTCCCAATACTTTTCGATTTCTGGTAAAATTCATGTTCTGGGATTAATAAGTTAATTAAGTAGTCAAATATCGCTGCAATCGAAAAGTATTGGGAATAAATTTGAATAAGGAACAAAAAAAAGTTTCCTTCCCAGGCAGGATTCGAACCACGAAAGTCTTAGTTACTAGTCTATCGTGCTCTGGAGTGAGCAAGGGTCTGAAATCAGCTACAAGAGTCGGTCCGGTTTTTTTTTTGCCACTACTGTACATTCTACTAAATTAAATTTGTATTGTAGACCTATGTACGATAATTCACCTTTCATTTCTACCAAACAGGTGACCAAGGAGTGGTGACAAAAAGATCGAAATGACAGAACGCTGGTGACAGGAAAGTCATAGTGACCAGAAAACTAGGTGACTAAAAAGCAGTGAAGAGTTGGTATAAGACTAGGTTTCTGGTGACGAGAATTCCGGATCCCGTTGACTTCCAGTCATTTCCCATTTTTAGATAATATATTTTGTTGGCTGTCCGGATTATCGGCTTCGGATTAACGGATTTTACTCTACCTACTGTTTTCCTATGGTCACTTCGATTAATTTTACCATCTCGTATAAAATAGAAACTCATTTTATGGATAACAATAAAAAATAGCATTGAAGGAAAGGGAAAATTTAATTTTAAAAGCATTTAATCTATATCCCTAATTATTAGATTTAATTTCAAGCTGACTAAATATTATTGTTGATTGTTGATAATAATCATGTTGTTTTTACCAGTAATTAACGTTTGTAGCTCATAACACATTTGTAAATTTTTTTTAGATTATGTTTTATTTAACGACGCTCGCAACTGCCGAGGTTATATCAGCGTCGCCGGTGTGCCGGAATTTTGTCCCACAGGAGTTCTTTTACATGCCAGTAAATCTGCTGACGTGAGCCTGGTGCATTTAAGCGCTATACTGACTCCGCCACCCAGGGCGATACACATTTGTATAATTCTCAGTTTTTATGATATGAAATAAAAAAGTACGCATTGTACCAAATTATATCAAATTGTACCAAAAAGTCAACTGTATGTACAAACGTATGGACCATTTAAATTTGTACCAAATTCGTACAGTTGTACCAAAAGTGGCAACATTGATTTTATGAAATGATAATTCTTGTACATTTGAAGAATGCCCCAAAGCCAACTCCTGGATCTCCTCTAAAAAGTGTCTTTCGTCCTCGGAATACATCAGTGCCATCAAGATGTCTTGCAACGTCACCGCAGTGAGATCTGTCCCTGGCAGAGCCTTCAGTACTACCCGTTGTCGCCATCCCGGCTGCAGCGAGACTGAAACACTTGGTCACGTACTGGGGTTCTGTAAGAAGGGAGAGCTACTGCGTAACAACAGACACCATCGTGCCCCTACAGCAATTGCCAACCTGCTAAGAAACAGAGGATGGGAAGTACATGAGGAGATTCATTGCGTGTCTGAAGATGATTCTCATAGAAGAGTCGATATAATTGCCATCAATAGAAGAACCCAGAAAGCGATGGTCTTAGACCCTACGATTTGCTTTGAACGAGACACAAATCAAGCACTGCAGATTAATGATGACAAGCGAGCTAAATATGTACCTTGTCTTCCATACCTCAGTGAAAAATATGGCATTTCGCTTTACAACTGGGATGTTGCAGGCTTACTATTTGGAGCGAGAGGTTGTTTACCAAAATTTACATGTAATATTCTTAAATCCTTTAAAATTCCCTTTTATGAGGTTCAGAAGATTGTAATGGAAATTCTGAAAGGCTCTCTTCAAATTTTACACTATCATCTATATATTAACTCGTAAATTTTTGTTTTAATATACAAATCTAATCCATATTTTGCCCGTTTCATTTCCCATTATCTTTTATGTTTGTTAATTCCGGATCCCAGTGGTCAACCTCACTTGAGGACGGATGATTTTAAATCTTAGTAGTAAGAAGAAAAATGGAAAGACTTCTTATTTCTCTTACGAAGTTTACTTCTTGAGTAGGTGTATTTAAATTTCGCGTCATTCACATGAAATAGCTATTCGTATGCCAAATCGCTTGTAATATTATTTTACCATTTTTACGAAAATGATTTTTCTTTATCTTACAGGTAGGCGTCCACACAGCATTGCGTATTTTATGACTACCACTGTTGCATACCCGCTAGTGTCATGCAAGTTCCTGCCGGTCAGTCTTCAGCCTGGTAAGCAGAAATGAAAATAATGTAACTAGATATTTCTTATTGCTCTCTTTGTATGAATAGTTTATAAACTGTTAAAAATACGCGTTTCGTGATAGCCGAAGGTGAAACAACCAGTATTCCTTGAAACTTTTATGCAGCACCCAACCTTCTTCTTTTTATTGAAATAAATATTAATAAAATATTAACTTTCTTAAACTATTGACGGTTCAAAGTCGAGTTGTATTCAGTGAATAAAAAGCAAGTTAATCTATCTAAATTTAAATTTGATTTACGTACAAAACAAAAAACTGTCGTCGTAAATAATAACCTATAAATATTTAAGTAGAAATAGGCAGCTGTTTCAGAAGAAAACTGAAATATATTTATAATCAAATAGTTATGTTTCTCATTGCCCGTTACTTCTTGAGACTTGAATAAGGACATAGTTACTGTTGTTGTGAAAGTAAAACTGAGTAGGCCTATAACAAAGGAAATATTTTTCTCGTAAAGCTTAAATTTATAATTTTCGGTGAACAATAGTTAAATCATTATTGTTATCATAATAAAAACCACATTTAACACCATTATCTGTCTGTTCAGACTTACCTGCTTGTCTCAGAGTATGACTATCTAGTTTTCTTTCTTTTATCCTTAATTTTTTCCTTCCGTCATTTCTTTCTCGTTTTCTTTTCCTTTTTGCGTTATCTTCCCTTCATTCTTTCTTTTTCACTTCAATTCTTTGTTTCTTCCTTCCTTTCATTCCTTTTTTTCTTTATTTCTTTCATTCTTTATTATTGTCCTTTCTTTCATTATTTCTTTCCTACTTGCTTTTTTTCTTTAATTATTTTTGCTAGCATTCTTTCATTCTTTTTTGCTTTCTTTCTTTGTTTCTTTCTTTCCTTCTTTCTTTCTTTCTTTCTTTCATTCTTTCTTTTCTGCTTGCTTTCTTTTTAATTCTTTTCTTTCTTTCTTTCTTCCTTTCTTTCTTTCAACCTTTCATTATCTTTCTTTCTTTCTTTCACTTTCTCTTATTTTTTCTTCCATTCTTTTTTGCTTTCTTTCTTTCTTTAATTTTTTCTTTATTGCCTTCTTTCTTTCAATCTTTCTTTTTTGCTTTCTTTCATTCTTCCTTTTTCTTGCTTTCTTTCTTCATTCTTACTTTTCCTTCTTTCTCTTTCGTCTTGCTTGCTTCTTTATTTAATTTTTTCTTACTATAAGTTTTCTCTTTTTACTTCCTTTTATTTTTTCTTTCATTTACTTTTTTTGCTTTTTTCCTTTATCCCATTCTTTCTTTTTGGTTTCTCTCTTTAATTCTTCCTTTTTGCTTTCTTTCATTCTTTCCTTTTTGCTCTGGTTCATTCTTTCTTTTCTGCTTGCTTTCTTTTTAATTCTTTTCTTTCTTTCTTTCTTTTTCTTTCTTTCTTCCTTTCTTTCTTTCAACCTTTCATTATCTTTCTTTCTTTCTTTCTTTCACTTTCTCTTATTTTTTCTTCCATTCTTTTTTGCTTTCTTTCTTTCTTTAATTTTTTCTTTATTGCCTTCTTTCTTTCAATCTTTCTTTTTTGCTTTCTTTCATTCTTCCTTTTTCTTGCTTTCTTTCTTCATTCTTACTTTTCCTTCTTTCTCTTTCGTCTTGCTTGCTTCTTTATTTCATTTTTTCTTACTATAAGTTTTCTCTTTTTACTTCCTTTTATTTTTTCTTTCATTTACTTTTTTGCTTTATCCCATTCTTTCTTTTTTGTTTCTCTCTTTAATTATTCTTTTTTGCTTTTTTTCATTCTTTCTTTTTTGCTTTCTTTCCTTCTTTCTATCTTTCCTAACTCTTGATATCACTCCGTCATTTCCTGGTTCCATTTTCTGCCTTCCTTCTTTTCTATTTCACCTTACTTTCTTTTTTCCTTCTTTGTTACTTTATTTTCTTTCTCTCTTTCTTTCTTTCTTTCTTTCTTTCTTTCTTTCTTTCTTTCTTTCTTTCTTTCTATCATTCTTCACTCTTGATATCACTCTGACAATTTCTGGTTCCTTTTTCTGTCTTCTTTTGTTTTCTATTTCTTCTTACATCTATATATATAATTTGAACTGGTAATGGAAATTACGGGAAAACGGCTGAACGGATTTTAATAAATGGCCCCTCATTTTGAAGCTTGGAACCTAAAGTTTTTCGGAAAAGTAGTAGTTTTCAGTGAAATGTCGATTTTCCTACATAATTTTCCTATTTTCCAAAATCCATCTGTACTCAGTTTTGAGAACTAATTTTATTCAATCACGGCCGACTTGATTGAATTTCAGATCAAAACACACACTACAATAAACAATAGGCTATTACACGAAGGCCATGACCTGCAGGATTGCCGACATATTTAGAGCTCAATTCAATTTGTTATTAAAAACTGATTCTGCAGTGTATAATTTTCTGAGTACAGCTGTGTATTGGATATTCAAATCTACGAAACGTGAGGTGGTTTGATGACATTATTACCATTAGAAATTAAATATTATTGTAGTTAATATCATGATGCATCTACTTTTCATTAATTGTACATAATATTGATGACATGAAAGTGAACCTTTTTTTGTGGTTATGTAAGTAAATGTAGAGAATATCTTAATTTAGATCTTCATTTCTATAATTTACTGAGTGGCTGCTATATATAACTACAAAACTTAAGTAAGATAATAATATTGTTATTAAAAATCAGTGGGGTTGGGTCTTTTTCATATACTTAATGGCGGTGTAGTGTAAATATTGATAGGCCTATGTGTCATTGTCTTCAGTATTGGCTCGAGAGAGCGCAAAAATTACAGTTCCTAAGGAAAGATCAAAAGGTATTACTTACTGATAAAATAAGAGGCCTAGAAAATTTTGTAGTCTCCAGATCATTTCAGCAAGATCTCTTAGTAGGATAAAATGATTTTACGCTCTACATTTCAAGTTCTACATGCAGCAGCTATACGAAAATGCTATTGTTCGAAAGCTTAGCAAACCTGACATTTTTTTAACTTCTGGCTACAATCCACAATGACCTGAAATAGCTACTGCTATCGTTCTGACATTGATACTTGCGTTTTCGCGTTGAAACTCAAAAACTGAAGTTGGATGAGTTCAAGAAAAAGTATTTGGCCTAAAAAAAATCCATTCAGAGGGAGTATGTTTCATTATTATGGAATCAAATAACTATAAAAAAAAAAACAAGGATTCTTCATTGAAAATAAATCTTAAAAAATGCTTATTTGAACGTCTAACGAACTTAGTTTGCAGCAGCATTTGCTGCACAAGCCACTAGTTTTTCTTTATTTCTTTCTTTCTTAATTCTTGATGCCAATCTGTTATTCTCTGGTTCCTTTTTCTCTCTTTATTCTTTTCTAGTTCTCCTTTCTTTCTTTTTTTTCTTTCTTTTATTCTTAAAAATGAAAATTTTCAGTACTTATAACACCTACAACAATGTCCAAATATATCTACATTACCAGTAACCAACATTCTTTCCCTCTTACATTCATGTGTTTCTTGTGACTTAAATATCGTACATTACATTAGTTGATTCTTGAACAATGTTTGGTGTTTCTCGGACCGGATAAAATTTCATACGTGAATCATGTTGTTGAGGCTTGTTTTTGAATCGCATATGCAGTACTTACTGTTCTTGGTACCGGTACATTGAGTTCATTTTTGAAACACAAATAGATCTATGTAATTTTTCAATAATGGGGCGTGTACCTACATACGTGTACGATTGTGTGCTGTATATTTTATGTGAGCGTTGCTGCAATAATTGTCTAGCTTCACATCTGTTACACAATACTATACTTGCAGTGAGTTATGCACTCACATACTGTATATGAAAATAGTGATTATTTTTTCCTGGAATAAGTGTGTTTGCTTATAAACACAAACAAAGAATCAGAGATACCGTGACGTGTGTTTACTTCCTCGTGTGGTCGACGGGATGGGGCTTCTACTTCGGTATATGAAACAGGGGCGGTCCTTTCTTCCTAGAATTGGAAACGTCGTTAACAGATATAAACACCAACAAAGGATCGGAGTCTACTTTGTGGCTTCTGTCCATACAAAATTTTGCTAATTGGGACGGTGCGAACGAATTGACAGCTGACACAAAATTTGACGTAAGTGCCTAGAACACTTGCAAAGACGCTGACTCTTGTATCTAAATTATTTCCCCCTGTTATATAAGTCACTTTACTTTACATTTACTCCTGTAATAGTTACTAAAATGATTTAACTTCTTTTTGGTGTCAAAATTGTTTTCCTTCTTCATTAACACACAGTTAGAGTCCATGTGGAATAAGGTGTATCGAAGTCGGTGGTTCAAAATGTTTTTAAGAAATGAAAAAAGTGGGGGTCTAAAAAGTTGTCTTATGGGTTAATTATTGTTTCTACCAAATTTGGCGAAGATTTCTAGCCGGGGCGCTTTAGCTTTAAAGTTTAGGAATTTTATCTAAATCTATATTGAAATAACTTCGTTGTTCTTTGTTTACTATAGACTGTAATATCCATTATATTTCTCATATTTTCTGTTACTTTAAAATTTTTAATATTACTTGAGTAGCCAGATAACTGTACAGAAGTCTTAACAATATTTACAGGCTGTAACAACCCAGAACTCATCACGGAAAGGTGACTGCTACGGAGTTCGTTCTTTCCGTCGAAATAAATACCCTGGGGAAATTTTATTTCTTCTAATTCGTTCTTAAGGACAGCACTACAATTTTTCTTTACCTCTCGTTGAATTTTGCTTTTATGTATTAATTTTCTTTCGTCCTCTTACAAGTTTAAGATCTTCTAACACTGACGAGACAATTGCCGCTATCTTTCATACAGATACACACGTTTTATCGGTAATTTTAGAAACTGCTGGCAGAGGAATTCTCATCAGCGAAATGCATTTTCGGTTTGCAGGTCTTGATGTAGATTTCAACGGATACTTTCCAAGTGGAATCCGAATTCGAATAATTATTTTCTCCCGATGAGCTGCTCTGTTGTAGGCTATGTCACACTCTGGAGAAATAGATGACAGCTCTTCTTTTCGTTTACGTTTCATGGATTTATTTCCTCTTGTTTTTGCAGTTTTTTTGTTACTACATTGTCCAGACTTCCAATCGTTATTTTTCTACATGTCCGTTGATCGACTAGGAAATTTATTTTACTTTCTGGTACTTTTCACGACTCTTCACATTTGCAGGTCGCAAAGTCAAGACATTTGCATATTGCAATATCAAATAGTCTTAGACTGCTACGTCTCATACAGTCCAGTTTAGATTAATTAGACTACTTTAAACCTCATTACCCAATTTTCACTTACACCACTTTTGCTCTGAACGGTTCAATTATCTGTGGTACCAGTCTAAATATTTGTCTTTTGAAAAACTTTGATTATTATCTATGAGACCTGGTACCTAAATATTTTCCTCTTATTTCGTTACAGACCTTTAAAACTTCGATTATCCATAATACCAACCTAAATATTTGTCTTTTATTTCTTTATCATTCCGCAGAACTCCAATTATCTATGAAATGTTTTTCTTTTGTTTCGTTACCAACCTGCAAAACTTTGATTATCTATGATTCCAATCTAAATACTCGTCTTTTATTTCTTTATAAATCCGCAAAACTCCAATTATCTATGATATCAAAGTAAATGTTTTTCTTTTGTTTCGTTACCAACCTGTAAAACTTCGATTATCTATGATACCAAGCTAAATATTTTTTTTATTTCTTTATCAATCCGCAAAACTCCAATTATCTATGATATCAAAGTAAATGTTTTTCTTTTGTTTCGTTACCAACCTGCAAAACTTCGATTATCTATGATACCAAGCTAAATATTTCTTTTTATTTCTTTATCAATCCGCAGAACTCCAATTATCTATCATATCAAAGCAAATGTTTTTCTTTTGTTTCGTTACCAACCTGTAAAACTTCGATTATATTATCTATGATACCAACCTAAATATTTGTCTTTTATTTCTTTATCAATCCGCAAATCTCCAATTATCTATGATATCAAAGTAAATGTTTTTCTTTTGTTTCGTTACCAACCTGTAAAACTTCGATTATCTATGATACCAAGCTGAATATTTTTTTTTATTTCTTTATCAATCCGCAAAACTCCAATTTTCTATGATATCAAAGTAAATGTTTTTCTTTTGTTTCGTTACCAACCTGTAAAACATCGATTATATTATCTATGATACCAAGCTAAATATTTGTCTTTTATTTCTTTATCAATCCGCAGAACTCCAATTTTCTATGATATCAAAGTAAATGTTTTTCTTTTGTTTCGTTACCATCCTGCAAAACTTCGATTATCTATGATACCAAGCTAAATATTTGTTTTATTTCTTTATCAATCCGCAGAACTCCAATTATCTATGATATCAAAGTAAATGTTTTTTTTTGTTTCGTTACCATCCTGCAAAACTTCGATTATCTATGATACCAACCTAAATATTTATGTTTTATTTCTTTACCAATTCGCAAAACTTCGATTATCTATGATATCAAAGTAAATGTTTTTCTTTTGTTTCGTTACCAACCTGTAAAACATCGATTATATTATCTATGATACCAAGCTAAATATTTGTCTTTTATTTCTTTATCAATCCGCAAAACTCCAATTATCTATGATATCAAAGTAAATGTTTTCTTTTGTTTCGTTACCAACCTGTAAAACTTCGATTATCTATGATACCAAGCTAAATATTTTTTTTTTATTTCTTCATCAATCCGCAAAACTCCAATTATCTATGATATCAAAGTAAATGTTTTTCTTTTGTTTCGTTACCAACCTGTAAAACTTCGATTATATTATCTATGATACCAACCTAAATATTTGTCTTTTATTTCTTTATCAATCCGCAAAACTCCAATTATCTGTGATATCAAAGTAAATGTTTTTTTTTGTTTCGTTACCAACCTGTAAAACTTCGATTATATTATCTATGACACCAACCTGAATATTTGTCTTTCATTTCTTTATCAATCCGCAAAACACCAATTATCTATGATATCAAAGTAAATTTTTTTTTGTTTCGTTACCATCCTGCAAAACTTCGATTATCTATGATACCAACCTAAATATTTATATTTTATTTCTTTACCAATTCGCAAAACTTCGATTATCTATGATATCAAAGTAAATGTTTTTCTTTTGTTTCGTTACCAACCTGCAAAACTTCGATTAGCCTATCTATGATACGGATCTAAACATTTGTCTTTTGTTTCGTCGTCAAGTTGAAAAACTTCGATTATCTATGATAGTAACGTAAATATTTGTATTTTCTTTAGTTGCCAACCTGAAAAACTTTGATTATCTATGATACCAACGTAAATATTTGTATTTTGTTTCGTTACCTACTTAGATAGCCTATGATACTAACCTTAAGCGCCACTCGTAAATTATTGACACCAAATTATATGCGTTTTTATGATATTACTAAAGTTAAATTTATTTTTAAGAGTATAAAGTGACTTTTGCACCACTCTGTATTTGGAGAGGTTTCATTTTCAACATTTTTTACTGGTGTTTTGATGTAGATTTGACTATAACTCGTCTAGTAGTTTCTGTGTACATTTCCCAGCGTCGTTGAATGCCCCGTATGCGCTGACGTGCAAAAAGCCACATTCTGCACAGTCACGGCTCTAGAGTTGATTAAATTTATTCCCGCCTCGCCTGGGGGCCGGTTAGAGTGCTTAATGAGAGTAATGGGTCGAATCCGATCGCATGGACTCACCTGGACTGCTCACCGGACGAGTGATGTAACAGAGACGCTGGAGCTCCTCTCCAAGAAGTTTGCTCCGTGACGTTTGTCAGGACGTACACAACCATCCAACCAGATCATATTCCGCGAGTAGGGATGCTTGTGAAATAAGTTGTCGTGGTTTTTGTTGCACATAATAATATTGCAAGTTCCATAGATTAATGATAAGTGCGCCATTTATAATAAGTTAATATTCATTCATTCATTCATTCATTCATTTTATTCCATAGATCTTACATGAGCACTGAAGCTTTAAGATGTGGAACAAGTCAAAATTTTACAATATTACAATTACAATTTTTACAAATTTTTACAGTTTTACAATTTAGTAATTTTCTGCAATTTTTACAATTTTGTGCAATTTTGTACAATATTTTGGCGAGATGTAGTGAGATGAGTTGAGGTCCGAGGATTCGCCAAAATATTACCCGGCATTTGCCTTTTGGTTGAGGAAAACCTCGGAAAAACCCAACCAGGTAATCAAATCAAAGGGGTTGATGCCGAGGACTCGCCATAGACCATCCGGCTTCAGTCCCACGGCTGTGGAAAACCTCGGAAGAAACCAAAGACCAAAGGGGGATCCAACCGAAGCTCGAACGCAGCTCCGGATCAGCAGGCCAATAATAATAATAATAATAATAATAATAATAATAATAATAATAATACTTTATTGGCAGAACAAAGATACATATTGATTTTTTTTATTATAAAAATTCTCTAGCGCTCCCAGAAAGAGTAAGTTACATACTCGTGCTCAGGGAGCATTCCACATAAGTTAATGTTAAGACATTTTATTGAAAAACAAAATAAAAAGTAATAAAAGAAAAAAAGAAGAAGAAAAAACACATATCACAATAATTGAACTTTAAATTTTCTCTGTTAACAGCAATTTTAATAGATTTTTTTTTAACAAAGAGCATTAGCAAATTGTATGTTTGGGAATTTATCTATTACCATGTTATATAGCCTTGGACTGAAGTTGCTACCGTGATTATAAGCTACAGTTGTAGTACATCTAGGAACTGGCAAGCATATGTTGTCTGATCTTTCGGTTTTATATTTATGTGAATATAAATTAAATATGTTTCGGTTTTTATGTACGAAATTCAGTAATACAATGTTATAAATTTTATGGAAGTCAAATTCTGAATACAGCAGCTCTGAAGGATAATCAAGAGGTTTATTAAGACATATTTTTATTATTCTTTTCTGTAGCAGAGGTATTGGCATGAGGGAGGTACTATAAGCACTACCCCATCCTATAATGCCGTATTGTAATATAGCTTGTACTAATGTGAGATAAATCAGTCGTAAAGTATGGACAGTAAAGTAATTTCGTAGGATGACAAAATAGTGAATAATTTTTCTTAATCTATTGCACAGAAAAATAAAATGTTTAATTATTGTGATAATTGAAGTCATGATTCATTTATTTTTTCATTTACCTACGTTCTGTAGAATTAATAGTGCGGTAAAACGATGTAAACTTCCTCACTTTCAAGTGAAAGAGGATGTGTAAAATCCTTTGCATTGAATGAAACATTTTTTATTCTTGATGTGTAATTATTAGACTTAGAGGTGGATTAGAAGTAGAGGTGGATTTAAGGGAGGAGACGGGTGAAGTTTTAAACATTTTTAACTAGAAAAACTAAAAATCGTATTTCATTTTTATATGAAAAATGAGTCAGTAATTTCTTATTTAATAATGATAATAATAATAATAATAATAATAATAATAATAATAATAATAATAATAATAATAAAAATAGTACTTTATTCCCAGAACAAAGTTACACACACACACACACACACACACACACACACACATACTGTCTGCCTCGTTTTAACAGTGACAACGCTTTTTAGTTCTTTTAAGCTTTCTGGTTATTGTATTGTGTTCGTGTTTAGTAAACGATTTTAGATAAGGGCGCAAATAGCCATAGTAGCTGACGCGCCCTTTTTAAACCCCACTAACATACACACACACTTCAACACCCCCAGAAAGAGTAAGTTCCATATTCGTGCTCAGGTGGCATTCCACATGATGTTAGACATTTTATTAAATAACAGAGTAAAAAAAAAAAAAAAAACAGAAGAAAAAACTCAGACATTACAATAATTGAACTTCAATTTTTCTCTTTTGACAGAAATGTTTAATTGATTTTTTTGAAATAAGGAGCATTAGCAAATTTCCCATTTTTATATTTCCATTTCGTACAATGTTCTGGTCACGAGACGTAATCATATACTTTGTTTTTTCGGGATTTACTTCCAAACATACCTTTTTACTTACTTCAAGTAAAATTCTCGTGTTTTTCCTAATAGACTGTTTTCAAATACTGTCCCAAATTTTAAACATCTCAATTAGCGTTTAACAGCATTATATTGTCGGCTTATAAGCAAAACAAATTAAGTCAAAAATATTACCTCTGAGAAAAACACATTTTGAAAGCTCTTAACAGAACTGAATCGTTAAAATATTATTTTTAGTAAGTTCTTTTTCTTTAAGTGTATTTCATTTTCCATTTCTAAGTTTATAGACAAACATTATGTATATTATATACGCCTTTTTCTCAGAAGTAATATTTTTGACTTAATGTGTTTTGCTGGTAAACCGACCATGTCTGTGTCATTACTAGGATACAACAACAGCTGAGAAACGAGTTTCTGAGACCAGAACTGCACTTCTTAATAATTATCTAGTGAAATAAATCCTTTATTAGCTCTTATGAGAGCCACGAGAACGTTTTTCCGGGGTTCCTTTCAGTTTAAATTCCACTTGGTATTACGTTATCTAGAACTTGTTTGTGAAGACAGTTACATTTAGTTTCAAATCTCGGTATATGCAGACCGTGTGCGCGCATGCGTGAAATGAAATGATTGCCGTAGCGACGGTTGCTATGTACCCGGCAGTCCGATAAATCCGATCCTATAATGGGAGCCGGCCGTGTGACCGTTTCGAAAAACGGAAAACTGCTTTGAGGAACGCACTTCCGCAGGTTGGACGATGGCCCCTTGCGTGGACAGTATCAAGAAGAAGAAGAAGACTTATCTGCCGCGTGGGAACGCGGGTTCAACGCTCCTCGATGACAGCTTGTAAACAAGTCCGCTATCTGAGCCTCGAACCCGATTACGTGGCCATGCTACATTAAGCATCTCTCAGCTTCCGTGTCGTCAATTAATAGCGCAGACCAGTGGCCTACAGGCTTGGAGACCTCGTAGCGCGAAGAGTGTGTTCATTTTCACAGACAGTAACATGCTTGCTGCACTTGAATACAGGGTGTATCTGAAAAATGTACACTTCTTTAGGAAAATGCCGTTGGGTTTGACAAACTATATTCATCTATAGCCTACTAATAATAAATTTTTCTGGTAATTTTCGATTTTCCAGAAATAATTGGTCCTAACATATATAATTAACCGCCCTGAAACCTAAAATCGCTTTTTTGAAATTTTTGTTTGTATGTCTGTCTGTCTGTCTGTCTGTCTGGATGTTTGTTACCTTTTCACGCGATAATGGCTGAATCGATTTATATGAAAATTGGAATATAAATTAAGTTCGTTGTAACGTAGAATTTAGGCTATATGGCTTTCAAAATATATTATTTAAAAGGGGGGTTATAAGGGGGCTTGAATTAAATGAATCGAAATATTTCCCTTATTATTAATTTTCATGAAAAATATTACGTAACAAAAGTTTCTTTGAAAATAATTTCCGATAAGTTTTATTCTATGCAAAATTTTGATAGGACCGATATTTAATGAGATAAATGAGTTTCAAAATTACAATAATGCCATCTAAGGCGGCGTAATGAAATAAAAAACAAATGACTTCATCTATAAGGGACCTTGAACAACAACAATCGAAAGCTATGAAACATAACCTACAGAGAATGTTTCTGTGTTTGTATGAAGTAATATCGGAAGCTAAATTAACCGATTTGTATAGTTAATTATTAATTCACCATTGGAAAGTGTAGTTTCTCTAGATGGACATAATGTTATAATGTTATTACAGTAACTTCTGAGTGAATCGAGGACAGATAAGATTAAAATAGCTTCTTATGCACCTCCTAAAATAATTTTTATGACCAAATGAGTGGTCTCAGGATCAAAATGATCGCATTTTAATTTTTAATACAATTTAAATTAAGTAACATAATAAACGATTTATCATTCTATCAAACACGACTTTTCCCTGGATCAAATGTGCTATTTTAATTATGTAATAACTTTATATTAATTTCTAACGGGTGCAGCGGAGCGTACGGGTACGCCTAGTTAATAATAAAATTATAAATAATACTCCTGACTACAACACAACGGATGTATTTTTGTATCTAATATTAACAGAATTAGCAATCCTACGGTAGCAAGTTGAAATATTTAGGCCATAAGTAGGCCTATAGCTCAAACTGTAGCAAGGAGTCTTAAGGGATTCAGCCTAAAGTTGGGTACGGGTTCGAGTTTCGGTAATATAACTGTTTTATAAATTCTAACTTTCAGATTTTTTGACAGCAGACTAGATGACAAAAGCTTCTCAACCGAATAATAACAGGCATTTCCCATATTTATTTTGCATTTAATTTCCTCCCGTGTGTCATTTATATTTGTTACTTTTGCTCCAAGATATTTGAATTTTTCCACCTCTTCGAAGGATAAATCTCCAATTTTTATAGTTCCATTTCGTACAATATTCTGGTCACGAGACATAAATAATAATAATAATAATAATAATAATAATAATAATAATAATAATAATAACTACCGGCTTTTAAGGAACCCGCAGGTTCATTGCCGCCCTCACAAAAGCCAGCCATTGGTCCCTATCCTGAGCAAGATTAATCCAGTCTCCACCATTATATCCCACCTCCCTCAAATCCATTTTAATATAGTCTTCCCATCTACGTCTTGGCCTCCTCAAAGGTCTTTTTCCCTCCGGCCTCCCAACTAAGATTCTGTATGGATTTCTGGATTCGCCCGTACCTGCTACATGCCCTGCCCATCTCAAACGTCTGGATATAATGTTCCTAATTATATCAGGTGAAGAATACAATACGTGTAGTTCTGTGTTGTGTAACTTTCTCCATTCTCCTGTAACGTCACCCCTCTTAGCCCCAAATATTTTCCTAAGTACCTTATTCTCAAACACCCTTAACCTATGTTACTCTCTGAAAGTGAGAGTCCAAGTTTAATAATAATAATAATAATAATAATAATAATAATAATAATAGTAGTAATAATAATAATAATAATAATAATAATAATTAGTAAATCGTGTACTTTACGACGAGTTATCTACTGCGACGGCTATCTAGGATCTGAGAGAAATGAAGGTGATAATGCCAGCGAAATGAATCCAGGGTCCAGTGTCGAAAGTTACCAGCATTTGTTCTTAATGGGTTGAGGGAAAACCCCGAAGAAAACCTGAACCATGTAACTGGTCCCAATCAGGATTTGAACTCGGGCACACTCGTTTCACTGTCAGAATAATAATAATAATAATAATAATAATAATAATAATAATAATAATAATACATTGAGGAATGAACAGAAGGATTTACAGATACTAGAGGCGTTTGCAGCGTGTTAGCAAGAATAGCTTCAGTGTTTCATCATCCTACAATTTAGAGGTAGTATCATGGCTATCCTTGATAATTATTTCCTTAAATTGGACAGAGTTATGCAACAATAGACCAATCAGTAAAATCACGTCTTTTAGAGATATTGATTTATATATAGTTGAATTTAATTTTTATTCATAATTTCAATTTTGTTCAAATCCAACTGACTGTGAGTATGAAAGAAATGTAGGTTATAGTGCCAGCGAAATGAGTCCACGGTTCAGGGCCGAAAGCTACCTAGTATTCGAATAATTTCAATGAAAAATTGTTCCTGGGCCGGGTATCGATCCCGGGACCCTTCGCTTAGCGCGCGAACGCTCTACCGACTGAGCTACCCCAGGAACGATACACGACACCGTTACCCCGGTCCCGGAACAATTTTTCCTTGAAATTATTTAAACCTGCTTTACAGGGAGCTTCTACCTGAAAGCCAGATTTGTATAATTCATTCGTTACTGGAGGTACAGTACGTTAACAGAAAGCCACAATTTAAAGTCACACAGTATTTGTGTGCACTCACAGTTGAGTTCTGGCGTCTTGTCAGCTCATGTGAGTTGTGTGGATATAAAAGGAAAAATTGTGACGGTGTCGTGTATAGTTCCTGGGGTAGCTCAGTCGGTAGAGCGTTCGCGCGCTAAGCGAAGGGTCCCGGTATCGATACCCGGCCCGGAACAATTTTTCCATGAAATTATTCAAACCTGCTTTACAGGGAGCTACTACCTGAAAGCCAGATTTGTATATTACCTAGTATTCGTCCTAAATGGGTCGAGGGAATATCTCGGATAAACCTCAACTAGGTAACTTGCACCGATGCGGATTTGAATCCTGGCTCGCTCATTTCACGGTCAGAAATGCTGTTACTGCAAAGCTTTGGACAGAAATTAGTTCACATTGTGTTCGTTATATTAACATTAATTGAATGTAGTAATAATAATAATAATAATAATAATAATAATAATAATAATAATAATAATGATAAACCATAATTTTCTAGTCATTTCCTTGGTGCAAACAACTCCTTTACCAGGATCGGATATTGTGACTCATTGAAAGAAGACACCGACCCTAGTTGGTTTATCTCGCACGCTCGTCTGTTGGTGATGTGCCAACTACCAATATTATCAATCCTCAAGCAGAAGTCCACGCGTTCAAGATGATTGAAACGGCGTTGAATGCAGGATTACTTTGACACTCGCTGTTGCAACCTCGTGGTTGTAAGAACTTCGGCGAAATGTTCGTACCTCTCAGAGAACTCAATAATGAAATACTCGTAGAAGCAAATCAAGGGCTCCGTCAGGGTTGTAGCTTGTTATTGACTTCATTCAACATTTATATTAATTAGGTTATGAGGCAGCTATCATACGTAGTTGAAGATGAAATAAGAAACAACCTAACATTTAATTTAAATTGACTGTGCGGATGATGTGGTGGTTTTGCAAGATAGCGAGGACAAACTGCAAAAACAGTGTATTATTTTAAAGGATATTGTAACAATTTTAATTTTAAAATTTCAGAAAACAAGACAAAAATTTTAGCATTTTGTGGCAAGCAATATGTAAGATAGAAAATAACCACAGAAAATACGATATTGGAACGAGTGTCACACTTAAATTGTCTACTTTTTATGTATCCTACCATAAGGCTGAAGATATAAGCTAAATAAACTCCGAAATCTATACTAATAATAAATTTTTAGCCGAAATTTTTCTGGTAATTTTCGATTTTCCAAAAATAATTGGTCTAACATATGTAATTAACCACCCTGAAACCGAAAATCGCTTTTTTGAAATTTTTGTTTGTATGTCTGTCTGTCTGGATGTTTGTTACCTTTTCACGCGATAATGGCTGAACGGATTTCGATGAAAATTGGAATATAAATTAAGTTCGTTGTAACTTAGATTTTAGGCTATACGGTATTCAAAATACCTTATTTAAAAGGGGGGTTGTAAGGGGGCCTGAATTAAATAAATCGAAATATCTCGCTTATTATTGACTTTTGTGAAAAATGTTACATAACAAGGGTTTCTTTAAAAATGATTTCCGATAAGTTTTATTCTTTGCAAAATTTTGATAGGACTGATATTTAATGAGATAAATGAGTTTTAAAATTAAAATAACTGCCATCTAAGGCGGTGGAATGAAATAAAAAACAAATGACTTCGTCTATAAGGGGTCTTGGACAACAACAATCGAAAGTTATGAAACATAGACTACAGAGAATGTTTCTGTGTTTGTATGAAGTAATATCGGAAGCTAAATTAACCGATTTGTATAATTAATTATTTTTTACCATTGGAAAGTGCTGTTTCTCTAGATGGACATAATGCTATAATGTTATTACAGTAACTTCTGAGTGAATCGAGAACAGGTAAGATTAAAATAGCTTCTTATGCTTAGAAAACTTGATAGGCTATTCTGAATATTCGTTTCCTGTATTTCTTAAAATAATGTTTATGTACACATTAAATCTAAATGATGTCAATCTTCATTAAACTATGGTTGTATGTAATAAAAATTAAGAAACATGTTAAAGGAATTGTCATTGCACCAAATGAGTGGTCTCTGGACCAAAATGATCGCAATTTAATTATTTAAATACAATTTAAATTAAGTAACATATTAAACGATTTATCCTTCTATCAAACACGAATGTTCCCTGGATCAAACGTCCTATTTTAATTATGTAATTACTTTATATTTATTTCTAACGGGTGCAGCGGAGCGCACGGCTACGGCTAGTTACCAATAAACAAATGGAATCATTACAAGAACATTAAAGAAGAAATGTAGATAAGAGACACTGTTAGCTTTCTATAAGACACTCTGTATATTGATGCTCTTATATGGCAGTGAATCATGATCTGTGGGAAGAAGAGTAGGAAATAAAATACAAGCCTCTGAAATGAAATACCTACGTGTGTTTGTGTGTGTGAAAAAATGGATAAAATAAGAAATGAAAACCCAAGAGGATCTCTAAACATTTTTTTTCAGTAAATGACAAAATAAAAGAAAATATACACTGAAATGGAAATAACACGCGGAGGAAGTTAGATTGCTTAAAGAAATATTTTTTTATAGACTAAACCAAGTGAGAGAAGGAATGTTGGTAGACCTGCTACAAGATGAACTGATGCCGAAACATGCTGTTAAACTTATAATAAATATATCTTTCATCCGGACATTCTATATTCTGAGTATCTTTCATCCGGACACCCTATATTCTGGGTAAATTTCATCCGGACATTCTATATTCTGGGTATCTTTCATTCGGACATTCTATATTCTGGGTATTTTCATTCGTACATTCTATATTGTGGGTATCTTTAATCCGGGCATTCTATACAATGAGTAGGCTCTATCTTTCATCCGAACATTCTATATTCTGAGTATATTTCATCCAAACATTCTATATTGTGGGTATCTTTCATCCGGAAATTCTGTATTCTGAGTATCTTTCATCCGGACATTCTATATTCTGAGTATGTTTCATCCAGATATTCTATATTCTGAGTATATTTCATTCGGACAT
The DNA here is from genome assembly GCF_040183065.1 of Periplaneta americana. Lineage (NCBI taxonomy): Eukaryota > Metazoa > Arthropoda > Insecta > Blattodea > Blattidae > Periplaneta > Periplaneta americana. The sequence goes on from NC_091121.1 coordinate 14,412,195, forward strand.
TCTATATTGTGGGTATCTTTCATCCGGACATTCCTTATCCTGAATATCTTCCAGCCGGACATTCTATATTCTGGGTGTATTTAATCCGGGCATTCTATATTCTGGGTGTCTTTCATCCGGATATCCTATATTCTGAGTATATTTCAATCGGACATTGCTTATTTTCTTGGTATCTTTCATCCGAAAATACTATATTCTGGGTATTTTCATTCGGACATTCTATATTGTGCGTATCTTTCTTCCGGACATTCTCTATTCTGAATATCTTTCATCCGGACATTCTATATTCTGAGTATCTTTCATCCGAACATTCTATATTCTGAGTATATTTCATCCGGACATTCTATATTGTGGGTATTTTAATTCGGACATTCTATATTGTAGATATCTTCCATCCTGACATTCTATGTTCTGAATATCTTCCATCCGGACATTCTATATTCTAGACATATTTCATACGGACATTCTATATTCTGGGTTTTTTCATTCGGACATTTTATATTCCGGGTATCTTTCATCCTAACATTCTATATTCTGGGTATTTTCATTCGGACATTCTATATTGTGGGTATCTTTCATCCGGACATTCCTTATCCTGAATATCTTCCATCCGGACATTCTATATTCTGGGTGTATTTAATCCGGGCATTCTATATTCTGGGTGTCTTTCATCCGGATATCCTATATTCTGAGTATATTTCATTCGGACATTGATTATTTTCTTGGTATCTTTCATCCGAAAATACTATATTCTGGGTATTTTCATTCGGACATTCTATATTGTGGGTATCTTTCATCCGGACATTCTCTATTCTGAATATCTTTCATCCGGACATTCTATATTGTGAGTATCTTTCATCCGGACATTCTATATTCTGAGTATATTTCATCTGGACATTCTATATTGTGGGTATTTTAATTCAGACATTCTATATTTTAATTCAGACATTCCATCCGGACATTCTATGTTCTGAATATCTTCCATCCGGACATTCTATATTACGGGTGTCTTTTTTCTGGACATTCTACATTCTGAGTATCTTCCATCCTGACATTCTATATTCTGAGTATATTTCATCCATACATTCTATATTCTGGGTATATTTCTTTCGGACATTCTATATTGTGGGTATCTTCCATCGGGATATCCTATATTCTGAGTATATTTCATCTGGACATTCTATATTCTGGGTATTTTTCATGCGAACATTGTATATTCTGGGTATTTTCATTCCAACATTCTCTATTGTGGGTATCTTTCATCCGGACATTCTATATTCTGAGTGTCTTTCATCTGGACATTCTATATTCTGAGTATATTTCATCCGGACATCCTATATTCTGGGTATATTTCATCCGGACATCGTTTATTCTCCTCTTGGATCGCAGTGCTTTATTCATTCACATAATATTTAAGAGAAGTGAATTGCTGCGAAATGCACAAAAGATATAAAGACAGTAGTGTAGCCATTTTATGTTTGTAATGTTTTGTTGAATAAATTTCATGGAATGTTGGAATCAATTTAGTAAGCATATAATGTTTTGCTTCCATTCTCTCTCATTAGCTATTATTTTCTGGTTTGCGCGTCGCTATTTAGACTCTGCCATGCCTATCTTCTGGTGCGGGTGATTTCTGGCTGTGATCGTATTTCTGACCCTCTCGGGTTTGAGGCCCGGAGACGTGAACATTCGTGACCTATAATGAAATGAGTTTTAGTTATGACCTCTGGGAAAATAAATAAGCGAAGGGATTGGCTGGGGAACCCTCAGCTGTCGATGAGAAAGCAATGGATGACCCTCCACCAAAAAACAAAAGTTTGAAGTTTATACGACTTGGGAAGTATTTCAGTGTTGCCTACTGATCCGGGGGAAAGTTTCTTGCTCTATAAGGCGGCGTAGACAAGCGGCATCCTTCTAGTCACCACAACTGGAAGTTTAATTAATGCGAGAGAACAACAACAACCGGGACGAAGTCGCGCGGAGGGAGAGAAGGGGGAGTGGAGGTTCACTTACATTGTAATACGAAACCGTTTGAAAATTGTCTGGCTTCTTCCCCGCCATCCACCCTTCTTCCGTCCCTCCGACTTTTCCCTTCTAGTTTAATATTTATTCAGGGAAGTTTTGAAAGCCATATCGGAATTGCAAAGGGGTAGAAGGGAGTGTTTGGTGTAAGAAGGGGGAGGTAGGATAGAATCATCCAAGTTTGTGTTTACCTTGAACTAATTAATGAAAAGTGAATTATACAGTTCTGAACTAATGACCCGAAAGTTTAAAGTCTTTTTCCATCGTTTTTAATTGAATCTGAAGCTCTCTATGTTGCTGTGAGATGTTTTTCTTTCTCTCGTGCAGAGTTCGACCAATTTCCATACTACGCTATTAGTTATTGTGTACACTAACTCATATTTCACGGTTGGCTCTCTCTTTCTCTCCATGACGCTGTAATAAAGAGACGCAAAACTCAGTGGACCAAAAAAGCAGACTGTTCTTCATGGGAATCCTTAAAGCTAAGAAAAAAAACTAGACAATGTAAAGTAAACAGCACGTACTTCCTACTTCCAGTTCGAGATAGTTACCGTTAAGTTATACAGTTCATTTACGAAAATCCCAATAGAATTCACCTTCCTTTTCTGAATGTTTAGGCATAGCCTGTTCCACGACCTCCATGTATCCACGTATACGTATAGAGTTCAGAAGGTGCTTCGTTCTTGTTAAGATATCTATATTTTACTATTGTTTCTCTTATTATTAAGGGGAATTGGACGTTATCGCATGCAAAGTAATGGTAAAAATAGCCTATCTTCAAGCAGTCATAAATGTAATACTATTTATCACAGCTATTTCATTTTTTAGAGATATATGTTTACACATTAAGCTTTAAAATGAAAGAAGAATGGTTAATCTAGCGTAAATCTTACCCTTAAATTAATTTTTGAATTTAAACATATTTTTTATAAAAATTTACTACATACCTGTGATTAGGTACACTCTATTCACTTATCATAGCACACATTGAATTAACATTTTGGCCACTTACTGCTAATAGATACTAAAACATACCCTACTAAAATTATTAAAATATCTGTAATATTATGGACATAGGGCTTATACTAATCTTCAATTTTTTTTATTTTATTGATGGTGATGATTGCTATAAGCCCTATGCCCATAATATTACAGACACATGAATAATTTTAGTAGGATATGTTTTAGTATCTATTAGCAGTAAGTGGTCAAATTTTCAATTCAATATGTGCTATAATAAGTGAATAGAGTGTACCTAATTACAGACATGTAGTGAATTTATAAAAAAAAATTGTGCTTAATTAAAAAAATTAATTTGAGGATAAATATTTACTCTAGAGTGATTATTCTTTTTCATTTTAAAGCTTAATATGTATACACACATAGCTAACAAAAATGAAACACCTCTGATAAATAGTATTTTATTTATGACTGCTTGAAAATAGGCTATTTTTACCATTATTTTGCATGCGATAATGACCAACTCCCCTTAAATAGCGTGTAAGAGGGTCTTAGACTAGAAATGTTTAGCTTAAATATAGTTCTGTTTATAAGTATGCATAAGGGTGTAATTATTTGTCTTATTTGAACTGTTGTATCAGTGAAGCGAGGTGAGTCAGTGAAGTTACGGTTTTACAGTGCAGTGAAAAGTTCCGATCAATGATAATTTATAGCGTTAATGAAATGTATTCTATAGTGTCAGTGAAATGTATCTTAAAGTGTCAGTGAAATGCGTCATAGTGCCACTACATTGAGTGAGATGAGAGTAAAGTGAAAGACTATTGAAACTTATGTAGGGCCTATACATATGTACGTAGGTTGTATTGTAAAATTAGGTTATTTTATGTTTAATTATTAATTGTAATTATTGTGTTAAATTGCATTGTGTATTCTTATTGTATTGCATATTGTATAATTGTATTGTGTATTGTAATTTTATTGTGTATTGTTTATATTGTGTATATCACTGCCACCGGGTGCTTGCCCACTTGCAGTGTAAATAAATACATACATTGTTCTTTATACTAGTTTAAACGTCAAGTGACTGACTTGATGAAGTAACTAGAAAGTGCAGGGTAATATTATATTGTATTTATTTACATTTCATGGTATTCGTATATCGCTTCACAGCTGGAATATGGAAATGTCAAAAAATCTTAATAGTACCGGTACTTACGTAAGATGGCTTCTAGAGAAAGCGGAGGTTCATTACCGCCTTCACATAAGCCCGCCATCGTTCTCTATCCTGAGCAAGATTAATCCAGTCTCTATCATCATATCCCACCTCCCTCAAATCAATTTTAATATTATCCTCCCATCTACGTCTCGACCTCCCCAAAGGTCTCTTCCCTCCGGCCTCCCAACTAACATTCTATATGCATTTCTGGATTCGCCCATACGTGCTACATGCCCTGCCCATCTCAAACGTCTGGATTTAATGTTCCTAATTATGTCAGGTGACAAATACAATGCGTGCAGCTCTGTGCTGTGTAACTTTCTCCATTCTCCTGTAACTTCATCCCTCTTAGCCCCAAATATTTTTCTAAGCACCTTATTCTCAAACACCCTTAACCCATGTTCCTCTCTCAAAGTGAGAGTCCAAGTTTCACAACCATAAAGAACAACCGGTAATATAACTGTTTTATAAATTCTAACTTTCAGATTTTTTGACAACAGACTAGATGATAAAAGCTTCTCAACCGAATAATAACACGCATTTCCCATATTTATTCTGTGTTTAATTTCCTCCGGAGTATCATTTATATTTCTTACTGTTGCTCCCAGGTATTTGAATTTTTCCATCTCTTCAAAAGATAAATTTCAAATTTTTATATTTCCATTTCGTACAATATTCTCGTCACGAGACATAATCATATACTTTGTCTTTTCGGGATTTACTTCCAAACCTATCTCTTTACTTGCTTTAAGTAAAATTCCCGTGTTTTCCCTAATCGTTTGTGGATTTATTCACGTCATCCGCATAGACAAGCAGCTGATGTAACCCGTTCAATTCCAAACCCTCTTTTTTGAGTAGGTTATTTTACGACCCTGTATCAACATCTTAGGTTATTTAGCGTCTGAATGAGATGAAGGTGGTAATGCCGGTGAAATGAGTCCGGGGTCCAGTACCGAAAGATACCCAGCATTTGCTCATATTGGGTTGAGGGAAAACCCCGAAAAAACCTCAACCAGGTAACTTGCTCCGACCGGGAATCGAACCCGGGCCACCTGATTTCGCGGCCAGACGCGCTAACCGTTACTCCACAGGTGTGGACTGTATTATTTTTAGGTTCTAAAATATTAAAATAAGTCATAATGGGCAAAACAGGCATTTTAGGCACAATAAAAATTCAATTAAACGTTTATATTTTCTGTGAAACGTGAATATGTTTAAGTAATTTTAGTTTAGCCCTATAAACAAAAATAGGCTAAAATCCGAGGTGTAGTTATCAGACACATTACTACTACAACAATAATTTTACCTAAACAGATAATAACAACTGTGATTGTGGTAGTAAACTTTATTTCAGTTACACAACTTGAGTTCAGAGTTTTGAAGACGTTCTGTAATGCCCATACAGTAATTATTTGCTTTGTGTAAAGGAGATTTCGTCAGAAATGTTATGCACTTACTTTAGTAAATTATCTTGACTAATGAAAACACTGACGAAGGCACAATGCTGACACTGTTTGATGGATCCGAACCAAAATATTTACACCCGTCTTTTTTAGAGCGACCTGTCTAAATATTGACCGCTCCGGTATCACGTCATTGAAAAATGGGGCGACGTAATATTGTGACAGATAACCTTTGACTTAGCTCCCATATCGTGATAATTTAAGTATACAATTTGTGTTGTGTGTTTTTGTTACAAGTTGATCTTCTTGTGTTACAAAACCTATTGTATAAGGAAGTAAGACGTTATATCTTAAGTAGATCTCAGTGTTTTCATATGACCTGTTGCCGTTAGTTCATTAGTTGTTTGGATTTTTCAGTATCTGCACGTGTCCCACACGTATGAAGGCAAGATGCCACGGTCAATTCAATTATTTACTTTTCATGCTACGTATATTAGTTTACTCTTCCGTATCTTAGCTCATTGATAGATTAGGTTATGTTATACGAAGCCTCAATGCCTTGTGCACGGCCTCCCCAAGTCCCGCTACCCATGTCCTTGTCATGTAGCTCAGTTGCTAGAGCGCTTTTTTATGACGACGACCGCGGATACCAATTTCGAATCCTGGCGAAGGTGTAATTGTATTTGTCATGAATAAAGCCAATATTGTTACGCGTTTCCTCGAGGTTGTACTTACTTACTTACTTACTGGCTTTTAAGGAACCCGGAGGTTCATTGCCGCCCTCACATAAGCCCGAAATTGGTCCATATCCTGAGCAAGATTAATCCAGTCTCTACCATCATATCCCACCTCCCTCAAATCCATTTTAATATTATCTTCCCATCTACATCTCGGCCTCCCCAAAGGTCTTTTTCCCTCCGGCCTCCCAACTAACACTCTATGCATTTCTGGATTCGCCCATACGTGCTACATGCCCTGCCCATCTCAAAAGTCTGGATTTAATGTTCCTAATTATGTCAGGTGAAGAATACAGTGCGTGCAGTTCTGTGTTGTGTAACTTTCTCCATTCTCCTGTAACTTCACTTCTCTTAGCACCAAATATTTTCCTAAGCACTTTATTCTCGAATACCCTTAACCTCAGTTTCTCTCTCAAAGTGAGAGTCCACGTTTCACAGCCATACATAACAACCGGTAACATAACTGTTTTATAAATTCCAACTTTCAGTTTTTTTAAAGAAGACTGGATGACAAAATCTTTTCAACCGAATAATAGCAGGCATTCCCCATATTTATTCTGCGTTTAATTGTCTTTCGAGTGTCATTTGTATTTGTTACTGTTGCCCTAAGTTATGTGAATTTTTCCACCTCTTCAAGAGTTAAATTTATAATTTTTATATTTCCATTTCATACTTTGTTCTGGTCACGAAACATAAATACTTAGTCTTTTCGGGATTTACTTCCAAAACTACCTCCTTACTTGCTTCAAGTAAAATTCCCATGTTTTTCCTAATATTTTTCCGATTTTCTCCTTACATATTCACGTCATCCGCATAAACAAGCAGCTGATGTACCGCTAACCCGTTCAATTCCATACCCTCTATGTTTTCCTGGACTTTCCTAATGACATAGTCGGCCTCGGTAGCTTAGTCGGTATAGCGCTGGCCTTCTGTGCTCGAGGTTCCGCGTTCGATCCCGGTCCAGGTGGATGGCATTTAAGTGTGCTTAAATTCGACAGGATCATGTCAGTAGATTTACTGGCATGTAAAGGAACTTCTGCGGGACAAAATTCCGGCACATCCGACGCTGATTCAAATTACGATTTCCTAATGGCATATTCTAGAGCAAAGTTAAAAACTAAATGTGATAGCGTATCTCCGTGCTTTAGCCCACAGTGAATTGGAAAAGCGTCAGATAGAATCAGTCCGATGCCGAGGCTTATATCACTTTTCAGAATAAAAATACTTCCAAAACGTTGAATATCGTGATCGTCTTAAGTTAAACGGCACGTAATATTTCCCAAGGAAGGGCAGACATAGAGATAACTAAAATTATGTTATGCATGCGTGTTAGCACTAAAACATATTAGTGAGGCATACGAACGTCATTATATTGCATATATATTAATATTGTGGGGGTAATAAGTCCCCATCTTCGTGCCCCATCTTGCGTTATTGATCTCTGGGATTCACGATCCAGTTGGATGATAATTGATCTTTATGGAGGCGATCGTAAAAATGTCAGCAGTGATTATACGGTCCGGGGTAACATAATTAATAGAGTTTTATTGCAGATTATGAAGCCACGCAGGGGGGAAGGGAGGGGATCCTCGCTGCGACTTCGATTCTTATCATCAACTTTATGAGCGCACGATCAGATTAGAAGAGGCATGAGGAAGTCCAGCGCCCTTGGGTAGCTCAGTTGGTGCAGGACACTTCGGATTGCCAGAAGTGCACTCACATAATCGTATTTGGTGGTCAGTTTATCGATGGTGTTGAACAGCAACGTCGTATGTCAGAAAATGAACAAAATAAGATTTCACTTAATTCCCATCAATTAAATTTTCCCGAATCTTCTGCAAACACAGATTAAGACAAAGCATGGTTACAAACTTCAGAAGAAGAGATTTAAATATCCTCTTATGTGAGATATTTGTTCATTTAAAGAAATTAAAATGTTTCTTCTTTCTCTTGTAAAGTTTAATTTTTTACATACGGGGATATTCCGTCTCAAATCGACCGAAATATACTGTAGAGAAAATTGACCTTGCAATTTTTAAATACAATGAAACTTTTTCTGTCCGTAGAGAACTGTGATACAATGCTTTGTGCAAAGTTTGAGGCATCAGAACTTCATAGTGTTTAAATCTATACTAATAATCAGGGAACGGATTTATATGGACTAAAAATATATGAAATATGTAAATATATATGTAGTTATTTTTACCAAAATATGGAATTAAATATGGATTTTTACCAAAATATGGAATTAAATATGGACTTAAAATTATAAAAAAATGACTATGTACGTAAATATTGGTACATTTTAATCAAACTAAACAAAAAATATAATGGACGTACCTTATCTTCCAATGTAGTTTCAACAAAACACAATTTTTATTGTCTGTTACCATAACAATAGGTTACAAACATTTCTTTCAAGTGCTGAAAAGTGAATCTTCTTCTATTGTCTCTGAGGATAGATTTATACTGACTAAAAGAGCGTTCGACGTCACAAGAAGTAACTGGTACATAATTCAATTTCACAATGTCTGCTGGGGATAAGTCCAAGTTAATCTTCACTGTTGATTCACCACTCATCACAGCAACAACCTTTTGTAGTTCTTCATATCCAGGGTTTTTTGAAAGTACAGTGTCCACCTTAGCTCTTACTGCATCTGCAACTTTACCTCTACCACGATTCAGTTGTTCCACAGTACTATTTATAATTTCAAAACTTTCAGATAGTGAAAGGTGCCTATTTTGGAGACTTTTGAGCGTTTTTATGATGCATGAAAATGTATGCTGAATGTGAGCTAAGTCATTCTTCACACTTATGTCACAGGTAACTGTTTTCGCAGTATCAATTGAGACTGCATCTTCAGAGTCCAATGCAAGGAGAACATTGTTAATAGAGTCTATATGTTCGGCATAATATTCAACTGCTTCTAGCCATGTACCCCATCTAGTTAAAATTGGCTTTGGTGGCAATGGAATTTCAGGGTACATTTCTTTCAACACGTTAACTCTACTGGGAGCTTTGAGAAATACTTTTTTCACTGATGAAATCAACAAATCTACTTTAGGGAAATTGTCTCTGACCACTTCTGCCACACGATGAAATGCATGCGCCACACAAGTAAAATGAGTCAATTTAGGATATACAACAGATAATGCTTGTCCAGCTTTGACCATATAAGGGGCAGCATCGCTAATAAAGAATAACACATTATCGTACATAATACCCTTTGGCCACAGGATACCCATAGCTTCGTTGAACAGTTTAACTATAGTTTTGTTATTGCACTTTTCTAGAACATCACAATGTAAAAGAATTCGTTCAGAATATTGTTCACTTAACAAACCGATAACTACATTACCAACAAGTCTACCTTCTTTGTCGGGAGTCTCATCAATGGAAACCCAAATTGAACTATCTTTAATTTCATCTCTTATCTTCTGTATTGTCTCATCGTAGATGGATGGAGCATACGTCTTCCTAAGTGTTGACTCATCCGGGATTGTATGTTGAGTATATTTTTCAAGGAATTCCCTGAAGACCTTATTCTTTAGTTTGTAGAGAGGAATATCAGCAGAGATGAGAGAACGGCACAGGTCGATGTTAAACTCAGATCTTACATTCGATGTTGTTGGTTGTGTTAAAAACAATTGTCTCTGCTTGGAATTTAGTTGTTTGTTGGCCTGATGTTTACTAGTTGTAATGTGTTGTTGCACCAGGAACTTTTGTGTAGATGATACTGCACACTGACACAAATTACAAAATAATATTTTATTGTCAGTTGATAAACCATCTTCTTTAAATTCTGAAATGTAACTTGTTAGTTTTGATTTTAAATTGACTGAATGACGTACTTTTGGCATATTTACCGTCTTTATAGTATGATTTACAAAACTGAACCTATGTGTACTCTGACTGGCATTTAACTGTTGAGCTGCACAACTGAAGTCTGTTAAAAATTTTAAATTAAATTAATACAGTTTTGTAACTTACTTTCCCATTGTTGATAGGACTGCTAATTTTCAAATAACTCTGATGTTAAAGGGATTACTGAACATGTGTTTAAATCTCTATTGTTGAAATGTATTTTTAAAAGTTAATGGAATTTTGTTTTGTTTTATTGTTAAACCTAATATAATATGGACTGTTTTATATGAAATATGGAAAATATATGGAAATTAACGAAAATATGTACTAAACTCTAAAATATGGAAAAATATGGAAAATAAAAGTAGGTTTTTTCAACCCTACACATTGTGAAACATAAAGATAATGCAAAATATAAATTATATTAGCTTTATAAGTAAATATGTATTTACATATAAATCCTTTCCCTGCTAATAATAAATCTGTAGCCGAAATTTTTCTGGTAATTTTCGATTTTCCAAAAATAATTGGTCCTAACATATATAATTAATCACCCTGAAACCGAAAATCGCTTTTTTGAAATTTTTGTTTGTATGTCTGTCTGTCTGTCTGTCTGTCTGTATGTTTGTTACCTTTTCACGCGATAATGGCTGAACGGATTTCGATGAAAATTGGAATATAAATTAAGTTCGTTGTAACTTAGATTTTAGGCTATATGGCATTCAAAATACATTATTTAAAAGGGGGGTTATAAGGGGGCCTGAATTAAATAAATCGAAATACCTCGCTTATTATTGATTTTTGTGAGAAATGTTACATAACAAAAGTCTCTTTAAAAATAATTTCCGATAAGTTTTATTCCTTGAAAAATTTTGATAGGACTGATATTTAATGAGATAAATGAGTTTTAAAATTAAAATAACTGCCATCTAAGGCCGTGTAATGAATTAAAAAACAAATGACTTCGTCTGTAAGGGGCCTTGGACAGCAACAATCGAAAGCCATGAAAGATAGCCTACAGATAATGTTTCTGTGTTTGTATGAAGTAATATCGGAAGCTAAATTAACCGATTTGTATAATTAATTATTAATTCACCCTTGGAAAGTGTAGTTTCTCTAGATGGACATAATGCTATAATGTTATTACAGTAACTTCTGAGTGAATCGAGGACAGGTAAGATTAAAATAGCTTCTTATGCAGAGAAAAATTTGATAGGCTATTCTGTACATTCGTTTCCCGTATTTCCTAAAATAATTTTTATGACCAAATGAGTGGTCTCTGGATGAAAATGATCGCATTTTAATTATGCAAATACAATTTAAATTAAGTAACATATTAAACGATTTATCCTTATATCAAACACGAATGTTCCCTGGATCAAATGTCCTATTTTAATTATGTAATTACTTTATATTTATTTCTAACGGGTGCAGCGGAGCGCACGGGTACGGCTAGTTAATAATATTTAAATGTATCGTATTTTCATAAAATTAGCAACTTTAAACTATTGTGGCTTCGAAACCCTTTCACCCAATGATCAAAATCATGGTTTATTTTGATGCTGAGAAGTTAAAGTTTATATTGACATGTAAACAGTTTTTCTTACTTTTTATGAAAATGGAGAAATTTAGATTTTTCTTCATTAAGACGCCTTTGGCCACGAAAAAATATTTTGAAAATATATGATTAGATTCCGCATTGAAAGTACAAATAAACACATATTTTTTACTGGTGGTACTTTGATAAGAAAGTATTGAAAATATCAAATAAAAAAAATAAATAGTACGCGCGTGAACTAACCAGCTGACTGTGAGACGGGAGGTAGTCGAGACAAGCAAGGCCAGGAGACAAACAAGTGATGAGTCGTCTAGCAGTCATGGCTGAACTAGCTTTATCACAAGTTTTCATAAACACAGGAGTAAAATGACGCCCAATGCTCGCTTATCTTCAGCTCTCGGCCAGTGCTTGCGGTACTGCGCCGTTCAAGTCTAGGCGTGTGAAAATAATTTATTTAATACCCTCGAAACTTATTGCCGAGCCACTAAGCAAACAATGCCGAATCTCTCTTAATAATGCAAGGTTTTTTCTCAATATTTTTTTACATTTTTACAAATGAACAAAAAGCCTAAAAGTAAGTAAAATCAGTTTATCTGTCTCTCTGTACACAATAAAAATAAGTATTACTTCTTATCATAACCTACCAAATGTCAGCTACAAAATGAGCTCCCGTTCAATGTTCTGCAGTAAATGGTTCCAGAGTTCTGAGCGCTGAAAGAGGCTTGTTTTTATAAAATACGCAAAATTTGTCGTTCAACACTACGAAAGCCGTTTGACTTTCAGTGACATATTTTTGCAAATGCACTCTCCTCAGCACCTTGTATAAATAGGGAAAAAATTAGAGTATAAAAAATGCGAGGTTTTTTACTGATCGATTTCATATGGAATAGCCCGTATTTAAAATTGTGTCATTTGCGTGACACCCATTTTTTTCGTGTGACTTGGTAAATGTAAATAAAATCCAAAATAAAGTATTACGTGGCCATATAAAAAGTAAGTTCTGAAGGTCGAGTGATTTCTCCATAGCAACGAAAACAAATGCGTCTCAAGCCGCCTCTTGTGACTACAACGCTAAAGACAAACATTGTACTGACAGGTGAACGACTCCCAAAAACAAATTTGGAACCCAAGTTTGTGGGTAGCGTGTGGCGAGTGACGTGGTCACCGTGTCTGTCGTGCGTGCGCCGGCCCAAGGTCTAGGGTTCATACACCCATCACTTCCTCCGCGGGGATTCCTGGAATCGCTAGCCACAACCGAGCTGCGCGCAATCTGATGCCTCATTGATGACGACGGCTAACTGTGGTCCGCGGATCGCGAGGATACAGGGTGTTTTAAAAAGAACACTCCAAGTGCCTTGACTCGTGTTATTATAAAAAGCTGCATTGGTTTTACATTTAGGTTCAAATAAACGCAGAGAATTCATATTTTTAGTTCTATATTTATGTATATATATATATATATATATCTTTCAAAGTTATTAAGATTTCTGTGAAAATATTTTAATAAAATAAAATAATACATTTATTTAATGTTGAAAACTTTGAAATGTTTAAACAACAGTTAAGATGAGTAATCTTTCTGCTTCTTTAAACAAATTTTAATACTTTTTTCTGTAGTAAAATTAACGGATAAAGGCAGTGGCGGCTCCTGCATATTTCTTAAGAGGAGGAAAGAAGTTAACAGCACGAAATTACACATTCTTGAATGAAACATGCTACAAATTAGCCTACATGCATACATGTAAGACCAGGTAGTGTTGGGGTTGGCCTTCCCTTCTGTATAGCAATAATCTCTTCTTGTAAACTGAGTTTCCTAAATTGTCCAAAATAATATTATGTTTTCACTTCCATTCATTGTTGAATAATTGCGCAAAATAGCAATTACAAGGAAATTCACAACCTCGTAGCATTTTTCGAGCACACTACAGCATCACACGTGTTGGAAGAGACTAGCTACTAACTCGTAACAAGAACCGTTTTACGGAAATGGAAATGGGAAATAATCTGAGGAAAGCGAGAACACTGCACCCACCCACGTGGTCTGTGTTGCCACATGTACATTCAGAAGTTCAGTATCACATGCTTTTGAAGAATGTCAGTTCTTGTAAAGTCATACTATCATTATTGTTCAAAGCTGCCGGTGGCCGATTAATTTTTTATGTTAAAAATGATGTGGTTTGGAGTACCTACTTTCAGTTTCAAATATATTTGTACAAAACTGACAACTTGGCTGTTGCCCTGTCTAGTAAACAGTGAATAGAAGTGAATTTCAGGGGCCAACTACGTAAAACTACTTCCCCTTTGTTTTACATAAATCCGACTTTAACTTTCAAAAATCCACGAAAGTTTCAAACCCTGAATAGTAGCCTATATAAAGTGCAATGAGTAATATTTTTTATTTATAATTAAAAAGAAGTTTATATGGTGTCTTTCATAGCGTTGCGTTAAAACTGTTTTTGTTGTGTCTCCTCCTAGATGTGTTATAGTCCGGTTGAATGCAACATCGTTAGGTGGCAGCGGTAGCGAGCTTGCTGCACGACCAGTCGGTTTCTATTTCCCGCTCATGACTGATTCAGAGGAGGATCTCCTCCTTCTCCGTTCATTTACTTTGCTTTAAAACTCTGCTTCTTTCTCTGGCCGCTAGTGCGCTGCTGTCTATGTGTGTTAACTGCAGTAGAGAAGGAATGGAGTTCCTTTCCTCCACACAGACAATCTCCCATCTTTCTCACAGTTTTCTACAGCACATGAGCGCGCGTCGTTTAAAACTCGATCAACCGAGTTTTTCTTATAGCTGTGAACTTAAAAATTATCGAATCTTCCTCGAATTTCAAGGCACATATTTTATTTGGTATTTACTTTCAAAAGAAGAAAATGTGAGGAGGACGTTCCTCCCTTCCCTCCCTCGAGGAACCGCCACTGGATAAAGGTTGGATTTGTAAGTTCCACCCCAACCTATAATACCATACATAAATGTAGATTGAAATAATTCTAAATAAATTGTACGTAAAAATTAATTGGCAAAATATTTCTTAGAACAACAAAGTAATATAATATTTACGTAATTTATTACAAATATAATGAATATTATTATTCCATTTTAAATGATTATCTATAATTGAGCCGTTCAGAGCAAAAGTGGTGTAAGTCAAAACTGGGTAATGAGGTTTAAAGTAAAAATTCTGTGAAATACAGCTCAAAGTAGCAATTAATATGTCCTTCCTGCTATTCACTGACTACGAATAGTTTAAATAAATTGAATATTAATTGCTACTTTGCGCTGTATTTTAAAGAATGTTTACTTTAACCCTCACTACCAATTTTTTACTTACACCACTTCTGCTCTGAACGGCTCAATTATACCTAAATATTTAACCTCGTAAACTTCATTAATAACTGAACAATTGCAATTTATATCGGAGCAATCAAAATTGTGCATTTTAATTTTTAGTATAGATGAAATTAATTTATTGCCTGTATTATTTAAAAAAAATGGGATAGCTTTGTTTGATCTTCATTAATTACAAGAGAATTTAAATCGAACCATTTAAACTGTATGCATATTTAGGATTTTTTTTTAGTTTTATAGCATATTTACTAAAAATTCGCGTCATAATGTTATATTTTGCGCATTTCTCATATTTAATGCATTCATTCAAACCATAACGAGCTGTGGTAAAATGTAATACTATGATAGTTTTTCAGGATAGCTCTAAAATACCTATATTTTCGGAGAAATGTCATACTATGAAAGTTGGTGTGGAAAGACGTTTCTCTCGCTATAAGACAATAGTCAGTGACAACAGGAGAGGGTTTTCATATGACAATCTTAAATAGATGTCATCAATTGCAACAATCCAGCTGGTAATGCAGACTGAGGTATGATTTTTTTTCAATACTTTCATATGCTTAATATAAATTAATTCTTAAATGTTTGCGAGATTTTCATACGAGTTTTAAGCAAGTAGAATAATTAAAATTTCCCCTTCTACAGGGTCCGTGCTATTTTGGAGAATCCTGTTGAAGAAACTGTGAATGCTGTGTTGTGTTCCCATTCTAAAGACAGAGGACATTTGAAGTAATTTGCTTAAATATAACATCCGACTGGTTAGACAATGTATTTTAATCAATGTATAACGCCGAGAATTAAGAAAATCTAACATACATATGTTACTGATAAAATCATATTTCGAATTTTATTAGTCATATTTTTTTATGTTTTTTAGGTCATAGAAATCCGCCCCCTATTGATGAATATGTGTTTACAGTATTCATTTCTGCTGTTTTATTCCGTTTCTAGGTAACTGCTATATTGTACCTTCTGTATTTGAAGGGTTCAGAGCCATAAATAAAAAATAGGTTGCAGCCGCCAAATTACTCTTCAAGGAACGACCACTCATATAAATTGAGGGAAAGAAGGCAGAGGACGGACACTGGAAAGTTTCTTTTCTCAATCGTACTATCAGGGACTGGAATGCTTTACCTTCAGACTTACTAAAGGCTTTACCAACAACCAAAAATGTATTTAAAAATAGGCTTAAGGACTTTACTAATAGACGGTAATTATACACAGTATTTAAAGGGTGTAAATGATATGTTGTTATTGAAGTGTTGTATCAGTGAAGAATTATGTTGTGTCAGTGAAGTGTGTTGTGTCAGTGAATTGTGTAGTGTAAGTGAAACGTGTTCCTGTCAGTGAAGCTTTATAGTTCATAGTGGCAGTGCAAAGTATTTGAACAGTGAAATGTTTTTGAAGTGTTAGTGAAATCAGGATAGAATCAGTGAAATGTGTCGTAGTTCCAGTGCAGTGAGTGAGTTAACAGCGAAATGAGTGTAATGTTTAAAGGTACTTGTGCAGATATGAACATATCATACTCGTGGGTTTAAGTTCGATCTTAGGTTTAAGATACAAATTACATTTATTTCAAATGTTATTTTAAGTGATCGTTTCATTTAATTTAGGATATTCCCTGTTGTTGTTATTATTATTATTATTATTATTATTATTATTATTATTATTATTATTATTATTATTATTATCATCATCATTATAAATTATTGTTAGTATTAATCATTAGTATTATTATTAATTGTATTTTTAATTAATAAGTGTATTATTGTCATGAGTGTAATTAGTTATCACTGCCACCGGGTATATACCCATTGCAGTGTGAATAAATACATACATACATACATACATACATACATACATACATACATACATAATGGGCCAAGCGCCATTTATTAAAAACGGAGAAAGCAAGGGTTACAATGAAGTTAATATCATAGTTTAATGAAGACTGACATATCACTTAGTTTTAATGTCTATACTTTATATTACTTGCTATATGTTTCCATTGAATTACGGTAATAACTTCATTTTAATCCTTGTTTTCTACGGCTTTAGTAAATGGCGCTTGGCCCACTGTGGTCCTGAACCCTTCTTATTTGTCTGTTATTTTCATTTCAATATTCTCATGTCGATAGAATGGTGGAAGATCAGGGTGAAAGACAATAAAGGGTTAACGCAAAATATGTGTTACACACCCTGCCCTAATGGGCGAGAGAGAAATCTCCACTTTTCAATCTGTAGAGAGACGATCCCCGGTCGGTTGGGTTTGTAACCAGAAGCAATGTCACTTGAGTTGCAGTGGAGGCAGTAGTAAGAATCCAACGAAAGAGAAACGAAATCATTATTAAGCATTCTTAATTCGTTCATGGGCATATAATAGGATGTAGATATGTGTGAAATAAAACACAAACATCTCTTGTGTTAAATAACATCCTGTAGTAATTATGTGTAATTTGTATTCACTGTGTGTATTCAGCAACACTTCTGCCCACTCGTGGCTAAGGTAGGATATAGACTCACACCAAAGGAATTAGACTCCAACTTAGTAGCAAGTTTCGTAATGAATTCTGAGATATTCACGAAGACAAAAGATATAACAATATTCTCTATTTTACATTGTGTTTAATGTATGTGGGTGTGAGAATTTGGCAATAGAAATCGGAGAAACATAAGTGGTTAATACTACGACTAAAAATAAATAGGCTATCGTTGACATCTTACCACCACGGTACATTCTGATGAGGGCAGATAAAAAAAAGTTAATTTTTTTCCTTTCACCATGTTACGAGGCGCATCCAGAAAGTAAGTTTCCCGATTTTTTCCCCTTGAAAGTAAACGTAATTAGCCGTGCGTAACAGAGCTATGACGTGTCAATCATATGCCAGCCGGACAGGTCCTGCCTGGTGCCAGTAGCGCGGCAGCAGTGGTCCGAAATGGAAGCTCTTATTCCTTCTCCCGCCGCCTGCGAGGTTCGGTCGCTGATAAAGTTCTTTAATGCACAAAGCATTGCGCCAATTGAAATTCATCGGCAGCTCTGTCAGATCTATGGGCCGAACATCATGAGTAAGCAGATGGTGCGTCGCTGGTGTAGGCAGTTTTCCGAAGGTCGTCAAAGTGTCCATGATGAAGAGCGCAGTGGGCAACCGTCCCTCATTAATGATGATCGTGTTGAGCTGGTGCGGCAGTGCATCATGGAGAACCGTCGCTTCACGATTACGGAGCTGAGCAGCCATTTTCCGCAGATATCGCGATCCTTGTTGCATGAGATTGTCACTAAGCACCTGCTGTTCAAAAAAATGTGTGCCAGGTGGGTGCCGAAAAACCTGACACCCGAACACAAAACGCAACGTTTAGGAGCAGCACTGACATTTCTGCAACGTATCACGATGACGGCGACGAGTTCCTCGACAGGATCGTCACGGGCGATGAGACTTGGATTTCGCACTTCACCCCGGAAACCAAGCAGCAGTCAATGCATTGGCGGCATAGTGAATCTCCGGTCAGGACGAAATTCAAACAGACGCTGTCGGTACGGAAAGTGATGAGCACGGTGTTCTGGGACAGAAAGGGCATTCTGCTCATTGACTTCCTTCCAAGAGGTGAAATAGTGAACGCTGACCGTTACTGTGAAACACTGCGAAAATTGCGACGTGCCATTGAAAACAAGAGGCGTGGAATGCTTACTGCAGGTGTTGTGCTCCTCCATGACAATGCTCATCCACATACGGCTCGGCGCACAGCAGCTGTTTTGACGGAATTTGGCTGGGAGTTGTTTGATCATCCACCCTACAGTCCTGATCTTGCTCCCAGCGATTTTCACGTTTTCTTGAACCTCAAGAAATTCCTATCCTCCGGTGAGCGTTTTGACAACGACGAAGAGCGGAAGACGTCTGTCACACGCTGGTTCCATTCACATGCGGCAGAGTTCTACGACAGAGGGATACAAAAGTTGATGCCACGATACGAAAAGTGTCTCAATTCTGATGGTGGCTATGTTGAAAAATAGCTGAAACATTGCTGTACCTGTTGCCAATAATTGTTTTCCTGAAAGTGTGTGTTCTTTTTTTTTTAATAGGGAAACTTACTTTCTGGATGCGCCTCGTGATAATGTCAAAATAAGTGCTTATATACATTTTGGCCACTCGGCCGCAATTACGAGGGCCGTAAAAACTAAGTTTGCCAGGGGCCGTTAAAAGAAAAAAAACACAATTTCATTGGAAACAATTATTGAAACAGACACATCAATTGTTGCGCTATTCTTTAACATATTCCCCTCCGAAATTGAGACATTTGTCATAATATGGCATCGACAGAGAGGTGCAAACGGCTGTCAAAAGTTGGTTCCCATCCCAGGTGACTGACTTCTACGACATAAGAATATAAAAATTGATCCCATGGTATGACAAATGTCTCGGTACCAGTGGGGGATGTGTTGACAAATAGCGAAACAATTTCTGTATCTGTTTCAATAAATCTTTCCATGGAATTGTGCTTTTTTCTGTAAACGGCCCCAGGGAAAATCACTTTCTGGACGGCCTCGTAATTGCAGTCGAGTGGCCAAAATTTGTATAAGCACTTCTTTTGATATTATTATCATGATGAAAGAAAAAAATTAACTTTTTTATTGCCCACATCAGAATATTTGCTAGTGAGCTTAGGGGGCTCTGATTCAAATCCTGATTGACCCACTCTGAATTTATCATTTTTGTGTTAGGGAAACCCGTGGTTCAGGCAATACAGGATTTCTGATAAACTTAAGTGTGTAGCTATGGTGAACTGATATGAATACAAGGACGGAATGACGGGGTAGGAAATCAGGAAAATCAGTGTATGGCTATTCAGTTTAAATCAGTCATGTCAACTGATGCCCATATGGGCAAGCGCGCGCTTTAGAGCTCAGAAGAGCCTGAGCGCTTTACAGCGGAAAGGAGAGAGACAGACGAAAGAGGTAGTATATGCCGCTTGGTCGAGCTATATGCATGGATGGCCAGCACTGATTCAATGGATAATGGGAAGAGAACTTATTAAAACTGTATCCAAGTTAAATTTTATATTTGCATATTTGTATGGTCTGTCATTGGTTTGCTGTTTGGCAGTAGAGGTTCTATTACAAAATTCACATGGAATTATCTTAAGGAACTTCACTTTCCTTTTGATTATGTAATGTCTATTCTTATAAATATTATCAAGGATTCTCTACAAATATTACATCATCATCTCTATTACAATTAATCCACTTATATTTGCCTTCAACAATTAACTTTCTTTTTTCCTTAATGTTTCAAATCACATTATATTGTACATGTTTATTGTATTCAGGACTCTTGTGGTCACTCAAATTCTTTGATCTGATGTCTATAGTTTATAAAAAAAAATATATGCATTATAAGAATGTAACTTTTAATTTTAATGCTCATTTTTCACAAGTTTGCTTTTTAATTCAAAATGAATATTTTCTCAACTTTTTTACAGAAAAGTGAAATTTTCAGATATGTTTATTTAGTAACTTTATAGGTACTGAAACAATGTTTTCGTAAATTTAATATATCGTAAATACGTAATATTGAAGATGTGTATTGAAAATTTTGAAAATATTCGCATGGAAAATGTTTGTAAGGAAATGAATTAACAAAGCAACTACTGTTACATCATAAACAAAAGATATGTGCCCATGTGTTATAAAAACGTCAGCTCTATAGCTTCAGATTTCGATAAAATAATTTAATATTCTGATACGAAGTTTCTCACGAATATCACCTTAAAAGCATAATGCGATAGGAGTTTTGTTATGGAATATTAGTTACAGTTAAAACATATGCCTAGGTAACTTTGCTTTGTACTATAATATTGCTTTGATTAGTTTATTGATTACTTTCAGTTCCAACTTATCATGTCATACTCAGTCTCTTTCTTTGGAATATCACTTTATTTATGAATGATGTGTTTCATTCACTTAGTACAGTATGGTTGTACTTCTATGGAATTTATGTAAATATTCTTTCTTAACTCTTTATATATTATTAACATTTAAAACACAAGTAGAATATTAAAAAATCAGTGTTAGTACTGTTTTACAGACATTAAATAATATATCAAACAGAAAGAAGCCATATAAAATAACGACATAAAATTTCACGTTCCGTTTGAAGTGTGTACACCACTGTTTTCTTAATCCAACAGGCTACTTATTCATATACATAATTCTTCCCCTTTCCATACCTAGCGCTTGATGTCCGCGCACGACGTCAAGGTCAGAAAAATGCGCTTGCTTTGACATCACTGGTTTAAGTGATTGTAATGTTGAAGAGCTATTGCAGTGAGATAGTTGGCTAGCTAATAAATAATTGTAAACAGAAAAGAATGTAGACCGGTTGGTAAAGGTAAGGTAGTTAATAATATTTCTAAATTATGAATATTAATAAAGGGGGATGAGTAGGCAAATATCTTTGGTCATGGTGTGATCAGAATACAGAAATCGGACGGTACACCTTAACGTAGATGTATTTTGATTGACATTAATTTCGTCTGTGTCCTTTTCCCTATTTATTTCACCTTTCTTTTCAATTTCGTTATCTCTAACACTCACTGATTGTATAAATGGGTTATCTATGCTGTTACTACACAGTATATAATATCACAATACAGCCGTGGCGAAAATGTGATCGTACGCCGAGCCACTGTGTAACCTGCAACGTGCAGAGCACCTATGGTGGGAGACGGACACCCGAAGGGGAAGTGAAGCAACTGTCTGACTTATTAACGGATTTTCATTTTCCTTACGTCAAGCACTTAAATATAATTTTATACAGTACAATTATAAATACTAATGTTTAGTACGCGTAACGAAGAAAGAAATGAATAAGAAAACATAGGACACATTATCACAACCTAAAATTAACTGTCTTCAGAATGTCTCTGCGACAAAGTTTCAAAATCAGGAATTATGTAACTTACAGACAGTCGTAGTTGATCACGAAGGTATTTGTCTGTCAGTCGTGATCTAAATTTGGTTTTTATTATTTTCATTGTTGAAAATAATTTTTCACAAATGTAAGTTGTAGCGAACATGACTTCAACAGAGCAAGCGAAAGAACGATGCTTCGGATATTTATTTTTTGGCAAAGATTTGAAAAGTTTATTTATTTATTTATTTATTTTTTATTTATTTAAATTTAAATATACAGAATGAAGAACATAATTACAATTACAAACAAACAAGAGAAATAGAAATAAAATAATACAAACAATATAAAACAGGAGATACAGTAGTATTAACAAAATTTGAGACCGAATGAGCAGCGCTCGTGTTCGGTCGCAGTTCAGATATAATATTAATAGGTCTATAAGAGAATATAAAATAAAATAAAACAAAATAACAAGTTCAACATATTTTGTCAAGTCCTTACATCTAGCTTTCATTTAACGTCACATTGTAAATCTGTGCGTTTAAATTGAAGATCTAACCGCATTATTCGTACATCTGCTGAAAAAGGATCGCCGTACAGAGATAATAATAATAATAATAATAATAATAATAATAATAATAATAATAATACTTTGAACAAATCATAGATTTAAGATTCTCACCATATTGGCAGCAAAAAAATGCGTCCTCCCATCCTACTTGAAACTTTCGTTTTTGTAGAGGTACATGGTTTCGAGAGAGACATTGCGACGATACGCCACTCGAGGGCCAGAGATAAACACAAATGGAACGGAGTTTGACTCCAGTGAGTGAGAGGGTGGGGGTTAGGGGAGGTAAGAAGGAAAGAAATGCACATCCATCATTGCGAGCCACAATGTGCTCGCGAGTCACATTTTCGGCACGGCTGTCCCAATGGATTGAAGTTTCTCATTCTACAGTAATGATTCGTAATCTGTCTACATTGGACTACAGGAAACATTCCTTCGCGCTTATTACTATTGTACGCTGTCAGAAAGTTCCAGAAGTACCTCATCATGGACTCCACCATGCGTGACGCCTTGTTACGTGATACCGTTTCCGGGGAATCGAACCGGGTACCGCAACAACAAATTTCGCTTTCGTAGGGTGAAAGTGTGACGGTGCTGCAGAATCTCACCAGAGTCCGTCGTAGCGTGATGTGCGCATGCGCCGATTATCTCTGTAACCAGTGGGTCAGTGACTGTTGGTAAATAAAGCTCTCATCCCACTCGGTGGGTGGTGCAAGTCATAAACCCAAGTATTGACTTGAACTTCATAACCTTAAAGTTGACTCATTGCTTACTACACAGACGCATGCCTCTCCAATATTCGATTCTTGCGTATGCAATGTTAATCTGTTACACTTTGAAATACGTAGACTGTAAATCAAGTGTGTGTGTTATAGAGGGGACTTTTCATTCGACGATCATGGCTTCAGTCCTCGGTTCAACTAGTGGTTAAAGTCCACACTTGTGGAATAACGCTCAGCGCGTCTGACAGCGAAACCAGGTGGCCCGGGTTCGATTCCCGGTCGGGGCAAGTTACCTCGTTGAGTTTTTTTCTGGGGTTTTCCCTCAACCCAATATGAGCAAATGCTGGATAAATTTCGGTGCTGGACCCCGGACTCATTTCACTGGCATTATCACCTTCATCACATTCAGACGCTAAATAACTTTAGATGTTGATAAAGCGTCGTAAAATAACCTAATAAAAAATTAGTGGTTAAATGTTATGTTTTATTTAACGACGCTCGCAACTGCAGAGGTTATATCAGCATCGCCGGATGTGCCGGAATTTTGTCCCGCAGGAGTTCTTTTACATGCCAGTAATCTACTGACATGAGCCTGTCGCATTTAAACACACTTAAATGCCATCGACCTGGCCCGGGATCGAACCAGCAACCTTGGGCATAGAAGGCCAGCGCTATACCAACTCGCCAACCAGGTCGACTCAGTTAGTGGTGGGGATGTGATTTGAAGACCTGTGATTTTGTCTCTGCGACAGGTTTGTCGCTAGTTCCTTATTTATTTATTTATTTATTTATTTAATTTATTTTGCTAATAATTGTGACATAAAATGTAATGTAAACAGAAAAACTTTAGCTCACCCCTAAAAGAGTAGAACTCGTGCTCAGGGGCGGATTCCTGAATTGAAAGTAAGAAGTAACTACAATTCCAATTTATTTTATTGGGTTATTTTACGACGCTGTATCAGCATCTAGATTATTTAGCGTCTGAATGAAATGAAGGTGATAATGCCGGTGAAGTCAGTCCGGGGTCCAGCACCGAAAGTTACCCAGCATTTGCTCGTATTGGGTTGAGGAAAACCCCGGAAATAACCTCAACCAGGTAACTTGCCCCGAGCCGGGATTCGAATCCGGGCCACCTGGTTTCACGGCCAGACGCGCTGACCATTACTCCACATGTGTGGACTGCAGTTCCAATATCATATTTCATTTCGTTCATTTTTCATTACATTTATTGTATTCCATATATTTTACATTAACAATGAAGTTTTAAGATGTGGAACAAGTCAAAATTTTACAAGCTTACAATAAACAATTATAATTTTTACAAATTTTTACAATTTTCTACAATTTTTTTTACAATTTCTTACAATATTTTGGCGAGATATAGTGAGATGAGGTGAGGCCCGAGGATTCGCCAAAAGAGTACCTGACATTTGCCTCATGGTTGGGGAAAACCTCGGAAAAAACCCAACCAGGTAATCAGATCAAAGGGGGTGAAATGAAGTGAAGTCGAGGACTCGCCATAGACTCGGAAGAAACCAATCAATGAGACGAAACCAATCCCAGGTCGGAAAAATCGCCATCTCCGACCGATATGTGATTCATAGCGTTGGGTGCTCTCGTCGTTAGTCAGTATTGTTGAATAAGACACGGCACCGGTATATATATATATATATATATATATATATATATATATATATATATATATATATATATATATATAGTCTATTCGCAGAAGAGCGGTAAACATATTTATATATTTAGGGGAAAAGGAACTGGCCACCATACCGAATTATCTCCTGGCCTAGTTGCCTCATAGGTGGTGCCATGTTGGTGTCATTCCTGAGGTCCAGACCAAAGCGAAGTTCAATCCACAGGGAAAAACACTAGAGGAGAGGAATTCGATCCGGTGCTGTGGATTGAACTTCGGCGTAGCTCAGTGGTTAGAGCGCTTGGTACGTAGAACCAAGGTCCCGGGTTCGATCCACAGCGCAGGAGCGAATATTTCTCCTTTAATAACAGTTGTCACTAAGAAAATCAGTGTCCCTAGAATTTCTATTGTTGTTGTGGTTGTATAATAATTCCAGTCGGACTGTCATTAGAGGATTAGACCTAAAATAGTGTATTATGCAACGAGCCTATAATGGTAGTAATTAAGACGCGAGTATGTTTGTTTATGAAACGAGCGCAAGCAAGTTTCATACGACTTTTTATGCTCGACCATATTTCTAACTTGAAATTATTCATAAGTATTCACGTTATGGTTATGTAAGTGAGGAGCGGAACTGACCTGAATTGTGAGATGTGTGCAGACGCGAAAGTATTGATTTTTTCCGAGGCACGAATGTCATTGACCTTGATATAATCTAGAGAATAACATGAACATTAGGCTTGATATAACCTGGAAATTGATTTAGAATTGGAAAACGAGATGACAAATTGAATTTATTTGAATATTATTTACAATTAACGCTAATTAATATAGTAACAGAACATAACCTTCTGGGACAGTATTGGATTTCCAGCCTCCGTGACTTTTCGCTAATTGTCTTTCGATTGCATATCCGAGAATAATCGATACTTACGGTTTTATAATGGTACAATGGTGATTTCTCATTGGCTGAACAACTGAATTATAATGAATAGGTGTACTTTAATGAGGTGCATTAAAGGGCTACTACCAGGTGTATAATTATTACATTTCGGCATGGTCGAGCATAAAGATATTTCCTCGAACATTGAAGGAGATGATGATGATGATGATGATGATGATGATGATGATGATGATTTGGGATTACGATGACGGTAACGAGAAAGAATCTCATTTCATTGGCTTGATAGCAATATTGTCTCCCGTGTGTACAGACTCCCAGCTCATGCATGGCAAGTCTTCATCCGTAGCTGGGTGAGGGCGTGGGTTCCTCGGCCGTGGTCCGCGTGACTCAGGGCGCGTGGGCGACCCCGCACGAAGCAAACAGGCGCGCCCGGAGTTAACCACTGCTCGACCTCTTCCTGCCTGTCGAAGCGTGTCCACGGCGATGGGAAACTGTAAACGATCCCTGGCTGGAGCTTCAGTGATAGCATTGTTGAGTTTCGGCAATGCAAGTGTTACAGCTACATGAATACAGTTGTGGAAATAACCATGCAATTATTTTTACGTAGCACTAAAGCTTCAGCCGTACGGTTCTTTCATCGATACAGTTGTCTGTCGGTTACACAATTGTGAAAATAGATAATTGCTGGAGTTTCGGCATTAAACTTGTTGCAGCTTCATAACTGCACCGACAATACTATTCTTGAAGCGTCAACAAAATGTATAGAGTCATCTGCACAATTTAGTCAATAGTACAATATTGTTGTTGTAAGTTAGGCCTACTGATGTCTAAATAATTATTGAAATATCAGAAGTAGTTAGTATTGTATCATCAGTGTAGTAGCATCAGCAATATCCCATCAGTACTATTGTTGTAGGGCTTAATGAGCAACACATTTTTTAAGCATCAGCGGTCAGAAGTATCGTTGGTAAAATTTTTGTAGCATCAGAGTTATGGTTGTTGAATAATCATAGATACGATTGTTGCAGCATCAGAGACACGATTGTTATAACATCATATTTACGACTGTTGTGGCATGAGGGATGCGGTTGTTGCAGTATCAGAGGTACGATAGTTGAATCACAGATAGGATTGTTGTAGCATGAGCAGTATGATTGTTCTAGCATCAACAGTATAATTGTTATGACATCAGAGGTATGATAGTTGAATCACAGAGGGGATTGGTATATCATTAGCAGTATAATTGTTGTAGCATTAGCAATATGACTGCTGTAGCGCCAACAGTATGGTTGTTGTAGCATCAGAGGTAAGATAGTTGAATCAGAGAGAGGATTGTTGTAGCACCAGCACTATGATTGTTCTAGCATCATAGGTACGATAGTTGAATCATAGAGAGGATTATTGTAGCATCAGCAGTATGATTGTTGTAGAATCAGAGGAACGATAGTTGAATCAGAGATATGATTTTTGTCACAGATTTGTTATAGCTTGAGCAGTATGATTGTTGTAGTATCAACAGTATGATTTTTGTAGAATTAGCAGTATGATTGTTCTACCATCAGTATGAGTGTCGTAGTATCAGCTGTATGACTGTAATATCAGCAGTATGATTGCTCTAGCATCAAAGTACGATTGTTGTATTTTTAGTAGGTTATTTTACGACGCTTTATCAACATCTTCCGTTATTTAGCGTCTGAATGAGATGAAGGTGATAATGCCGGTGAAATGAATCCGGGATCCATCACCGAAAGTTACCCAGCATTTGCTCAATTGGGTTGAGGGAAAACCCCGCAAAAAACCTCAACCAGATAACTTGCCCCAACCGGGAATCGAACCCGGACCACCTGGTTTCGCAGCCAGACGCGCTGACCGTTACTCCACAGGTGTGGACGATTGTTGTAGAACCAACAGTATGATTGTTGTAAAATCAGAGGAACGATAGTTGAATCATAGATAAGATTGTTGTCGCAGAATTGTTGTAGCATCAGCAGTAGTCTTAGAATTGTGGTTATTGTAAAATCAGCAGTATGATTGTTGTAGTATCAGCTGTACGATTGTTGTAACATTAGCTGTACGATTGTTCCAACAGTATGATTGTTGTAGCATCAGCAGTATGATTGTTGTAGCATCAGAGGAACGTTAGTTGAATCATAGGGTTGTTGTTGCAGAATTGTTGTAGCATCAGCAGTATGATTGTTGTAGCATCAGCAGTATGATTGTTGTAGCACTAGCTATATGATTGTTATAACATCAGAAGAACGTTAGTTGAATCATAGGGTTGTTGTTGCAGAATTGTTGTAGCATCAGCAGTATGATTGTTGTAGCATCAGCAGTATGATTGTTGTAGCACTAGCTATATGATTGTTATAGCATCAGAGGAACGTTAGTTGAATCATAGGGTTGTTGTTGCAGAATTGTTGTAGCATCAGCAGTATGATTGTTGTAGTATCAGTAGTATGATTATTGTAGTATCAGCAATATGATTGTTGTAGCACCAACATTATGGTTGTTATAATATCAACAGTATTTATTTTGGCATCAACAGCATGATTGTTATATATCAGCAGCATGATTGGGTATACATCAGCAATGTGATTGTTATCCATGAGCAGTATGATGTTCTAACATCAAAAGTATGATTGCTGTAGAATGTAGCGTCAGTGTTGTGATTGTTGTGCTATCATCAGTAGGGCATCTTAGCACCAGTGGTACAGTTATATTGTACAGTTAGCAATAGACGGGTTGTTGTAATGTCAGCAACTCAGTCGGTTTGTCAGCAACACCAGTCTTTGATCTAAATACGTACGACTCTCCATTCTTCTATGACTCGCACTTTATTGAATTTTTATTTCCGTCCTTGTGTTTTTCTACGCTGTTTCTTTGTACGTGTACTTGTAAAACTGTTGACAGATGAAAGATAGTTCGCTTTGCTATACTCAAGTTATACACCGCTTTATTTTTTGACCTTGCCACGTTAGTCATTTGGGAAATGTTTTCCAGCCGTTTCTGTGTACAAATATTTCAAACTCCATTTCTCACTTGAACGTCAAGCACGTGTCTTTGGTCCGGCAGGTCACGTGTATTGACAGAGATAGTGAATCAAATATTCAGGCACTCTAACGATCCAAGTTTAAAACGAAACACTGTGACTAGTCCAGCCGGAGTTTTGTCGTGCTGCGTTCCAACTACGTCCCACTCTCATCTCTGTCAAATGACGGATTCTCGCCCAAGGTTCGGTTCGATCCCGGACAAACCACGCAAGATTCTTAGTCGACTGGACGTCTGAATGTTTTTTGTTTCACCATTGCAATTACTAGAATGGCAATGCATTGCCATAAATACAGTACCTATACTGTTTGAGTTAACCATATTCATTTACGTATAAAGGCTCATTCACAATGAAAATTAAACATAACATAAACATTAACATAAGCACATAAACATATGCCACAAACTTAAGTAGCCAAGGCCCATTCACAATGAAAATTAAACATAACGTAAACATAACACGTGTGTGGAAACAAACATACCGAATCAACAAAACTACAGAATCTATTACATAAAAATGGAGAAATGCACAATGACTGACGATGTAGCTATTCAATTTATGGTTCTAATAACTACAATGGCATCAGTATATGGCTTTCAATACTTGAAATCAAAGAAACGGAGATGTAAAATAATCAACTTTTCGTCATATGATTCCATGTTGCGTGCCTAACTATCATCACGGCCAATAGATCAAAATATTGCCTGTAGGCAAAGCCCATGAGATGTTAAACAAAAAGTGAAACACGCTTTCCGCTTGTGTACTGTTTCCAAATCGCATAAACATAAGCATGAAAGTTTGGAGTTTGCAAACTTTCATGTTAACGTCTTATGATTAAGATTAAGTTTATGCTTATGTAATTCATTGTGAATGCTTTCATTAAATAACATGGACACAAGGTTTTATGCTTACGTTATGTTTATGTTTAATTTTCATTGTGAATGGGCCTTAACTTAGTATTTATTATTTAATTTTCGCATTTATGACCGATTTTTTTCAATTCTTCTACTCTTTTTAAGATTAACGTCTTCTTTTGTGTTATTATTTCCTTTCTTTGATTCACTTTTATTAATTTTGTATTATTTATTTTTTCTCTCTTCCTGAACTTCTTATTTTCTTTATCTTTTTAACAACGTTATTTAATGACGCTGTATAATATGATAGGTTATTTAATGTCGATATTATTGGTAATGCCGAGGTGATATTTGACCAAGTGAGGCCGGGACTTCGACATGTGATTACCTGATATTCGCCTTACCGTTGTAGAAAACCTCGGAAAAACGACATCTAGACTCTAGAAATGTCAACTTTCTTCAAAAGTTTGGTAAATAATGTTTTCGCCTTATCTGGAAGGTCATTTCTTCTAGTTTTCAAAAATATATAACTTGTGCCCAATATCTCAATAATTTCATAATTTTTTTGGCATTTATAATATAAGAGCATTATACTTTCTATACCCTATGCCAGCGGTCGTCAGCACAGAGCATCTTGAGGCTAGCATCTCTTACCTGCGGAGAACACACTGCACTATGGTGCACTCGTAGCTGCTAGCGGGTATGCTCTCTACCTCTTCCTGCTGCACGACGGTGCACACGGGACGGCTCCGCTTACCCTTTGCCCATTTCAGGGAGTGCTGACGACCACTGCCTTACGCCATATTCACTGTCTGTTTTCTTCTATTTCACATTTTCCGACATTTATTATCCTTCCGACGGACAAAAAGTAGACTTCCAATTGGGCAAAAGACTTCATTGAGGTACCAAATTAAAGCCTATGTTATAAACAAAGATTATTATTGTCAATCGATTATAATTATTTTATTCAAAAATATATACAAATATTCATATACTTTTTTTCTAAAGTGCTTACATATATAATGTGGATATTTTTTGAATGGTTCAAGATAAATCGTTTTAGTATGTAACATTCTGCATAGGTAGGGGATCATTTTTTTGCGAAGTAAGTTTCATCTGAGGTCAATTTCTAACAGAATTAGTTCCTTCGAAAGTTTTATTAATTTTATTCCAAAAAAAAAAAATATTTGCACCCCCAAATTCGATTTTCAAGTTTGAATTATATAAATTGCTCAGTTTACTCCCAAGAATCTTGTTACCAAAGTTTGAAAGACATTAAGGAAGAAATGTGGATTTTTATCCTAGGAGTCGATGTAAACGTTAAATTACTTTCGACGTCCCATCCTAAAAACAAATCCTGATGTTTCCCAAGAGATACTGCTCCGCAAACTCCTCTGTCGGTAAGGTAGGAAGCTGCTTGAGCAACGAATAGATCGAATGAACTGATGATCCAGTTGCGGCTTCAAGTTGATTGTGTCCGTACCGTTGCCATGGTAATCGGTAGGCGTTGAATAGTTATGTAAATGTGTTTTTTTCTTTTCCGAGGTCCGAACGCAGTAGACGATCGTAACTCCTCTTTTTACTCCATTACGTGCCAACAATAACTGCTGAATGCGATATCACGAGAACTCCATTCTCTGCTGGATGTGTCGGCCACTTCAAGGGAGATCAGTGTCTGACATTGATCAGTAGAGAGTAAATAAGTAAATATGTTACGTATTCAGAGAAGGTGTAGTTTTGATTGGTTGGTTGGCAAACTTACTCGTAATTTTAAAGGCGTATTGGTTCCGTTAAGTACAATGTTAATTGATAAAAGAGTTCTATTCAGTCAATACTTAACTTGTACTTAACGGAACCAATATGCCTTTAAAGAATTAACATTGTACTTAACGGAACCAATATGCTTTTAAAATGTTTATGAATACAAAAACTAAATTCTTAAAAACAAAAGCTCACATTTGGTTCTATAAGCAATGCCTTATGTTAAAGGTCATTCCTAAATACGCCACCATTCAACTACGTAACAAATCCGCAGTAGCCCAAAGTACTAAACACTTCTCGCAGTTATTTAAAAAAAAATTATGTTAAGTATTGACTGAATAGAACTCTTTTATCAATTAAACTTACTCGTGTTAAATTACAATAAGCAACTGTGGCTTACAGCTGTTTCGGTGCTTCTTCACACCATCCTCCACTGCATTACTGACGATAGAATTATTTCGCAACATTTCGATGGCTGTTTCTGCCTTAGTCTTATGGATCATTTCACTACCAGCAATGAAAGAAGTCCAAAAGTGTTTCTTCTGGTTAATTCCATATTGTTTTCTCCACCATTAGCGAATAAATGAATGTTTGAATAAATAAATAAATGCATATTATGTAAGTTTTATTGTTGAAGCCGTCAAACTTATGCAATTACATAGTGATAAACACAAATATACAATTATTTACATGTTGGATTAAAGTTTTCGGTTCAAAGATCTCTCGTAGACACTACAAACAACTTATGTTATAATGTAAACAGTGTGACATAGGTTTGAATGTGAAGCATGATATCGAACAATGTGATCGATTGTAACGATGCATATTAATAGATAAGAATAGTGATAAAATCTATGTATACAGAAATAAAATTGTTAAAAATTATTAATCGATCAAATATGTAAATTAAAACTGTATAAAAGGTGGCAATAAGACCAAATCCATGTGATTAAAATATGTATAACAGAAGCAATATGAAGACTGCATTTACAGGATGTCAAGTCATTATGTTGAACGGGAGTAAACTAAATAAACTAATCCTATCAAATAAAATAAAAAAAAAATGAATTTGTCTGTCTTCTGAAGTTTCGCGTCAGCTGTAAACAACGATTCTACAGGATGTTTCCGAGGTGATGTTACAAACTTTCAGGGATGGTGGCGAAGGGCACATGTATCAATTTGAGACAAGGAACCATAGTCCGAAAATGACTGAGTCGAAAGCTGTAAGCAAAAATAGTAGTGTGGAAATAGAATTGTAATTTGGCACCACGTATCCTCCTTCCCTCAACTTTGGAACAGTCGTGGAAAATAGTATGGGTTGGATGTCTCCTACGTGGGTACTTGTCCCGATACAATCTGTGAGCTTGTCTACTGTTCCCATTGGCTCATCCGTATTCGAAAATCAGATCTGCTTATTCCGCTCTCATGTACTCCTCCATTTCACTAGGACTGCTCGACTGGACACTGCAACTAGTACACATACACTGCTGTCTACAGACGTGCATATCAGGACCGACCATGTCCGTTACACATTACGCTATCTGCATTGCTTTAGTGTAGTTTCCTGTCCTCATCCCTCAGACAGCGCACTGAATGGACTACTGTAAGTAGACAACGTAAACAACGTCAGATGAATACAGTATGTGTAAGATGTACAGATAAATACACATAAATAAGGTGTGCAGAGGAATAAAATGATTTCATTTCCACAGAACTATTTTTGCTTGTAACTTTCGACTCGGTCATTTCCGGACCAAGGTTCCTTATCTCAAATTGATACATGTGCCCTTCGCTATCGTCCCTGAAAGTTTGTAACACCACCTCGGAAACACCCTGTATAATGGCTTTGCAGAGACCGAAGAGTAGTTCCAATTTACAAGCTCATTGAATCAGACGAGAGTCACAACAGTTTTGCTTCGACATATTTTCGAGTGCTGTGGTTTTCTGTCTCAAATATTCATAGTGAGAAAGGAATATGATAAGCGAACTCGTCGATCAGATATTTTATCTGATCGACGAGTTCGCTTATCATATTCAAATGTTAAAACTATTCTGAGCCTTTATATCCAAGAGCAGCATAGGTAAGTGCTGTAAACAGGTGTAATATTTGCTGCTTGGGAGCAGATTGAACTCTTCCCGGTTTGTAGATTGGTTAAAGTACCTTTTAATGTTTATTTCTTTCAAGAAATAATTTTTATTGATGTAAGCTTAATTTAATGTTCATAATATTTGAAGGGTTCATAGCCATAGTGGGCCAAGCGCCATTTATTAAAAACGGAGAAAGTAAGATTTAAATTTAAGTGAATACCACAGTTTAATGAAAATTGGCATGTCATTTAGTTTTAATGTGTATACTTTACATTATTTGCTATATGTTTCATTAAATTATGATAATCACTTAATTTTAACCCTTGTTTTCTTCGCTTCTTATTTATGGTGCTTTGGCCCACTATGGCTCTGAACTCTTCATTAAAGTATCAGGAAATTTGTAATTGATTTCTGACGCAACAATCTGTAAATTAGTAGCAAGCCTAACTTACTTTTGACACGAGAATCTATAAATTCGCTGGAAGCGGACTTGATTTTTGATATGACAGTTTATAAATGCATTGAAACTGGACTTGATTTCCGACATGGAAATCTGTAAATTCGTTAGAACCATAATTGATTTTGACACTAGAACCTAAAAATTCGTTGAATGCGGACTTGATTTTTGATATAACAGTTTATAAATTCTTTGAAACTGGAATTGATTTCCGACATGGAAATCTGTAAATTCGTTAGAACCATAATTGATTTTGACACTAGAACCTAAAAATTCGTTGAATGCGGACTTGATTTTTGACATGACAGTTTATAAATTCTTTGAAACTGGAATTGATTTCCGACATGGAAATCTGTAAATTCGTTAGAACCATAATTGATTTTGACACTAGAACCTAAAAATTCGTTGAATGCGGACTTGATTTTTGATATGACAGTTTATAAATTCTTTGAAACTGGAATTGATTTCCGACATGGAAATCTGTAAATTCGTTAGAACCATAATTGATTTTGACACTAGAACCTAAAAATTCGTTGAATGCGGACTTGATTTTTGATATGACAGTTTATAAATGCATTGAAACTGGACTTGATTTCCGACATGGAAATCTGTAAATTCGTTAGAACCATAATTGATTTTGACACTAGAACCTAAAAATTCGTTGAATGGGGACTTGATTTTTGACATGACAGTTTATAAATTCTTTGAAACTGGAATTGATTTCCGACATGGAAATCTGTAAATTCGTTAGAACCATAATTGATTTTGACACTAGAACCTAAAAATTCGTTGAATGCGGACTTGATTTTTGACATGACAGTTTATAAATTCTTTGAAACTGGAATTGATTTCCGACATGGAAATCTGTAAATTCGTTAGAACCATAATTGATTTTGACACTAGAACCTAAAAATTCGTTGAATGCGGACTTGATTTTTGACATGACAGTTTATAAATTCTTTGAAACTGGACTTGATTTCCGACATGGAAATCTGTAAATTCGTTAGAACCATAATTGATTTTGACACTAGAACCTAAAAATTCGTTGAATGCGGACTTGATTTTTGATATGACAGTTTATAAATTCTTTGAAACTGGAATTGATTTCCGACATGGAAATCTGTAAATTCGTTAGAACCATAATTGATTTTGACACTAGAACCTAAAAATTCGTTGAATGCGGACTTGATTTTTGACATGACAGTTTATAAATTCTTTGAAACTGGACTTGATTTCCGACATGGAAATCTGTAAATTCGTTAGAACCATAATTGATTTTGACACTAGAACCTAAAAATCCGTTGAATGCGGACTTGATTTTTGACATGACAGTTTATAAATTCTTTGAAACTGGACTTGATTTCCGAGATGGAAATCTGTAAATTCGTTAGAACCATAATTGATTTTGACACTAGAACCTAAAAATTCGTTGAATGCGGACTTGATTTTTGACATGACAGTTTATAAATTCTTTGAAACTGGACTTGATTTCCGAGATGGAAATCTGTAAATTCGTTAGAACCATAATTGATTTTGACACTAGAACCTAAAAATTCGTTGAATGCGGACTTGATTTTTGACATGACAGTTTATAAATTCTTTGAAACTGGACTTGATTTCCGACATGGAAATCTGTAAATTCGTTAGAACCATAATTGATTTTGACACTAGAACCTAAAAATTCGTTGAATGCGGACTTGATTTTTGACATGACAGTTTATAAATTCTTTGAAACTGGAATTTATTTCTGACATGGCAATCTGTAAGTTAAATTCGTAAGAACCATAATTGATTTTTGACACTAGAACCTAAAAATTCGTTGAATGCGGACTTGATTTTTGATATGACAGTTTATAAATTCTTTGAAACTGGAATTTATTTCCGACATGACAGTCTGTAAATTCGTTAGAACCATAATTGATTTTTGACACTAGAACCTAAAAATTCGTTGAATGCGGACTTGATTTTTGACATGACATTCATTGAAACTCGAATTGATTTCCGACATGACAATCTGTAAATTCGTTATAAGCAAAATTGATTTTTGACTATAACCTAAAAATTGATTGGAAGCAGAATTGATTTTTGACATGACAGTTTATAAATTGATTGAAATTGTAATTGGTTTCTAACACGACAACCAGTTGGTTGCAAGCATAATTGATTGTTGACACGAGAATCTATAAATTAGTTTAAAACGGAAGTAATTTTTGACATGACAGTTTATAAATTATTTAAGCTGGAATTGATTTCCGACACGACAACCTGTAAATCAGTTGGAAGCATAATTTATTTTTGACACCACATCCTATAAATTCGCTGGAAGCGGAATTGTTTTTTTTTTTAACATGAAAATAATTTATAAATTCATTGAAACTGGAATTGATTTCCGACACGACAACCTGTAAATTCTTTAGAAGCATAATTTAATTTTACCCCAAAAACCTATAAATTCGTTGCAAGCGGAATTGATTTTTGACATGACAATTCATAAATTCATTGAAATTGGAATTTATTGATTCTTGACACGAAAACATACAAATTCATTGGAACAGGATTAATGCTTGACACGAAATGCTACAAATACATTAATTGAAACTGGAATTAATTCTTAACACGACAATTTATAAATTCTATTGATTTGGAGTGGAATTCATTCTAAAGTATATCAATGCAGATCTAAATGAGGGGTTGGAAAGCAATGGTGGATTGTTAATGTTTAGGTGAGGGGTTTGGACTTTTTCCATTGCTGGTTGTCACAATCAAAAATTAAGACACAACGTTTCGAAGGGTGGTTCTCCCTTCGTCTTCAGGTGGAAGGAAGGAAATAAGAGAAAAAAAAAACCTACTGTTGGGAAGCTACAGCTACAGAATAGCTGTACGTAACGATCCCAACAGTAGGTTTTTTCTCTTCTTTCCTTCCTTCCACCTGAAGACGAAGGGAGAACCACCCTTCGAAACGTTGTCTTGATTTTTTGATTGTGACAACCAGCAATGGAAAAAGTCCAAACCCTCACCTAAACATTAATATATCAATGCAATTTATGAAATCACTGAAATTAAAATTTATTTTTGACACGATATGTTATAAATTTCTTGAAACCAGAATTGTTCCTTGACATAACCTATGAATTCAATGGAACCAGAACTTATTGACACAACAATTTATATATTTCTTGTAACTGGAATTGGTTCTCTGTACGGTAAGTTACAGGTATAAATTCATTGGAACCGAAATTGTTTCTTGACACGATTTTTATATTCCTTTCCGATTACTACGCACTCTACTGTGATTTACAGACATTTTCAATCACTTTTATTATATTACAATCATTTATATCATTCCAATAATTAGAAAAGCTGTTCATTTTACATCAGACGTTTGAGATGGGCAGGGCATGTAGCACGTATGGGCGAATCCAGAAATGCATATAGAGTGTTAGTTGGGAAGCCGGAGGGAAAAAGACCTTCAGGGAGGCTGAGACGTAGATGGGGAGATAATATTAAAATGTATTTGAGGGAGGTGGGATATGATGATAGAGAATGGATTAATCTTGCTCAGGATAGGGACCAATGGCGGGCTTATGTGAGGGCGGCAATGAACCTCCGGGTTCCTTAAAAGCCAGTAAGTAAGTAAGTAAGTTCGTTTTACATTGCATTGCTTATTTTTATTTGCTGCTTTTGAGATGTTTTCATTAGAGCCCACCCAGGGTTACTGTCTATCTTGTAGAAGCCTTTGGCGGAATAAAATTTAAGCAAAATCTCATTAAAATGTATGTGATTGGTAGCGAAAGGCCTTGAATATGCAAACTGCCGCAAATATCCACTTCGATTATGCGCATAGCATTGGACGTGCCCGCGCGCTGAGGCCGTATTCAAATAAGGGGCAGACGAATATAATTGAATTTTGTATACAAAACCTGAATATCGTGGTCATACATGTATCATATGTTTCGCAAACAGTTTCGTTTCATAAAACTTTCATGCATACATACACACAAACGCACATACATGCGTGCAACAGCACACACACATACGTACACACACGTACATATATGTACAGATATGTGCTCACATATACCGGGTGATGCAAAAGTCAACTTACAACTTACATTACAGTTTATTTATGTAAGGTGGGTTATGGCCATGTTCCTGATATGGCCACCCCCCTATTGTGAGTAAGTTAACCAAAAAATCCACTAAATTGCAGCAGCATCCAGTGAAAGGGCATCCTGGTATGTCACCTGATCGTTTTCCATCCAGTCAGGTTGAGCAATATGGCGTCAGTTGTCTGTTTTGCGGTTTTCATGTGACCTCTTCTTATTTTTCTTTGATAAGTCTCCTTTGTTTTATGCACGTTTTTCAAAGACTTGTTTCATGAAAACCATCGTACTCCATTCAGTTTTTAATGTTCTGTTGATTGGTGTTGTAGTTGATGGCGTATCTTTTACGAGTTGTTCATAATCAAACGATTTTCGTGAAAGCTTACCTGCTCCTGATATGGCCCTATCAAATGCACCATGGCCATATCAAGTTCATTTCAGGTTTATTTTTTCACGTGACAAATTTACATGCCTTATAGCTGGGATTACGCAAAAATTTTGTATTTTAAGAAAAACAACTTAATTTTTTATGGAAAAACCTGTTTTGACTACACTTTTGAATTATAAAAAAAATTATTAAGTGTCATTTTATATTTGATCAAAAACTGGCTTGATGCAAATTTGCTATCTCTAAATATAACTAAAACTACTTTGGTGCCATTTTCTTTAACAATATCTGGATTGAACAAATTGAAATCACTTTCTCATTTAAAATTAATAATCCACAACTCATTTTGTAAACTCTCTACAACCTGTAAATGCCCTTGCCTGAAAGAATCTGTAGATGTGAAATACCTGGGAATTATTGTTGATCAACACTTGAAATGGGATAGGCAAATCACCTTTTTATTTAATAGGATACGTAAAAGAATTTACAAATTTGTAAACCTTCGCCATTACTTGCCTACTCATGTATTACGTTGGTTTATTTGGCTATAGTTGAATCTGTTATCCAATATAGTATAATTGGATGGGAAGGCATTACAAAAACTGCTCTTTTCCTCTAATTATGTTGCAAAAACGTATAATCAAAATTTGTCTGAAAAGGCGACTGGATTATCCAACAAATTTGATCCATTCTGAATTGAATGTTTTTAGAATTGACCAAATTTATAAAAACTCTTTAATGAAATTCTATCATAAAAATAAAATGAAATTTGTAGCTCAGCCACATGATCATAATACAAGACGAAATGAAATTCTTAAATTAGTTGAACCTAAATATTTCACATCTGCTGCTTTACTACACAGTACAAATTATGGTCCACGGCTATATAATTCGATAATAAAATTTCATCCAGAATTGACTACTTTAAGCAATGAAATTTTCAGATCCAGAATTAAAAAATTTATATGACAGGGCTCCCTGTATATATATTATGTACCATGTATTGTAAAACAAGTTTATTTCTATCCTAAGTGTATTTATCTTGGTTATTATATCAACATGACCTGCACTAATTATACTACTAATAATAATTTAATATTAATCCACCAATCTCAACATCGTCTCTTTTTCCACTCAGTTATTACTAGTATTATTATTTACTAATTTTATTATCATCTTTATGTGAGCTTTTTCCTTAAGTATCTTGTCTACAAAGTATGTGTATCTATGTAACGGAACTGTCCCCGAACACGAGCTTTGCTTTTTCGGGGTATTTTAATGTAACGTTTTTATGTATATGTTATTATTAAATAAATAAATAAATAAATAAATAAATAAATAAATAAACAAATAAATAAAAATAAATTTATTTTACTCCAAAATTATTTAATTTTAGCACAAATGCGCTATCAAACTGAAAACAATCAAGATTTGTAGAACATGGGACAAGGGTGGCCATATCATGTGCACATGTTCCTGATATGGCCACTAGGTAGACTTTTGGAATTTGGGACTTTTTGGACAATTAGAGCTATTTTTATGGGGAAAGGAAATTGTTTTAAGAAAGTCCATTAAACTGAGAACGAGTAATAAAAATGTGGTTTACATTTTTTTTCATAATGGCGGCTAAAAAAATTCTCAAACCTTAGCATGGCCATATCAGGGACACCCACCTTAGTTGTTTCTTAAATGATTTCACATTTGTTTTTTTTTTTCTGTATTAGCACAGCTGGAGTCTGTATAGAACACTCACACACAGACGAAGACGCAGATCAGTATTCCTATCCAAAACCTCGAAGCGTTGTCAATGTAATTCTTCACCCGTTCAAGAGTTTCTGATTTGCTCCCATACAACGTACACCGAAGGTAAAGGCCACCGGGGTGAAATCTGGTGAACGTGGTGGCTGCACGCCGTCCTATTAGTCTAAAGTTAAAAACATGATCCATCTATAGCATAATGGAGAACATGGAAGTAGAGTTCACCAAAGTTGTCCACATTCATCACGACTTCTGACACCATGGGTAAACAAACAATAGAGATAACCTCATGCCAACTGTCTACTACGTCTTCCGTTTCTTTTGTCAACATTTTACTAGGTTTTCTTTACACTTCCATTATTTCTAAATCTCACTAACGACAAAGGTGAGACTATCGTGAGATGGAACTCTTTTATCATTAAAGAATCCAGTGAATAGGTCTATTAGGATTCTAATTTCGTGCTATATACAGACCCAGAAACAAAATTTGGGCCACCTGAGTTTTCCAAATTCCAGTTGCAACATACTGCGCATGCTCAGAAACAAAATTTGGGCCACCTGAATTTTCCAAGTTCTAGTTATAACATACTGCGCTTGCTCAGAAACAAAATTTGGGCCACTTGAATTTTCCAAGTTCCAGTTGTAACATACTGCGCATGCTCAGGGACAAAATTTGGGCCACAAAAATTTTCCAAATTCCAGTTATTACATACTGCGCACACCGAGGAACAAAATTTGGGCCACTTGAATTTTCCAAGTTTCAGTTGTAACATACTGCGCATGCTCAGAAACAAAATTTGGGCCACCTGAATTTTCCAAGTTTGAGTTGTAACATACAGCGCACGCTCAGAAACAAAATTTGGGCCACCTGAATTTTCCAAGTTTCAGTTGTAACATACTGCGCACGCTCAGAAACAAAATTTGGGCCACCTGAATTTTCCAAGTTTCAGTTGTAACATACTGCGCACGCTCAGAAACAAAATTTGGGCCACCTGAATTTTCCAAGTTTCAGTTGTAACATACTGCGCATGCTCAGAAACAAAATTTGGGCCACCAGAATTTTCAAAGTTCCAGTTATAACATACTGCGCATGCTCAGAAACAAAATTTGGGCCAC
Source organism: Periplaneta americana (assembly GCF_040183065.1). Classification (NCBI taxonomy): domain Eukaryota; kingdom Metazoa; phylum Arthropoda; class Insecta; order Blattodea; family Blattidae; genus Periplaneta; species Periplaneta americana. The sequence continues at coordinate 14,453,626 of NC_091121.1, forward strand.
TTGAATTTTCCAAGTTTCAGTTGTAACATACTGCGCATGCTCAGAAACAAAATTTGGGCCACTTGAATTTTCCAAGTTTCAGTTGTAACATACTGCGCATGCTCAGAAACAAAATTTGGGCCACTTGAATTTTCCAAGTTCCAGTTGTAACATACTGCGCATGCTCAGAAACAAAATTTGGGCCACCTGAGTTTTCCAATTTCCAGTTGTAACATACTGCGCACGCTCAGAAACAAATTTTGGGCCACCTGAATTTTCAAAGTTCCAGTTATAACATACAGCGCATGCTCAGAAACAAAATTTGGGCCACTTGAATTTTCCAAGTTTCAGTTGTAACATACTGCGCACGCTCAGAAACAATAAATTTGGGCCACTTGAATTTTCCAAGTTCCAGTTGTAACATACTGCGCACGCTCAGATAATTCAGGTGGCTCAATTTTGTTTTTGGGTCTTACAGTCCATTGAATAAAAGATTTTCTTCAATAGCATAGTAATTCATCATTCAAAGTGTAATGCCATGAAACAGAATTCTGATTTGCAATAAATAAGGGTAGTTAGTAGATATCTTGGAGCAACAGTAACAAATATAAATGACACTCGGGAGGAAATTAAACGCAGAATAAATATGGGAAATGCCTGTTATTATTCGGTTGAGAAGCTTTTGTCATCTAGTCTGCTGTCAAAAAATCTGAAAGTTAGAATTTATAAAACAGTTATATTACCGGTTGTTCTTTATGGTTGTGAAACTTTGAGAGAGGAACAGAGATTAAAGGTGTTTGAGAATAAGGTTCTTAGGAAAATATTTGGGGCTAAGAGGGATGAAGTTACAGGAGAATGGAGAAAGTTACACAACGCAGAGCTGCACGCATTGTATTCTTCACCTGACATAATTAGGAACATTAAATCCAGACATTTGAGATGGGTAGGGCATGTAGCACGTATGGGCGAATCCATAAATGCATATAGAGTGTTAGTTGGGAGGCCGGCGAGAAAAAGACCTTTGGGGAAACCGAGACGTAGATGGGAAGATAATATTAAAATGGATTTGAGGGAGGTGAGATATAATGGTAGAGACTGGATTAATCTTGCTCAGGATAGGGATCAATGGTGGGCTTATGTGAGGGCGGCAATGAACCTCCGGGTTCCTTAAAAGCCAGTAAGTAAGTAAGTTAGTAGATAGTAGACAATTTTTCCTTTCACGAGGCTTTTAATACACATAGCCAACCACGTATAATACAAGATTAAGTTTTTCTATACAAATGTCTCTAATGCCAATATTAAATCCGTGTCTGCATTATCCTCGTCTGTCGTTCGGTATCATATATGTTAGCTTAGAAATTTATTAACGTCATTCATTATGCGCTTATATAGGTCCGTGGCCCGAGGTATCTTATTCTGTAACATCTGCAATTTCTGGTTATCATTCAGTTTCTTCCATTTTCTTGTCACTAGATGCCTTCAGTTGATTGAATTTATCATTCCGTCTAGTCAGCAGCATGGCTGAGGAAAGCAAATATAATTGCCGATTTGTTATATGTTAAATGAAATAATATTAACTGCTGATACATTCTTACTCATTACCTATTCACGTAATATTAATAGAAACATTGTTTGTGCTCTCATACAGGCGTACAACACTACATTGGCGATACCTTTGGTCACTATCATGACCTTTCATAAATCACATTACTATAATTTTCTATAATAAGTAGAATAAATAATATTGTATAAACCTGATAGCTGTTATTTCACTGATATGAAGAAAGAAGGTAGGGGTAGTTACGAGCAAGTAGCGAGAAATGACAACAAACTAGCTCTACTAGTTTGACAATACGTCCATTTTTATAGCATCGACTGAATTCGGTGTGGAACTAGTAGAAGACTGCAAGTGCTGGTCAAAAAAAGGATACTGTGCCCTGTATTGTATAACATTCCAATAGATGGAGTTTAGTGAGTTTAGTAAAAAATTGTGGGCAAAAACAATTCGTATACTAAGTCAATGCCAGAAATGTGGAGTGTGTGAAACTGCCAATCAGATTTGATCACAGTACCTTTGCGTTGTATAACACTCCAATAGATGGAGTTTAGTAAAATATTGTGGGCAGAAACAATTCCTATACTAAGTCAATGCCTGGAATATGGAGTGTGTGAAACTGCCAATCAGATTTGATCACTGTACCTGTGTGTTGTATAATACTCCAATAGATGGAGTTTAGTAAAAAATTGTGGGCAGAAACAATTCGTATACTAAGTCAATGCCAGAAATATGGAGTGTGTGAAACTGCCAATCAGATTTGATCACTGTACCCGTGTGTTGTATAATACTCCAATAGATTGAGTTTAGTAAAAAATTGTGGGCAGAAACAATTCGTACACTAAGTCAATGCCAGAAATATGGAGTGTGCGAAACTGCCAGTCAGATTTGATCACTGTACCCCTGTATTGTATAATACTCCAATAGATGACAGGTTAGTAAAAAATTGTGGGCAGAAACAATTCGTACACTAAGTCAATGCCAGAAATATGGAGTGTGCGAAACTGCCAATCAGATTTGATCATTGTACCCGTGTGTTGTATAATACTCCAATAGATGGAGTTTAGTAAAAAATTGTGGCAGAAACAATTCGTATACTAAGTCAATGCCAGAAATATGGAGTGTGTGAAACTGCCAATCAGATTTGATCATTGTACCCGTGTGTTGTATAATACTCCAATAGATGGAATGTAGTAAAAAATTGTGGCAGAAACAATTCGTATACTAAGTCAATGCCAGAAATATGGAGTGTGTGAAACTGCCAATCAGATTTGATCATTGTACCCGTGTGTTGTATAATACTCCAATAGATGGAATGTAGTAAAAAATTGTGGCAGAAACAATTCGTATACTAAGTCAATGCCAGAAATATGGAGTGTGTGAAACTGCCAATCAGATTTCATCACTGTACCCGTGTGTTGTATAATACTCCAATAGATGGAGTTTAGTAAAAAATTGTGGGCAGAAACAATTCGTATACTAAGTCAATGCCAGAAATATAGAGTGTGTGAAACTGCCAATCAGATTTGATCACTGTACCCGTGTGTTGTATAATACTCCAATAGATGGAATGTAGTAAAAAATTGTGGGCAGAAACAATTCGTATACTAAGTCAATGCCAGAAATATAGAGTGTGTGAAACTGCCAATCAGATTTGATCACTGTACCCGTGTGTTGTATAATACTCCAATAGATGGAATGTAGTAAAAAATTGTGGGCAGAAACAATTCGTATACTAAGTCAATGCCAGAAATATGGAGTGTGTGAAACTGCCAATCAGATTTGATCACTGTACCCCTGTATTGTTTAATACTCCAATAGATGACAGGTTAGTAAAAAATTGTGGGCAGAAACAATTCGTACACTAAGTCAATGCCAGAAATATGGAGTGTGCGAAACTGCCAATCAGATTTGATCACTGTACCCCTGTATTGTATAATACTCCAATAGATGACAGGTTAGTAAAAAATTGTGGGAAGAAACAATTCGTACACTAAGTCAATGCCAGAAATATGGAGTGTGCGAAACTGCCAATCAGATTTGATTACTGTACCCGTATTTTGTATAATACTCCAATAGATGGACAATTATTAAAAAATTGTGGGCAGAAACAATTCGTATACTAAGTCCCGTCGCTCTAATTTCCGGCAGCCAATCACGTTGCAGGTCGGCTACATTTAAACGTGTGCGTCTTGTGATTCGCCGATGAAGTTATAAAGCATTTCCTAAGGCTAGATAAATACTTAATATATAATCGCCCGCCATTTTGCATCTTTCGTTGGCGTTCGCAGAAAGCACACGAGGACGTTATTTGCCGCTCAATTATTTGCTGAATTACAGTGCGTTTGATTTAATATCATAGGAGCTACGACATGATAATGTTTAACGGTGTGGCAAATAGATCCCTCGTCTGGTAGCTCGGCAATGAAAGCACAAAAATGGCGAACGATACTACCTACCTAGACTGTATAGAGCCTTGACTTCCTGAAACGTAAGCAAAGAGGAGGAGTCACGCCGGGAATAACAGCGTCGCGACTATAATTCAATGCCAGATATATAGAGTGTGTGAAACTGCCAATCAGATTTGATCACTGTACCCGTGTGTTGTATAATACTCCAATAGATGGACAGTTTAGTAAAAAATTGTGGGCAGAAACAATTTGTATACTAAGTCAATGCCTGGAATAGGGATTGTGTGAAACTGCCAATCAGATTTGATCACTGTACCCGCACCTGGAGCGAACTACGGTCGAGATGGATTAGATACCTTGAAACTATATAGGCTTTGGTTTAGGACGGGGTTCATCTGTATAGCGACAGGGAACATTTTGCAATATTTTGCAAAATCACTGTTACTATATATGTCACTTAGTGTTGTGCTGTTAATCTGTTGTTATTCTTCAGATTTTTTTTTACTGGTAGTGTAGTTCCTGGTACAGATCATCTTTACAGATCATCATTCTTTCCACGAAGGAAATATATTTTCTATATAATGTGTATATTTAAGAAAGTATTATATTTGTCATGATTTCTAAGCGTAGTGTTGCTACTGGAGTACAGATACTTTCATTTCATTATTTGTAAAGAACTGTATGCATTTTTATAAAATAAATAAAACTGAATGGATACCAAATCAAGTCTCCATAGAATCCTAAGTTATGATACCTAGCATAAAACAAGAATTGAGGTCATAATAAAAATTTTGATTGGTTATTGTTTGTCTTTGCATCGCCAATTATCCAATAAATAATATTTTAACATTTCTTTTTCTTAAATTTGTGTCGGGACTGAAGACGTTAATACATTTATCAACTTATCATTATACCAAATGAAGGGTCCAGGGGAAAACACGTTTAGTCCAAATTTAGTAATTTTTATATTTTAATTAGATCTGGGAGTTAAAGCTGAATCTTCAAGATCCCCCATTTACATAGCAGAAAAACTCACTTGGTTCCACGGTTCAACATTAAAAGCATATTAAGGAAAGACGTACACAGGAAGAAACTGCTATTCTGAAGTCTGTAAACACTCTCTTAAAAAATTGGCAAAATGTGACTAAACGTGTTTTTTCCCCTGGATCCTTCAAGTGCTTTTACATTTTACCATTTGACAGAACACTATGAATGTATGGATATATGTGTATATACAGGGACATCATTTTATTTTTACTTCAATTTTTATTGTACCTGAGTTTTTTAATGTACTTCACTCCCACCCCTTCTACTAATGAAGTTCAACCGTCCTCCACACAGAACCAAGGCCACATATACAGTCATAGTAGCCTTGCGGTCATAGTAAACAGTACGTTCCAAAAATATGTTCGGGTTTTCCATTGACGAAAGAGCTTTCAATACTGAATCATTTTCGCACAGGTACTGTCGTCCATTTGTCTACGTCGTATCCCGGTTTCCCCCACCAGCTTTTATTCGCCAGCTAGTGGTTGGGCTGACTTAGCTCTTTTGTGAGAACATTAATTTCTGTTAGGAATTGGAAGTCTACGTAATATTATACAACTGTTTAAAATGACTTAAATAAAAGGGCCTCATTAAGTAATTAATTGTCACGTGATTTCCTCCTTTTCTACGACCCTACGACATAACCACTTGGACGGACAGTAGATAGTATGTCTGAGTAATTTTATCTTTTCGGATCGGGCAGAAGTGAAGATTGAATTTACAGTACGTAAGGTACTCTTTTATAGAGTAGGTACAGAATTATTTCAACATGAGTTACTAGTACGAAGAACGAAACTGGTAATTGGAATTAGGTGGAATAGTCTATAGTGCGATAATATTCACATTGGAACTGAAGCCTGTATCGAAATGAACGGCCACCATTTAAAAAACGTTTAAATATCCATATTATAATTATTTTTCAGTTTAACTTCATTCTCTATATTGTACGCTAATGTGCTGTAGACAGTATAATATACACTGCATAATGAATACGTCCACATGGACAGCTCAGTTCGTGAGTAAAAACACTCATTGTTAATACTGTACTGGATTTCGATTAAACAAAAACCTAATGAAAATGATCAAACTCAAAACCGCAATATTTCATAGTTTACGTAAATGGATGAACTACTTTTCTTCCCTCCTATACGTAGTAAAGTGATTTGTTTGTATATTACGCCAATATCATCGAACTCCAGTCGTGGAAGGGGGTAGCAAACGGCGTTGATCCAGAGGTATAGGCAAGTCAATATTAAAAATGTTAGTAAAAATAAAATGATGTCCCTGTACATACATATTCGTACATACAAAAACGTTTACACATGGAATGCTTTCGTAATGTGCCTTGTGTTTGTTTGAACTAATGTAATGTCTTATTAATTTATTTGCATATTGTTCAATATCTGTTCTTCCCTGCTTCATCCTTTGTATTGCTTTCTCTCTTCTCCCATTGCTGTTTTTTGTATAACGGCCACCCAGGAGACCGACAATACTCCAGGCCATAATTATACCAACTACAGCATCTAACACAAAATATACCGCCTCAAGTTTCATACTGTTTAATAATATATTCGCATTTAAGTTAGAAATAATTACGTTTCTTTGAGCATAAATAAATGGAAATTGTTTATAGCCAGCAACTATCGTAAATCACGCGCGAGACCTCAGCATGGCGAGATAGCATTCATTGTATCTCAACTTAACAGAATGCGTCTTTTGACTGGAACATGCTCGAACCCCTAACCCAGGGTTCTGCGACACAAATTAAGACGCGAGCAACATATGAGTAATCTTCAGACCATTTATTTTGCTTGAGTTTATCGAGGGTCGCACCTGGGATGTATCCATGCAGTTAGACTAAAATTGCCACATTGTGCGCTCTGTATGCGATGATTGTTCCAGTATGTCAAGTCATCTGGATGACATTCGTGTATCCTATGCTGACAGGCGGACCATTCTGCGTCAGTCTTGATAGAGCCAGATGCTCATCCCCAAACGAGACGATAAAATTCAGAGCCCGGATACTCTTCAAAATCCTGTATAAGTGTTGGAGACCTGTACTATTTATTTGGGTGAATATGAAACGATTCCATTCATATAACTTTTCAATAATAGTTCAAGAAAATCACACTAATACCATTGATTTACACAAAAATTTATTTCATGCGCAATATACAGGGTGTTTGAAAAGTAAAGAATAATTACTATTAAAACTGAATGAGAAGACTTTGCATAAAAAGCTCAAACACGTCAAAATTTCAATCGTTGTTTTTTTTTTCATTTAATTTATTATATTCCATAGATCTTACATTAGCAATGAAGCTTTTAGGTGTGGAACAAATCAAAATTTTACAATATTACAATTACAATTACAATTTTTACAATTTTTTTTTTAATTTTTAGTTTTACAATTTTGTAATTTTTTACAATTTTTTGGTGAGATGTAGTGAGATGAGGTGAGGCAAGAGGATTCGTAAAAAGATTACCTAGCATTTGCCTTATGGTTGGGGAAAACCTCGGAAAAAACCTAACCAGGTAATGAGACCAAAGGGGGTGAAATGAAGTGAGGCCTTAGACCATCCGGAATAATCTGAAAGAGCATATTTTTATTGCTGTGCAATAATTCATTTGCTTTTTTACAGTAACCTTATAGTCATGGTTACTATTGTAATGATTTTATTGATACACTAGCCGTACCCGTGCGCTCCGCTGCACCCGTTAGAAATAAATATAAAGTAATTACATAATTAAAATAGGACATTTGATCCAGGGAACATTCGTGTTTGATAGAAGCATAAATCGTTTAATATGTTACTTAATTTAAATTGTATTTAAAATATTAAAATGCGATCATTTTGATCCAGAGACCACTCATTTGGTGCAATGACAATTCCTTTAACATGTTTCTTAATTGTTATTACCAATTATTTTTGAAAAAGCGAAAATTAACAGAAAAATTTTGGCTACAGATTTATTATTATGTTTATATTATATTATATTATGAAAAAGTGTGTTGATAACGGATGTACTCGAATTAGAAAGTTTTTAATTTGTTGTGGGAGCTCTTGAATCTCAGGAGGAACAACTTTTACAACAGCGCAACATAATCTGCTTGGCTCATTACCCAATTTTTTTTGCATTGCATTTATTGCATATGTATTTTATGTATTTTAACACGATTCAATTGAGCATAGTTAGAATTTGAATTATAAAATAATGGATTGCTAAGCTAACGTACTATTACTGCATACTAAATCAATACACTCTCGTTGTTCGTTAATTCTCTGAGATAAAAATAAATATGTTCATAAACATTATTACAAGAAATACAGGAAATGAATATACAGAATAACCTATCAAGTTTTCTGTGCATAAGAAGCTATTTTAATATTACCTGTCCTCAATTCACTCACAAGTTACCGTAATAACATTATAGCATTATGTCCATCCAGAGAAACTACACTTTCCAATGATGAAATAATAATTTTATTAATTATACAAATCGGTTAATTTAGCTTCTGATATTACTTCACACAAACACAGAAACATTGTCTGTAGGCTATGTTTCATAGCTTTCGATTGTTGTGTCCAAGGCCCCTTATAGACGAAGTCATTTGTTTTTTATTTCAATACACTGCCTTCGATGGCAGTTATTTTAATTTATCTCATTAAATATCAGTCCTATCAGAATTTTTCAGAGAATAAAACTTATCAGAAATCATTTTTAAAGAAACTTTTGTTATGTAACATATTTCACAAAAATCAATAATAAGCGAGATATTTCGATTTATTTAATTCAGGCCCCCTTATAACCCCCCTTTTAAATAACGTAGTTTGAATTCCATATAGCCTATAATCTAAGTTACAACAAACTTAATTTATATTCCAATTTTCATCGAAATCAGTTCAGCCATTATCGCGTGAAAAGGTAACAAACATACAAACAGACAGACATACAAACAAAAATTTCAAAAAAACTATTTTCGGTTTCAGAGTGGTTAATTATGTATGTTAGGACCAATTATTTTTGGAAAATCGAAAATTACCAGAAAAATTTCGGCTACAGATTTATTATTACTATAGATTTCCTCAATCCTTGTGTTATGGAAGCAAATTCATAATCATGCATGAAATGTGGTATGATATACTATACTGTCCGGACTCAAGTGGATAATTATCATTGATGAGCAAAGAATACGAAGACCATGGTTATCGGAAGAAAAATAAAGAACGTAAACGTGCGAATTCTAAATGAGGCAGTATAGAGGCGTACTATAAACCAATAACATGAGCTGCTGACAGGAAGCCAAAAGGAGAATAGCAATGGCAAAGGAAGCTTTTAATAGAAAAATGAGAGTCTTGTGCGCATCTCCGGAAAAAGAACTAAGGAAGAGGCTAGTGTAAGTGCTTTGTGTGGAGTGTGGCATTGTATGGGGCAGAAACATGGACATTACGACGAAGTGAAGAGAAGCGACTAGAAGCATTTGAAATGTGGATATGGAGAAGGAAGGAGCTTGTGAACTGGACAGACAGAATAAGAAATGAAGCTGTGTTGGAAAGAGTGGGTGAAGAAAGAATGATGCTGAAACTGATCAGGAAGAGGAAAAGGAATTGGCTGGGTCACTGGCTGAGAAGAAACTGCCTACTGAAGGATGAACTACAAGGAATGGTGAACGGGAGAAAAGTTCGGGGCAGGAAAAGGTATCAGTTGATAGATGATATTAAGATACATGGATCATATGCGGAGATGAAGAGGAAGGGAGAAAATAGGAAAAATTGAAGGATGTTGGGTTTGCAGTGAAAGACTTGCCCTTGGCATAAAACAGTGAATGAATGAATGAATTAATGGTGAAATAATATAAAATTCAATTGTTGCGAAATTATTATCTATAATAATAAGCAAGTATATATCATACGATGAAAGAGTAATGGAACGGAGAAAAATTCTCTCCGGCGCCGAGATTTGAACCCGGGTTTTCAGCTCTACGTGCTGATCCTTTATCCACTAAGCCACACCGGATACCACCCTGGCGTCGGACAGAATCGTCTCAGATTAAGCTCCAACTCTTGGGTTCCCTCTAGTGGCCGCCCTCTGCACTACGTCATAGATGTCTATGAACATAGGACCGAAGTCCACGCATGTGCTGAGGTGCACTCGTTATGAGTGACTAATTGGCCGGGATCCGACGGAATAAGGGCCGTCTTAAATCACGAAGTGATTTACGCATATCATATGTTATTTTAATGTACCGAAGTACATATGATATTTCCATGCAGATATTCTGCGTCATCATACGATGAAAGAGTAATGCAACGGACAAAAATTCTCTCCGGCGCCGGGATTTGAACCAGGGTTTTCAGTTCTACGTGCTGATGCTTTATCCACTAAGCCACACCGGATACCACCCCGGCGTCGGACAGAATCGTCTCATAGATATCTATGAACGTAGGACCGAAGTCCACACATGTGCTGAGGTGCACTCGTTATGAGTGGCTAGTTGCAGAATATCTGCATGGAAATATCATATGTACTTCGGTACATTAAAATAATATAAGTATATATCAGCCTCAATATAATATATAGGCCTAGTTTGTGCGAGATCGTGCGTATTTGCTTGGTTTCCGCACAAAACCAATCCGCGGAAAGTCTAAAATTCCACATTCAGTATTCCCAACCTAACACTCATAGGCCTAACAATTTCCCTCTTCTTACTGCTTAAGTGACATATTGATTTTACTGCTTTAGGCTTTTAACATATTATTTTTAGAGACGTTCAATATAGTAATAATTATAAATTGGAAACTTACCACTGCAATTTCACCTAAATTGCACTGTTAATTATTGTTGTTAAAATATTAAAATGAAAAATAAATCATTACATAACCTTACCGTTTGTTTTAAGTTCGCATTTAAAGACTGGGGGGAAGAAAAGACAGACGTATATCACGGCCTGCTGGAGTATAGTAAACACAGAAAACATTTTAAAGCAACAATATTGAAGATAGATATTTTTGTTTTCCAAATTTGCCGTCATTGAACAGAAACCAAGATGGAGATTTCATTTCAACTAATTAGAAATTCCTCTTTCAGGTATGTAATAAACGATCTTCGCTCAAAATTATGTGCGATACACGAGCGGTATGTTTTCTTTCAATTCTCGGAAATTAAAAAAGCTCAACTACGTTTCGCTTTTTCAAACTTTTCCTCGAACATGAAAACTTCAACATATCGCTCTTGTAACCCATATTACTATTATTGTTCGTTTTAGTGTTTTTGAAAACTAGTTACAACTTTATTTTTCTTTCAAACTCTTTCTAAAAGAAAGTAAAATTGAGTTGTACGACGTAGAGTTTCCACACATCATCTAATATTTATAGCCATAAAATATGTACTACCCGGGTTTTGAACATGCAATTGCAGCATGTATTTAACCTAATTGCTTCGTCATAGTCTACGCTTCAGCCGGTTTCAATGACGTCTTCGGTAGAATGAAATGCTCCCCCACCCTCTCCCACGGTTATGGAAGGAACTACCCCTGAAGAATTTCTGTGTTCCACCCAAGTCAGATTTATTACTTCTCGTCATTCTCTGGGGTGGACATTTTTTTTTTTTCAGGAACGCATTAAATGGGTGTTGGGTGTTAGCAGTGGGGGTGGAAATCACTTCCATATGTGGGGCCCCATAAATCAAGCGGTACTTCCTCGTAAAAACTCGGGACATGTATTTGAGGTTTTTATTCTCGCGTAAGCATTCCATTAACCCGCGGAACTGGGCTTACATAATTGAAACTCTGCGCCTCTCTAGTTTACTAATTATGCATGAGGGAGCGCTGCATGCTGACACGGCGATTACGCCTATAGGACACGGCAAGAGGGAGTGATTCACTCTACACTACTGGTCACTAATTCACTTATGCGAGTACATTCACTTGTTTTTGTTCCACACACTCACCATACAGAAATCATTTATTTTATTACTTACTAGCTTAAATTAGCCGGCGTTGCCCGGGTTTTAAATTTTGGTCTATTTCTAAATAAACTGTTTGTTAGACGATGAAAGAGTAATGGAACGGAGAAAAATTCCCTCCGGCGCCGGGATTTGAACCCGGGTTTTCAGCTCTACGTGCTGATGCTTTATCTACTAAGCCACACCGGATACTGCCCCGGCGTCGGATAGAATCGTCTCAGATTAAGCTCCAACTCTTGGGTTCCCTCTAGTGGCCGCCCTCTGCACTACGTCATAGATGTCTATGAACGTAGGACCGAAGTCCACACATGTGCTGAGGTGCACTCGTTATGAGTGACTAGTTGGCCGGGATCCGACGGAATAGGCGCCGTCTTAAATCACGTATCTTTCATCGTATGATGACGCAGAATATCTGCATGGAAATATCATATGTACTTCGGTACATTAAAACAATATATATGATATACGTAAATAATTATGAGCCGAGAATTTCCATGTCCATTTCAGCATTTGATCTCTCTCACAATTTGTGGACATTTCTCATCAGACTGTTAAGCGGACACATGACGGACACTGTTGATGTGAACTGAGCACAACGCTGGTACTGCAGGACAAAATGTTCATTTATCCAAGCGCTCGCAACTCTTATTATGCAAATTTCGTAGCTTCATCCCTTATCCAAATACCCGAACGCTTTTACTGTGCAACTTTCTCCATTCTCTTGTCGTTTTACCCCTTTTCTGAAACTTACACGCTCTTGTTGTGTAAATTGTCCCTCGCTCCCTCGTCTACATTTAATGTGAGATAGACGCCGCGCTGTATTCTACAGGGAAGTTCACCCGACCTCCTCCACAGTCGAATTACAAGTCCGACTGGCTTTGCGTGCAGACGGCCTGTCCAATTACTGCGCACGCGTTCTGAGTTCCTTTTTTTAGGAGTACAGTGCCACATTTAATGTCTTTTCGAAGCTGCCTTCATAATGACACCTGCTGTGCCTTGCAATTAGTCAGTCATAGTCGAATAGTCATTCTCGTGAGTCATATTGATACAGTTACTAGATCGGTCAGTATGTCATAAGCCTAACTGAACCAGTAACTTGGAGAGTCATTCTGTTACGTACACCCAACCACTGACTTATTCTGTCAATCACACTGAATCTGTCACTCAGTAATTTCATTTCGCCACCTATAATAAATTATTCGGTCAATCGTACTCATATGTTCGCTCTTTTGTACTTAACTTTTCAATCAGTAGTACTCAACTGTTTGCTCAGTCATACTCAACTGTTCAGTCAGTCGTACTCAACTTTTCGGTCAGTCGTACTCAACTGTTCCGTCAGTCATACTCAACTGTTCCGTCAGTCGTACTCAACTGTTCCGTCAGTCGTACTCAACTGTTCGGTCAGTCGTACTCGACTGTTGGGTCAGTCATACTCGACTGTTCGGTCATTCGTACTCAACTGTTCGGTCAGTCATACTCAACTGTTCGGTCTGTCATACTCAACTGTTCGGTCAGTCATACTCAACTGTTCGGTCAGTCATACTCGACTGTTCGGTCAGTCATACTCGACTGTTCGGTCAGTCATACTCAACTGTTCGGTCAGTCCTACTCAACTGTTCCGTCAGTCATACTCAACTGTTCGGTCAGTCCTACTCAACTGTTCGGTCAGTCATACTCGACTGTTCGGTCAGTCATACTCAACTGTTCGGTCTGTCATACTCGACTGTTCGGTCAGTCATACTCAACTGTTCCGTCAGTCATACTCAACTGTTCGGTCTGTCATACTCGACTGTTCGGTCAGTCATACTCAACTGTTCCGTCAGTCATACTCAACTGTTCGGTCAGTCCTACTCAACTGTTCGGTCAGTCATACTCAACTGTTCGGTCAGTCATACTCAACTGTTCGGTCAGTCATACTCGACTGTTCGGTCAGTCATACTCAACTGTTCGGTCAGTCCTACTCAACTGTTCCGTCAGTCATACTCAACTGTTCGGTCAGTCCTACTCAACTGTTCGGTCAGTCATACTCGACTGTTCGGTCAGTCATACTCAACTGTTCGGTCTGTCATACTCGACTGTTGGGTCAGTCATACTCAACTGTTCGGTCTGTCATACTCAACTGTTCCGTCAGTCATACTCAACTGTTCGGTCAGTCCTACTCGACTGTTGGGTCAGTCATACTCGACTGTTCGGTCAGTCGTACTCAACTGTTCGTTCTGTCATACTCAACTGTTCGGTCAGTCGTACTCGACTGTTCGGTCTGTCACACTCAACTGTTCCGTCAGTCGTACTCGACTGTTGGGTCAGTCATACTCAACCGTTCTGTCAGTCGTACTCAACTGTTCTGTCAGTCGTTCTCAACTGTTAGCTCAGTCGCACTCAACTGTTCGGTCAGCCGTACTCAACTTTTGGTCAGTCGTACTCAAATGTTCGGTCTGTCATACTGAACTGTTCGGTCAGTCGTACTCAGCTGTTCGGTCTGTCATACTAAACTGTTCGTTCAGTCATACTCGACTGTTCGGTCAGTCATACTCAACTGTTCGGTCAGTCGTACTCAACTGTTCGGTCTGTCATACTCAGCTGTTCTATCAGTCGTACTCAACTGTTCGGTCAACCGTACTCAACTTTTGGTCAGACGTACTCAACTGTTCGGTCGGTCGTACTCAACTGTTCGGTCAGTCGTACTCAGCTGTTCAGTCAATCGTACTCAACTGTTCGGTCAGTCGTACTCAACTTTTCAGTCAGTCGTACTCAACTTTTCAGTCAGTCGTACTCAACGTTTTAGTCAGTCGTACTCAACTGTTCGGTCAGTCGTACTCAACTCTTCGGTCAGTCGTACTCAGCTGTTCAGTCAATCGTACTCAACTGTTCGGTCAGTCGTACTCAACTTTTCAGTCAGTCGTACTCAACTTTTCAGTCAGTCGTACTCAACGTTTTAGTCAGTCGTACTCAACTGTTCGGTCAGTCGTACTCAACTGTTAGGTCAGTCGTACTCAACTCTTCGGTCAGTGGTACTCAACTGTTCGGTCAGTCGTACTCAACTCTTCGGTCAGTGGTACTCAATTTTTCGGTCAGTGGTACTCAACTCTTCGGTCAGTGGTACTCAACTGTTCTGTCAGTCGTACTCAACTGTCCTGTCAATGGTACTCAATTGTTGTGTGGTCGTAATCAACTGTTCTGTCAGTCGTACTCAACTGTTCTGCCAGTCGTATTGGACTCTTCGGTCTGTCGTACTCGATTGTTCTGTCAGTCGTACTCGACTGTTCGGTTAGTCGTATTCGATCTTCGGTCTGTCGTACTCGACTGTTCGGTCAGTCATACTCAACTCTCCCGTCAGTCGCACTCAGCTGTTCCATTAGTTTATACCCAGTCACCATTTATAGCTTTTACTCAATGAACTGGACTAGCCTGAATGGTTAATATGACGGACTTCTGTAGAAGATAAATTATGTTCTATTACCCGGATATTCCGTGAGCAGTGGAGAGCTAACTTGTAAGACTATGAAGGGCGGATTTCCTTTCCCGTCTTCCTCATTCCACAGACGAGAATATCACCATTGGAGTTTAAAAAAAAAAAAATTCTTAATCACAGAAATATTAATGAGTAAAAATGAATTCACTTTCAGGGAGGTTCACATGACATACAGCGAGTCTTGAGGCCTGCGGAGGAAGTCATCAAATGATTCGTGACAGTCAGGTCAGAATTAAGAGATAATCAGTTGCCCACACGGGCTCCTACAGGTTTTTGCGCGCATTATCGTGGGTTCAACGCCCTGTCTCTGTATCTCGTGTCTAATCGAAGGCGAGAAGCATCACACAGACAGACACCCATGCCCGCGGCGGGGCTCGAACCATCGCTGGTAGCTGCCTGAACGCATTAATGACTTGTTTATGTAGGGGTATCCAACACTTCTCAAGCAGGGGGACGTTGCCGAGGTAATTGAAAAAGAAGTAGAGTACCATTTTGACCTCTCTGGTCAATACAGTCTGCTGCTGAACAAATCTTGATGATGATAGGAATAAGGATGGGAGTGAAGTGTCCCATACTCCCAACTTTTGTATCATTTCACTCGAATGCATTAATCCATGATCACCATTACCAACAGTATTATAATCCTAAGGAGCACTCGGTAGCTTCAATAACTCATCATCACTACCACCCATACCTCATCACTACAGTTTGATTCACGAGGATTTACAGTCCCTTACGGAATTTAAAAGTCATGTTGAATATCAGATAAGTTTTGTGAAATTGTATCAAATAAATCAGTATTTTATTTTTTCAGTCAATCACTTATCATTTATCAATGACAGAAAATGATTCTGTTACATCAAAAGTACAATTGTTAAAGAATCACGAATATTTTCGACTTTCATAGAAGTCATCTTCAGGTGATATTTTGACAAAAAAATATTTGAAAACTAGGTGAATATTTAAATACATTTAAAACACTTGTAACTGATCTGACCATGTGTGCTTTACATAAATTGGTTTTAAAATAACATACAGAAGAGAGAATCTTCCATTAGTCATAATTATGATACAATAATGCAACGTGCTTAGAATATATAATTAAAATCGTTTAAACATTTTCTTAAAATTGTTGACTAGAGTTATTCAGTATGACGTAGGAAGACTATATGAAGTGAAATGTGAAGAATTCACAGTCTATTCGCCGTGGTGGGAGGCGTTTTGTAAAAGTTGTACATTGAGAGTTTCCAGAGTGATAAGTGATTGACTGAAAAAATAAAATACTGATTTATTTGATATAAGTCCCTTACGGAGCTCATTTCCGAAGACATTCTGAGCGAAAAATGTCCTATAAACATTTGTCCTAATCTCAATAATTTCATAGTTACACTAATTTGAAGTTGTTTGTAAAATACCATTTTCTTCAGTTTTAAGGGTAAAGGAATATTACAGATAAATAATGAACTATTCAGGAGTATCATTTCTTTAATTAGCTAGTATTCTGAAGCTAAAAATGTGTTGTGAATTCCATAGTTGCTTCGTACAGATTTTTTTTTTTTTTTTTTTTTTTTTTTTTTTTTTTTTTTTTTTTTTTTTAGCTACATAATTACATTTTGTTACACATTTATCATCACTATTGTTACAAATCACGCCACTCTTGTAAATTCTTTAAGACTAGACATTAGGATGCATAATTAAATGTAATTTTTTGTGGTTATTTAACGACGCTGTATCAACTACGATAGAGTGTTAGTTGGGAGGCCGGAGGGAAAAAGACCTTTAGGGAGGCCGAGACGTAGGTGGGAAGATAATATTAAAATGGATTTGAGGGAGGTGGGATATGATGATAGAGAATGGATTAATCTTGCTCAGGATAGGGACCAATGGCGGGCTTATGTGAGGGCTGCAATGAACCTCCGGGTTCCTTAAAAGCCAGTATGTAAGTAAGTAAGTAAGTAAGTAAGTATCAACTACGAGGTTATTTAGCGGCGATGAGATTGTGGTAGCGAGATGATATTTGGGGAGATGAGGCCGAGGATTCGCCATAGATTACCTGGAATTCACCTTATGGTTGGAGAAAACCTCGGCAAAAACCCAACCAAGCGGGGATCGAACCTGCGTCCGAGCGCAACTTCAGACCGGCAGGCAAGTGCCTTAACCGACTGAGCCACGCCGGTGGCCTAATAAATGTAAATGCAAAGAATCAAGTTCGTAAAGTATGATTTGTGACAATTTTTGTGATAAGTGTTTAAGAACGATGTCATTTTAGTTAAAAAAAGGTAAAGGTATCCTCGTCACATACCATGAAGGCACATGGGGGCATGGGGTTATAGCCCCATGCTTCCCGTGACCTCGGCACTAGAATGAGGTGGTGTGATCGGCACCACGCTCTGACCGCCTTTTACCCCCGGGAAAGAAATTTTATAGGAGGCTGAGTGAACCTCGGGGCCGTTCTGTCCTTTTAGTTAAAAATTGAAAAAAATAAATAAATAAATAAAATCTGTACAAAGCAATTAACAAAACATTTTTGCCTTCAGAACACAGCCAATTAAAGAAATGACACTTCTGAATAGTTTATTGTCTATTTGTAATATTTTTCTTACCCTTAAAACTAAAGAAAAAAAAGTATTTTACTAAGAACTTCAAATTAATGTAATTTCGAAAATATTGAAATTAGGACAAATGTTTATATGACATTTTTTTCTCAGAATATCTTCGGAAATAAGCTTCGTAAATGACGATAAATCCTCGTGAATCACCCTGTATAATCCTTATCTCATTACTACCAACCTTATCTCATTATCACTCTTGCCAGTAACTCATTATGATTCGTTCCCAAATATAATAATTATTATTGCCATACCTCATTGTGACTACCATCATTTCCACCTGTATCTCTTTATCACTACTGTCAGCACCTCATAGCTATCATCAATAGCTGACCTTCACAAACAAATGATTATTATTTTACAGTCTTTGTTATCGCAGAAATACGTTCTTCCTAATCTTCAGCGTATTCCGAATCTCACCGGACCGGTGGACAACAATGACGTCACGTTGCAGAGGAATAGGAACAAAACTGCTGGAAGGATCGATGGCTGTCATGGCGACTGTGTAAGTTCTTATCTGTGCTACGCTAGCAAAATTTTGCGAAATTTCCGTACTGCCATCCCGTTCAAAAAAAGAGATCATAAACAACTTATTTCTTGAACCGGTAGTAATAACTGGTCCGTTGACATGTTCGCTCATAAGCCATTAACATATTGTTCTTATGTTGTGCTCATTACAAACAATACAGCAGAACACACCGCCATGACACAACAGTGCACGATGTCATTCGTCTGCTAATTCCCGCCCTATACAAGAACCAATCAGATTCACTGATGGCGGCTGATGGAGACTGCCACCACCTCTGCAAGCTGATGGCACCGGTGCGACACCGGTGGAGTATCAATGACGTCATCGGTGAAATTCGGAACACCGTGATGCCATCGGATTGCTCACCGGTGAGATTCGGAATACGCTCCTTGCATTCAATGTCTTTATTATGATACCAAAACAATATTGTCCATGCTTGCTTGTGAACGTCTAACAGATGCAATCTGTCTAACACATCTCGTTGTTACTCATGATAGCTGTGACTTTCGTGTTACGCCATAGTCGGAGGTTTCGTTTACAAACCACAGTGCAGCCCAAATCCTAGCTGAGCGGTCACTGGAGAGTGACGTCATAGTGATAACCGTCTTGTAGTTGACTGGCAGGACATCCCTGTTTACAAACTCTCATAGAAATGAGGGCGCAGTTGCGTCACAGTGTGCTTCCCGGGTTCATCGACTGGGGAAGCGGTTCGAAGCGGGATGGGCTCACTGTATATGTTAGAATATAGTTTAGTATGCGATATATTGTAACTGTGATAATGCAAATTTAAAATAAAACATTCTACGAGGTATACTTCAGTTTTGTGTGTGTGTGCTGTACTTTGTAAATTTGTAGAGCCATATTCATAGACATTCTTAGCGCGGGCTTCCGGTGGATGATCAGCGAACTAACGTTTTTCGTATTTACTTGGATAAAAAGTAATGGCAACAGTTCGATATTTCTGACATGGCTTTATTCACAGGGGTACAACATTTACGTACCTTCTATATATTGTGACAGCGACGTGAGATTCGAACTCACGACCAGCGTCCCGCAAGAAAGCAGATCGCGCGGAGCACGGAGGGACGGCGCGCGGCGGAGAGTAGTGGGGAAAGGGGCCTACACGCGAGGGGAGGCTGCGCGCGCAGCTGCTACTTAACGCAGTGAATGGGGAACGGACCTTCCCGACTATTCCAGAAGTGCGTCGAAGTGGAGATATCCAGATAATTCTCTACACACCTGTAGAAATTTCTCGCAACTATGATTTTGCTATAAAAGAAGAAACGCCAGCGAACTCGAGCAGAGTTTTCAGTTATTCAGTCAGTGAGTAAGCCAGAGCAAGCAAGCCAGTCTTGTGTACCGGAGTTCGACTCGAGTGTGCGTCCGCAACTGTATCAGCATCCGAAGGCCTGAGTTCGAGTGCAGTGGACCGCAGTTGGAGGGACCTGAGTTCGAGTGCAGTGGACCGCAGTTGGAGGGACCTGAGTTCGAGTACAGTGGACTGTCTCTGAAGGTCTGTGGTTCGAGATACTGTGAACTCGAGTGACTGAGCTGGAAGAACTGTGAACTGAGAACTGATAGTTCTGATTTGTAAATAGTGCTTTGTAAATATTAGTTAAGATTAACAGTTCATTGTTGTTCGTACTAGTCCAGGTAAATTGTCATTGTCGTCGGTGGAGTGCTATAACGAATGCTGTGTTGAGTGAAAATCCAATTGTTGACGAGAGCGGTTAAGGTGAATTGTAGAAAGGAATTATTGTTGGAAGAATAAATCCTATTGTTGAGTTGAAATAAATTCACAATATCTATATAATCGCCCCCCCTTATTTATTACCTTTTGCCAAATGTTTGGAAGGCGTCGTACACCATCAACGCGTCCATCTTTGTTGATGTTCCGTATTGACCGCCCTAAAGCACGGATAAGTTCATCTCTGGTATTGTACCGGGTCCCTAGCAGTGGTTCTTTCACTTTGGTGAAAAGATCGTAATCGCATGGATTATATCGGGTGAGTACGGAGGATGTTCCAGAATCTCCCATTGCCAGCGACGCAAGAGGTCCTTGACAGCAGCAGCGATGTGACTCTTTGCATTATCATGAAGAATGATGGGGTTCTGTACCCCCAAGTGTCGTCGTTTTCTCCTGAGGGCTGGACGAAGGTGGAGCTGCAGGAACCTGCAGTAGTAGTCCGCATTTGCCGTCTGCCTTGGAGGTACAGCGTGGTGCAGTATTACCCCATCAATGTCATACGCCACAATGAACATCACCTTCACAGCACTTCCAACAAGGCCTTCCCGAAACGCTTTAACCCATCGTGCAACTGTGCGATATGGCAACGCTGCATCGCCACATGCTTCACGCAGTCCCTGAAAACATTCTTGTGCACTATGACCTCGTGCCACTTCAATTTTGATCCAGGAACGTTGCTCTAGTTTTGTAAACATGATCTTAGGGCGCTCGCACTATCCCTATGAAAGTCAACGTTCTACACACTGCAGTAGATTGACAGAGTACTGTCGCCGCTGGCTACACTAACTCATCTAACAGTCCTTGTTCATGTCCATACAGCTGGAAACTCTCGAACGCACCATCGTCACGTGGCAGCAGTGTTGTCATTACTTTTTATCCAACCTATGTATAAATCAGCGTTAGCGATATGATGTGATATGAATCCTGTACAAGTAATCAATATCGACTAGTTACTTGTACAGAATTCATATCATGTATCATATCATACATATAGCTCAACTGATGAATGATCGTTTGCGTTTGTAAATTTAATAATCTGATTGGCTATGTATTGTATACTTTTAGTAGAGCCATCGATGTAGCTCCGTCGGCAGACTCGCTGGGCTGCTGATCCGGAGCTGCGTTCGGGCTTGGGTTGGATGCCCCTTTGGTCTTTGGTTTCTCCCGAGGTTTTCCACAGCCGTGGGACTGAACCCGGATGGTGTATGGCGAGTCCTTGGCATCAACCCCTTTGATTAGATTACCTCCCTTTGATTTGATTACCTACTTGGATTTTGTCGAGGTTTTCCCCAAACCAAAAGGCAAATGCCGGGTAAAATTTGGCGAATTCTCGGACCTCACCTCATCTCACTACATCTCGCTAAAATATTATAAAAAAATTGCACAAAATTGTAAAAATTGTAGAAAATTAGTAAATTGTAAAACTATAAAAATTTGTAAAAATTGTAATTGTAATATTGTAAAATTTTGACTTGTTCCATATCTTAAAGTTTCATTGCTCATGTAAGATCTATGGAATAAAATAAATGAATGAATATCATATCATATCATATCATATCATATCATATCATATCATATCATATCATATCATATCATATCATATATCATATCATATCATATCATATCATATCATATCATACCATACCGCTAATACTGGTTTATGAATACGAAAAACGTTAGTTCGTTGATCATCCACCGGAAGCCCGCGCTAAGAATGTCTATGAATATGGCCCTTAGTGACGAATGAGTGTGCTAAATAGTGAGTTAATGACTGAAAAAGCGAGTTGCGGATGATTAAATGAGTGAGTTTGTGAATGACGAATGTAGAGGTTAGTGTGTAATATAGTTAATGTGCGAATCATAGCCTAAGTTTGTATGAGTATAAGTTAGCGAGCTAGTGTGAGTGTGTAAAGTAATAACTTAGTGAATTAATAAGTGAGTGACTGATGATTGAATTATGATGAATCAATGAATTTGTAGATGACGAGTGAAGAATTAGACTTATTGTTAGAGAGTGAAGTTGTTAGTGTATGAGAGTTAATGTGAGCGATAAATTTGTATGCATGTGAGTTAATGAGTTAGTGTGTATTTGAATGAGTGTGTAAAGTAGTAAGTTACAGAGTTAATAAGGGATGATTAATTATTGTGTGATGAATCAGTGAATTTGTGAGTGACGAGTGAAAGTTTAGAATGGGAAGAAGTTAGTGTGTGAATGATAAGTTTGTGTGCATATGAGTTAGTGAGTTAATGTATTAGTGATGAATGAGTGTGCTGAGGAGTGAGTTAATGAGTTAATAAGTGAGTTATGGATGAGTTAATGAGTGATGGATGATTGTGTCATGAATCAATGAATTTGTGAGTGACGAGTGAAGGTTTAGAGAGGGATGAGTTTAATGTGTGAGTGATAATTTAGTGTGGGTATGAGTTAGTGAGTTAATAAGCCTATATAAGTCTGAAGTAATGTTTTAGTGAATTGAGCCGTTCAGAGCAGAAGTGGTGCAAGTCAAAATTGGATAATGAAGTTTAAAGTAAAAATTCTGCAAAATATAGCGCAAAGTAGCAATTAAAATGTCCTTCGTGCTATCCATTCACTACTAACAGTTTAAATAAATTGAACATTAATTGCTACTTCGCGCTGTATTTTACAGAATGTTTACTTTAACCTCATTACCCATTTTTGACTTACACCACTTCTGCTCTGAACGGCTCAATTAATAAATGTGAGGGATAGTTGAGTGAGTGATGAGCCAGTGAGTTTGCGAGTGATACGTGAAGAATTACAAAATGAAGACGTTAGTGTGTGAGAGAATGTGTGAATGATGAGTTAGTTCTTGTGTTAACACGGAAAATAGTAATGCCTTTGTGTTGAATGAATGTGTGATAAATGGATTAGTACGTGAGAAATGTACGACTTTAGAAATAAAGTAATAAATAAATTGGTTAACAAATAATTTTATGATAAAGGATGAATAGTAATTCTAACACTTTTTGAGTGTTTAATAAGGTGTGAGTTAGTGCCGGTGACTTTGTAAGTGAGGTTGAGTTTGTAAAAGAACAGTTATGATTCACTGAGTGATGAAGTAGTATGAGATTGATGAGTTATGAGTTAGGGAATGTTTTAAAGTGCTGGTGAACAACAGAGCAAGCTTGTTTGTGAGTGTTTAATAAGGTATGAGTTAGTGCCGGTGAGTTTGTAAGTGAGGTTGAGATTGTAAAAGAACAGTTATGATTCACTGAATGATGAAGTGGTATGAGATTGATGAGTTATGAGTTAGGGAATGTTTTAAAGTGCTGGTGAACAACAGAGCAAGCTTGTTTGTGAGTGTTTAATAAGGTATGAGTTAGTGCCGGTGAGTTTGTAAGTGAGGTTGAGATTGTAAAAGAACAGTTATGATTCACTGAATGATGAAGTGGTATGAGATTGATGAGTTATGAGTTAGGGAATGTTTTAAAGTGCTGGTGAACAACAGAGCAAACTTGTTTGTGAGTGTTTAATAAGGTGTGAGTTAGTGCCGGTGAGTTTGTAAGTGAGAATGAGTTTGTAAAAGAACAGTTATGATTCACTGAGTGACGAAGTAGTATATGAGTTTGATGAGTTATGAGTTAGGGAATGTTTTAAAGTGCTGGTAAGCTAGCTTGTGAGTGACAGTTCTGTACAATCTTCCAAGAAGGCCGCCCGACCTTGAAGCGCTGCCAATTGATACTGGCGATATCTGCAACAATGAAGCGTATCTCACGGCGCAGGAAGCACCGGCAGCTGGTGATACGCAGAACGGAGTACAGTCCCCGCCAAGAGTCGACGAAACTATGTAATTAAACGCAGTAATTGTCTGCGGTTTGTGGCGTGCCTAACCGCGATAAACAAGCAACCAGTGTTCCGCGACCCACATATTGCGATCAAATAACTAACATTGCATCACTTTGGAATATCGATGTTAGTACGCAGGAGTTTCTTTGTGACTAACAACTTCGAAGGAAACCACAATTGGCTTGAATTTTCCAACATATTATTTTTCTTCTTTAAGTATGACGACTTGATTTTAAAAACTTAGGTCATTACGTTTCGTGAATATCGAGACAACTGGCGTCAGCATCCGAGGCGTATGTCTAGCACTAGAATCCCTCGTGCAATCCTGCATTACCAACTTAGAGGCAGGCGATCAACTGGACGTCCAATGAAGAGATGGGCTGAAAACTTTTGTGGACCGTAACAGTCCTTCTGAGACTATAACCTGTATGGCTGATGATGATGGTGATGTTGATGATGATGATGACATTTCGTGAATATTTATTTATTTATTTTAGTTGGTAGAGATAACGCCATCAGGCCTTCTCTTCCCCTCTACCGAGGGATTACAACTACAATATTAAGAATACTTACTTACTTAGTTACTGGCTTTTAGAGAACCCGGGTTCATTGCCGCTCTCAGATAAGTCTCCCATCGGTCCCTATCCTGAGCAAGATTAATCCAGTCCCTACCATTATATCCCACCTCCCTCAAATCCATTTTAATATTATCCTCCCATGTAAATCTCGGCCTCCCCAAAGGTCTTTTTCCCTTCGACCTCCTAACTAACACTCTATATGCATTTCTGGAGTCACTCATACGTGCTACATGCCCTGCCCATATCAAACGTCTGTATTTAATGTCCCTAATTATATAAGATGAATACAATGCGTGCAGTTCTGTGTTGTGTAACTTTCTCCATTCTCCTGTAACTTCATCCCTCTAAGCCCCAAATATTTTCCTAAGAACCTTATTCTCAAACACCCTTAACCTGTGTTTCTCTCTCAAAGTGAGAGTCCAAGTTTCACAACCATACAGAAGAACCGGTAATATAACTGTTTTATGAATGCTGTCTTTCAGTCTTTTTGAAAACAGACTGGATGACAAAAGCTTCTCAACCGAATAATAACAGGCATTTCCCATATTTATTCTGCTGTTAATCTTCTCTCTAGCGTCATTTATATTTGTTACTGTTGCTTAAAATTATTTGAATTTTTCCACTGTTTGGAAGTAAATCCGCCCCCAAACAATCTCGTTACTTGCTTGAAATAAAATTGCTGTTTTTTCCCTAATAGTTAGTGGATTTCCTAGTCATCCGCATAGACAAGCAGCTGATGTAACCCGTTCAATTCCAAACCCTCTCTGTTTTCCTGGACTTTCCTAATGGCATATTGTAGAGCGAAGTTAAAAAGTAAAGGTGATAGTGCATCTCCTTGCTTTAGCCCGCAGTGAATTGGAAAAGAGTCAGACAGGAACTGACCTATACGAACTCCGCTGTACATTTCACTGAGATACATTTTAATTAATCGAACTAGTTTCTATGAATAATTGATGTACTGGGCCTTATACACCCATTTTTCTCCAATATCTATGTAATACAAAAAATCTTATCAGTAGTCGATCTATTACGCCTAAAACCATATTGATGAGCTCCAATAATTTCATCTACATAGGGTAAGGTTGCCTATATCGCACCACTTTAGCATTTATGATTTTTATTGAACAATACAGTTTTTATTTTTTACATTCCTTTACAGAGATACATTCCCAGAACATTTACCTTTCATTTAAAAAAGAATCCTTGAATTTGATTTAATATTTTTTTAATAAAATGACATTTTCGAAACACTTGTCAATGGTGCCATTTAAGGCAACTAGTTTCCTAAATAGCACCTGCGGTTTCTTAAATCGCACCTCTTTATCTGCAGGGAACAGGATGAAGGAAAGCTTTTAATATCGAACATATTGAACAGTATTTAAATGAATAATGTAATAAATGCAAATTACAAGTTTATTGAAATTAATGAAAGAGAATAACGCATCTTCAAATGAAATTGAAAAAATAGAGCGTAAATTACGTAACATGTAAACTTTCTGAACGCGTTTTTTATTGTTATACATTTGCCATGTGCTTCACCAGGCAGTTCAAACTGTAAACTGCGTCACTTTTTCTCCACGATTATCTCGAAGCCACCTAAGAACTGCTTCATGATATAGCTGTCTGAAATGATCTGAAGATAGAAACATCTAAAGGCTGGGCCTATGAGTATTATGACGAGGAAGCTGAAAGAGGAGCACACCATTTTCCCGGATAATCTAGCTTCTAAATTTTTGGAATGGGTCGTATAGGTGGACATACAGAAGCAGCACTTTTTTCAATGGCAGGTTTGAGTGGCAAATAAAATGTTTGAGCTATTCGACAAATAGTTCACTAATGTAACCTGACTCAGAGCAAACAAATAACGATCCTGGAGAGCACCAGCTGATAATGAAGGGCGTTTAAAAATTATCACAGGTCGCACAAAATACCTGGTGCGCTTGTACAACACACACTTGTTGTATTAACGCCCTTTTCACCACTTGACATTGCACCCACCTGATGCATTCCTA
This sequence comes from Periplaneta americana, assembly GCF_040183065.1. Taxonomy (NCBI): domain Eukaryota; kingdom Metazoa; phylum Arthropoda; class Insecta; order Blattodea; family Blattidae; genus Periplaneta; species Periplaneta americana. The sequence continues at coordinate 14,480,337 of NC_091121.1, forward strand.
GTTCAGTTAAAAATTTTGAGGCCTTCTTTTGTACGGTTAGAATTGCTACAGGTGCTCATATCGCACCGGTGCGAATCAGGCACCTACAAAGTGGTGCGAATTGAGAAACTATGCCATAAGTTATTATTTCCTTCGTTCTAGCCTATAATCACTACATGTTCGAAAATCCTACTAAGTTAAATGTTCCTTAATATCTCTTTAAACGAATAACATCTTAAGATTATGGATTTTTTTGTATACAAATCCGTTATTTAGTTACAAAATGTTAGCTAAATATACATCCACCTGAGCGATTATATTGAATACACTATCACCACGATGCTGACACAAAGAAGTGGCAGAAATCAAGTGACATGGTGGAAGTTCATATGGTAGATTGTAACAATACCACTAGATGCCACACTACTATAGTAATTTGTTTTAAACTAGCAAGGGTGCGATTTAGGAAGTGGTGCGATTTATGCTACTCTTACCCTATGGAGTTAATGTTGTCAAAAGAATATTGGACAACATTTTGTACGTCGGGAATGAACAGAGTTGGGAGAAAATTCAAAAGAGAGGAAATTCTCCGGCTTTTACCTCTCAGTTCGAACACTGGCTGCACTTCCTCAAATACTCATTATCGGACTATGTTTATATATGACATTTTTTGCTCAAAATTATCTATAGATCTGCTTTCTAAAGCGCTGGTCAATTTCGTATGCTTCATGAACCACTGAATAACGGATCTTTGTGGAAGTGCAGTTAACTGTATAAGAAAAAGTTTATGTAGATATAGTCATCTTTCTCGGATTAATGCGAGATAAGAAAAACAAGGAATTTTTATGCCAGTGCATTTCACAATGCAGAAACAAGCTGCACTAGTGAGGGTCATTCAACTGTTTGAATAATGAAATACATGTATAGCAACAGATTCTCGTTAGAGCTGTCGTGATTTCAGGTTGAACCGATAATTAAGCCCCGCTTGTCCCCACGTCCATATCCAAGTTGTTTCCTAGCAACGACGGTGCGACGAACACGTGCGTCTGGAGTCACTGGGCCGCAATGTCGTGACGCCGGGGCGTCACGAGGCGTCATTTGCATATTATCTTCAACTGCGGCTATCGCACTCAAAGTAAGAGAAACGGCGAGCTTTAAGGCGAGGTACTCCCGTCCCTAGGGACGCAGACTCGCCCAGAAGTGTGCCACAGTGGCTATGTCTTCGTACTTTGGTGTTTGCATCAGTAACTTTAAGAATAAATCTCTGAAGTTGAAGATGATTACCTGGTTGGGCTTTTTCCGAGGTTTTACCCTACCGTAAGGCAAATGTCAGGTAATCTATGGCAAATCCTAGGCCTCATCTCGCTATAGGGTAGACCAGAGTAATTGTAAACACTTTTCACTGATTTCAAATAGGCTATATTTTAACATTACACAACCCTCAGAAATGGCCAGCATGACTAAGAAATGTTGTGTTATTTTTAGATCTTTATTTTCCCTGAAAATGGGTTTAAAATAATAAGGTTGACCTTTTTTCAGCTTTTAATTGCTATTTTGCAATTCATTTTGAGTAATTTTCAGAAAAGTCTATGAATATGTTAGAAATTTATTTTTTCAGTCGTTGACTTTACTACTTTATATATTTTGTTATGTGTTAACCTTTACATAATAAGTTGTGTGATGTATGAACGTTTTCGTTGAGCATGTCAACATCATCAGATACACTCTGTCATTTTACATACAGACGTCTCAATAGGGCCTCCTCAGAGCACTTCCTCCTCTCTCTCTTTTTTAATGTAAGAGTGGAACAAGATGCGGGACCAGTTCGTGTATCTCCGGATGACGTCATTGGCCGCGACGTTTGAATAAACATCTGCAACCGTTCCGATGTTGTCTCCATTTCCGAGGAAAGGATGTCCTTATTACCGCATATGTATGAAGAAATAAAAGCTTTCATAGTTACATGAAATTGTGGGAATCGCAAGTGTCAGTGGGTAACTGTTACTACTTCATTAATCTAAAATTGTTACCTAATTTGAATCAAGACCAGTGTAACATAGTAAAGCACTGAAGGATTTGAGAAAAGAATTTGAGACCAGATTTAAGATTTGAATAATTCTAATTTAAAATAATTGTGGATTTCTGAGATGTTTTGGTTATTGTTAATTATTGAAACAATTACGAAACATTATTTAACTATTATTGTAATTGATATATTAATATCGACGTGTCGTAAGAATACGTACCTTAACAACAAACAAGTTTAATTGTAATTTAATTATTATTATTTTATTTTATTTTATTAAATATAGTATAAACTTAAAACAAAGAAAGATACCACAAACCACTTACTAGAAATGAAGTACTGTTGTTGTCTAGTCAACTGTCCGAAGACAGGTGTGAACCTCACAAATGATACCAACAAGGCACCACTTATGAGGCAACTAGGCCAGGAGATAATGGGATAGGGTGGCCAGTTCCTTGTGCTTAAATAATTACGTAATATGTATGGTTCTTCATGCTTCAGATCCCTTCGTTTTATTTATTAATATGTAACTAGAAAATAAATTTATTATTATTATTATTATTATTATTATTATTACCGCAAACTACTTAAGAAATTTTATTCCTTCCGAAAACAACCGCCTATTGTGACAGTACAACTCAAAAGTGCAGCTTTGTATCATTTCTCCCGCGACAGTTACAACTTAGCTCGCTCATGCGTGTGACATGAATCAGATCGGCTATCTTCGGGTACTGCGTTTATCTCTTCAGCTGACTACGTTATCTACACTAGCTCTTTGTAACAACTTTTATGCGTTGGCCTTGAGACGCCTGTTTTACAATATCAATACTCTCAGTGTTATCTACACAATCTACACATACAATACATGTTTATTTAGTATTTTAGTATTTATTTATTTAACCTGGTAGAGATAAGGCCGTCAGGCCTTCTCTGCCTCTCTACCAGGAGATTCCAACTACAATATCAACAATAAAATTACAATTAGTATTAAATTTACAATTACAATTACAAATAATATTACAATTAGTATTAAATTTACAATTACAATAAAATCAAAGTACGAAAAGGTTACCTGAATAATTAAAGCTAGATAATTTATCATAGAGAAACAAAGAATATTTTATATTTACTGAATTACAAATTAAATCTAGAATAACAAAATTGTATAGTGATGAAATTACTGAATATTGAAATATTTTGTGATAGATTAAAGAAACTATTTACAAGTAATCAATTACTGACCAAGTGCCTAGTAAGTTTTCGTTTGAATTCAGTTTTATTTCGACAGTCCCTGATGCTAGCAGGTAGCGAATTCCAGAGTCTTGGCAGGGCTATTGTGAAAGAAGATGAGTATGAGGAGGTGCGATGGGATGGTATTGTTAGTATTGTTTCATGACGAGAGCGTGTGTTCAGATTATGGTGGGAAGAAAGGTAAGTGAAGCGAGACGACAGGTACGAAGGAATAGAAGAGTTCAAGATTTCGAAGAGAAAGAGAAGTGAATGTAAATTTCTTTTCTTATCTAGTTTAAGCCAACCTATTGCTTCCAGGGATGGGGTAATATGATCATATTTACGAACATTGCTTACAAAACGTACACACAAATTATGAGCACGTTGAAGTTTCATTTTGTTGTCGCTGGAGAGGTCAGTCAGTAAAATGTCCGCATAGTCGAAATAGGGAAATGCAAGTGTCTGCACAAGGGACTTTTTTAAGCAAGAGGGGAGATGAACATTTATCCTTTTTAGCACATGGATAATAGAATATACTTTTCTGCAGGTTTCTGTGATTTGCATCTGTGATGTTTACTATCATATGGGGATAAAACCTATTAAAAATTATATGAATTAGTTTTATACTGTTCAATTGTGGATACCCCAAATGTCAACAATTAAAATATACTTATATTATCATGGATATATTCTTTGCAAGTCATCACATGTGAACAATATTATGAACGATGTAATGATATGAGACTAAAAGTGAGATTAAAATATAAAAATGATGAGCTAACTCTATTCAATGCTTTACTATGCATGCGAGGATTTGCAAATTACAATGTTTTGTTACAAGGTATTCACTTTTCCATATCATGGTGTAAGATTCTAGCCTGTTATAACTGCCTATATTTTGTAGATCTTGGTGTTATTATTTATGCCAATATGTTGGGTTTAAACTGTTTATAATTAATTAGATGATGGGCGTATGTTCTGTTGTTGCTCATGTTACAGGATAATTATTCAATCCAGTAGTGATGTTGTAGTGAATGTCTGAGACCGTTGTTGTGGAAGTGTTTTCTGTGGATGTTGGTCGTGTACACGACACCATGTATTGTATGTGTAGATTGTGTAGATAATACTGAAAGTATTGATATCGTAAAATGACAGTTTGTATCTGATGATGTTGAAATGCTCAACGAAAACGTTCATACATCACACAACTTACTATGTAAAGGTTAACACCTAACAAAATATATAAAGTAGTAAAGTCAACGACTGAAAAAATAAATTTCTAACATTTTAATTGCTAGTTTATATTTACCCCACCTGTTTGCATTTACTCCTTTGAGAGAGGGGTAATTGTAAACACCAATTTTCGCACGGGCTATCAGACACTGAACATTTTTGTTCTGTTTCAGAAGAAAGAGCTGTACTCCTTCCAACTCCAATTTTGGTCACTGGTACATTTCGTCCCTTTAACCTATGATATATGACGTATAGCAACTCAGTACCTCTCCTAAGCTACAGGACCTACATAACATAGACCAACACTTAAGTGCAATATCAATTTAATTAATACACTTCAACTTAGTTAATTACACATCAACTACACACGGAATTAATCACACGTCAACCTTATATCACCAGTGAGCCTAATGTCATCTGTGAACCTAATCACATATCAATTTAGTTACGCATAAACAAGCGTTCCTAAGGGAAGACAGCCCTCAAAAGTCACTGCTGGTAGCTCAATTCCTTCTATATATTATTTTAATGTATCGAAGTACATATGATATTTCCATGCAGATATTCTGCGTCATCATACGATGAAAGAGTAATGGAACGGAGAAAAATTCTCTCCGGCGCCGGGATTTGAACCCGGGTTTTCAGCTCTACGTGCTGATGCTTTATCCACTAAGCCACACCGGATACAACTCCGACGCCGGTTAGAATCGTCTCAGATTAAGCTCCAACTCTTGGGTTCCCTCTAGTGGCCGCCCTCTGCACTACGTCATAGATGTCTATGAACGCAGGACCGAAGTCCACACATGTGCTAAGGTGCACTCGATATGAGTGACTAGTTGGCCGGGATCCGACGGAATAAGCGCCGTCTTAAATCACGTGGTGATTTACGCATATCATATATATTATTTTAATGTACCGAAGTACATATATTATTTCCATGCAGATATTCTGCGTCATCATACGATGAAAGAGTAATGGAACGGAGAAAAATTCTCTCCGGCGCCGTGATTTAAGACGGCGCTTATTCCGTCGGATCCCGGCCAACTAGTCACTCATATCGAGTGCACCTTAGCACATGTGTGGACTTCGGTCCTGCGTTCATAGACATCTATGACGTAGTGCAGAGGGCGGCCACTAGAGGGAACCCAAGAGTTGGAGCTTAATCTGAGACGATTCTAACCGGCGTCGGAGTTGTATCCGGTGTGGCTTAGTGGATAAAGCATCAGCACGTAGAGCTGAAAACCCGGGTTCAAATCCCGGCGCCGGAGAGAATTTTTCTCCGTTCCATTACTCTTTCATCGTCAATTCCTTCTGCTTAATAAAATTACATCTTTAACAGTCTGCCCTTTAATTACCATACGATCACAGCTGCGATTGACAGTAGTGATTTAAATGTCTACGTCCATGCCACTTATGCCAACATATTTCCTATATACACAATGCTAGAGATGGGATAAACTGTTATTTTTAAGAAACAGTTTCGACTGTAACTGTTTCATGAACGAAGCTGTTCCAAATAACAGTTTCATAAGAATATGTTTATAACATCAGTGCCAATTGTTTCAACTTCTCATCTATTTCAGGAACATGTTTCAAAGCCCTTGAATCGTCTTTAAATCGACTGTTCAGTGTCTTATGACAAAGTTATTTTTCGTAGGTTACTGTTAAAGAGTACAGTAAATAACTGCAATTAAAAATGAATCAATTTTAGTAAAAATAACGCATATAACCGTGGAGAGTTTAAAAACGACAACACATTTTCCGATAATATTTTTCGCGGTATATTTATAATTAACACTATGGTTGGCCACCATGAACATATTCTCCAACAATGAGCGGCTAATAATAATAATAATAATAATAATAATAATAATAATAATAATTAATATCAAATTTATTAGGAAATTTGATTCGTAAATTAAATTGCGCGGTCGTACATAGGCTACTGTTGCACGAAAGCCGTGTGGAACATCGATATGTATCTACTTTCGATTGGAGGTCGATGATAGCGCTACACGTGATCTTTGCAAGCAGCAAAGAACAGGGAAGCTGTTTAGAAATTGAACTGTTTATCTTGTTTATCTCTTGGAACCATGTGGAACTTTGGAAGTAATCACTGGAGCACTATCCAGCTAAATTAAAGCAGACGCTTGTACAGACTCTTATTATACCTCATTTCGATTATTGTGACGCTTTATTCAGTGATCTCAGGGTGGATTTATCCCAGAAACTGCAACGTGTTCGCTTCATTTGTAACGTCCGCTACTACGATCACATTTCGCCTTCTTTCGATAAATTATTGTGAGAGCAGAAAGTTACATTCCCTTTCTCTCTTATACCGAATTTTGCACAACTCTACTCCCTCTTACTTATCTGTCCGATTCCACAGTCTTTCTCGTTATCATAACCTAAATACTCGGTCACAATATCGTCGCCTGAATGCAAGAACTAGGTAACTTGATTTTCATATTTTGTGACATCGCCTATTTAATTATTTATTTATTGCACTAAGGAATATGTCTCGTTTTCTTTTACCTTTTTGTTATATTGGAAAATAGATGTCGCAGGTATCGATCGATCAGTTACCTAGATCCTAGATTACATTTTGTGCGATTTTTGCTAAGCTATAAAAGAGGTAACTAAAAAACGCAAATTTCGAGTTATCTAGTTCTTGCATTCAGGCGACGATATGATAACACGCTAGAAATGCCACTCCACACATCATCTCTTTATTCTTCATCTTTCACTGTTGCTACTTCTCGTCACTGGAATTCTCTGCCGCCTGAAGTCAAGGGCTGCCGAACTTTAATTTCTTTTAGACGTAAATTAGAAAAATTTCTTACGATGAGTTGCCAGACCTAACGCGTTGCAAATATTTAATGCAATGTATTCTACTGTAGTTACGTATTTTTATTTTTTGTTTCTTATTATTTTTGTGTAATCATGTAAATCGTGTTTATTTATCACTTAACACCAATATGTATCCCACTGTGTTGTTGTTTTTAATTATTACTATTAGTCTATTTTTTTGTACATTTTATTCAATTGTCGGTTTCCAGTTTAATTATGTAAATCATACTTACTTGTAATCTAAAATAAATATGTATTCCAATGTGTTTATTTTTTTTTACTGTGTACATTTTTTATTGAATTATCGACTCCTGTTTTTGTGTGATTCGTATTTGATTCTAACAACATTAATATGTATTCCACTATGTTTATTTTTATTTTATGAGGTAAATTTTTATGTAACTACCTCATTTGATCTCATTTTGTACCTAAATCGTATCAGTATGTAATTACTTAATTTCGATCCAGTTGTATGTTCAACTATGTAAGCAAGTTTTAATCCTGGTTGAGTAAGAGAAGGCCTTACGGCCTTAACTCTGCCAGGTTAAATAAAGCCATTATTATTATTATTATTATTATTATTATTATTATTATTATTATTATTATTATTATCATTATCATTATTATTATTCTTATCGTTATTATTATTATCATTATTATTATTATTAATTGCTGTAGTTTATTTACCAGACGTCAAGATCTTGATTATTTATTTTTTTGTAAAGTTCTTAAGGGTGATATTGATTGTGAATCTTTCCTAAACAATATCAGTCTTCGTATTCCTGCTAAGGGTTTAAGATATCATAAAATGTTTTACAATAGAAAATCTAAATCTCTCTCTCCGGTCTGCAGATGCATAAAATATACTAATTTGCATGGATCAAGCTTGGATCCATTTAATGTGTAGTATATATTTTGAAGTTTTATATCAGTTTTCATTTATATCTTTTGTTTAAATATGTATTTTAATATTATTCTCGCTCATTATGCTATGTAGTTTAGTCATCCATTTTATCCCGTCCATTCACTGTCATTATTGTCGTTGTATTATAATCTTGTATATCTTTGTAATATTATTTTATATGATCCAGGGGTTGTTGGACAATTGCTTCATTTAGGTCAAAATTACATAAATTCTTACTTAACAGATGAATTGCTGATTAATATTTGTTACTTATAATGAAACTTACATCTGTCCATTCTTATTATTATTATCTTCAATTTCTCTAAATAGATTTACAAAACCTCTAATGGCAATTACATTAATATTCCCATTATAGAAATAGAAGTATATATATATATATATATATATATATATATATATATATATTTTCTCCCTGTAACATAGTCCTAGTAAGCTTATATTAAATTAATTTTCATCATTTTACTAGCTATCTCAAATATTAAATTAATTATAATTCATTGAATTAAATTAGCTCATAAATTAAGTTACTACTTTACCTTATAGATTTATCTAAATTTAAATAAATGTGTAGTGAAGATTATTGCTGGAGAACCTTTTAAGTGTAGTGAAAATATTTGTAATTTAAATTTATGTATTGTATTGATTAAGGCTGGTTGAGTGGAAGAGAAGGCCTTATGGCCTTAACTCTGCCAGCGAAAATAAAACATTATTATTATTATTATTATTATTATTATTATTCATTTATGATTCCATTATCTCATTTGTAATTATCATTTTAATTAATTGCCATTAATTTAATTATTTCTTTGTACTTTTATTGTAAATTATTGCTAATGTTTTTTTACATTGTTTGTGCTGAACTGTAATTGCCTTTGGCTGTTGTACAGCACATTAAATATAAGCAAATAAATAAATAAGTAAATAAATAAATTATTATTATCATCATCATTATTATTATTCTTATCATTATTATTATTATCACCATTATTATTATCATCATTATTGTTATTATTACTATTATTATTATTATTATTACTATTATCATTATTATTATTATTATCATTATTATTATCATCATTATTATTATTATATTATTATTATTATTATTATTATTATTATTATTATTATTATTATTATTATTGTTATTATTAAAACTCTCTTTGGAACAGGTTATTTTATGAAACTGTTTCGTATCGATGTTTCAAGCCGTACTGCCAGTGTTCCAGGTCAGATTATATTTCTAATTGTTTGAATACATACTATAAATGTATCGAAACAGTTTCAATTGTGAAATAATTAAGAAAAACTGTTATATTTTTTTTACCCATCTCTACCCAGTGCCCCGTTCGTGTCAGTACAACCTTAAGACAGCCTATCTAATGCAGTCCCTGTTTCTTTCTCTCGCTTGCATGCCACAGCAAATAGCGATAACAGACTCGGTATTATTCCAGAGCTTACACCGGGGCGGGTACAACGACACCGACAATACTCGTACAGTGACAGACGGACGGACAGACTTAACGTGCTTTTTAATTGCAGATAAGTCCCGTGCATGCATAACCTACATTGCAGAGTTAATATTGGTTTTAGTAATTCTCGTGGCAGCTTAGATCTCTGAACGTGCAGTATAAAAGATGTTATGCGCACTGTTAAATCAACCTGCTTCACAGCGAGATCAACGGTCGGAGTTGGTGATACAGGGTGTTCATATTTCGTGGGAAGACTTTGACTCTTATTTCTTTCGTGATCTACAGTACAGTAGGGGAGACTATTGTACCTTTAGCATAGTGTACCTTGAATCATTTTTTTTTTCTGATTTTTACTGCCACCTACCTGACTCAAACTGAAGTAGATTGTAGAGCAAATCGCTAGGTAGCTCTGGTCATAGTTCCGGTTTGATTTATTACCAAATGTGATGAAACAATTTTTTTGGTACCAAAAGCAAATATTTCGTTCACTGTTATATGTTTTATAACACGAAACTAAATTGTATTTGTAACTATCGCTCAAGTACGGTGTGTTTCCTGTAATCTGGTGGGTAAATACGTATGTTAATTTCCATAATTTCGTCTCATCTCTAGTTTAGGCAGCCATATTTGTTGAAACGTGCTCCCTCTTGTACCTTGGATCACAAAATACAGAGCCTTCGCCTACAGGTGGGGCCAGGAAAGCGGCCTGTCTGCGGTGTCGCTTGCGGGAATCGTCTATCAATAAGCTTCCGCTTTCTATACTATACTCTGTAGGGTTTTAATTTTAAAGTTTAGCAGCAGTAAATTTTATTTTTTTATTGGGTTATTTTACGACGCTGTATCAACATCTAGGTTATTTAGCGTCTGAATGATATGAAGGTGATAATGCCGGTGAAATGAGTCCGGGGTCCAGCACCGAAAGTTACCCAGCATTTGCTCGTATTGGGTTGAGGGAAAACCCCGGAAAAAACTTCAACCAGGTAACTTGCCCCAACCGGGATTCGAACCCGGGCCACCTGGTTTCGCAGCCAGACGCGCTGACCGTTACTCCATAGGTGTGGACAGCAGCAGTAAAGACTGATGTTTTTGAAACACTAACTTTCTGTGAAACACGTCTTAGAGATTTATTAGGAGAGCGTGTAAATTATGCACTGATTTCATCAATTTTTTCTCACGTCAATACTCTTTGTTTTCGCTTAGGAATTGTAGCATTTATCGACCCTGTTGTCCTTAATTTGTTAACAAGACGTCTAACAGTTTCTCTACCCGGAATTGGAGCACCCGGATATTTCACTTCAAATTGCCTACGCACCTCTCTACATGACTCTGTTTTCATATATGCATCATACATAAAAACTCTCTGTTCAAGCGTGAATTTTGCGTTTTGCATTGTTAAGAAATTTTACACAACGCTGAATATGTATGGAACTGTGTCAAGAAACTGCACTGTACGTATTAAATACTGCAACATCTGGCTCACAACTGATAACTTGTCGACCTTGATGTCCTTGATTGTCGAGCGTGTCTCAACAACTGCGCGCACAAAGCGGCGTATCAGTACATGCCGCTTTCCTGGCCCCACCCGTAGGCGAACGCTCTGTATCTTGTACCAAGTAACATGTTCCAAGGTACATGATACTATCGGTTTTTGTTTTCCTTTACTCGTATTTTAAGATCATGCCACGAAGTAAGTCTGGAGTTAAGAGGACCCCCAATTGATCCGGATGCCTTGAAGAAAGCTGTTGAAGTAGTCATGGCTCCTCCAGGAATTAAAATCTCAATCAGAGAAGCCTGCAAATAATGACATACATTTTTTAAATTATTTTTTACAGCTATATTTTCACCTATATTCTCTGTGTTCCAATGTACAAGAGGGTATGTTTCAAGGTACACGAATCTGTTGTACCATGGATTACTTTACATATCCCTTCATTTTATTATTTTAATCCTTAATATATCTGTAAAACAGGAAAATACCTGTAGGAAATTGTAAAGAAATCTCCAATAATAATTATTTCAAGTATTTTTTAATTTAAAAAATTTCATTTCCAAAAAAAAAAAAAAATAAAAAAAAAAATAATAATAATAATAATAATAATAAAATAAAATGTTCTTTAGCCTAAGGTTACCAGGGGGCGTCTTTGAATTTTGGTTTTTGTTCCCAAATGAAATTCGTTCCCGGAATGTCCCTAAATTTAATAATTTATCCGCAGATACCCCCGGATTTTCAGTGTTAATTAATATAATTTTATAAAAATGCTATTGGGTATCTCAGTGTTGGAATATTCATTCACAAAATAAGATCTGTGGAACATACCTTCCTGAGATTCTCCAGAAAGAGGAAAATTTGAAGAGAAAATCTATAATTTTTCTTCAAATGTAGATGAACTTGACCTGGATTAAATAATTTATTTGATGAAATTTTTTGCTTGAAGAAATATATTACTTCAGAGAAAATAGGGAATGAAGACAATGTTTGTCTTTGCCCTAAATCGAGCAACATTTTTTAATCTTTCTCTGAGAAAATGATTCCTTTTGCACAGCACCAGAAGTTCACTGAACTATCTCAGTTTCTCCTGAAAGTAATGCTTCATTGGAATGTTTTTTTTTTTTCAATGAACATGTGGACAACTAGAATGAATAAATCTGCAATGCTTGGAAAAAGTGGCATAAGTCAGTTTCCACAAACATTTTTTATTCATTTATTGGCAACTTACGGAACATCTGCTCGCTTGGGAAAAGAGACATAAGTATTTCTCCCAATACAATAATTCATACAGAAGAAAATCAAATCGACATAAACCAGTGTGAAGACAGTTTTTTTTCCTTCTCCTGTAAAATTAACTTTTTTCACTTGTACCACTTTTCCCGAGGACTACAGAAATAATGCACTACATTCAATTACAAAAACATTCCATCTTGAGGAGTGTTGCCCAACTGTGAAATTAAAAATCCTTCGGACGAAATATTGTCAGTATCATTTTCGTTTACATTTTAATCTGGAATTTATGGACACTCTGTATAGGCTAAAAATCTTTGTATACGGTTAGTTTATAGCCTACAAGTGAATCGTAAGTGATGTCATTAATTTTCAGGGGGTTATTCTTTGAGATATTTCAAGCATAAAAGTTAAATAAAATTTTGTTCGTTTTCGCTTCATTTCGAGATAAAAATTGTTTTATATGAAACATTTCATAGCGTGTTATGTGAAAGCTATGGATTTAATTTCCCATATGCTTAGTAAATTTAAGAGAGCAGTGTAGTGTGATAATAAATTATTGAAAGAATTTTAGTTTTGTCCTTTAAATGTGCAAATATTTGATCTGAACAAATGTAGCATTGTAAAATTCCTTTGCAGAACGAAAAGTTACATTATTTGTTCGAATAAAATTTCTGCACATTTAAAGGCCAAGACTAAAATTCAATCATGTATTATCATAATACTCTTCTCAAATTGACTGGGATATTTGGAATTAGTTACATCAATTACATTCCCAAAACAAGCTATGAAATATTTCTGATAAAACAATTTTTATTTCGAAAAGACAAAAACGAGCAAAATTACACTATTTTTTTTAAATATCTCAAAGAATAACCGCCTGAAATTAATGACATTACTTACGGTTTATCTTTTATATCATATAGCCGTTTGATAGCATGATAGTCTGAGTGTTTTATTAAATTTCTTCATCTTCTGCGTCTTTATGCAGTTCGCTTTCACCGTTGATATGCATTCGATGTTAAATTAGTTTGTTCCCTTATTTTATAACTAGCCGCACCCGTGCGCTCCGCTGCACCTGTTACAAATAAATATAAAGTAATTACATAATTAAAATAGGACATTTGATCCAGGGAACATTCGTGTTTGATAGAAGAATAAATCGCTTAGTATGTTACTTAATTTAAATTGTATTAAAAAAATTAAAATGCGATAATTTGATCCAGATACATAAAAGTTATTTTAGGAAATACAGGAAACGAATGTACAGAATAGCCTATCAAGTTTCTGTGCATAAGAAGCTATTTTAATCTTACCTGTCCTCGATTCACTCAGAAGTTACTGTAATAACATTATAGCATTATGTCCATCTAGAGAAACTACACTTTCCAATGGGAAATAATAATTAATTATACAAATCGGTTAATTTAGCTTCCGATATTACTTCATACAAACACAGAAACATTCTCTGTAGGCTGTGTTTAATAGCTTTCGATTGTTGTTATCCAAGGCCCCTTATAGACGAAGTCATTTGTTTTTATTTCAGTACAGCGCCTTGGATGGCGTTGTTATTGTAATTTTAAAACTCATTTATCTCATTGAATATCAGTCCTATCAAAATTTTGTGTAGAATAAAACTTATCGAAAATTATTTTTAAAGAAACCTTTGTTATGTAACATTTTTCATGATAATCAATAATAAGGGAGATATATTTCGATTTGTTTAATTCAAGCCCTTTTATAACCCCCCTTTTAAATAAAGTATTTTGAATGCCATATAGCCTAAAATCTACGTTACAACGAACTTAATTTATATTCCAATTTTCATATAAATCGGTTCAGCCATTATCGCGTGAAAAGGTAACAAACATCTAGACAGACAAAAATTTCAAAAAAGCTATTTTCGGTTTCAGGATAGTTAATTATACATGTTAACACTAATTATTTTTGGAAAATAACAGCTCATTGTCAGCTCATTTGAGTCGTGTGGATACAAAGGAAAAATTGTGACGGTGTCGTGTATAGTTCCTGGGGGTAGCTCTGTCGGAAGAGCGTTCGCGCTCTAAGCGAAGGGTCCCGGGATCGATACCCGGCCCCGGAACAATTTTTCCTTGAAATTGTTCGATATTACTTACTGTTTATCCTTTTTATCATTTAGCCGTTTGGTAGCAGCGTAGCCTGAGTGTTTTATTACATTTATTTGACCTTCTGCGTCTTTATGCAGTCCGCTTTCACAGTTGATATGCATTCGATGTTACATTAGTTTGTGCCCTTATTTTGCTATACATACCTTTTACAATTTACTTTACATTTTAGCTCCTTTCCTTGCTTCACAGAGTCTGAAAGGAAACCGTTCTTTCATTTGTTTTCTGCGATTCTCACCTTTTTCGTACCGAATTTTTTCCTGGTGAACGTATGCATAGCAACAGTATCGCACCTCAGAAACAAATTGCTAACGGCAGTACAGACATTCAACTATCAATTAATACCCGTGCACAAAGCGGAAATTTTGCTGCGTGTTGCTTGAGATCCACACAGAAATGGCAGCCCACACGGCACAGAGGTAATGCGTGTGGACTGTCCCAGGCGCGTGTTAGTGTTAGGGCGCGGCAGGGGGGAAGTGTGGACTGTTTAATTACGCAATCCTATTGTTGCGGGAGCACGCGCAGGTCCGGAAATTTAGCGCTGCCGTGGGCGGGCCCTCCTCTCTCGAGTCTCGGGTTGAGATACGGGTCGACTCCAGCCCCTCAATTGCACCGCTTCACTTAGCACAGTCACACGACCCTGTACGTAGATTTTCTGTCTTGAAGATAACAGGTTATACTAAATATGTTTAGGATTAGTGTAAAATTAGCCTATGTCTCCTATAGTGGGCGGGACATAAGTAACATTCACCATTAATTTTTATGCAGTTTAAAGACGCAGCTAAAATAGGAAGCATGACTCAATTACTTACTTACTTACTTACTTACTTACTTACTTACTTACTTACTTACTTACTTACTGGCTTTTAAGGAACCCGGAGGTTCATTGCCGCCCTCACATAAGCCCGCCATTGGTCCCTATCCTGAGCAAGATTAATCCAGTCTCTATCATCATATTCCACCTCCCTCAAATCCATTTTAATATTATCTTCCCACCTACGTCTCGGCCTCCCCAAAGGTCTTTTCCCCTCTGGCCTCCCAAATAACACTCTATATGCATTTCTGGATTCGCCCATACGTGCTACATGCCCTGCCCATCTCAAACGTCTGGATGTAATGTTCCTAATTATGTCAGGTGAAGGATACAATGTGTGAAATTCTGCGTTGTGTAACTTTCTCCATTTTCCTGTAACGTCATCCCTTTTAGCCCCAAATATTTTCCTAAGAACCTTATTCTCAAAAACCCTCAATCTCTGTTCCTCTCTCAGAGTGAGAGTCCAAGTTTCACAGCCATACAGAACAACCGGTAATATAACTGCTTTATAAATTCTAACTTTCAGATTGTTTGACAGCAGCATGACTCAATTACTACCAAAGAAAATTAGAGAATCAGACATCATATACATATCTATACCACACTGCCATTAAATATATGAAAAAGACCCACACTGCTTGATTAATAACTATAAAAGTTTTTCATTTTTAATAACAATATTGTTACCTTACGTAAGTTTTATAGTTTTCAGTAACATAGCCGTTACTCAGTAAATTACAAAAATGAAGATCTAATATAAAATATTCTTTCGCTCCGTCTACTTACTTAAAGCCCCAAAAGGTTTCACTCTCATATCATCAGTATATCATTATGTGTTGCATTAACTATAATAATATTTCATTTTTAATGGTAATAATGTCATCAAACATTCTTAAGTTTTCTAGTTCTTAATATCCAATACACAGCTGTACTCAAAAAAGTACAGACCAGAGAATCAGACCTGTAAATTGTTTTTTATACGTTATCAAAAAATTACACAAATGAAGATCGACATATTGACATTATGATGTGAAAGAATCTGAGCCACCTGAACTCTAACTATGTCAGCAATCCTGTAGGTCATGGCCTTCGTGTAAGAGTCTATTGTTTATTGTAGTGTGTGTTTTGTTTTATTCTGATATGAAATTAATTAGTTCTCAAAACTGACGAAAGATGGATTTTGGAAAATAGGAAAATGATGTAGGAAAATCGACATTTCACTGAAAACTACTATTTTTCTGAAAAAAAAAATTGGGTTCCAAGCTTCAAAATGAGGGAACATTTATTGAAATCCGTTTAGCCGTTTTCCCGTAATTTCCATTACAAGTTCAAATTATATATATATATATATATATATATATATATATATATATATATATATATATATATATATATAATGACCTGCTTTGCCTGCAACGAGGGAGTAAGTACATTTCCTAGAATTCAGTCCAGGAAATGATTCTTCATACTGAAATTCTAGATTGCTATAGGCAGCAGTTGCTAGAAAGTGTTTTGCTGAATCTCGCTAGCCAAGGTCGGGATATACAGTCCTGTTATCTGTAAATGAATCAGACGTTCGAGAAATCTGCGTCTTACCTTTAAAAGTCTGTCGAGAGATGTGCGTGGTCGGGAGAAATACATCAAATAGGAATAAAATTAAATACAGGGTGTCCCAAATTGATGTATACACATTTTGTAACACTACTCAGCAACGAGATGAGATAGAAATACGATTTTTGCGGTTTTGTATCCCTTAAGCTCGTACATGTTTAAAACGGCCCCCTTCCGCTACAGTACACTCCCAAGAACGACGTACAACAGAGCGACATATCAACTGGATTGTTGCTAATGTAATATAATTCAGGAATGTTCAATCTGAACTCTCAGTTCCTCCAGTGTTTGTGGTTTTGTGGCGTACACTGTGTCCTTTAGAGCTCCCCATAGGTAGAAGTCTGGAGGGGTTAAATTCGGAGATCGAGGAGAGAACTCCGCAGTACTTCCTCTTCGTCCTATCCATTTCTGGGTCGTTTTCATTTAGTGCGTGGACAAGTCTCGGAATGTAAGGCTTCCATTTTTGAGCTCGCAAAATTCGATGAACGCTGGATTTGCTGATACCAATCTCACGAGAACATTGCCTCATTGACTTCTTTAGGAATTGTGCAAAAGCCTGCATGACTGCATCAACACTCTCGTTATCGGTGAGACTTCTCTTTCTTCCGCACCGCCCTTTCAACACATCTTGCACCGTTCCGTCGACTTCAAACTTGTCTCCAACGTCGTTGAACCTTAACAACATTCTCCACTTTTCAATAACATTTCAGTATCCACTTACGTTCATCGAACGATAATTGCACCGCCATGTTTGTTTGTAAACAGATGAACATGTTTCCGTGCTTTCCACTGCCTTCTAAATCATAAACCGCAAGAATCGTGTTTCTATCTTATTTCTTTGCTGTGAATAAAGTGACATCAAAAATATTTCCTTGCATTTTAACTATGTCCTGATTGTACCTATGCAGTGTAAAATATTACCATGACAACTGAAACTTACGATTAAGCAAAGCCTGCATGATATAGTCAAAAAACAAGGTACAATCAAAATGTAAGGGAAAAGTTTTTGATATCGCTATAGTATTTTAAAGAATATATTCATCAATTTGGGACACTCTGTATAATATAAGACGTTATTTCAATGCCACCCATGGTAAAGATTGGGTGGGAAAAACAAACTTACAGGTACGTAATTATGTTAAATTGTTGTTGTGTTGCTTATTTTGTGGAATTTTGTTTCCATTTGGGATTTTTTAATTTCATAAATGGCAAAATGGTTAAACGATTTATTTCCAACAGTTTTATAAAACCATTAGGAAAAAGTGATCGAGATTTATATAGGCTAATAGTTACTGGCAATAGAAATGTGTTTAAATACGAAAAATATTGCAGGTCGTGTAATTGCAGTGTTTCGATCGACAAATTGTTGTGAACAGTTTTTTAATGAATCAGTGTAAATCAGCTTCACGCTCGAGCTTAAATGATTGTGGTCTTGTCTTTGCTCTACGTCTATGTACTAACACAATCCAGCCGAATATTGATGCATTAGTAAAAAAACGAGAGGTGTCTACGATACGATAATCATTAAATATATGAATGTTCAATAGTTTATATGTGAACTTATCAATCTTACAACATGAGTTTATGTACAGTAACCGGACCGATCCTTGTAGCTGATTTCAGAACCTTGTTCACTCAGAGCACGATAAACTGGTAACTAAGACTTTCGTGGTTCGAATCCTGCCTGGGAAGGAAACTTTTTCCTGTTCCTTATTCAAATTTATTCCAATTACTTTTCGATTGCTGGTAAAATTAATGTTCTGGGAATAATAAGTTAATTAAGTAGTAAAATATCGCTGCAATCGAAAAATATTGGGAATAAATTTGAATAAGGAACAAAAAAAAGTTTCCTTCCCCAGGCAGGATTCGAGCCACGAAAGTCTTAGTTACCAATCTGTCGTGCTCTGAGTGAACAAGGCTCTGAAATCAACTACAAGGGTCGGTCCGGTTTTTTTGCCACTGCTGTACTACCCGCCACTGAAAGCAAGTTTGAGATTCAGAGCGATACATGGACATCAATTTTGTCTGAAAGATTTGGAGTGAGGTTGACGTCATACTTTCCCCTTCAACTGTGTTTGGCGTGCCTGATTTAAGTAACCAAACGCAGGAATCTACATGTAGTAATATGTCAGTGGCAGAATTTTTAAGATTGTGTAGAAAATACGAGCAATTGAAGTTATCTCTTACTTTTGAGAAGCCCTTAGCCTCTAACTTGGTACAGTTCACCTAACCATTCTTCACCCTTGTGGTAGCACCAACGTTTGAAGTACCCTCTCCCGTTACTCGAATATCTTCCCTTTCTACCGCTTTCTACAACTCATTCTGCATCTCACACAGCCGAAAATCCTAACTATATCTCTACTTCTTACGTGAAAAGCAATGCACGTTACTGCCTAACTTTGTTTGAGTGTCGGAAGGTAAAGGTATATGTGCGAGATCGTGCGTATTTGCTTGTTTTCCGCACAGAACCAATACGCTGTAAGTGTGAAATACCACATTCAGTATTCACAACGTAACACACAATAACAATTTCCCTCTTCTTACCGCTTGACCGCGACATTCATTTTACTGCTTTAGGCTTTTAACATATTATTTTTAGAGACGTTTAACATAGTAATAATTATAAATTGGGAACTTACCACTGCAATTTCACCTAAATTGCACTGTTAATTATTGTTTTTAAATATTTGCAAAAATTAAGTAAAGTGTACTACTCCACGAAAGCGATTGTATTCCTGATATAAGTAACATTAAGGAAGCCGTGAAAAAATCAACAAGACTCCAGATGCCGATGTTATTACTGCAATATGTTATATAAATAATATTGTTAAAATATTAAAATGAAAAATAAATCGTTACATAACCTTGCCGTTTGTTTTAAGTTCGCATTTATAGACTGGGGGAAAAAAGACAGACGTATATCACGGCCTGCTGGAGTATAGATATTTTTGTTTTCTAAAGTTGCCGTCATTAAACAGAAACCAACATGGAGATTTCATTGCAACTAATTAGAAATTCGTCTTTCAGGTATGTAATAAACGATCTTCGCACAAAATAATGTACGATACACGAGCGGTGTGTTTGTTTTCATGTTCTCGGAAATTAGAAAAGCTCAACTACGTTTCGCTTTTTCAATCTTTTCCTCGAACATGAAAACGTCAACATACCGCTCTTGTAACGTATATTACTATTTTATTTGTTGTGTGGATATTATGGGCTTTATTGAAATATGATATTTCCAGATTGGAACCTCCCTCTATGAGACGGACATCCAGCATCTCAAAAGACAGACTTCAGTTGTACCTTTGCAGTCTCAAACCGTACCTTTTCTCAGTGGTTGAGATCCAGAACGAATCCCTTACTCAAAATCCTCTGAATCGAGTGAGTCGTTTTTGTGACTCATTTTTTCGGGGTCATTTCTCCCAGTTCCAGGAGCCGTGAGTTGTATCGGTTTTCCAGTAGACGTCTCCATCTGACCTCACGCGTGATTGTCTCGCACGCTTCGAGGGTTCGAACTAGTGGTAACTTCCCCTTCCGCCTCATGACGTCATTTCCAGTAAGTCGTCACCATACGCCTGACCGGATAGGCAGCAGTGGAGACAATGTTTTCATCGGAAGTCGAACTGATATCGGAGAATATAATGTCAAGGATTCCCAGATGCTGTAAATTGAGATGGAAGGCAATGTTATGGAAAGTATACGAAAAAATGTGTAGACATAATGGAAGAGAGAACAGTGTACTCCGTGTTCAATTTTAAATGGAGCTTCCGGCAGTAGCTTGTACGTTCAATACCTCATAGGTTCGTTTTCCTAGCCTAACCAAATACAGATTATTTTGCTCCTTAATTTGTGGTACTTTCGAATCTGTATTTTCATTTTTTAAATTATGACTATAACTACAGATATCAGCACCTCAAAACTTTAATTCATTCAATTGACGGCTCAAAATAGTCCAGGAATGACTTTCTGGCTATATCAGGATTTATTGAATGTATTACTAACCAATCGGAGCAATCCAACAGACTAACGTGACCTAACTATCCAACCAAGTCAATCAGGTAATGTAACGAACTAACCAATAACCCATCTAACGAAATCAACCAATCCAACCTATCTAATCAGTTACCTCAACAATACAAAATAATTCAAACATATACAAACCGACCAAACAAATTAATAAAACTAACCAAATGAACCAATGTAACCTAACAGAATTAAAATAGTCAAAGCAAACAAACCAATCCACCAACCCAATCAATCAATGCAACCAAACCAGTATAACACCCCAACCAAACCTATCTAACAACGAATCCAAGCAACACAAAATTATCAACCATCGTAACGTAATCAAACATTTTCAAATGTACCAATGCAATAAACCGACCAAACCAACGCAAACAATTAAAATAATTTAGCTAACGAGACCAAACAAATCAATCAGCTAGATCAAATCAGCCAGATGAGTCAAACAAATCCAACTAAACGGAGCAAGTACAGGAATCCAACTAACTAATCAACCCGATCAACGTAACCAAAGCAATCGAACCATCTTAGTCAGTTCATACGGAAGCAACCAATGCAATTGAAGCAAACCAACCAACTCAATGATACCATTAAAATCAAAATAGCTAATTCATGTCAACCAAACCAACGCAACAACAGCAACTGTGACATCAAAACCTGCCAGCGTAGACAAACCAATCAACGCAACAGAAAGAGGTTATCTAAACCTACCAATCCAACTAAATCAACAACACAAATACAACTAAATCGAATAAAACAACAAAACTAACCGACTGAATAACTTACTTAAGGGGAGACTTCATTGAAAATCGTGAAAATTTTTCAAAAAACTTTTATTGGCTATTTCACTTCTTCAAAATGTATATTTTCATATCCCTAATGGATTTACTTCAATTCAGATTACAAATATGTTTATTTTTTAATTAAGGCTGTAATGGGGTATGGCATTTTAAAAGTTGTCAAAATTATTTTTTCATCAAAGAATTCCTTCTTACAAATTTTTGATTACAAATCTAGTAACTTCTTGTTCTGAAGTTGACTCCTTGAAGTTACTAGATGAATGCAGCGGAGGAGAATGTTAGCAGGTAAATTTCCGTATGTTTATTTTTCTTGATTCAACACCAACTTTTTAATGCCAAATATTAATCAATCGGGATGAAATTTTTACTGCAAGTATTTATGAGGTAGCTCCTTGTTTCTATGCACTTATTTTTGTGAGAAATGCTGTTAATTTATTTTATTAATATTTTTTCATGGATTATAGAAAAAAATTTGAAAATTAAAAATAATATTCAAAATGAATAAATGACATATTTCATAAAGTCAGTGCATTGAATGTTTCTCTATGTTTTATGAATGGAACCAAAAAAAAAGCTTAAAAATTGAGATCTTATATTAGAAACTTGGCTTTTAAAGTATTTCTAAAAAGAATAGAAAAAAAAATAAAAATCAAAAGCCAAAAACATTTGGGAGTTAAAAATTTGGATTTTGTTAGTCCTTTACATAGTGAACATGCTCTCAGAATTTGGTTGAAAAAGAATTATTAGAAAATAAGTTGTCATTTTTAGTGAAGTGTCCCCATAACGGCCATAACCAATTAAGAAATTCGACTAATCAAACTACTCGTAAAACAGTGAAATCAACCAAAACTACTAAAGCAATTGCGACTAAATCGAGTATTTCAAACCTACTGTCTGAACCAACATGACCAATGCTTGCAAATCAACCAACTAACTCAACCAAATCAGTTTTTCGGTCTTGGTGTAGACCTACTGTACGGATAAGACATATTTTAATGCCGAATGGAAGTTCAGTTGTAGGTTCAAACACAGTCCATGGTATGGGCTATTCCATCTCAAATCGACAGAAATATAGAGAAAATTGACCTTGCAATTTTTAAATACAATGAAACTTTTTCTGTCCGTTGACAACTGTAATACAATGCTTTGTGCAAAGTTTGAGGCATCAGAACTTCATATTGTTTAAATTCAAAATATTTAAATTTATCGTATTTTCATAAAATTAGCAACTTTAAACTGTTGTGGCTCCGAAACCCTTTCACCATTAAGACGCCTTTGCCCACGAAAAAATATTTTTAAAATATATGGTTGGATTCCGCATTGAAAGTACAAATAAACACATATTTTTTACTGGTGGTACGTTGATAAGAAAGTATTGAAAATATTAAATAAAGAAAATAAATAGTACGCGCGTGAACGAACCAGCTGATTGTGAGGCGGGAGCTAACCGAGGCAAGCAAGGCCAGGAGACATAAACACGTGATGTTTCGTCTACTAGCGCATAGCTGGGCTAGCTTTATCACAAGTTTTCATAAACACAGGAATAAAATGACGCCCAACGCTCGCTTAGCTTCAGCTCTCGGCCAGTGTGTGCGGTACTGCGCCGTTCAAGACTAGGCGTGTGAAAATAATTTATTTAATACCCTCGAAACTTATTGCCGAGCCACTAAGCAAACAATGCCGAATCCCTCTTAACAATCCAAGGTATTTTCTCAATAATTTTTACATTTTCACAAATGGGCAAAAAGCCTAAAAGTAAGTAAAGTCAGATTATCTGTCTCTCTGTATACAATAAAAATAAGGATTACTTCTTAACATAACCTACCAAATGTCAGCTTCAAAATGAGCTCCCGTTCAATGTTCTGCAGTAAATGGTTCCAGAGTTCTGAGCGCTGAAAGAGGCTTGTTTTTATAAAATACTGTACGCTAAATTTGTCGCTCAATAATACGAAAACAGTTTGACTTTCGATAGTATATTTTTGAAAATGCACTCTCTTCAACACCTTGTATAAATAGGGAAAAAATTAGAGTATTAAAAAAATGCGAGGTTTTTTACTGACCGATTTCATATGCCAGGTATGCTCATTATCTGACTCCCGATTACGTTCTGTAATCACAATCTTCCAATGTAGAGCGTGCTGTTCCTCGTTCGAAGCTCGACGGATGACTGCGGAAGGCAATTCAAGTACTTAGTAAACGCACGAACAGTGCGGGACAATGACACAGTCAAAACCTTCTGTAAGCGAACGATCATTCCGTACAGTGTGGGAGGAAGACTATTTTTGTTGTGAAAACGTAAAGTGTTTACTATGTTGTAAGATATTGTGAGGAATACTACTGAGCAACATAAAACATTATATGCTCTGCCATCCAGTTACAGAGAAGCTGTTTTCTCTAATATGTATTCAACATTATTATTATTATTATTATTATTACTACTACTACTACTACTACTACTACTACTACTACTACTACTACAATTATTGTTATTGTGGTGATTTTATTCCAACAGAAATACATGTTATGATAAAATAATTTTTCAGGGGTGCAACGTGCACTACAGTTTCAAGCATTGAAAGCACTTCATGATACGCCAAACATTGAAGAGAGTCGAACAATTCAGAGTCTATGTTTAGGAGCAAGTTGTGTAGTATGTTGGACATTAGCTAAGGCACTAAAAACCCTTCATGGATGGTGAACTTGTAAAGAAATCTATGTGCCTGAAGAAAATATAGTTAATTACATCTCTGTACTGGAACAGCTCAAATGTGAATTCACAGAACATAGATTTAATGATTTTAGACGTATGGAAAGTGATATTAATGTTTTTGTTAATCCTTTCATAGTAAATTTAGTACAATCTGTGAGAGTGCAGTTCCAGGACGAGTTAATTGATTTACAAAGTCACGTAGAATTCATAACTAAATGCAGAGAATATGACTTGCCAAGCATAGAAGTATTCAAAAATGAACAAAACGCAATATCCCAAGATGAGCTTATTCGCTGTCACAGTATGTGTGCAAACAATTATTTTCGAGAATGAAGGTTGCTAAATACAAAACTTCAAACATAGATCCCGATTAACAGATAAGAATCTTTTGTGCATTGCAGTAAATTCGTTGGAAATAGATTTCCATTACTTGCAGAAAAGAATAGGCCTACACATGTTCAATGTGGAATATGAAAACAACATTATCTATGACATATTAGTAGGCTATCATAACTGTATAAAATATAAAAAATAATGTAATAACTGGACATTTCCTTTATCAAATTCAGTTTATTATCCGTATTTGTAAGACAGTGAGAGCGATGCCAGGGGCGGTGCTGCAATGTAGTTGCGGAGCCCAGTCCGTACATTGTGTGTGTTATGCAGTGCAGCATCATTCGTGTAATCGGCGCTTTTGCAATTTTGAGCATACCTGTCATATGCGATAGCCCGTATTAATGTTGTGTTCAGACGATGTGGTATCTGTTGTGTTAAGTGAAGATCGATTTGGCGTTGCGGATATCCTAATGTCCAATCTAGAATAAATATCACGTGTACACCTAGGGTAAATCTTTCAAAGCCTGTTATAGCGTGACGTACGAGTATTTACAGTATTTCCTGTATTTTAAATTATTTACACTGATTCAAATTTGTGAGTGGCCAAAACGGGATAAGTCTCTCCCAGGGTCAAGGTAAAGGGACACGCCAGCCGATCCGTTTTGATTGCTACAATTCGCCGTGTGGGAACCCAGGCCGGAAGAAATCGCATGTCGCCTAGGAAACGCACAAAGCAAGGCCAGCAGCAACGGTACACAGGATCTGGACCGAAATGATGGTAATATCATAGACATTACCGGTCCGCATGCTCCCATGCGATTTGCTTTCCAATGGATGTCGCGTTATGCGTTACCTACAACACCGACAAAACATCGCCGTGCATTTTTATTCAAGTATCCGGAACTGTCGCGCGGGTTACTGTACATAACGAGGAGTCCCTGAATGAACTCTGAGCCTACTTCCCTTTAATTGGTCCCGTACGTTTCCAGTGAGACATACGAATACTTCACAATGTCACTGCACCTAAAGATTATTTTCCGGGTAACGCTTTGAATAACGCAGCCATATTGTGTTTCTTCTTTGTATTTTTTTTTTCCTAATCCTGCTCCGTCTCCTCTTCATTTTATACATTGTCCTCTTGAGTCTTCCGTGGTAGTGTAATAATTGCTAGGACTGGGATTTTTAGTAAATTGCTTTTTTCTCTTCTTATCTTGTCTTCTCTTTCTTTGTCTTCTCTTTGGTCCCCTAGTGCAAACACTCGTGATGCCCCACTTCGATTACTGTGATATTCTGCTTACTGACCTAAGCGTTACTTCGGCACAGAGACTACAACGTGTTCATAATATGTGCGACCGTTTCGTCTGCAATATTCGCCGGGCTGATCACGTAACACCATCCCTCGAAATGTTGTCCTGGCTCCGTCTAGAAGATCGTAGGAAAATCCACTATCTTTCCCTTCTCTTTCACATATTGCATTTCTCCACTCCTGTCTATCTTGCGTCTCGTTTTCAAAATTTATCCACCCATCATAACCTAGACACACGATCACAACACTCCTCAATATTATCCATTCCCTCCCACCGAACATCCTCATATTCATCTTCTTTCACTGTGGCTGTTCCTCGGCTTTGGAATTCCCTACCGAGTAATGTCAGGGACTGTCAGACATCAAACCAATTTAAGAATAGGCTAACGAAATATTTTTCTAACAATTCTTGTTAACAATAATAGCTGTTTCAGGTTTCTCAATGTTTAATGGTTTTATATATATATATATATATATATATATATATATATATATATATATATCACAGATAAATATCTAAATTATCTCATTATTACTGTTTTACTATTATTATTATTATTATTATTATTATTATTATTATTATTATTATAACTATTTCTTCCCAATGTTTATTATTGTCACACTAACATTAGTTATCCAATTTTCATTATTTACTTTCATGCTCTTTTATCATCTAGATATTAATGTAATAACTATGTAAGCAATATTGTATTCAATTAGAATTAGAGTCTGGCTGGGCGGAAGAGAAGGCCTACTGGCCTTAGCTCTGCCAGATTAAATAAATAAATAAATTATTATTATTATTGTTATTATTATTATTATTATTATTATTATTATTATTATTATTACCCTTGCCTTCCTCTTGTTCTCCTTGTCTTTCCTTTATTCCCCTTATCTTCTTCTTTTTCTTCTTGTTTTCTCATTTTTTCCCTTGTCTTTCCCTTGCTTTCCTTGCATTCGTCTTGTTCTCCTTGTATTTCCCTTGTTATTCTTGTATTTCCCTTGTTCTCCTTGTATTCTCCTTGTGTTTCCCTTGCTTTCTTGTATTCTCATTGTTCTCCCTGTCTTCTCCTTGTTTTCCTATGTCTCCATTTGTTCTTCTTTTGGTCTTCTTGCTGTCTACTCATTTGCCTTGTTCTCCTTGTATTTTCCTTGTTTTCTTTGTATTTCCCTTATTCTCCTCCAATTTTTATTTTTCTTATTCGTATTTCCCTTGTTCTTCTTGTATTCATCTTGTTTCCCAATGCTCTCTTTGTATTTTCCTTGCTCTCTTTGTATTTCCCTCGTTCTCCTTGTATTTCCCTCGTTCTCCTTGTATTTCCCTTGTTATTCTTGTATTTACCTTGTTCTCCTTGTATTTCTGTGATTATCCTTGTATTTTCCTGGTCGTCCTTGTATTCCCCTTGTTTTTCCTTTGTTCTCCTTGTATTTCCCTTGTTCTCCTTGTATTTCCCTTGTTCTCCTTGTATTTCCCTTGTTATCCTTATATTTCCCTTGTTCTCCTTGTATTTCCCTCGTTCTCCTTGTATTTCCCTTGTTATGCTTGTATTTCCCTTGTTCTCCTTGTATTTCTGTGATTATCCTTGTATTTTCCTGGTCGTCCTTGTATTACCCTTGTTTATCCCTTGCTTTCTTTGTATTTCTCTTGTTCTCCTTCTATTTCCCTTGTTATCCTTGTATTTCCCTTGTTCTCCTTGTATATCTGTGATTATCTTTGTATTTTCCTGGTCTTCCTTGTATTCCCCTTATTCTCCTTGTATTTCCCTTGTTCTCCTTGTATTTGCCTTGTTCTCCTCGTATTTCGCTTGTTCTCCTTGTATTTCTGTGATTATATTTGTATTTTCCTGGTCGTCCTTGTATTTCCCTTGTTTATCCCTTGCTCTCTCTGTATTTCCCTTGTTATCCTTGTATTTTCCTTGTTCTCGTATTTCCCTTGTTCTCCTTGTATTTCCCTTGTTCTCCTTGTATTTCTGTGATTATCCTTGTATTTTCCTGGTCGTCCTTGTATTCCCCTTGTTTTTCTCTTATTCTCTTTGTATTTTCCTTATTCTCCTCGTATTTCCCTTGTTCTCCTTGTATTTCTGTGATTATCCTTGTATATCTCTGATTATCGTTATATTCATCTTGTCTTCGCTTGCTCTCTTTGTATTTTCCTTGTTCTCCTTATATTTCTGTGATTGTCCTTGTATTTTCCTATCATCCTTGTATTCCCCTTGTTTTCCGCTTGCTCTCTTTGTATTTTCCTTGTTATGCTTGTATTTTCCTTGTCTTCCTCGTATATCCCTTGTTCTCCTTGTATTTCTGTGATTATCCTTGTATTTCTCTGATTATCCTTATATTCATCTTGTTTTCCCCTTGCTCTCTTTGTTATTTTCCTTGTTCTCCTTATATTTCTGTGATTGTCCTTGTATTTTCCTATCATCCTTGTATTCCCCTTGTTTTCCGCTTGCTCTCTTTGTATTTTCCTTGTTATGCTTGTATTTTCCTTGTCTTCCTCGTATATCCCTTGTTCTCCTTGTATTTCTGTGATTATCCTTGTATTTCTCTGATTATCCTTATATTCATCTTGTTTTCCCCTTGCTCTCTTTGTATTTTCCTTGTTCTCCTTATATTTCTGTGATTATCCTTGTATTTTCCTATCATCCTTGTATTCCCCTTGTTTTCCCCTTGCTCTCTTTGCATTTTCCTTGCTATGCTTGTATTTTCCTTGTCTTCCTTGTCTATCCCTTGTTCTCCTTGTATTTCTGTGATTATCCTTGTATTTCTCTGATTATCCTTGTATTCATCTTGTTTTCCCCTTGCTCTCTTTGTATTTTCCTTGGTCTCCTTGTATTTCTGTGATTATCTTGTATTTTCCTGATCATCCTTGTATTCCCCTTGTTTTCCCCTTGATCTCTTTGTATTTCCCTTGTTCTTCTTGTATTTCCCTTGTTATCTTTGTATTCCCTTGTTATCCTTGTATTTCCCTTGTTCTCCTTGTATTTTCGTTGTTCTCCTTGTCGATCCACACGTAAACATATGCAGCAAAGTGAAGTTATGCACCTGTCGATTCTTTTTTGTCAGAAGCGACGTGAATTCGATTCCTCACACATGACTATCTGTGGTTGGGAATTGTTATCTCACTGAGTTATCTGTATAATCAGGCTACCTTATGCCGGAACATATCTGGATTCCCTATCCCAGAGACGTACGTAGTAACAGCGAGGTCCCACCTGGCGACATATTCGCATTGGGGTCACGTGCGGGTTTAAATGCGCCACAGGGATTATGAATAAAGACCTTCAAGGGACGGCCGGCGCACGTGTGACCGACTGGGGCCCAGATCGTGTTACTATCGATCCCATTGATATACAGAGTTGATTCACAAAACCAGTGAGTCGCTAAATTGAATTCGATTACATAAAAATTTCACAACTTAAGAGAAACTCAGAAAACATGATGTGAATATACTTAGTGAGTTGGAAGTAGCTACATTAAAAAAAACTTTGAGTAAGTGGTCGTGGTTAAAAAAATAAGCAAATATGTCCTTATGAACTTGGGGTCGCAAGTGCGTCATCGGAAAAATTGCCAAAATAGGCCTAAATTTGAATTCATTCATTCATAGTTTTCTGTTCAAGAGCAGGTCTTTCACTGCAAACCCAGCATTCTTCAATATTTCCTATTTTCTGCCTTTCTCTTAGTCTTCGCATATGATCCATGTATCTTAATGTCGTCTATCAACTGATATCTTCTTCCGTCCCGAACTCTTCTCCCGTTCACCATTCCTTCCAATCCATCTTTCTGTAGGTACTTTTCTTCTCAACCACTGACCCAGCCAATTCCTTTTTCTCTTCCTGATCAGTTTCAGCATCATTCTTTCTTCACTCACTCTTTCCAAAGCAACTTCATTTCCTATTCTGTCTGTCCATTTCACACGCTCCACTCTTCTCCATAGCCTATCCACATTTCAAATGCTTCTAGTCGCTTCTCTTCACTTCGCCGTAGTGTCCGCTACACTCTACATAAAGCACTTCATTGCCGCCCTCACATAAGCCCGCCATTGGTCCCTATCCTGAGTAAGATTAATCCAGTCTCTATCATCATATCCCACCTCCCTCAAATCCATTTTAATATTATCCTCCCATCTACGTCTCAGCCTCCCCGAAGGTCTTTTTCCCTCCGGCCCCCCAACTAACACTCTATATGCATTTCTGGATTCTCCCATACGTGCTACATGCCCTGCTCATCTCAAACGTCCTGATTTCATGTTCCAAATTATGTCAGGTGAAGAATACAATGCGTGCAGTTCTGTGTTGTGTAACTTTCTCCATTCTCCTGTAATTTCATCCCTCTTAGCCCCTAAGCTCCTTATTCTCAAACACCCTTAACCTATGTTCCTCTCTCAAAGTGAGAGTCCAAGTTCCACAACCATAAAGAACAACCGGTAATATAACTGTTTTATAAATTCTAACTTTCAGATTTTTTGACAGCAGACTGGATGATAAAAGTTTCTCAACCGAATAATAACAGGCATTTCCCATATTTATTCTGTGTTTAATTTTCTCCCGAGTATCATTTGTATTTGTTACTGTTGCTCCAAGATAATAATAATAATAATAATAATAATAATAATAATAATAATAATAATAATAATAATAATAATAATAATAATAATAATAATAATGGAAAGGGACTGGTCACGCTACCCCATTGTCCCCTGGCGTATTTGTGTCATGAGTGATGTCTTTTTTAGTGTCACTTATCCTCATGAGTCTTGAAAGAATAGTATGTTATACTTCATACATGATTATGATAGAAGATGTGAAGTATAGTATAATACACCTGCATTTGTGTCCTAACTGTAACCTGCAGAATTTTTTAATAATTATTCCTCATGTCAGTGACTTTTTTTAAGTGCAGAAATTTTATTGAACTTCCAAAATAATACAACAAATGTCTTATAATAATAATAATAATAATAATAATAATAATAATAATAATAATAATAATAATAATGGTTTATTTTAACTGGCAGAGTTAAGGCCATTCGGCCTTCTCTTCCACTCAACCAGTATGATAGAAAATTACTACAATGCTGTGAATATAACATAATTAATACAATACAATACAATTCAATACAAGACTACAATACAATACAATATAATACTTACTTACTTACTGGCTTTTAAGGAACCCGGAGGTTCATTGCCGCCCTCACATAAGCCCGCCATTGGTCCCTATCCTGAGCAAGATTAATCCAGTCTCTACCATCATATCCTACCTTCCTCAAATCCATTTTACTAATGTTACCCCTCCTGTTCTATAAAGACTAGTTACGTTCCATGTACCAAATCGCATAACCTTTTTCCTTTGCTGTGGTCGTGCCGGAGAATCAGTCCCATTCCGAGGCTTACTGTTAGGTTTCGTAAAGGCTTACTGTTAGGTTTCGTAACAAGCTGTTCTTTTACGGTGATGGGTTGTTAGCCCTTCGCCCAACCTCCAAGCTGGAGGACCACCCCTTATCGGCTGTCCACGACTGCTTATTCTATATTCGCAGCTACCCTCCATATCTGGAGGCCGTCTCCTCTATCCGCAACCTGAGGACGCGCCATGCCGTGGTGATAGGGACCCACCATACATGGAATACAATATAATACATAATTAATATAATACAATTACAATTCTTTTCATCTTCGCAACACCAATAAAATAATTATGTAGTAATAATAATAATAATAATAATAATAATAATAATAATAATAATAATAATAATAATAGTAATGATAGTCATACCTAAATTAAATTAAATTATTAAACTCGATCACAATTATAACATCAATTTGACTGCGCCAGTAAGAAATCGTTAAGCCTTTTCTTGAAAGTGGTTATTGTCTGGCAGTCCCTAATCTTCTTATGTCTCAGGAGGTTATGAGGTTCAGACCTGATTTCGGACAGTTGACTAACCAACGATATTTTGCAATTCATTTTTAATTTTCAGAGAAGTCTATATTGTATCTTAAAAGTATTTATTTCAGTCACTGACTTCACAGCATATGTTTAAGGTGCTACACCTTTACATTACATATTTAAAGGACGTATGAACGTTTTCGTTGTTCTACGCCAACATCATCAGATACGAAGTACATTTTAGCAATATCAGTGCTCTCTACATAATATCTACAAATACAAAACATATTTAGTGGCATGCAAATGAGACATATTAAAATACAACATTGCTGTGATACACATTGACATTCATATATGACTGCCTTGATTGTCACTTACTTAAAAAACACGTATAGATTACAAAATATATTGATTCACACACACACATATATAAATGCAAGTCTTCACATATGAGATAATAAAATGACATGATCTAAAAGTGATAAAAATAATAAAATATAAAACTGAGATAAAAAGTATTATGAATCTGAAGAGTTGCAAAATTAGAGTAATTACATATATTATATTCCTATTTCTGTTTCACAATAATATATATATTTTCACCATTCAGAAACGTATGTATCATGGTTTGTGTCACGTAATTATTTGAATATTTTTCAAATTTATATGGTTTTATTATAAACGCCAATGTATTATACGTTGGGTTGTTTGGTGTTGATTAATAATGTATATTTGATTTTGTCGATAATGCTGTTCCTCCAATATGGCGATGTATTGTCGATATCCAATACTGTAATTGTAATGAGGGTGTGGTATAGTGCAAGTCAAGTATCAGAATTAATCAGTGTAGACGTGCCTTCTTAGATGTTGATTATGTGGTGGTTGTGTGTGGTGATGATGATGATGATGATGATGATGATGATGATGGGCAGAAATGTGACGAAGGAAGAGAATAAAAGAGAAAGGAAGGAAATGGAAGGAAAGAGAAAACAATGCACTGCTCTCAGTTTGGACAACCCGGAGTGCATGGAGCAGGAAGCGATCCCCAGGCCGATTCCTGGTAAGGCCGACCGCAAGGCTGTCCAAGGCGAAGGCGCCTCTGGGAAGCAGCCCCATAAAAATCATATCATTGGAGTAATTAAGAGTTTCCAGTAACGAGACCCGCGCTCACAAAGACTTGATTAATTGTCGGCGGAACAACAGTTGTTGTTGTCGTCATGTGGCCTGCACCGCATCAGGGTTAATCTCGTCTGCATACACACTTTTTCTTGTTATTCTTGTACTGGAGGAGGGACGAGGCAAGTAGCCCGTGAAATCTAATGACGACTCCATAAACAATTCCAAATAACGGAGTGTAAACTCATCAAAAGTTCATGGAAAGTGGAAATAAAAACATTACCTACTATAATGTGATAGCGTGTGAAACCTTGCTCACACAGCGTGGTCTTTCATTTCAGAGGGTCTCCCACAACCAGTTCTCGGTACTCCCAAGTTCAGGGTTTCCAACTACGAGAAAAAGAACCTTTTAATTTTTTCATAAGAATTAGCCCAGTTTTCTTCATTAGTTTGAACAGAATTTGTTTCACTTCATTTTACTTTATTCTTGTCATTGCTTGAAAAATAACATAAGTTGTGGTCCATTTGTGAATATAGACCTACTGTAGTTACGTATTTTAACGGAAATAAAATTGTTAGTATTTTATGCACGATAAGGAAACTTTTTTTTAAAACCAATTATTTCTCAACAGATTTCCGTAAAATTGGTAAATGTTCAAGTAGTGGGGAATTTATCCAAAAACTGTGGGAAGATAACTCGGATTATCACTTAGACTTAGGTTGGGAATCTCTCAAATCAAGACGACGAAAAACCAGGCACAAATGGGACACAAAGCATGGACCGATATCGATGCTAGATTAGCAACACCATCATACTTAGGCAGGGCAGATCATATTAGGAAATTTAAATGTAGAAAACAGAGAACGGACGTGGCAAAATTTTCCCTTGTTAACCGCACAATAGTAGACTGGAACAGCTTACCTGCGGCAATCTTTCAGAGTGGTCCTCTCAAAATCAATGCCGGTACATTTAAGGAATGGTTGGGAAGATTAGACTGAAAATGTAATTGTAGGTGCAGTGTAATTATCTAAGTTGTGTCATGTAATTAATTAAGTTGATATGTAATTAATTAAGATGATATGTAATTTAGTTGATATGTAAATAAATTAAGGTGATATGTAATTAATTAAGATGATATGTAATTAAGTTGATTTGTAATTAATTAAGGTGATATGTAATTATTTAAATTGGTAATAGTTGGGCGAAATAGAAGTTATAAGTTAGATTTACTTTTGCTGTTTTTATTTATAGTCCTAGGTTTATTGCATCTATTTATTTATAGCTAGATATAAATTTAGGTTCATTTTATTTTATTTTATTTTTTGTTTTTCTTTTATTGGTGTAATTATTGTATAATTGTAATGGTATTATTGTATATTATATATCACTGCCACCGGGATACATACACACATACAATTATGCTCAATAAATTTGTATTTTTTCTTCCTGATATGGATTGTGGATTTACACAGATTAGGTTTGTGTTTCACTGGTTAATGATTATTAGCCTACATGCCAAACTGTGTTTGTAAGATGCCTATAGATTATTTCATGAAAAAGTTGTAGATATAAAAAAAAACTGACAAGAGACTTAAAAATATCCCGATGATTGCGTAAAACATTTATACACGTATTAAAGTAGTAATAGTTATTTTTTTACTTGGTTGTTTAACGACGCTGCATCAACTACGAGATTATTTAGCGTCGATGGGATTGGTGATAGCGAGATGATATTTGGAGAGATGAGGCGGAGGATTCGCTATAAAATACACCCAACCAGGTAATCAGTCCAAGCGGGAATCGAACCTACGCCCGAGCGCAAATCCGGATCGGCAGGCAAGCCCCTTAACCGACTGACCTACGCCGGTGGCGTAATAGTTATTTACGATATGTTTCAAAAATGAATTTTTTTGTTACTAGGGATGCTTGCGAAACGAGGCTGCTGGCCAAGGGTAGCAAAACATGTGAACAAAATAAAATCATTTATAACATGTATGTTGTACACCCATTTTTAGACATTCTTGTAGGTCTATATACGTGTGTGTGTGTGTGCGTGCGTGCGTGTCGCTCTGTAGAAAATCACATATTATTTTCGTAAATTATTTTCTACGCTGTTTTACTAGTTATAGATATGAAATCTATATTAATAATAAATCTGTAGCCGAAATTTTTCTGGTAATTTTCGATTTTCCAAAAATAATTGGTCCTAACATATACAATTAACCACCCTGAAACCGAAAATCGCTTTTTTGAAATTTTTGTTTGTATGTCTGTCTGTCTGTCTGTATGTTTGTTACCTTTTCACGCGATAATGAATGAATGGATTTCGATGAAAATTGGAATATAAATTAAGTTCGTTGTAACTTGGATTTTAGGCTATATGTCATTCAAAATACATTATTTAAAAGGGGGGTTATAAGGGGGCCTGAATTAAATAAATCGAAATATCTCGCTCATTATTGATTTTTTGTGAAAAATGTTACATAACAAAAGTTTCTTTGAAAATAATTTCCGATAAGTTTTATTCCTTGAACAATTTTGATAGGACTGATATTTAATGAGATAAATGACTTTTAAAATTAAAATAACTGCCATCTAAGGCCGTGTAATGAATTAAAAAACAAATGACTTCGTCTATAAGGGGCCTTGGACAGCAACAATCGAAAGCTATGAAAGATAGCCTACAGATAATGTTTTTGTGTTTGTATGAAGTAATATCAGAAGCTAAATTAACCGATTTGTATAATTAATTATTATTTCACCATTGGAAAGTGTAGTTTCTCTTGATGGACATAATGCTATAATGTTATTACAGTAACTTCTGAGTGAATCGAGGACAGGTAAGATTAAAATAGCTTCTTATGCAGAGAAAACTTGATAGGCTATTCTGTACATTCGTTTCCTGTATTTCCTAAAATAATTTTTATGACCAAATGAGTGGTCTCTGGATCAAAATGATCGCATTTCAATTTTTTAATTCAATTTAAATTAAGTAACATAATAAACGATTTATCCTTCTATCAAACACGAATGTTCCCTGGATCAAATGTCCTATTTTAATTATGTAATTACTTTATATTTATTTCTAACGGGTGCAGCGGAGCGCACGGGTATGGCTAGTTCTAATAATAAAATAGCAAATTATCAAAAGTTTTGGTACTTATTTATTAAACTATTCTTACAGAAATATTTTACTGGGAAATAGCATATCTTTACAAATCACAATTTTCTAGTTACGACACTATTTTACTAGGAGTGCGATATGCATTATGCACTACTTGCCGCTCTCAAAAGAAAGCCGCCTTGTCGGTGTGTCTTTGAACTCGCCTCTCGCTCAGACTCAGTCATCTCGTGGTTGTCATTACCAAGAAGCACTTTCTTGTGGCCGCATGCATCCTTCCTCCTTGTTCGCTCTTATTCTTAGTCCCTTCTTTTCCTTGAACAATAATTTTGACAGTCCGTTGGATGAGGCCACTGCTTTATTTTTTCTGTCTGATATATCCTGCCATATAGGCCTGACGTGTTACCAAAGATCCATTTATGTTATTCACACCTGGATGCATTGAAAGCTCGCATTTTAAGATTATCTTTCTGAAAAATTGTCAGTGATGGCCTTGGTCTATCTTAATTTAAAACTTTCCTCTTTTCAATATTATTTCCTATCGATAACGATACTCTAACAATGAATTTATTATAATTATGATCATTATTTCTCGCATTTGTTTGGTTTCTATTTTTCCGAAACACATACTGCCCGTGCCTCACTTCCTGAGCTGTTTCTTTGCGGGGCGAGACGCAGAGGGGGAAGTAGGAGGTGCTGGGTACCGCATGTGCCTACTACCCTACGTTCAACACGTCGGCCTTTCCAGGATTCCTTTCGTCAGCTATGGAGCAAGATCAGCCATGGACAAGCGAATGTATAGGCTATCCCCTCACAAAACAGATTATGTCCTCATCAATTCTGTAACTAAACACTAATACCAGTGTTAGACTACAATCTCTACTCGAGATTATCGACCTAATCGCGATTACGGTTGTCATGTGTACACATCCGTAAATTCTTTCCTCTATGGCAGTGTTTCTTAAACTTTTTCCACCGCGAAACTCCTTTTAATCTAGAGTGTAACTGCGGAATCCTTGTAATATTTTATTAGTGTTTAATAATTAACAGACAAGTGAAAGCTAGTATCTCAATAATTCTGTTCAGGGGGACGAATGTATTTGCTTTTTAAGCCTGCAATCTGGTTTTATGGCGGAAAGTTGTAGTCTCATTTCTACTGTATTTCAACATTTTGTCTTTTCGATATTTTGTTTTAGTGAACACATGC
Source organism: Periplaneta americana (assembly GCF_040183065.1). NCBI lineage: Eukaryota > Metazoa > Arthropoda > Insecta > Blattodea > Blattidae > Periplaneta > Periplaneta americana. Next base: position 14,517,843 of record NC_091121.1, read on the forward strand.
GCAGAGAATCCAGTGATGAAAGTGATAAGTGTTATGGGTATTTTCCGTTTTAGATGTTCATTAAACATATTATTATTATTACGCATATTATTGGAATATTATTATTACGCATATTCTTGGATTATTATTATTATTACTATTATTACTATTATTATTATTATTAGATGAGAGCCCACAAACTTTTCTATATTAGAAATTCGAAATTTCTTTCACCAGTCTCCAGATGCATTAAAAATGCCAACAGGCATGGCTGCGAATTCGATCCCTTCAATGTATAGACTTTGTTTGCTCTTGGCAACGATTTATCATTTATGTATTATTTTAGGCATTATACTCAATTAACATTGTCTCATAGTATTCTTAGTTATCCATTCATCGTCATTATTGTAATTAATTGTAATTATATTTATGTGTAATAATTATTTTTGTTTTATGTTTTTTGTTATATTTGTGCTGAACTGTAATTGGCCACTGGCTGTTGTACAGCACATTAAATAAATAAATAAATAAAATAAATAAAAATTATTATTATTATTATTATTATTATTATTATTATTATTATTATTATTATTATTATCGGTGGTTTCATGTTATTATTGATTCATATTTTCGTAACATTTCTATGTATTTTTATAGTATCCACTAAGTATAAAATAGCCACCGAAGCAGCCCAGTCGGCTAAGGCGCTTGCCTATCGATCCAGAGTTGCGCTCGAGCGCGGGTTCGATTCCCGCTTGAGCTGATTACCTGGTTGGATTTTTCCCCGAGGTTTTCCCCAACCGTAAGGCGAATGTCAGGTAATCTTTGGCGAATCCCCGACTTCATCTCGCCAAATATCATTTCGCTATCATCAATCCCATCGATGCAAAATAACCTAGTAGTTGTATACAATGTCGTTAAATAACCAAGTAAAAAAAAAGTATAACATAACATTTAAAATCATATAGGGCTCACGGAACCCCAGAACATACTTTGAGAAATGCTGCTCTATGGTAATTCAGCAGTTGTCCAGACTGAACGAAGAGTGGCCTAGTGTGTACTTACATTTTAGGAAATCGCCATCAGAGATAATAGCGATAGTGGTAACCACGATTAGAGTATCCAGTATTATAACCAGTAAAGATCCTTGCAATGGCATAGGATAATGTTTTCATAACATGCAATACGCTGCCGTGCCGCCACGCTGCAGCTGCCGTACCGGTCCGAGCAGACCTAAGAGGCGTGGCTATAACCACTAGGGAACTCTCGGTTCAGGACGTGAGACACGGGCCATTCTGGACCTCATGACGATTCACCACTGTTATGCCCATCCCAATCGACACTTGAGACCGGCATTGACAAAAGACCGGGTTCTGAATGGGAGAAGTGAAGACTGATGGGTGGGGGTATACCTGATAGGCCACGAGGCCACAAGAAATGTGCCTCAGTTTCAGCTTTCCGAGTGCAACCTTAAAACCCGTGGAAACATACGAAATGTTGAAGTCAGACTCGGCACGAGCCATCCTGGCCTCAGGAACAAATTTTCCTGCAAGTTATGTCTATATACATCACAAAGTTTTCTACTTCTACAACTCTGTACACTTCATTTAAATAACTAATATAATATGTTATATACGACTAAAAACTACTAAAATTTTGAGTTTAAGGAAGCAAAGTGACTGAGGTCCGGCCTCACTTGCCTCAGCCAATCAGCCACCACTGCTTCACTGTCGAAAACAAATTTTTAGTAACGAGCGCTAGATTGGAGCACTGCTGACTGCTATTACTCCATGCTATTCCATCAGGTGTATAACATAACTTCTTTTGCAGTCTCTAGATGGCAGCATAGTGAAATTGATAGAAATTGTCTTGAAAGTGCATTAAGTTGATCAATCTGTTATATGTGACCAGGAGTTCTCATAAATAGTTTCTGAGGAAATGGTACCAGACGGAAAAAAAAATCACTCCAGTGTTTAATTGTGATCAACTGAAAGAAAATAATCCTAGTTACTTATTGAGGGTGTCAATCAACTCAGCAGGGTCTGTTTTAGGATTAGTGAAAATTTTGTTTGTGTATCTGCTATAGTTCTGGAGAAAATTGAATTTCTTTTGAGGTGAGGTAAAGCAAACGGAACAGCTAGGAAACTCTAGAAAGTGCCCTTAAATGATTCACCTTAAGTTCCCTACAGGAAATGTCAGTTTTACTCTAGGTCTTATCTCATAAGAACCAGACTAGGTTGTTACTTGTGTTGCAGCCTCAAGTCTTCACTTACACTGCCTCCACGCTTAAGTAGTTCCGTGACTCGGGATTGCCTAATATTGGGTAACAGAGTTTCCTATAGCGTAAGCAAGGGCGACCAAATACGTAGACGACTTCAAGAGCATGTGTCTATTAAATATGTTATTTATTTATTTAGTTTGTCGTGCGTCAATGACACAAGAGGCCTGTCCCTTAATGGAAGTAGCGCAGCTGCTGTATTTCAGTCTGAGCCTCTGACGTGAATAGGGCGGGAAATAAAATTCTCTTGAGAAATTCTGTAGATTCCGGGCCAAGGTGCGGAAGACAAGTTAATCCGGGGCTGCCTTAACGCGCGTCATAATGCGCAATGTCACGTGGCACGTTCCGCTCGATCAGCAATACACCCCACCCGCGTTGTGGGCCAATGCCAGAAGCAAATCCAATGGCAGTGTACCTCCTGCTATCAGTTACGAGTGTGTAAGGGAATGGACCTTCGTCTTCTTCATTATTATCGCCTTCTTCAACTTCTTCGCCTGCTTCACCTCCTTTATTTTCATTTTTTCCATCGTCTTGTCTTCTTCAACTTCATCTTCAACTCCATTTTTCGTCTTTATCCTCACCTTTTTCACTTTTTATCCAACATCTTCACCGCCTTCAACATCATCTTCTTCGTTTCCATCTTCATCTTCACTTTTCGTCTTCTTCACATCCTTCATCTTCAACTTATCTTTCTTTGTTTTCACCTCCTTCGTCTGTATCTTCACTTTTTGTCTTTATCTTCATTTTCACCTTCACTTCATTCATATTAATACTCACTTATTTCGTCATCTTCAACTTCACTTTCTTTCTCTTCCCCTTCACTTTTACTTTCTTTGCCTTTTTCATCTTCATGTCTCTCCTTCATTGTCACCTTCTTTGTCTTCACCTCCATGTACTTCTCCTTCTTCACCGTCTTCATGTTCTTTCCTTTCTTCATTGTCACTTCCTTCGCCTTTACCTTCACCTTTTTCATTTATACCTTCTTCACGTAATTTCTCCATGCGTTCTCCACTTTCTTCCCCTCTTGGTCTTCAGCGTCACTTTCTAAGCCTTCATGTTCATCTTTCCGCTCTTGTTCTTCAACATCACTTTGCAAGCTACATCTTCATCTTCATCTTCAACATCACTTTGTAATCCTTCATCTTTATCTTTCTCTTCAACATCACTTTGTAAGCCTTCATCTTCATCTTTCTCTTCAACATCACTTTGTAAGCCTTCATCTTCATTTTTCTCTTCAACATCACTTTGTAAGCCTTCATCTTCATCTTTCTCTTCAACATCACTTTGTAATCCTTCATCTTCATCTTTCTCTTCAACATCACTTTGTAACCCTTCATCTTCATCTTTTTCTTCAACATCACTTTGTAATCCTTCATCTTCATCTTTCTCTTCAATATCACTTTGTAAGCCTTCATCTTTCTCTTCAACATCACTTTGTAAGCCTTCATCTTCATCTTTTTCTTCAACATCACTTCGTAAGCCTTCATCTTCATCTTTTTCTTCAACATCACTTTGTAAACCTTCATCTTCATCTTCATCTTTCTCTTCAACATCACTTTGCAAGCTACATCTTCATCTTCATCTTCAACATCACTTTGTAAGCCTTCATCTTCATCGTTCTCTTCAACATCACTTTGTAAGCCTTCATCTTCATCTTTCTCTTCAACATCACTTTGTAAGCCTTCATCTTCATCTTTTTCTTCAACATCACTTTGTAAGCCTTCATCTTCATCTTCATCTTTCTCTTCAACATCACTTTGCAAGCTACATCTTCATCTTCATCTTCAACATCACTTTGTAAGCCTTCATCTTCATCTTCAACATCACTTTGTAAGCCTTCATCTTCATCCTTTTCTTCAACATCACTTTGTAAGCCTTCATCTTCATCTTTTTCTTCAACATCACTTTGTAAGCCTTCATCTTCATCTTTTTCTTCAACATCACTTTGTAAGCCTTCATCTTCATCTTTTTCTTCAACATCACTTTGTAAGCCTTTATCTTCATCTTTCTCTTCAACATCACTTTGCAAGCTACATCTTCATCTTTTTCTTCAACATCACTTTGTAAGCCTTCATCTTCATCCTTTTCTTCAACATCACTTTGTAAGCCTTCATCTTCATCTTTCTCTTCAACATCACTTTGTAATCCTTCATCTTCATCTTCCTCTCTTAGTCTTCTTCACTTCCTTGCCTTCATCTTCACTTAACTTCTCTTTGCGTTCTTCACCTTCTTCCCCTCTTTGTCTTCAATATCACTTTCTGCGCCCTCTTCATCTTATTTACTATCGCCTTCTTGCCTTCTTTTTTTTAGTAGGTTATTTTACGACGCTTTATCAAAAGCTTATGTTATTTAGCGTCTGAATGAGATGAAGGTGGTAATGCCGGTGAAATGAGTCCGGGGTCCAGCACCGAAAGTTACCCAGCATTTGCTCATATTGGGTTGAGGGAAAACCCCGGAAAAAACCTCAACCAGGTAACTTGCCCCGACCGGGAATCGAAACCGGGCCACCTGGTTTCGCGGCCAGACGCGCTAACCGTTACTCCACAGGCCTGGACTCCTTACCTTCTTCATCTTCACTTACTTCGTCTTCCCCTTCACAATTTTTCCATCTTGATCTTCTTCAACATCACTTTCTACGCCTTCTTTATTCTTCATCTTTTTTACTATTGCTTTCTTCGACCTTTTGCTTTCTTCATATTTGCCTTCTTCCCCGTTCTTAACCTCTTTCATCTACACCTTCTCAATCTTCGGTTTTTTATGTTTACCCTTTCGTCTCCTTCTTCTTCACCATCTTCATCTTATTTAATTATCGTTTCGCATTCTCCATAATTGACTTCACGATCTTTTTCCTAGTCTTGGCTCTAATACCTCTCCATCTTCTTGAAGTATTATGTTAGTTATTTTTTCCTATTGCATTTTCATCATTCACACATTTCCATTGAGCACTTTTCAACGAGTCATATTTTTAATCAAGAATCCTGTGGTGTTTGTATTGTTGAAAATGTTACAATAATAACTTGTCCAGTGTGCCTCTGTACTTATACGACAACATATTTACCACTCTGATATCCACCAACATCAACGACACGAATCACATCCACCTGTTGTTTATAATATGCAAACCGCTCCACTTTTTACATGAACTGACTGTACTCGTAGTTACTAAAGTTTTATAGACCCAATCAGAATGTATCAACACCGCAATAAAGCGAAGGCCGGTATCAGAACTCTGGACTGTAGGTCGAAGTCCCACACAAGTCATAAAATAGAGTTACTTCGCTTATAAAACGGAATCCGTGGGGGAGAGAGACCTTGCACACTGCTTCCGCGTTATAAAGACACACTCCGTTGGTAGACTTTTAAAGTTGTGCAATTCCCCGCTACTTCTTGATTTTAGGCCAACTGCAAAGTATTCCGTAACTATAAATAGAGCAGATTTCTGACGTCTTTGGACATCCCATCGTCATCGCTGTCTTCTTCGTCTTCCTCTTCTTCCTTCTTTTTTAATAAGTTACCTATATAACGATGCTAATTGGGCAGAACTACGTTTCATTTGCGCGCAAGAGTAGAAAATTATAGACGTGAGCTAAAGCCAATCCTATTACAGGCAAAATCGGCCCAGAGGTTGGAGGGAGATTAAAGCTTCCAGCTTTGCAAACGATCGGCATTTAATGGCAGTAGAGATGTCACTCCTACGTGCCCGGCACTTTTACCCATAAGGAAGAGCCCCAGATAGTCATTTATGTTAGAGGCTGAGTACTGTATTATAAGGGACTTATCTCACCGGCCCTGTGAAAAATGCAAAAGAAACAGTGTTGCCAACACATAAATTGTATCCCCGTCAGTATAACACCTGGAAATCCGTCAGAATCCGTCAAAATAAAAAAAATAAATAATAATAATAGTAATAATAATAATAATAATAATAATAATAATACCCTATATATATATATATATATATATATATATATATATATATACAAGCAATTTTAACACAACTTACTAATTCTGATTAAAATAATTATTCATCAACATTGGCTTGATTACGAGCAAATTTGAAACAGGACATTCTTAAACATAGTACGGAACAGGCAGGGCTGTTCAAATAAAAAGTAAAATCTCCCAAAAATGAAACAATTAAAATTGACAGGAGCTAAAAATGTCAAAAGACGATGTAAATCGTAATTCCCGCCAGAAAATCCGTCACCCGTCAAAGCTATTTTTTCCCCGTCCGCTACGTTGAAATTCCGTCAATTTCGACGGAATTTCCGTCCAGTTGGCAACACTGAAAAGAAATGCATCGTTACTCACTCCAGAGCTATCTGAATTATCTGAATCCACGCCCCAATTCGCCAGCTTCCGAACTGATAACATCTACAGTGCAAGTTTCATAAAAACATTAACGAATCACTATGGTCAGATCTTAACTGTCAACACCTCTTATCAGTTCTACTACATTCCCAATGCCACTTCCCCTGTGACGTTATCCTCCGACCAGACCGGTGAGGTGAGTCCCACACTATAGACCTCGTAGCCATAGTGCTGTCGGAAGAATTAGATCAATGGAGAAAACCCATGATCTCATCGGGAATCGAACCAGCGACCTTACGGCATTACGCCTTAACCGCGACATTAACGCGCTACCCAGAATTCTGTGCCATTTTTCTCAGTTTTCCAGGAACGAGAATTTAAAGTTTGAATATCTATGCAAAATCATAATATGATTTACAACAACAGGTTAAAGAGGCAAAAATTGATATCAGCTTATACCTTTTACCAAGGAACCACAGAATTACGGACACTGAAATTAAATTGTTAAAGAAATGAAGCCAAACTATAAATATGAAACGAATGCAAAATCATAGCCACTGGTGTAGCTCAGGCGATATCGCTTTTGCCTGCTGATCCGGAATTGCGCTCGAGCGTGGGTTCGACTCCCGCTTGGGCTGATTATCTGGTTGGTTTTTTCAGAGGTTTTCCCCAACCGTAAGGCAAATGTCAGGTAATCTATGGCGAATCCTCGGCCTTATCTCGCGAAATAATATCTCGCTATTACCGATTCCATAGATGTAAGTAACCCTGTAGTTGATACAGCGTCGTTAAATAATCAAATAAAAAGTACATAATGATAATATCGCTCACAGCAGTGAGGTGATGCAATTTTTAATGTATGTTGTATGATACGTGACAAAACATCTTGTTTTTATTGTACCGGTATTCCACTTTTTTACTTTCAGACAAAATATGGAGAAAATAGTTCAGGGGGTACCGCAAAGAGCGGTCCATCAGAAATGCATGCTCTAGGCAGGAGGAGTTGTTGTTCCCACGGCAATGGGGTCACGGTCAGGATGGTTGCAGTTATTTTGGGGGTCTTGATTTCGTAGCCAAGAAAGTTCCCCGCCACTATAGCATAAACAGATATTCAGAGGGAGGCGTTAGTCGGTGCACTACTGAAGTCAGAGGAGCTCATTCTTGAGTTCAACAGATTTATTTTCTTACGAATGTACCTGATGGTATGAAGTATGAAGTTCCAGACCCAAACATAAACGGTGGTAAAGTTAATGGACATAACGTTTCGAAGCAGTAGGTCTATTCTTTGTTCCTAAGAGCTGAAGGAATTTTGCCAATTTATTTTCCATGTGTCTGGAAGTAAAGTAAAAGATGTTACAACCAAGTAGTTGAAGGAAGTTCCTCGTTGTGTTATTTCATTATTTTTTACAATTTATTTTAGTTGTGATTGAGTTTGATCCTATAGAACCAAAATTAATTTATTTCTGTAAAGATTTTTAATTATATTGATTTGCAGTTAATCATAATTTGTAAACTGCCTTTTTCATGTTATCTTCAGGGTAATAATAGCTTATACATTTAATCCGTAAATTCATCCTCACCTAAGTAAAAAAATTACAAACCAAGAATAAAAAAAATTGAGCCATCCAAGGGATTTTATAAATTTCCTGTCACTTATATATGCGTTTCAAAATAAATTGAACTACAAATCTGCATTCCCTCTTATATTACTACAGTAACTTGTATTATATTGTACAGTAAATGTTAAGTCTTAGCTATTTTGACAATTTAATCGAAAGTTTAGTTCTACTGTTAAAGCAATTGAAGACGTGACTTGATAAACATTCCAAGTCCATTGAAGTAAATTTTTTCAAGAGAGCTTGCAATATAAATATTTGTATGTTTAAAACAAGGCTTAGAGTCGGACTTGGGATATATTCTTTATAGGATGGTAGCCTGTGCAAAACACAACATATGTGAGGTAAAAACGTAAATTCGGTAAATTTTAGACTTGGGATGTTTGTCAATTCAGATCTCCAATTGGAATTTATCATTTTGTATTTCTACAGTAACTTGTAATTTACGTTTAAAGTTTTAGTTATATTAACAATGCAATTGCAGTTTAACAACAAATTTACCTTCTCTCCTTTTTATATTTCTACACTAACTTGCAATTTACGTTTGAAGTTTTAGCTAATATTAACAATGCAATTGCAGTTTAACAACAAATTTACCTTCTCTCCTTTTTATATTTCTACAGTAACTTGTAATTTACCTTTGAAGTTTTAGCTAATATTAACAATGCAATTGCAGTTTAACAACAAATTTACCTTCTCTCCTTTTTATATTTCTACAGTAACTTGTAATTTACGTTTGAAGTTTTAGCTAATATTAACAATGCAATTGCAGTTTAACCACAAATTTACCTTCTCTCCTTTTTATATTTCTACACTAACTTGCAATTTACGTTTGAAGTTTTAGCTAATATTAACAATGCAATTGCAATTTAACAACAAATTTACCTTCTCTCCTTTTTATATTTCTACAGTAACTTGTAATTTACGGTTGAAGCTCTAGCTAATATTAACAATGCTATTGAAATTTTAACAAAAAAATCTACCTTCTCTCGTTTTATACTTCTACAGTAATTTGTAATTTACGTTTGAAGATTTAGCTAATGTTAACAATCCAATTGGAATTTTAACAACAAATCTGCCTTCTCTCTTTTTATATTTCTACAGTAACTTGTAATTTACGCTTAAAGTTATATATATACTGATAATGCAGATGGAATTTTAACAATAAATGTGCTTTCCCTCGCTATATATTTCTACATAAATTGGTTTCATAATTATGTTTAAAGTTTTAGCTATACTGATAATGTAAAATGACAATAGACATATCATAAGACTTAGATAAAACAGCTTGATCATCCTGAATTATTCGTAAAGTTTAATAAACTAGTAAACATGTATAATACAGTAAAATTAGTACTATAATCTCGGAAATGTACCGTCTTATGATTAACGTAGGACGTGTAAAATAGGCTCAAATTTATCACTGTGCGACATAATCCTAAATTAGAAATTGAATCAGACTGTGCATTGTTGTATTAATACACGAGTATGCACTATCAATATCACACACTTTATAATCATGGCGTGTCATAATTGCTGACCTCGAGAAACCGCATTCTGCTCACAATCTTGCATGACTCACTCGCATAATGTTTACAGCAGTAACTGTGACTGACTGGATATAAGAACAGAGATTATTTTGGAGACAAAGTATTAGAACTGAGGATTGTGGTACCATGGTTGCCAACTATGAGAGTCTTATATAATGGAACATCTGGTGTCTTACATACAGCGTGATTCACTAAATGTCTGCACAAATTAAACAGGAACTAGGGGATGTTCTACATAACACTTTGAGATAGGGAACTTGGAAAAAAAGGAGATACTACCTTAAACATGTCTATCTCTATGGCTTACTGATTTTCATATCATCTACATTTATTATTCTCATTTATTTAACGTAATATTCATACTTAATATTTGCATTTATTCACAATTATTATTTGATTTTTTACAATTATTATTTATATTAATTATTTACATCTATTATTTGCGTTTATTCACAATTATGTTTTGTATTTATTTACAATAAATTATTTGCATTTTTATCATTATTATTTACATTTATTTATCATTATTATTTGCATTTATTTATCATTATTATTTGCATTTGTTTACAATTATTATTTACATTTATTCACAGTTATTATTTCAATTTATTTAACATTATTATTTGCATCTATTTACAACTATTATCTACATTTATTTACCATTATTATTTGCATTTATTTACCATTATTATTTGCATCTATTTACAATTATTATTTGCATCTATTTACAATTATTATTTGCATTTATTTACCATTATTATTTGCATCTATTTACAATTACTATTTGCATTTATTTATCATTATTATTTGCATTTATTTACCATTATTATCTGCATTTATTTACCATTATTATTTGCATTTATTTACCATTATTATCTGAATTTATGTACCATTATTATTTGCATTCATTCACAATTATTATTTGCATTTATTTACCATTATTATTTGCATCTATTTACAATTATTATTTGCATTTATTTATCATTATTATTTGCATTTATTTACCATTATTATCTGCATTTATTTACCATTATTTGCATTTATTCACAATTATTATTTGCATTTATTTACCATTATTATCTGCATTTATATACCATTATTATCTGCATTTATTTACCATTATTATTTGCATTTATTCACAATTATTATTTGCATTTATTTACCATTATTATCTGCATTTATTTACACTTATTATTTGCATTAATTTATAATTATTATCTGCATTTATTTACCATTATTATTTGTATTTATTCACAATTATTATTTGCATTTATTTACCATTATTATCTGCATTTATTTACCATTATTATTTGCATTTATTTACCATTATTATTTGCATTTATTTACCATTATTATCTGCATTTATGTACCATTATTATTTGCATCTATTTACAATTATTATTTTCATTTATTTACAATTATTATTCGCATTTATTTACCATTATTATTTGCATTTATTTACAATTATTATCTGCATTTATTTACTATTATTATTTGCATTTATTTACCATTATTATCTGCATTTATTTACTATTATTATTTGCATTTATTTACCATTATTATCTGCATTTATGTACCATTATTATTTGCATTTATTCACAATTATTATTCGCATTTATTTACCATTATTATTTGCATCTATTTACAATTATTATCTGCATTTATTTACTATTATTATTTGCATCTATTTACAATTATTATTTGCATCTATTTACAATTATTATTTGCATTTATTTACCATTATTATTTGTATCTATTTACAATTATTATTTGCATTTATTTACCATTATTAATTGCATTTATTTAACATTATTACTACATTTTACAATAATTTTAATATTATTTACAAAAATCAAGTAACAATGTACTGTACGTATTGTAATTAATTCTTCGAATGTTATAAAAGAATTTGTCATTCAATCAAATCATATTTGTAATATTCCAGTGTAGGCCTGACTACAATAGATAGAACCACCTTGTGGACGATAGAAAAAAAATAAATTATAGTTTGTCTGCATGAAATAATAAATGTAAATACTCAGTGTTGCTGGTCGTCATTTCGAGCACCTGTTATTAGATACAAGATGGTACGTTGTTAACTCAGATTTATAAACGATGTGAAAATAATTTTAAAATCTAAATGAATGCAAATAATAAGTGTGAATTATTATTGAAACACTAAGTAGCGATACACATATTTAAGATCATATACTCTTTATTTGACTTCGTAGACCCCAAGTTCCGTAACTCAAAATGTTCTATAGAACATTCCCTATTTCCTTTTTTATTTTATGCACGCATTTGCTGAATCACCCTGTATAACATTTCAGCCTTATCTGGATGTAGACAATTCGAACAAGAGAAGGCAGATTAGCTGCAAAATATAGTGTATAAATTATAAGTAATGATTTAGATATAAATTATAAGTTTGATAATACAAATAGACTAAGTATGAGTTCCCCCAATAGTAAGAAAATGCGTAATTGAATATCTACGTCAGCTAAGATAAGGCTCTATTCTCTGGCATGGAACGAAGTCACCCCAAGTCTATTCTTGTAATGTTTCTTTTCTGCTGCTACAAGGACGGGCGAATGATCCAAAGTTCTTTGGCAGTGGAAGTAACGCACTACGTCAAGAGTGATCTTGATTGTTGTACAGAATTAGACGCATTTTCCCGCCCATGTCAGCGGATATAGGAGCTCCACATCACCCCCCCCCCATCCGCCGAGGAGCATTCCGCGCAGTCTTTCAAAGAAAGCCTCTTGTGAAATTAACCTGACCCTCAGATGTCGCACCCACCAATGTATTGTATATGCGGAAAGCATTTTCATGTCTTCATCTGCGTTTGACCTTCTGAAAACTCATATAATTACTGAACGAAAATGTCTTACTAAATTATGTATTTCGCATCGAAAGGCAGAACTCGTTTAAGATATTACCATTGTCATCATCGTCATCAGTGTCATTTCCATTGTCGTCATCATCGTTGTCGTCATCATCGTTGTCATCATCGTCGTCGCTATCATTCTCTTTATCATCATTGTCATCAACGTCGTTACCATTCTCGTCATCATTGTTGTCGCTATAATCATCGCTATCATCATCGTTATCATCATCATTGTCATTAACGTTGGTACAATTGTCATCATCGTCGTTACCATCATCATTGTCATCAACGTCGTTACTATTCTCGTCATCATCGTCGTCGCTATCATTATCGTTATTATCATCATTGTCATTAACGTCGTTACAATTGTCATCGTTGTCATCATCGTCGCTATCACCATCGTCATTATCATCATCATTGTCATCAACGTCGTTACCATTCTCGTCGTTATCATCGTCGTTACTATTCTCGTCATCATCGTCGTCGCTATCATCATCATTGTCATCAACGTCGTTATTATTCTCGTCGTTATCATCGCCGTTATCAAAATCGTCGTCGTTATGATCATTGTCATCATCGTCTTGTAGTCACCATTAACAAGGTTAATTGTGATGGATTTTTCTGGATGACAAAAACCTTAGCATGGTTCCTCAGGAAGGGAAGTAAGTCTAGGATCCAAAATTGTATATTTGCGTCATGTAGCCTACATAATAGAACTTCGTCCCTGATAGAGAATTAAAGGCAAAATTTTTCGGTCATTTCTCTCGGAAGTAGAAATTTGTAGGTAGGACAATCGGCACATACAAGCTGCTTAAATGCACGTGGTCTTAGCTCACACTAAAGTTCTTGTCTTTGGTGGGCATGCTGGAGGAAAAGAACCCTACAATGATCGCATGCAGCGTTTCTAATATAATTGATGCCCAAAACCAGAAGGCAGAAAATGGAGAACATCCGAAACACTTTACGACAGATAGTTATAAAAGATTCATTGAGCAATACGATCTAAAAGATCGTCGACAGTGGAATTTGGGAAAAAGGACAACCGCTCAAAAGTGGAGAAAACCATGGAAGAAATTTGAAAGCCGATGTACTAGTCACTATGCTAACAATGCGGTCTTCTTCAGATTTCTGTGAGCTTGCTGGTGGAGGGGGACATACTTGCACGAAGTGTCCTTCGAGGTTCTGAGAAAATCCTGCGTTGCCTCTGAATACAAAGTGTGGTTCAGCTCCTCTCCCATCTCAGCGGACTTTGAGGGCGTAACTCCTTACATAATGACGGCCACCATCGAATTATTCCATAGTCGTTCACTAGACCTGCCATTTTAAATGACAGTCTAGGAAATTGTTCGATGTTTCATTTGGTTTTAAAACAGCTTCAAACCAGTTGCATGGAAAGACAGCTTTGAGAATGTTACTACAGGCACGAATAGAACAAACCGGAAGTGCCTTTAGGCAAGGGGATGGAAGAGGAATAATGGGAATTGTTCTGGACGTTACTAATTTTAATTGGCTATAAATGGTACCAATTACAGAGGACAGTGGAAAGAACGAAAAGTCCCGTTTGTATTTTAGCCTATATCCTACTCTTTTTTTATTATCTTTCATTTTTGCTTTCCTTTTTTTTTTTTTCGTTCATTTTAATTTCTTTTAATTTATTTAATTTAGTGTTATGCCCAAGGGCAGGTCTTTCACTGCAAACCCAGCTTTCTCCCTTCTTTTAATACAGGCATGAAATCCAATGCTATATATGGAAGAGTAGACCTATATCTTTGGGTTAAGCCGAAGTTGCGCAACCTGACAGGAGTTCAATAAGCAATTCCATGAACTAGAATGTGATTTTTTAATTTAAATTTGAATTTTTATATTGCCCGACAGTCTCTGACATGGTCAGGGAGAGAGTTCCAGAGGCGTGGAATAGATATGCTGAAAGATGATGAGTAGAAGGATGTTCTGTGCAGAGGAATAGAGAGAAGGTACATGTTCCGGGTTCGAGGTAGTGAAAAGTAAACAAAACGAGATGCTAGTTAAGAGAGTGTGGAGGTGTGGATGATTTTAAATAGTAATAAGAGAGAGTTGAAGAATCTTCTTTCTTTAAGTGGACTCCAAGACAACAGTTCTAGTGACGGTGTTACATGATCGAATTTTCTAAAGTTACAAACGAAACGAACACAGATATTGTGAACACGCTGTAGTCTATGGGCAAGATCAGTATTTAGATTCGTGAATAGAGAATCGCAATAATCGAAATGAGGCATCACTAAAGTTTGGATCAGGTTCTTTTTAAGGCTGAGAGGTAAAACGTTGGTTAAGTGTCTAAGGGAATGAATTATGGAAAACGTCTTCTTACATATGTAGGTCACTTGACTTTGAAAATTTAAATTTGAATCTAAATATACCCGTAATTTTTTTTACTATCTTACATTTTCTAACGTTAATAAAAAAAAAAGAGTTCGGCCAAGTTTGGGAGGGATGCCCCCCCACCATAACTCCGCCTATGCCTAGGCAAAATAATTGTCACCATTTATTACGCATATTTCTCATCCTATAGGAAGCCACACCATCGAGCATTCAAATCCATCCCGTCCGTGTGCGAATCCGCAGAACTCTGATTCAGCAGCTAAGTAATCTTAGATGAGTGAAGACAACATTTGGTACCGGTAGCCTACTAGTGTGATTTGTGTAGTATACGTGTATATTGCTTTCGTACGTAATACTGTGTTAGAATACTTATCTTTTGAAGAGGTGGAGAAGTTCAAATATCTGGGAGCAACAGTAACAAATATAAACGATACTCGGGAGGAAATTAAACACAGAATAAATATGGGAAATGCCTGTTATTATTCGGTTGAGAAACTTTTATCATCCAGTCTGCTGTCGAAAAATCTGAAAGTTAGAATTTATAAAACAGTTATATTACCGGTTGTTCTGTATGGCTGTGAAACTTGGACTCTCACTTTGAGAGAAGAACATAGGTTAAGGGTGTTTGAGAATAAGGCGCTTAGGAAAATATTTGGGGCTAAGAAGGATGAAGTTACAGGAGAATGGAGAAAGTTACACAACACAGAACTGCACGCATTGTATTCTTCACCTGACATAATTAGGAACATTAAATCCAGACGTTTGAGATGGGCAGGGCATGTAGCACGTTGGGCGACTCCAGAAACGCATATAGAGTGTTAGTTGGGAGGCCGGAGGGAAAAAGATCTTTAGGGAGGCCGAGACGTAGATGGGAAGATAATATTAAAATGGATTTAAGGGAGGTGGGATATGATGATAGAGAATGGATTAATTTTGCTCAGGATAGGGACCAATGGCGGGCTTATGTGAGGGCGGCAATGAACCTCCGGGTTCCTTAAAAGCGAGTAAGTAAGTACTGTGTTAGAATAAGATTCATTATGAAGGAACATCTCATAAAGTCGAACGAAACTATGGACTAAAAATCTCTACACTAAGCATTAAGAATCTATAACATTCAATAATAATGTTTATGAAACAACCGACAGCTGCCTTCGTTACTGTGTAACACAAGGCGTTCTTCTCTTTCTCCCCGTAGCCTAGCGTCGCAGTTTTTACCGCTGCTTGTACCATTTAAGGCCATGAACATGTCTCGACTTGTATCCACGCGAAGTCTTAAGTTTCGTGGATGTCAATGCCTTCTGATTACAGACTGATGCAATACTAAACACTGCAGTTTTCTTCAAGTTCGTTGTTGCCAGCGTCTAGAAACAAAATCTCCTCAATTACCGTGTTCATGAAATGCAGCCGTTTACAATTCTGCAATTCTTGGGAAAAGTGGCATAAGTCAGTT
Organism: Periplaneta americana; assembly: GCF_040183065.1. NCBI lineage: Eukaryota > Metazoa > Arthropoda > Insecta > Blattodea > Blattidae > Periplaneta > Periplaneta americana. Next base: position 14,534,272 of record NC_091121.1, read on the forward strand.
TCCACAAACATTTTTTATTAATTTATTGACAACTTACGGAATATCTGCTCGCTTGGGAAAAGAGACATAAGCATTTCTCCCATTACAATAATTCATACAGAAGAAAATCAAATCGACATAAACCAGTGTGAAGACAGTTTTTTTCCCTTCCCCTGTAAAATTAACATTTTTCACTTGTGCCACTTTTCCCGAGCACTACAGAATTGCCATCTTAAAGTAGACAGTTCTGGACAGTTGCTCATATTGTAGTGTGGCTAGATACAGTGCCAAAGGATCACAGCTCGATTCTCTGTAGATGAACTGAGGTAGAATTTTTATTAAATATTTCTGTCTCTGTGTTATTTTTTTATTCAAGTAAGGTGGCTTTAAAGTTCTTTTATCAACAGTAATCGCACTAGAGGTTTTGATTTATCTAGAGAAAATCAAAACTCGAGTGGGATTTAATTGACTATTACACGATTAGAAGAAAGTTTGTAAAGATTACAAGAAATACAGGATTCTTACTTACTTACTTACTTACTTACTTACTTACTTACTGGCTTTTAAGGAACCCGGAGGTTCATTTCCGCCCTCACATAAGCACGCCATTGGTCCCTATCGTGAGCAAGATTAGTCCAGTCTCTATCATCATATCCCACCTCCCTCAAATCCATTTTAATATTATCTTCCCATCTACGTCTCGGCCTCCCCAAAGGTCTTTTCCCCTGTGGCATCCCAACTAACACTCTATATGCATTTCTGGATTCGCCCATACGTGCTACATGCCCTGCCCATCTCAAACGTCTGGATTTAATGTTCCTAATTATGTCAGGTGAAGGATATAATGCGTACAGCTCTGCGTTGTGTAACTTTCTCCATTCTCCTGTAACTTCATCCCTTTTAGCCCCAGATATTTTCCTAAGAATCTTATTCTCAAAAACCCTCAATCTCTGTTCCTCTTTCAAAGTGAGAGTCCAAGTTTCACAGCCATACAGAACAACCGGTAATATAACTGTTTTATAAGTTGTAACTTTCAGATTTTTTGACAGCAGACTAGATGATAAAAGCTTCTCAACCGAATAATAACAGGCATTTCCCATATTTTTTTCTGCGTTTAATTTCCTCCCGAGTGTCATTTATATTTGTTACTGTTGCTCCAAGATATTTGAATTTTTCCACCTCTTCGAAGGATAAATCTCCAACTTTTATAGTTCCATTTCGTACAATATTCTGATCACGAGACATAAAATATTGACTTTCTAAAATTCTATTTCAATAATGTTAGCTTCACCAAAACGTTTGAACGGAGTCGCCATTTTCAGATGACTGTCTATGCGGTAAAGAATTGACGATCGCAAAGCACGTTTTATAGTACCGTAAAGAATTTGCAGTTTGAAATGTTGACAAAGAAACAAATGGTAGGGAAGTGATAAAAACAGAAGAAAGTATACTGTATATAGATTAGAAGAAATGAAGTACTCTGATACAATAAAATATATATTAATTGATTTACTAAAATTATGTTTCACTAATATTACTTTCACCAAAACGTTTGAACGGAGCCGCCATTTTTAGTCGACTATCTATGCGAGAAACAAATGACAATCGCAAAGCATGTTTTATAATACCGTAAAGAATTGAAGAGTCCACTGCAAGAATGATGGATGTCACTTTCTTGTCGAAAATGAACCAAGACTGTCAATGCATAGCTTAAGACATATAGAATGAACATACAGAATTATATGGCATTAACACTGATAGTCATTGTCCAGTAATGATCGGAAAATCACAGTTAAGCTTTGAGCGCTAAGCATTTCAAACTTTCAATTGCTTCTCCTGCAAAATGTATTCCAAATGACATCCATCATTCTTGCAGTGGACTCTTCAATTTCCATTTTGAAATGTTGGCAAACAAAGAAACAAATGCTAGGGAACTAATAAAAACAAGCAAATGCTAGGGAAGCGATAAAAATAAACAAATGCTAGGGAAGTGATAAAATTATGCGATACACAACCGTGATTGGTTGAAAGACGTCCTTTCGTACCGTTTTATTGGTCAACAGTAGTATGACGTGTTATAGATGGAGGTAAATTATCATAAAAATCATTCTCATACCAAATTTACCTCCATCGAACAAGTGTAGCATCTAGAAATCTAAATATGATTTTCTGAAAAAATGTTCAAAGTTTCCTCTGTGTTCAAAGTAACGCCAGTTTACGGTAGTAAAAGTGTAACAGTCCTATAAAACACGGCTTTGCTGACGACCACTAAGAATTTGGTGGTATAGTTTTCATTGTAATGTGTCATTGTGTGTTTATATCGACTAGTTGAGTGAAAAACATCCACTCCGGGTCTTTCATAGACATGTTTATCGGAATTCTTAACAACGCGAGGAGGGTTGCGTCGTGGAGGGGCAGGTTACATAAGTATTTGATGGGTGTAATGACTCCGGCGGTCACTCTATGCCTCCCACGAGTCGAATGAATCACTCGTTTCAAATGGCGATTCTTCAAGCTCACGTACTTCTGGTCTACGCCGTAACGTAACAGTAAGAAATAGGCGCCGCTGACTGCCTTCACATCCGGATAACGACCGTTTCGCAATACAGAGTTTGAAGTCCTCTAGGTGGTGACGTGGAAGTGACAGAAGCGATGAGGGGTGGACCGCATCTATGGCTCAGCGCTAACGTTCCATCCTGGTGGTCTGATTCGATCTTCAGCTTCGGAGTGACGGAATTTATGATATAGGCAAAACAGATGTTGCAAAGGGTTTTGTTGTACATGTCTTTCCCCTCACTACTTCATAACTTGGGAACTGTAAGGCCCAATTGTATAAAACTCCCTGACTAAAGATCAACTTTGATCGTAGATCGAAAAGTGAACCGAGTTCAGACACTTCTTCTATTGTATAAAACTTTTCTGCGATCAAATTACCTTGGTTCAAATGCAATCTAAGTTCACGTGAAAAGGATCTGGCAACATCGCATAAACAGGTGAAATACGTGATGCGCGGACCATGTTATACAGGTTTGTTCAGTGTTGCCAATCTAGCGACTTTAACTCTTTTTCAACAACAATTTCTTTTAACTTTTATATTACTTAAATAGGGATTTAGTGACCTTTTTAGCACCCAATAGTGACAAAATTTAATCTCTCTTTGTTGATAATGAGAAATCTAGCGACTTTACAACTACTTTTTGGCGACTTTCCGTATACTCTGTTGGAGACACTGGTTTTTTGTGCAATGTAAATAATGGCGGACAAAAAGAAGAAGGTTGACTGTTCTCCGGGTTGTTAACATGTTATGGTGTTTGATACTGCTAAACATAATAAAGCTTTATAAAACGACAATTTTCGTTTAGTAATACAGTAAATTGAAAATTTATGAATGTACCTATCATATCCATTAATAATTCATGGTTGTTATAAACATGATATAATTATAGGTTATGTTATTTGATACTGCTGAACACGATAGAGCCTTATAACATATAATATTGTTTGTGTATTAAGGCAAGAAATTGAAAGAAATATATATAAATGTACCTATCATATCTATTGATATTAATAATAATGGATATTTTATTTGCACAATCTGTCACTCGTATATTTCAAACAGAAAAGAAATAACTGAACTAGGATCATCTAACTTAATCGGAGAAATTTCTTCAGTCAAAGTTGACTTTAGTTTGAGACAAATTAATCTCAGATTAGACTTTATACAACACAAAATTCCAAGTTCAGCTGAAACAAGGATCAATTTAACCTCTGATCTAAGATTAAATGGTTTATACAATCGGGCCTAAGTGTAACGTCCTCTTGCCGTCGGAAACTGGGAGAAAAAGCGATCAAGGTGAAGATAAGGAGAACAAGGAGAACACATTGACAACAAGGTCGAATACAAGGACAAAAGGGAAAAAAGAATAAAACAAAAGAAGAAAGAAAGTAAAACTACAAGACCAAAAGGAATGCAAGGAGAACAAAGAGAATATAAAGAGATAAAAAAGAATACGAGTGCAAGAGGAATACGAGGAGAACAAAGGAATACGAGGAGAACAAGGGGAATACGAGGAGAACAAGGGGATACGAGGAGAACGAGAGGAATACGAGGAGAAAAAAAGAATATGAGAACAAGAGGAATTACGAGGAGAACAAAGGAATACGAGGAGAACAAAGGAATACGAGGAGAACAAGAGGATACGAGGAGAACGAGAGGAATACGAGGAGAAAAAAGAATATGAGAACAAGAGGAATTACGAGGAGAACAAAGGAATACGAGGAGAACAAAGGAATACGAGGAGAACAAAGTAATACGAGGAGAACAAAGGAATACGAAGAGAAAAAAAGAATATGAGAACAAGAGGAATTACGAGGAGAACAAAGGAATACGAGGAGAACAAAGGAATACGAGGAGAACAAGGGGATACGAGGAGAACGAGAGGAATACGAGGAGAACAAAGGAATACGAGGAGAACAAGGGGATACGAGGAGAACGAGAGGAATACGAGGAGAAAAAAAGAATATGAGAACAAGAGGAATTACGAGGAGAACAAAGGAATACGAGGAGAACAAAGGAATACGAGGAGAACAAGGGGATACGAGGAGAACGAGAGGAATACGAGGAGAACAAGGGGAATACGAGGAGAACAACGGGTATACGAGGAGAACGAGAGGAATACGAGGAGAAAAAAAAGAATATGAGAACAAGAGAAATACGAGGAGAACAAGGGGAATACGAGGAGAACGAGAGGAATACGAGGAGAAATAAAGAATACGAGAAAAAGAGGAATACGAGGAGAAGAAAAAGAATATGAGAACAAGAGGAATACGAGGAGAACAAGGGGAATACGAGGAGAACGAGAGGAATACGAGGAGAAATAAAGAATACGAGAAAAAGAGGAATACGAGGAGAACAAGGGGAATACGAGGAGAACGAGAGGAATACGAGGAGAAATAAAGAATACGAGAAAAAGAGGAATACGAGGAGAAGAAAGGGAATACGAGGAGAACAAGAGGAATACGAGGAGAACAAGGGGAATACGAGGAGAACGAGAGGAATACGAGGAGAAATAAAGAATACGAGAAAAAGAGGAATACGAGGAGAAGAAAAAGAATATGAGAACAAGAGGAATACGAGGAGAACATGGGGAATACGAGGAGAATGAGAGGAATACGAGGAGAAATAAAGAATACGAGAAAAAGTGGAATACGAGGAGAAGAAAGGGAATACGAGGAGAACAAGGGGAATACGAGGAGCACAAGGGGAATATGAGGAGAACGAGAGGAATACGAGGAGAAAAAAAAGAATACGAGAAAAAGAGGAATACGAGGAGAACAAGGGAAATACGAGGAGAACAAGGGGAATATGAGAAGAACGAGAGGAATACGAGGGAAAAAAAGAATACGAGAAAAAGAGGAATACGAGGAGAAGAAAGGGAATACGAGAACAAGGGGAATACGAGGAGAACAAGAGGAATACGAGGAGAACAAGGGAAATATGATGGAAAAAATCAATATAAGTAGAATAAAATGAGCATGAGGATAACAAGGGAAATGCAAGAATAACTAGGGAGTGCGAAAGCAATGAAAATACAAGAACAAGAATAATAGAAGGAGAGAAAAAGGGAAAATAAAATGAACAAAATGAATACCAAGGGATGAAGAAGAATACAAGGAGAAGAAAAGGAATACAAGGCATGTTCCGGATATACCAGCAAAGTCCTCACCCATTCTTTAATGGAGTAGGCTACTTAGATCTTCATTTTTACCCTGCGAAATAAAAGATGTCCTGGGATTTTTGTTGTATTTGTGTATGGGCAGATGTCTTACTTTTGGAATTATGGAGGATGACTTTCGTGTGCAGTCCAAAAATGGAATGTTTGCAATTATAGTAACGGATTTAATTTGTATATTTACTTCGAGTAATACAGTAAAACATCTGTATTTGGACACCCTTGTATGTTAGACACTTCATTATATTGAACATATTTTCTTGGAACCGTACAAATTCGTATGCTTTTACATGTTCAGTGTGTCCTCTATGTTGGAGTCCCTCAATTCTGAAAACTGGACACTCTCTATCTTGGACGATTCTCTTGTTCTATTGTGTATTTATGCTACCTGTTTAAAGTTAAGTTTAAATGAACTCTTACATTTTACAAGGACCATTACATAGTGGAATGAGAGAGGGTTTTCCTCGGACAGAACAGCAACTGTGAACCTCTTTCTATTTTCCTGGAATTACCCACTTTGTCCTGTTTGTAACTGGGCTGTGGCTAATTTTGAGTGTGGAGTGAAAGAGCATTATTTTTCATAACAATAAACTTTATGATGCGAAATTATTTCAGTAGGCCTGTAGTGTAGATATCAGTTTCTGTTGCGGTTTCTACTCTTGAGAGTCACAGTTTGTGCCTCAATATGGGTAAGTTTAAGTTGGTGGAATTAAACATTGAAAGAAGTTCTTGCTCGTTTATGTGACGGTGTTAGTTGTAGGAAAATTGCAGAAGACTTTGAAATTTATAAATCAACAGTTTCAAACATTAGCAACAATAGGACCTCAATATTAAATGCATGGGAACAAAATTGCAGTGGGGAAAGAAAAAGAGTTCACAAAATTGTTAATGACGAACTAAATGACAAAGTGTTTGAATGCTGTAGTTCCTTAACATTATGTACAGTAGTCTGTCTCGGTAACGTACTTGATAAAGCGCTGGCCTTGTATGCTCGAGATTGCGGGTTCGATCCCGGCCCAGGTCGATGGCGTTTAAGTGTGTTTAAATGCGACAGGCTCATGTCAGTAGATTTACTGGCATGTAAAAGAACTCCTGCGGGACAAAATTCCGGCACATCCGGCGACGCTGATATAACCTCTGCAGTTGCGAGCGTTGAAAAATAAACCATAATTTAATTTTTATGTACAGTAATTTCCTTTCTATTATATGATAAAAAATTAAACTTCTCTCTACCTTGGACACACCGTTAGGTTGGATAATTTTTTATTGAGCCATACGTGTCCAGGTTAGAGAGGTTTCACTATACTTAAAATAAATTCAGAGTTGTAATATGAACCGCAACGGTTGTGCTCAAGAGAAAATTTTACTAGATCTGAATGCATGAATTGGGTATGACTTTCAGTACTGGGTACACGTCAGTTGTATAAAGTGGCAGAGAATGCCGGTAACGGCGTATACAGGTAAACAAAATGCTCGGAGTATTTTGTTAACAATCCTAACTGTCACTTATGCTACAGCTCTCTGTTTACAAGATGCATTCTCCAGTTCATATATCTCAGTTATCTGTTGTTAGATTTCGCAGTTTTGTGAACCAGGCCTAGAAATCCTTCCAACGGACATCATAAGCAGTGTATTCTCCGTGGCATTCTTGGCTTTTAGTGCATGAACTTCCTAACACTTTAGCTAGGCCTCTATAAAATCCCACAACACAATAAAATATACATTTTGATTACATAACTTTTAACACTAATATCACTTCGGAATAGACTATGTATTATATATTTTTTGCGTGTTAAATAAATATTACAGTACCTGGTTAACTAGTTTCAGTCTGTTATTGGCCATCTTCAGAATAAGAAAGACAAAACATAATCACAAAAAAACATAAGAATACAACATAAGCACAAGAACACAAGAAATACATCACACTAACATACGAAAACAAAAACATTCACAAGATTGCAACCTCATTCCAGAAATTAAAATACAACATCGCATACAAATACTCTACAAAAACATTTCAAAACACAACACAAACAAATAACAACCACAAACTGAAATGCAACATCTGCAACAACTTCTACTTAGGACAGACAGGCAGATCATTTCAAACACGTTACAAAGAACACATCACAGCCATAACAAAACTACAAAACACTTCCACATATGCAGAACACATCACAAATGCTAACCACACCTATAGAGACATAAACACAGACATGGAAATTCTACATATTCAACCAAAAAGCCAGAAACTAAACACACTAGAACAATACGGAATATATAGACACACAAAAACACATCCAAATGAAATTCTCAACACAACTCAATTTCAGAACACACACACTCTTTGACTCCATATTACACTACACAAACACACCCCCACAGGACACAAACAAAAGGCGCCAAGACCAGCAACAACCAATTCTGAAGATGGGTAAAAATAACAGGCTGAAACTAGTGAACCTGGTACTGTAAGATATATAACTTAATAAATATTCCGAAGGTAATAAAATGCTTGAAGTTTTTTTATATTCTAAAAATTCGGAACATAGCAGTAACTGGATTATGTCTGCCCCTTTATATGAAGCTTGCATTTCTCGAGCTACCAGCCACCACTGCTTGTCGGTCATTACATGTTACATATCGCAAGACGTCGTGTATAATGGCAAACGGAAATTAGGAAAGCAATCAATGAGAGGGAGCAGGACTGCCAACGTTACGAGTCTAAACGCTTCCATCCAGTTCAAGACAAATTGAATAATCAATAACAATTGATTCGGCGACTTTCTCCTCTTTAAAGACACGGCCCTTAACTGTATCGGCAGCCATTAATAAAGCTGGAGTGTGCTGCGGGCTGCATAGCCAGGCGGGGAGGGGGCTTGATAATACTCGTAGACATCGGCGTCGTGTAATTTTGTGTAACTATACCTTGCGCCTCATAATTCAGTGTACGTATCTGTCTCCTGGATGTTTGACATTATCGAACGACCATTTTCCAATAACGTCAGTATTGCATTGAATTAATTTACCTAATGCTTTGCGGCCAGTGTCAAATTTCAGAGATAACGAAAGTTGTAAGTACAGGGACATCAATTTATTTTTACTTCAATTTTTATTGTACCTGAGTTTTTGAATGTACTTCACTCACACCCCTTCTACTAATGAAGTTCAACCGTCCTCCACACAGATCCAAGACCGCATATACAGTCATAGTAGCCTTACCGTCACAGTACGTTCCAAAAATATGTTCGCGTTTTTCAATGACGAAAGAGCTTTCAATATCACATCATTTTCGCACAGGTTCCGTCGTCCATTTGCCTACGTCGCATTCCGGTTTTCCCCACCAGCTCCTATTCGCCTCTCTGTAAAGGCTAGTGGCTGGGCTGTCTTAGCTCTTTTCTGAGAACATTAATTTCTGTTAGGAATTGAACATCTGCGTAATATTATACCCATAAAACTGTTTAAAATAACTTAAATAAAAGGGCCTTGTTAAGTAATTAACTGTCACGTGATTTCTCTCCTTTCTACGATCCTGCGACATAACCACTTAGACGGACAGTAGATAGCATGTCTGAGTAATTTTACCTTTTCGGATCGGGCAGAAGTGAAGATTGAGTTTACAGTACGTAAGGTACTCTTTTATAGAGTAGGTACAGAATTATTTCAACATGAGTTACTAGTACGAAGGACGAAACTGGTAATTGGAATTACACACATTAGAACTGAAGCCTGTATTGAAATGAACCGCCACCATTTTGAAAAATATGTTTAAATATTCATATTATGATTATTTTTCAATTTAACTGCATTCTCTATATTGTACGCTAATGTGCTATAGACAGTATAATCTACACTGCATAATGAATACGTCCGTATGGACAGCTCAGTTCGTGAGTAAAAACACTCACTGTTAATACTGTATTGTATTTTGATTAAACAAAAACCTAATGAAAATTATTAAACTCAAAAGCGCAATATTTCCTAGTTTACATAAATGGATGAACTACTTTTCTTCCCTCCTATACCTAGTAAAGTGATTTGTTTGTATATTAAGCCATCGAACTCCAGGGGGTAGCAACCGTTGATCCAAAGGTATAGCCAGGTTAATATCAGAAATGTTAGTAAAAATAAGTTGTAATTCTTGCTGCATACAGAATTCCGAAATATGATTATGTATATGCACAGGGTGAATCCGTAAGTAATGTCATTAATTTCAGGAGGTTATTCTTTGATATATTTCAGACAACAAATTTAAATACAATTTTGCTCGTTTATGCTTCCTTTTTGAGATAAAAATTGTTTTACATGAAACATTTCATAGCGTGTTTTGGGGAATTCATTGATTTAATTCTCAGTATACTCAGTCAGTTTAAGAGAGCAGTGTATTATGATAATACGTGATTGATAGAATTTTAGTTTTGTCCTTTGAATGTGCAGAAATTTCACCCGAATTTGATGTAACTTTCCGTTCTACAAAGGAATTTTACAATGTGTGAGAGTGTATGCGTGCGTGTTTGACCGTGCGTGTTTGTATGAGTGTACTAATTTGATTATAGGTATAAGCGTAAGTGTATTTTACCACGCTTGTAACCTTGTGTGTTATTTGTTGAGTATAATGATTACAACGGCGAGTGTGTGTGTTACTATACTCGTAAACATGTTTTGTAACTAGATTTGTGAGTGTATGTTTTATGACGTTACTTGTGAATACGTTTTATTACTGTACTTGTGAGTGTTTATTGCTGTCCTTGTGACTGTTTTATTACTGTACTTACGAGTGTTTTATTACTGTACTTGTGTTTATTGCTGTCCTTGTGAGCCTTTTATTACTGAACTTGTGAGTGTTTATTGCTGTCCTTCTGAGTCTTTTATTACTGTACTTGTGAGTGTTTATTGCTGTCCTTGTGAGCCTTTTATTACTGAACTTGTGAGTGTTTATTGCTGTCCTTGTGAGTCTTTTATTACTGAATTTACGAGTGTTTTATTACTGTACTTGTGAGTGTTTATTGCTGTCCTTGTGAGTCTTTTATTAGTGAACTTGTGAGTGTTTATTGCTGTCCTTGTGAGTCTTTTATTAGTGAACTTGTGAGTGTTTATTGCTGTCCTTGTGAGTCTTTTATTACTGAACTTGTGAGTGTTTATTGCTGTCCTTGTGAGTCTTTTATTACTGAACTTGTGAGTGTTTATTGCTGTCCTTGTGAGTGTTTTATTACTGAATTTACGAGTGTTTTATTACTGTACTTGTGAGTGTTTATTGCTGTCCTTGTGAGTCTTTTATTACTGAACTTGTGTTTATTGCTGTCCTTGTGAGTGTTTTATTACTGAACTTACGAGTGTTTTATTACTGTACTTATGAGTGTTTATTGCTGTCCTTGTGAGTGTTTTATTACTGTACTTGTGAGTGTTTATTGCTGTCCTTGTGAGTGTTTTATTACTGAACTTACGAGTGTTTTATTACTGTACTTGTGAGTGTTTATTGCTGTCCTTGTGAGTCTTTTATTACTGAACTTGTGAGTGTTTATTGCTGTCCTTGGGAGTGTTTTATTACTGTACTTGTGAGTGTTTATTGCTGTCCTTGTGAGTGTTTTATTACTGTACTTGTGGGTGTTTATTGCTGTCCTTGTGAGTGTTTTATTACTGTACTTGTGAGTGTTTTATTACTGTCCTTGTGAGTGTTTTATTACTGTCCTTGTGAGTGGTTTATTACTGTCCTTGTGAGTGTTTTATTACTGTACTTGTGAGTGTTTATTGCTGTACTTGTGAGTGTTTTATTACTGTACTTGTGAGTGTTTATTGCTGTCCTTGTGAATGTTTTATTGCTGTCCTTGTGAGTGGTTTATTACTGTCCTTGTGAGTGTTTTATTACTGTACTCGTGAGTGTTTATTGCTGTCCTTGTGAGTGTTTTATTACTGTACTTGTGAGTGTTTATTGCTGTCCTTGTGAATGTTTTATTGCTGTCCTTGTGAGTGTTTTATTACTGTACTTACGAGTGTTTTATTACTGTACTCGTGAGTGTTTATTGCTGTCCTTGTGAGTGTTTTATTACTGTACTTGTGAGTGTGTTATTGCTGTACTTACGAGTGTTTTATTACTGTACTTGTGAGTGTGTTATTACCGTACTTACGAGTGTTTTATTACTGTACTTGTGAATGTTTTATTATTGTACTCGTGAGTGTTTTATTACTGTACTTGCGAACCTTTTTAACTCAACTTGTGAGTGTTTTATTACGGTACTTGCGAACCTTTTAATTGTTTTATTACTGTACTTGTGAGTGTTGTTTCACTGTACTTGCGAGTGTTATTGCTATCCTTGCGAGTGTTATATTACCTTACTTGTGAGTGTTTTATTACTGTACTTGCGAGTGTCTTATTGTTGTGCTTGTGTTTTATTACTGTAGTTACGAGTGTTCTATTACTGTGCTTGTGAGTGTTTTATTACTGTACTTACGAGTGTTTTATTACTATACTTGTGAACCTTTTTAACTGGACTTGTGAGTGTTTTATTACTGTACTTGTGAACCTTTTAAACTGAACTTGTGAGTGTTTTATTACTGTAGGCCTACTTGTGAACCTTTTTAACTGTACTTGCGAGTGTTTTATTACTTTGCTTGTGAGTGTTTTATGTTGTACCTGTGAGTGTACGTTATGTGACTGTACTTGTAGGTGAGTGTTTTGACTACTGAGTGTATGTTTTGTGGCTATACTTGTGAATGTATGTCTTGACTGTACGTTATTTGAATATACTTGTGAGTGTATGTTTTGACTGTACTTGTGAGTATATGGTTTGTAACTACAATTATGGGTATACCTATGTATCTAAAACTATAACTTCTGAGTGTATGTTTGTGAGTATAATTGGGAGTATGCTTTATGACTACACTTATGAGTGTATGATTTATAATTATACTTAAAAGTGTATGTTTTATAACTAAAACTATTATGTTTCATGACTGTATTTGCGGGTGTATGATAACTACACTTGTGAGTGTATCCGTATGACTATACCAGTGATTGTATGCGTGTGACTATACTCGTGTACTCGTGAGTGTGTGACAACTGGGGAGTATGATATGTAGGCCTGAATGGGTATGTATGTATGCATGTATGTATGTATGTATGTATGTATGCATGTATGTATGTATGTATGTATGTATGTATGTTTGTATGTATGTATGCATGTGTGGTGACGCTCACTGTTGTGTTACTGCTTGCGCCGCGCCCCTGCACCAGACTTGCTTCGCGCTGGAGATTCTAGCAATAAAAAAATGCGCACAGGAGTCGAGATCAATCCGGGTGCCAAAACGGAAATGATGTCATTTCCTTTGCTGTGTAATAAGTCGCACTGTGTGAGGAGAGTGCGAATCATAATAATCATAATAATACGACGGTGACAAAAAACGTGTGGTGATCTTTAAAGAGCATTGTCGAAAAGGAGCCGACGGCGGGCTTGTTCCATCCGCGCGCTCATAAAGTTTTATTTCTGACGGTGCCGGAACCCACCACACGCCAGCAAGCTTCGCAGTACCCCATTTTTTAGTTTGGCAGCCCTGCCATTGCTGATGTCTGGCTGGAGCGATTCACTCCCCTTTCGTCTCAACATGATGTCCACAGTCGAATCAAGGGTGCAGTGACTGGAATGCGAGGAAGGTTTTGGGTTTTGCTACCGTGTGTTGAAATTGAATTTGTGGTACGTTTTGGAACTCCGGGTTTTTAATATCGATAAAATTACGTAGCATGATTTGCTTCGAAAGAGAAGTAAAGGAGGGTGCTCTGGCTATGGATGAACAAAATTAAAAAAATCACCCTGCCCGAATCTTCCTTTATTTCTTTCTTTCTTCCTTACTTCCTTTCTTTCTTTCTTTCTTTCTTTCTTTCTTTCTTTCTTTCTTTCTTTCTTTCTTTCTTTCTTCCTTTCTTTCTTTCTTCCTTACTTACTTTCTTCCTTCCTTTCTTTCTTTCTTCCTTTTCTTCCTTTCTTTCTTCCTTCCTTTCTTCCTTTCTCTGTTTCTTTCTTTCTTCCTTCCTTCCTTTCTTTCTTTCTTCCTATTTTCTTCCTTTCTTTCTTCGTTCCATTCTTTCTTCCTTCCTTCCTTTCTTTCTTCCTTTCTTTCTTCCTTTCTTCCTTCCTTTCTTTCTTTCTTTCTTCCTTTTTTCTTCCTTTCTTTCTTCCGTCCTTTCTTTCTTTCTTCCTTCCTTTCTTTCTTCCTTCCTTTCTTTCTTTCTTCCTTCCTTACTTTCTTTCTTCCTTCCTTCCTTCCTTCCTTCCTTCCTTCCTTTCTTCCTTTCTTTCTTCCTTTCTTCCTTCCTTTCTTTCTTTCTTCCTTTTTTCTTCCTTTCTTTCTTCCGTCCTTTCTTTCTTTCTTCCTTCCTTTCTTTCTTTCTTCCTTTCATTCTTTCTTCCTTCCTTTCTTTCTTCCTTTCTTTCTTCCTTCCTTTCTTCCTTCCTTTCTTTCTTTCTTCCTTTCTTTTCTTCTTCCTGTCTTTCTTTCCTTTTTTATTCCTTCTTTCTGCCTTTCCTTCTTTCATTTTTCCTGTCTTTACAATAGTGATACCCGAAATGAAATCATAAAATTTTTAGGAGGAATTGCGATTTGAAATCTTACAGTTCAAGAAACACCAAGAATTAAATGTGTAATTTATTTAATTCACTTGTTATGAAAAATTCCTAAATTAGTAAACATCAATAGTAAGATTATTAAGAAGAATGGAACGTGTGAATTGGATAGACAGAATAGAAAATGAAGCTGTGTTGGAAAGAATGGGTGAAAAAAAAATGATGCTAAAACTGATCAGGAAGAGGAAAAGGAATTGGTTTTGTCACTAGCTGAGAAGAAACTGCCTACTGAAGGATGCACTGGAAGGAATGGTGAACGGAAGAAGAGTTCGGGGCAGAATAAGATATCAGATGATAGACGACATTATGATATATGAATCATATGAGGAGACAAAGAGGAAGGAAAAAATAGGAAAGATTGGAGAAATCTGGGTTTGCAGTGAAGATCTGCCCTTGAGCAGAACATTATGAATGAATGACTAATAAGATATTTAAGAGGGATATTAAATATTTAATATTATAGTTATTTAATGCATTTCTTTTGTATATTCCTTCCTATATCGTGGTTGTTTTCTTTAGTTTATTTTTAATAATTATTGTACACCAGTCTATATTTTTCGTCATATAGTTAATATAATTTTGGTATTATATTATTATCACTGAATGCCCTCGACCAAACGAGTTCTGCTTATTCACCATGGCACTAGAATATGAGTGTTTTCCTTTTTTATTTTGAGTTTCTATTTCTTTTGTAATTATTTTTAAAAGTTTTTCTTTAATTACCTATCCTTTATTTAAAGTTATTCTTTACAAGGCCTATAGTACAATTATTCATTTTTTGTAAATATACTGTATATCAGTGATGTCAAAGCAAGAGCATTTTTCTGACCTTGACGTCGTGCGCGGGCATCAAGCGCTAAGTATGGAAAGAGGAAGGGTTGTGTATATGAATAAGCAGCCTGTTGGATTAAGAAAACAGTGGTGCACAAACTTCAAACGGAACGTGAAATTTTATGTCATTATTTTTATATGGCTTCTTTCTGTTTAATATTATCTACATTGTCTGTAAGACAAAAGTACTAACACCAATTTCTTAATATTGCAGTTGTGTTTTAAATGTTAATAACACAATAAAGAGTTAAGAAGGAATATTCACATAAATTCTATAGTAGTACAACTATACTATACTAAATGGATGAAACACATCATTCATAAAGAAAGTGATATCCCCCCCACAAAAAAAAAAAAAGAGATTGAGTATGACATGATAAGTTGGAATTGATATTGATGGTACCTTTAGTCTTATAAAAGTAATCAATAAACTAATCAAAACAATATTACAGTACAAAGCAAAGTTACCTAGGTGCTGTATATGTTTTAAGTGTAACTAATATTACATAACAAAACTCTTATCGCATTATGCTTTTAAGCTGATATTAATGAGCAACTTCCTATCATCAGAATATTAAATTATTTTCTCGAAATGTACTGAAGCTATAGAGCTGACATTTTTACAACACATGGGCACGTATCTTTTGCTTATGCTGTAACAGTAGTTGCTTTGTTAATTCATTTCCTTACAAACAATTTCCATGCGAATATTTTCAAAATTTTCAATACACTATCTTCAGTAATACGTATATACGGTATATTAGATTTACGAAAACATTCTGTAAGGCTACTAAATAAATAGGTCTATACCTGAAAATTTCACTTTTCTATACGAAAAGTTGACAAAATATTTCTTTTGAATAAAAAATCAAACTTGTGAAAAATGAGCATTAAAATTAAAACTTACATTCTTATAATGCACTTATACTTCTCAGACAAATCTAAAAATTAACATGGATACAGTTTTAATAAGTTCTCTTCCCTTTATCCATTCAATCAGTGTGGCCATCCCTGAATATAGCTCGACCAAGCGGCATATACTACCTCTTTCGTCTGTCTCTTTCCGTCCGGCTTGTAAAGCGCTCAGGCTCTCTTGAGCTCTAAAGCGCGCGCTTGCTCCTGTGGGCATCAATTGACATGCCTGCTGTATATTATAATTCTTTCCAGCAATAAATTTAAATACAAACTTTAGGCTTACAGAAAAATTGACGAACGAACAACAACATTTTAAAAGACTGGACGAAATATTTCCAACACAAATGCAGAAATACGAGCCCAAAGGAAGAAGGATGATATTAAGACCCCGTGGAGGCGTAGAAGATGAGAAGATTGCTTTCCAACAGATGATCATGATGACGGAACAGGTCACTTCACATAATCCATGTGGTTGATGATGAACTTTCCTTTAGAATAACATCACAGATGCCTGCGAAGTGCGGAAAAACGGTACAGCGTTGACAACTAATTTCACAGCATCGATGTCAAGAAAGCATTTCCGGATTTGAACCCGGATCTTCGCCATAAGGTGTTCTGTGCGCCACAAACAGTTGAATGTCTTCTAAGCTGGCACTTACGAATAGTTTGTGAGAATCGTGAAATTTGGCAGTCCTCTACAGAAAGCTGTTACCTTTGGGGTCAGCGGTCTCTGTAATGCTCGCTGCAACCCACGCATCATGCGCGTCATATCACATGAAAGGAGGCAGAATGAGTTTGCAAATCTTAGCTTTTGTAGTTGGCTCGCAGGTGAGGATTTACTTCAAACTCTGCAGAAAATTTCGGGGCGTTAGTTTCTGTAGTATGGAGCGAAGAAGTTCAGTGTGGTGATGTCCGCGCAGAACGTGTTACCAACCAGATCCTGAGTCTACACAGCCAATACGAAAGAATGGTCTGTTCAAACAATATTGAAACCTGTTATTTAGTCTATTTAGCTCTTCACACGACAGCAATTAGCCTATAAGGTTGTTTACTGATGGAGATTTTGCTAAAGCTGTTATTGTGATGGCTGCAGAGAAAAATGTTCAAATTTCCTAGAAGATTTTGAAAGTCTAAGCTTGCCTCCAAAGACAATAATGAGAATTAAAAAACCCAGAAAATCATCATAATAAAGTTCATCTGGTATATTAATTTTTAATGGCCACCATTTTCTTGAAACGGGAAAGCAATGTTTATTTTAATTTTAAAAAGGATTGCTGTGAAGAATATCATGTACAGTAATACAGTTTCACAAGTAAAGAACCTTCGTTGCAGGGTTGGGTTCAGAAAGCCATAAATCTGATTGACACGCTCCCCCAATTAGTGAAACTGTGGACAAAGATACCGCCAGGAGACTGCCGAGAATGCTGTGTTGTGAATTTTCCATTTTTGAAAGAATCCAACCAGTTGCAAAAGAAAATACATTTACAGAGTCCAGCCAAGAGCAAACGTGGCAACAGCTTCCCCTAACTGGCCTGTCAATCACTGTCATCTGTGCAGAAGTGGTGTGAGGCCAGGGTTCTTTACTTGTGGAGCCGAGTATATATACAGGCACATAATTTTATTTTTACTAACATTTTTAATATTAACCTAGCTATACTTTTGGATTAACGGTTGAGAACCGGAAACACCGTTTGCTACCCCCCTTCCACGACTGGAGTTCGATGATACTGGCGTAAAATACAAGCAAATCACCTTACTAGGTATAGGAGGGAAGAAAAGTAGTTCATCCATTTGCGTAAACTAGGAAATATCGCGATTTGGGTTTGATAATTTTCATTAGGTTTTTGTTTAATCAAAATACAGCACTTTAATAACAATAAACGTTTTTACTCACGAACTGAACTATCCATTCGGACGTATTCATTATGCAGTGTATATTATACTATCTACAGAACATTAGCGTACAATATAGAGAATGAAGTTAAATTGAAAAATAATAATAATAATATGGATATTTAAACATATTTTTAAAAATGGTAGCCGTTCATTTCGATACAGGCTTCAGTTCTTTTGTGAATATTATCGCACTATAGACTACTGTAGCTAATTCCAATTACCAGTTTCGTCCTTCGTACTAGTAACTCATGTTGAAATAATTCTGTACCTACCCTATAAAAGAGTACCTTACGTACTGTAAATTCAATCTTCACTGCTGCCCTACCCGCACAGACAAAATTACTCAGACATGCTATCTACTGTCCGTCTAATTGGTTTTGTCGCAGGGTCGTAGAAAGGGGGGAAACCACATGACAATTAATTACTTAACGAGGCCCTTTTATTTAAGTTATTTTAAACAGTTGTATAATATTACGCAGAAGTCCAATTCCTAACAAATTAATGTTTTCAGAAAAGAGCTGAGACAGCCCAGACGGGCGAGCAGAAACGGGTAGGGGATACCGGGATGCGACGCAGGCAAACGGACGACAGTACCTGTGCGAAAATATGATTAAATATTGAAAGCTCTTTCGTCACTGGAAAATGCGAACATATTTCTGGAACGTTCTATACTCACTAACTCAGTACTGCTTACTATGAACGTAAGGCGACTTTGACTGCATACGCAGCCTTGGTTCTGTGTAGTGGACGGTTGTAAGTTTACTAGTAGAGGAGGTGGGAGTGAAGTACATTAAAAAAACCAGGTAAAATAAAAATTGATGTAAAAATAAAATGATGTCGCTGTACATGCTTAGATTTACTTTAATAAAAGTGTTCTTCAGTTTATTTTTAAAAAAGTTCATTAATCTATATATATAATTTGAACTGGTAATGGAAATTACGGGAAAACGGTTGAACGGATTTTAATGAGAGACCCCTCATTTTCATGCCTGGCATCCAAAGTTTTTCGGAAAAGTATTAGTTTTCAGTGAAATGTCAATTTTCCTACATAATTTTCCTATTTTCCAAAATCCATCTGTTGTCAGTTTTGAGAACTAAGTTTACTGAATCACGGCCGACTTGATTGAATGAATTTCAGAACAAAACACACACTACAATAAACAATAGGCTATTACACGAAGGCCATGACCTGCAGGATTGCCGACATATTTAGAGCTCAATTCAATTTGTTATTAAAAACTGATTCTGCAGTGTATAATTTTCTGAGTACAGCTGTGTATTGGATATTAAAATCTACGAAACTTGAGGTCGTTTGATGACATTATTACCATTAGAAATTAAATATTATTATAGTTAATATCATGATGCATCTATTTTTCATTAATTGTACATAATACTGATGACATGAAAGTGAAACGTTTTGTGGTTATGTAAGTAAATGTAGAGAATATCTTAATTTAGATCTTCATTTCTATAATTTACTGAGTGGCTGCTATATATAACTACAAAACTTAAGTAAGATAATAATATTGTTATTAAAAATCAAATATTTTTATACTTATTAAACCAGTGGGGTTGGGTTTTTTCATATACTTAATGGCGGTGTAGTGTAGATATTGATATGTGTCATTGTCTTCAGTATTGGCTCGAGAGAGCGCAAAAATTACAGTTCCTAAGGAAAGATCAAAAGGTATTACTTACTGATAAAATAAGAGGCCTAGAAAATTTTGTAGTCTCCAGATCATTTCAGCAAGACCTCTTAGTAGGATAAAATGATTTTACGCTCTACATTTCAAGTTCTACATGCAGCAACTATACGAAAATGCTATTGTTCGAAAGCTTAGCAAACCTGACATTTTTTTTTTAACTTTTGCCTACAATCCACAATGACCTGAAATAGCTACTGCTATCGTCCTGACATTGATACTTGCGTTTTCGCGTTGAAACTCAAAAACTGAAGTTGGATAGGTTCAAGAAAAAGTATTTTGCCTAAAAAATCCATTCAGAGGGAGTATGTTTCATTATTATGGAAGCAAATAACTATCAAAAAGACAAGTATTCTTCATTGAAAATAAATCTGAAAAATTTTTATTTGAACGTATAACGAACTTAGTTTGCAGCAGTATTTGCTGCACAAGCCACTAGTATTATTTAATTCTAATTATTAGTTATCCGTTACACAACTTCAAACAGTTTTTTTTTACAATTAGATTTATTTGTGTTCTGTCTGGATTAACTTGAGTGCGTTTTTTACAATTCGAGTTATAAGTATAATCTCCTAGGCAATACTAATGCAAGTCATATTGTCAGTTATTACATTCGTGGTTCTTTAGATCCGTGCATGACCTTGTCCTTATCTCTCCTTCAATCACCACCCTTACATTGCTTTATGATCTTGTCAACCCTTCCTCAACCACCACCTCTACAATGCCCTTAACTCATTCATAAACCCTGTGCGAAGGTGCCTGTGAAAGATACCACGCCCTCTCATGCAGACTAAGAATCGAATCACTAACGAGTTTCTGTAGTGAATAAGCATCCATGGAACGAACACACAAAATATGCATATTTTGCGCTTTTCTACCTATTATTATAAACCCTACAGTGAGAAGAAGTGCAAGGTGCTGCAAAAGACAGACCATATAGCTGTCTTCCCCTGACATATAACCTCATTCACAAACGGACGAAAAACCCTTCTTGGTCTGGACGGTGAATCCATCTGCGAACATGTTTGTAAAACAATATTCGTGAACAATTTTGCTAACTTTTCTTTGCCAACACTGTTCGTGAAAAGTTCTCGTTGAACTTGACTCGCCTTTAGACTCAATCTGACGGTTTGTACTTCATGAGTCGAAGGTCGAAAGAGACATCGTGTACTTTTAAATTTAAGAAGCTCTCAATCAAAAATATTTTGCCTTCCGGCTTTCCAAACGTTGACCCTTAAATAAGGAATGGGCGGGAATGAACATACATGAGAAGTGCTTAAAACTGCCAAGGTCGTCCAGGAGATCACGGCACGCAAGTTTTGAGAAGTGGAAGATAGACAGTTACCTGCAGACGAAATTAGCAGAATCGCGAATTCCTACGTCCGTCAAATTTGCAGTTGTTGGCTTGGCTCATTACATGGAAATAATATTATAGTTATGTCTGACGAAACTTTGTAGCCTAATGGTATTAACGTCATCTCAAACTATGTATATTTTATTTTTTTTTTTCTAAATACCGTGTGACACAGAAGTCGGTTGACAAATGAGAAACATTACTCTAATTGAAAATACAATTGTATACAGTATGTTTACTACCGTAAATGTTCAAAATGTGCTCCATTTACTTCAATGTACCTCACTGCATCCTGACATTCTTCTGCCACACATTATAAAATTGTTGCAGGTTGGATGTGCTGGATAATATGGGTGATACTTTATTTCAAGTCATCTATAGATGTAGGGTCTATCTGAAAAACGTGCAGTTTTACAAATCCTCATAGGGAGAAATCCAGGGGTGTGAGGTCTGGTGATCATGGAGGTCATGACTAAGCTCCATCTCGTCCAACCCAGTGCACACTGAACATGTCATTTAGTTTCTGGCGAACTAATGTGCTGTGGTCCCATATTGTTAAACCACATTCTATTTCCGCTGTAGCCGCCACTATCATTTTCAATAACTTCATCACTACTGTTTCCGCTATAGTCGTCACCATAATTTCCGCTGTAGTTGTCAATACATTCCGCTATGACGTCACTTCTATTTCCATTGTAGTCGCCACTATAATTTTCAATAACTTCATCACTACTATCTCCGCTATAGTCGTCACCATAATTTCCAGTGTAGTTGTCAATACATTCCACTATGACATCACCTCTATTTCCGCTGTAGTCGCCACTATCATTTTCAAGAACTTCATCACTACTATTTCCGATATAGTCGTCACCATAATTTCCGCTGTAGTTGTCAATACATTCAGCTGTGACATCACCTCTATTTCCGCTATAGTCACCACTATCATTTCCAATAAATTCATCACTACTATTTCCGCTGTAGTCACCATAATTTCCGCCGTAGTTGTCAGTACATTCCGCTATGACATCACCTCTATTTCCGTTGTAGTCGCCACTATCATTTTCAATAACTTCATCACTACTATCTCCGCTATAGTCGTCACCATAATTTCCAGTGTAGTTGTCAATACATTCCACTATGACATCACCTCTATTTCCGCTGTAGTCGCCACTATCATTTTCAAGAACTTCATCACTACTATTTCCGATATAGTCGTCACCATAATTTCCGCTGTAGTTGTCAATACATTCCGCTATGACATTACCTCTATTTCCGCTGTACTCGCCACTATCATTTTCCATAACTTCATCACTACTATTTCCGGTATAATCGTCAACATAATTTCCGCTATAGTTGTCAATACATTCCGCTATGATAACACCTCTATTTCCGTTCTAGGCGTCACTACCATTTGCAATAATTTCATCACTACTATTTCCGATATAGTCGTCACCATAATTTCCGCTGTAGTTGTCAATATATTCCGCTATGACATCACCTCTATTTCCGCTGTAGTCGCCACTATCATTTACAAGAACTTCATCACTACTATTTCCGATATAGTCGTCACCATAATTTCCGCTGTAGTTGTCAATACATTCCGCTATGACATCACCTCTATTTCCGCTGTACTCGCCACTATAATTTTCCATAACTTCATCACTACTATTTCCGGTATAATCGTCAACATAATTTCCGCCATAGTTGTCAATACATTCCGCTATGACATCACCTCTAATTCCGCTGTAGTCCCCAATATCATTTTCAATAACTTCATCACTACTATTTCCGCTATAGTCGTCACCATAATTTCCGCTGTAGTTGTCAATACATTCTGCTATGATAACACCTCTTTTTCCGTTCTAGGCGTCACTACCATTTCCAATAACTTCATCACTACTATTTCCGCTGTAGTCGTCACCATAATTTCCCGCTGTAGTTTTCAATACATTCCGCTATGCCATCACCTCTATTTCCGCTGTACTCGCCACTATCATTTTCCATAACTTCATCACTACTATTTCCGGTATAATCGTCAACATAATTTCCGCTATAGTTGTCAATACATTCCACTATGACATCACCTCTAATTCCGCTGTAGTCGCCACTACCATTTTCAATACCTTCATCACTACTATTTCCGCTGTAGTCGACATCATAATTTCCGCTGTAGTTATCAATACATTCCGCTGTAGTCGTTACCATAATTTCCGGTGTAATGAACTATTCCGCTATGTTGTCACCACTATTTCCGCTGTAGTTATCAATATTATTTCTGCTATGACATCACTTCTATTTCCGCTGTAGCCGCCACTATCTTTTTCAATACTTTCATCACTACTATTTCCGCTATAGTCGTCACCATAATTTCCGCTGTAGTTGTCAATACATTCCACTATGACATCACATCTATTTCCGCTGTAGTCACCACTATCATTTTCAATAGCTTCATCACTACTATTTCCGATATAGTCGTCACCATAATTTCCGCTGTAGTTGTCAATACATTCCGCTGTGACATCACCTCTATTTCGCTACTATCTTTTTCAATAACTTCATCACTACTATTTCCGCTGTAGTCGTCACCATAATTTCCGCTGTATTTGTCAATACATTCCGCTGTGACATCACCTCTATTTCGCTACTATCTTTTTCAATAACTTCATCACTACTATTTCCGCTGTAGTCGTCACCATAATTTCCGCTGTAGTTGTCAATACATTCCGCTGTGACATCACCTCTATTTCGCTACTATCTTTTTCAATAACTTCATCACTACTATTTCCGCTGTAGTCGTCACCATAATTTCCGCTGTAGTTATCAATACATTCCGCTGTAGTCGTTACCATAATTTCCGGAGTAATGAATCATTCCGCTATGTTGTCACCATTATTTACGCTGTAGTTATCAATATATTCTATGTCATCACGTCTATTTCCACTGTAGTATGCTACTATAACTTCTCCTGTAGTTTTACGCCACACTTTCCTCTATAGTCGTCACCTCCATTTCCTCTACGATCGTCACCACCATCTTTTATTGATTTACCAGCACCATTTCTGTTACGATAATACATTGAATAAAAGTGTTATTAAGCCTATATCTGTGTATAGGCCTACTTTCTTCCCTAGTTACAGGGTCTAGAAGTGATATATGCTGCTTATTACCTTTATTTCAATTTTTTTTAACATTCTCTCAGAGTAAGTAGACACACCGATGTCACTTGGAAGTCGGGATACAAGGTACAGGTGGGTGGAGGAATATTGGACAGTGGATCATGTGTTAAGCGATTTATGTTGTGTTGCAACAGCGGCTCGTAAATCCTCTTCCTAGCATTCCATTTGTTTTCACTTTCCCGAAATTGGATAATTTACCTTTTTTCCACTTTTCAAACGCTCCAGCTGTTGACTCCAATTGAGCGACGTGCATAAAATTTGCATTGTCCACCTGTAGCGGCTCTTGACGTACATGTGCAAGAACGAACTAAAACGTCGGTAAATTACGAGATAAATTGCGTTCTGAACACAATCACAGCCAATTTTTCTTCAATATAAACTTCCTCGGATAATATGTTATCGTAGGTTCCAACTTACAAAGAAGCTGTTAATTTTATTAGCCCTTCTTTCAAACTGCGCAAAATATCCCCAATTCGCGGATTCAAACACAGCGGAGGTCGATGGATTTTAAACAGCGATAAAACCCTTACCGTGGCTTCAAGGCCGTAAAGCTGTGTTTCCTGTGTCAGAGGTTTAGCATAGGCCTACATGAAGGAAGCCTCTTTCTTCTAGAGGGCCACAAGCAAGGTTTGTTGGTCATTTCTCGCGAACGTTGAATTTTAACGGTAAAGGCGTCGTTAAATAATACTACTACTAAGCATGATTCGATAACTTGAAAGCGATCGAAGTGCTGCTTGGTTTGTGAGTATTTGCATTATATCTTGTATAGTCCATAGAGGAATCCGACGTGAAAAATCCGAAATGAAAGAGAAAGTACTTTATGCTGTTTAAAGAAACAGACTCCTTGGCACATCTTTTATAAATAAAAAGAAAAACATTGTTATTGAAAGTCAGTTCAAAATATTTATTTTTCCTCCCTTTGTACTTTTGTATATTGAGTTTCTCATTAAAATTAAAATTAATTATGGAATTAAAATTAATTTTTAAAATAAAATGAGGAAAGCTATAAGCAGTTTTCATATTTTTTACATACGTATCTAATACACAGGGTCTAAACGGTAAAAAAGCGCCCAAAATTATATAGGCAGTACGTACCGGTCTACTGAAGAAAATATATAGTGAAATTCAATTACTTGTATTTCTTATAATTTTATTTTTCATTTGTAAAATACCATGTTTTCAAGATTGATAGTAGTTTAATTATTTGTTTACATTTCTACTGAACGTAAATGTTATTGCCAATGACCTTGCACCCGACACCGAAAACATACCAATATACAACAGAGCAACAAACGACTGCTTCAATGTACATACCGAACAAAGTAGCCTAAATAATGATTGTCTATTCTCTTTTCTAAAAACGTTAGACTCAAAAAACCTTTTTTTTTTTTAAACGGAAAAACCATGGCAGTTACAGAAAAACAACATTTAACTTTTTTCTTCAGTTATTTATGCTCTACCACCTCTAAATTTTGGTAGTTTATTTCTTATACACCCTGTATCAAAATGTATGTATGTATGTATGTTTTATTTGATACGACGCTGTATCAACATCTAGGTTATTTAGCGTCTGAATGAGATGAAGGTGATAATGCCAGTGAAATGAGTCGGGGGTCCAGCACCGAAAGTTACCCAGCAATTGCTCATATTGGGTTGAGGGAAAACCCCGTAAAAAACCTCAACCAGGTAACTTGCCCCGACCGCGAATCGAATCCGGGCTACCTGGTTTCGCGGCCAGACGCGCTAACCGTTACTCCATAGGTGTGGACTGCATGTATGTATGTATGTATTTTTTATTTTATTGGGTTATTTCACAACGCTTTATCAACATCTTAGGTTATTTAGCGTCTGAATGAGATGAAGGTGATAATGCCGGTGAAATGAGTCCGGAGTCCAGCACCGAAAGTTACCCAGCATTTGCTCATATTGGGTTGAGGGAAAACCCCGAAAAAACCTCAACCAGGTAACTTGCCCTGACCGGGATGCGAACCCTGGTTTAGCGGCCAGACGCGCTGATCGTTACTCCACAGGTGTGGACTGTATGTATGTATGTATGTATGTATGTATGTATGTATGTATGTATGTATGTACGTTACCTTATAGGTTTATCTAAATTTAAATAAATATGTAGTCTACTAGTCGTTAACTTAACTGAAGAATATTGCTGGAGAACCTTTTAAGTGTAGTGTAAATATTCGTAATTTAAATATATATTGTATTGATTAAGCTGGTTGAGTGGAAGAGAAGGCCTTATGGCCTTAACTCTGCCAGCGAAAATAAAACATTATTATTATTATTATTATTATTATTATTATTATTATTACGTATGTTTGTCGCTTGGCTTCATATTCTGTTTTGCATTCTCTGTATTCTATAGGCTAATATCCTATACTTCATTTTATTTATTTATTTGTTTATTTATTTGTTTATTTATTTATTTATTTATTTATTTATTTATTTATTTATTTATTTAACCTGGTAGAGATAAGGCCATCGGGCCTTCTCTTCCCCTCTACCAGGGGATTACAACTACAATATTTAGAATACAAATACAATTATAATTACAATTAATATTAAATTTACAGATACAATAAAAATCAAAGTATTAAAAGATTAACTGATTAATAAAAGCTAGACAGTTTATTGTAAAAGTTAAGAAGAGAGAAGCGTATCTTTTATTGAATAAGTACAAATTAAACCTACTCTACGCAGTAAGAAAATGCTTAATAAGCTTGCTTTTGAACGCTACTAGGTTAGGTTAAGACTTTCGGATTTCAGTAATGAAATCAGTTGTGTCTTAATCAGAGGCAACATCCTCCTATTCAAGAACAGAATCCTTTTACATGTCTCGTACATACGGCACTGAGGTTTAGGCTTCAATTCCATATCAAGGTGTGCTCTCTTTTTGTGGCCGTCGAAGTACGTTATGCTCGATATAGCTCGAACCCGCGAACCCCTGAGTTAGAAAATACGTATAATTTTGCAGACGCCTTATTAAAGAGTCTCGAAGGAGTAACTGCGGCCTAGCTCTCTCACTTGCGTGGCATGATGTGCTTACTCCTAGTGTAGCGAAGTTATTGTATGGGATGGCTGAAATTCCCTTCTGTTATTTCTTTTTATGAATTTGCCGGGAGGTTTTTATTAGTCATGGATATTGTCTGCTAGGCCAATGTCATAAATTTGAGGAGCTGGACAAACGCCATTGAGTTGCCCTTGATGGCCAATACCAATCTAGCCAAAATAGACCTACAATTTATATAAGACGTTAGTAGAGGGGACGAGGGACTTCCAGGAGCCAGCCTGTCCATGAGGTTCTTGGTGTTCAAAGTGGCTTTGGGGCAGAGTATCTTTCTGAGGGGAAGGGTTTCCATGGCCTCCTTCTTTCCTACACGCTGCCGTATCGTCAAGCCACAGCTGATGTTTAAAAATATTGTGTACGAATGAATACTTAATAACCAGGGAGTGGATGTTGATGAAAAGTCGTGTTCTTATTTTTCACATTATGACGATGCCTATTAATATAGAAATCCTTTCTATGTTAATATCAACGTAAAGAATAAATTTCTTATATTGCATTTTTTTTTGCATTTTTTGACGTTTTTGATCTAATAGGTCATTTTTACTTTTTTTTTTCGTCATTTTTAATATTTTGAAGAACTTTTAGATCATTTTGAATGGATTTTACTTCCTAGTTTACATATACTTACTTATTTACTTACTGGCTTTTAAGGAACCCGGAGGTTCGTTGCCGCCCTCACATAAGCCCGCCATTGGTCCCTATCCTGAGCAAGATTAATCCATTCTCTACCATCATATCCCACCTCCCTCAAATCCATTTTAATATTATCCTCCCATCTACGTCTCGGCCTTCCCAAAAGCCTTTTTCCCTCCGGCCTCCCAACTAAGACTCTATATGCATTTCTGGATTCGCCCATACGTGCTACATGCCCTGCCCATCTCAAACGTCTGGATTTATTGTTCCTAATTATGTCAGGTGAAGAATACAATGCGTGCAGTTCTGTGTTGTGTAACTTTCTCCATTCTCCTGTAACTTCATCCCTCTTAGCCACAAATATTTTCCTAAGCACCTTATTCTCAAACACCCTTAACCTATGTTCCTCTCTCAAAGTGAGAGTCCAAGTTTCACAACCATAAAGAACAACCGGTAATATTCCTTCTTCACATATAGGCCTATTAAATCTTTTTCTAAGCAAACAGATCAGTAGTAGGTGTGTAAAGGCAATATATTTACTTTACACCTATTTAACAACGCCGTTCAACTTCGCTGTTATTTGGTGATAGCGAGGTGGTATTTTGGCGAGATTGATCCGAAGATTCCATAATGTATGACAGGATACACTTTGGGACCATGGAGGTAGAGCTCCATGCTTTCACTGCCTATACTTCGTTCCATAATGTATGACAGAAGACGTAAAAATTGCGGGCAGAGAGAAAGAGAGAAGGATGATATTGCTGTCGAACCAATAGTACAGCTTGATTCAGGAATTTTGGCCCCTCCAAGAAGTAAGTAGATAGATAGACACACCACTACTGGCGGGCTGGGTCACACAGGTCAGGCCGCGCAGTCATAACACCTAACACTTTCTTCTTATAATGTCGCTGTACACTCCGTCTTGAAACACAATATTCTTCCACACGTCCCGTTATTATAACGTCTGTTGACTAAATAATGTCTCGATGACTTATATTTTCTTGACATGAGTATCCCTCATTCTTCCTCTTCCCTCTTCCCCTCCTATGCACATTTGTGATTAAATTTCTTTCTTATGACGTAACACACAGCTCGCTCACTAGCCAAACGACCAAGGACAGGGGCCAATAACGTTGATTCGAGCTACAGTGTTGCCAATTCAGCGGTTTTCCCGCTAGATCTAGCGTTTTTCGGCATTAGTTTAGCGGGTAAAATTTATGAAATTTGTATTGCTGATATAGGGGTTTAGCGGGTATTTTTAGCACTCACAACGGCAAAATAATATAATTTTACATTGACAATATAGCAATTTACCGGTTTTCTGCACGGCTTCACAGCGGAGTTTTAAGAATCGAGTTCGCAACACTGTCGAGCTAGATGTCTTATTCCACGCTTGTCATGAATTTGGACAGTCTGAAGTGTTCTAATCCCGCCCAACTTGAAGACAAGCGAGGAATCCGACCTGTGTCATTGGAAGTGTTATGTTTTATTTAGCGACGCTCGCAACTGCAGAGGTTATATCAGCGTCGCCGGATGTGCCGGAATTTTGTCCCGCAGAAGTTCTTTTACATGCGAGTAAATCTACTGACATGAGCCTATCGCATTTAAGCACACTTAAATGCCATCGACCTGGCCCGGAATCGAACCCGCAACCTTGGGCATAGAAGGCCAGCGCTATACCAACTCGCCAACCAGTTGCCATTGGATGAATAACAATTACACTTCTGTCCTCTGCTGGTAATGTTTATGTTGTCTGTCAGACATTATGGAACGAAGTATAGATAGTAGGGTGAATAAATGTGCGACAAGGCAAATAAGAAGAGATAGAAAAATAATAGTAAAGAGCCGGGATAAGAAGAGAGAAAGGTAAGGGGGGAAAAAAGGAAAGGCTCGAAGAAATATCGAGCATAAGAGAACGGGGCGAGGAATGCTGAAGGATTAGGGAAGAGGTCAAAGATGTAGTTGACATACTGTTCTCCAACCAGGAGATAAACCGTGAAAGGAATGTGTTTACTATTGCGTCATCTATTGGAGCGAAGTAGATAGATAATGTTAGAGTTATAACGTCAGTTTAAAAACCATGCGCTCTCCTGCATATGTTATTTCCTGTATGGAGCGATTAAAAGACCAAGAAATTAACAGTGATCTAATTTCGTAACTAGGGTAGTATAAAAATGTGTTAAGGTTTGTG
Source organism: Periplaneta americana (assembly GCF_040183065.1). Classification (NCBI taxonomy): domain Eukaryota; kingdom Metazoa; phylum Arthropoda; class Insecta; order Blattodea; family Blattidae; genus Periplaneta; species Periplaneta americana. The sequence continues at coordinate 14,564,382 of NC_091121.1, forward strand.
CTTTGAGAGATAGCCAATAGAGATATGAGTACCCACATGTGTGACCTTATGACATCTTATGACATCAACATTCATTCACAGCATTACCTCGCTTCCCTTCATTCCCTGGAGACTTTCTCGTGGTTGGAGTACAGTAAATTGTGGCTTTCTGTTAACGTACCTACAGTAACGAATATATCATGCAAATCTGACTTTCAGGTAGAATCTCCCTTATGAAGCACGCTTGAATAATTTCAAGGGAAAAAATTGTTCCGGGGCTGGGTATCGATCCCAGGATCCCTCGCTTAGCGCACGAACGCTCTCCTGACTGAGCTACCCCAGGAACTATACACGACATCATCACAATTTTTCCTTTATATCCACACAACTCAACATCTGTTGATTAAATAATGTCTTGATGACTTATTTTCTTGATATGAGTATCCCTCAGCTACGAGCATAGATATTATTTTCATTCTTCCTCTTCCCTCTTCCCCTCCTATGCACATTTGTGATTAAATTTATTTCTTATGACGCAACACACAGCTACTTCACTAGCCAAACAACCAAGAACAGGGGCCAATAACGTTGAATCGAGCTAGATGTCTTATTCCACGCTTATCATGAAGTTGGGCGGTCTGAAGCGTTCTTCTCCCGCCCAACTTGAAGACAAGAGAGGAATCAGACCTCTGCCATTGGATGAATAGCAATTACACTTCTGTCCTCCTCTGCTGGTAATGTTTACGTTGGCTGTCAGACGTTATGGAACGAAGTATAGATAGTAGTGTGAATAAATGTGCAACAAGGCAAATAAGAAGATATAGAAAAATAGTAGCAAAGAGCCGGAATTTTTTGTTTGTTTTATTGGGTTATTTTACGACGCTGTATCAACATCTAGGTTATTTAGCTTCTGAATGATATGAAGGTGATAATGCCGGTGAAATGAGTCCGGGGTCCAACACCGAAAGTTACCCAGCATTTGCTCGTATTGGGTTGAGGGAAAACCCCGGAAGAAACCTCAACCAGGTAACTTTCCCCGACCGGGATTCGAACCCGGGCCACCTGGTTTCGTAGCCAGACGTGCTGACCGTTACTCCACAGGTGTGGACAAGAGCCGGGATAAGAAGAGAGAAAGGTAAGGGGGGAAAAAAGGAAAGGGACGAAGAAATATCGAACAAAAGAGAACGGGGCGTAGGAGGAATGCTGAAAGGATTAGGGAAGAGGGCAAAGATGTAGTTGACATAGGACGATGAACAAGAAGAGAGAAACAACAGAAATTGGGAAGAGAGGGCAATAGTAAAGTTGACTTATGAAAGAAATCAGAGTGCAGTTGAAGAAAGGAGAAGTGTGAATCGTGGTGACCTCAGGATACACGGTAGGTCTTCCCCGAGTATGCCAGTCCTCGAAGATCATTCCCTGAATAGCCGAGTGCCCTGCTGAACACCGTCTGTAGGGGCCAATTCCATACTCTGTTACGTGCACCACAAGATATGCACGGACGGATTCTTTTCCACATCCGTCCTTGATCCCAGCATCCTCCCACTTCGGTCCGTCGGACGAGCGGATGTTCTCTTTTTGCTTCCCAACGTGGACTTTCATTGAAACCGCAGGATTAGCGAAACGGTTGTGCGGGCCAGAGTGGCGCAAAGTGAAGTCTGATGCAAGAAATTTCTAGCCAAACATTATGCTACGAAGTTCAGAGTTACTGATTGAACTGAATTTGTTTAACTATACTTTATTGGGGATCATCAGTGTGATTTTAGGGTAATAGATCAACTATTGATCAGATATTTTATATTCGACAGATAATGGAGAAAAAATGGGAGTATAAGGGTATAGTGCATCAGTTATTCATAGATTTCAAAAAGGCATATGACTCGGTTAACAGAGAACTTTTATATGATATTCTTATTGAATTTGGTATTCTCACGAAACTAGTTCGATTAATTAAAATGCGTCTCAGTGAAACGGAAAGCAGAGTCCGTATAGGTCAGTTTCTGTCAGATGCGTTTCCAATTCACTGCGGGCTAAAGCAAGGAGATGCACTATCACCTTTACTTTTTAACTTTGCTCTAGAGTATGACATTAGCAAAGTCCAGGATAACAGAGAGGGTTTGGAATTGAACGGGTTACATCAGCTGTTTGTCTATGCGGATGACGTGAATATGTTACGAGAAAGTCCACAAACGATTAGGGAAAACACGGGAATTTTACTTGAAGCAAGTAAAGAGATAGGTTTGGAAGTAAATCCCGAAAAGACAAAGTACATTATGTCTCGTGACGAGAATATTGTACGAAATGGAAATATAAAAACTGGAAATTTATCCTTTGAAGAAGTGGAAAAATTCAAATACCTGGGAGCAACAGTAACAAATATAAATGATACTCGGGAGGAAATTAAACACAGAATAAATGTGGGAAATGCCTGTTATTATTCGGTTGAGAAGCTCTTATCATCCAGTCTGCTAACAAACAAAAAATCTGGAAGTTAGAATTTATAAAACAGTTATATTACCGGTTGTTCTTAACGGTTGTGAAACTTGGACTCTCACTTTGAGAGAGGAACATGGGTTAAGGGTATTTGAGAATAAGGTGCTTAGGAAAATATTTGGGCTAAGAAGGATGGAACTACAGGACAATGGAGAAAATTGCACAACACAGAACTGCACGCTTTGTATTCTTCACTTGACATAATTAGGAACATTAAATCCAGATGTTTGAGATGGGCAGGGCATGTAGCACGTATGGGCGAATCCAGAAATGCATATAGAGTGTTAGTTGGGAGGACGGAGGGAAAAGGACCTTTGGGGAGGCCGAGACGTAGATGGGAAGATACTATTAAAATGGATTTTAGGGAGGTGGGATATGATGATAGAGACTGGATTAATCTTGCTCACGATAGGGACTAATAGCGGGCTTATGTGAGGGCGGCAATGAACCTCCGGGTTCCTTAAAAGCCAGTAAGTAAGTAAGTAAGTATAACTACTACGGTTTAATAAACCAGTGTGAGGAATGAAGTTTTGCCAATTTAAGGGTTAAATGGCTAATTGATCGATGACTAACAGTCCGTTAAATGTTTGCACTTCTAACTTATTTCTTTTCATGGTTTAATTTTTTATTTTAATTTAATGCTTTTATTTCTTAATATCGATTTTCTTCTTTTCCGTTTAAATTTGAGCTTACTTCCGTCTTCCTTTTTTTTTCCTACCTGTTCCCATTTCACCAATATTCCTCACTTCTGCTTTTCTATTCCTTTGCAGTTTATTTTTACTTTCTTTGTTATTCTTTTTATTTACCTTTTTCTTGGTTTCTTCGGTACCTCACTTTCTTTTTCCTTCCACTCCTTCACCCTTATGTATTTCCATTTTCTTTTTTATTTACTTTTATTCTGTTTCTCTTCATTATTATTTTTCTTTTTCTCCTTCCAGTTTTACCTCTCATTCTGTATATTTATGTATTTGTTATTAATTTAACTTCCTTTCGACCTTCGACCTCCGTAAGCCATTCCACAGGATCCCTGCTCGCCGATCTCTAGTGAAGGCCATCATGCCCTGTGGTCTCTATTCTTAGTTCTGGCCTCGTGCGGGTCGCAGAACTGCATGCATGGCGCGGTGCCAAAACAGCGCACGCAGTCAACACTTAAATGCAACAAACTGCGGTACCCTCAAGCCTACTTGCCTTCATCAAACAAAATAAAAGCAGTTTTATAGAGCGTGTTCTCGTCAACGTCTTCAATTTTTTTCTCTCACTGATTCTGTGATGTTGTCTGTAAAACAGCCAACAAACATTCTGAATCGAAACCTTAACAAAAATGCGACAAGTAAGAGGAGTCTTGGTAAAGTATAAGCGAAGTTATGGGTAGGACATCTGGCCTGGAACACGAAATTATCACGCCCTTACTCTTCTCTTTCACATAAATTTGACTAGTCGGCCAGGGTGTCGCAGTCTGTAGAGTGCTGGCCTTCTGTGCCCGAGGTTGGGGGTTAGATTCCGGCTCAGGTCGATGGCATTTAAGTGTGCTTAAATGCGATAGGCTCATGTAAGTAGATTTACTGGCATGTAAAAGTACCTACTCCTGCGGGACAAAATTTTGGCACGCCGTCGACCCTGATATAACTTCGGCAGCTGCGAGCGTCGTTAAATAAAAATAAAAAAAACATAACATAAAAGTGACTTAAGATCAGTGCAGCGTTGGAAATTGGAGTTCATTGAGAAGTTATTAAGCGGAGGCAGAGGTGAAATTTTCGAACAAAACTGAAGAAAAAATGAAAATTTGGTTTTTTCCATTTTTATTATCTTTATTTTTATATTCCGATGTTAGTTTTTGATTTTGTGCCCTTTAAAAGTATGAAAATAAAACCAAGATAACTTTATTACTATATTATTCCCATAATAAACTAAAACGTATCATTATTTATATACTTTCTCTGAACATATAAATAAAAAGAAATATTGAAAATTTCTTACAATATGGTGTATGGAGCATTTTATATCAAACGATATAAAGGTTTATAAAATTATTAATATTTACAGACCTATTGTACTTACAAAGTTTAAACTTGGTATGTCCATTACTAATAACATACTTAGTATCCATGACCAATTTCAAACAAATCGGATAAATTTTGTGGATTTTGAAATATTCACCTCTGCCTCCCCTTAAATGTATAATTTTTTAATAAACTGGCACAGAATCTTTATGGTTGTCCCCTGTCCCGTTTTCCGTTCGACTGATAAAATAATAATACAACAGATGGCTTTTTAAAAAACCCGGAGGTTCATTGCCGCCCTCATATAACCCCCCGTCCTGAATAAGATTAGTCCAGTCCCTACCATCATATTCCACCTCCCTCAAATCTATTTTAATATTATTCTCCCATGTACGTCTCAGCCTCTCCAAAGGTCTTTTTCCCTCACGTGCTAAAAGCCCTGCCCATCTCAAACATCTGGATTTAATGTCCCTAATTTATATCAGGTCAAAAATACAGGGTATGCAGTTAAGCGTTGTATAACTTTTTCCATTCTACTGTAACTTCATCCCTCTTAGCCCCAAATATTTTCCTAAGTACCTTATTCTCAAACACCCTTAACCTATGCAAATCTAGTCTTTCAGGTGAAGCTTCCTGTAAAGCAGATTTGAATAATTTCAAGGGAAAAATTGTTCCGGGGCCGGGTATCGATCCCGGGTCCTCTGGTTGAACGTACCAGCGCTCTTACCAACTGAGCTACCCGGGAACTCTACCCGACACCGTCTCAACTTTTCCCTTTATATCCACACAACTCGCGCGGGCTGACGAAACGCCAGAGACCCACATCGAGTGCACACAATCTCTGTGTGACTTGGAATTGTGGTTTTCTGTTTACGTACACAGTGACGTATATATTATGCAAATCTAGTCTTTCAGGTAAGGCTTCGTGTAAAGCAGATTTGAATAATTTCAAGGGAAAAATTGTTCCGGGGCCGGGTATCGATCCCGGGACCTCTGGTTGAACGTACCAGCGCTCTTACCAACTGAGCTACCCGGGAACTCTACCCGACACCGTCTCAACTTTTCCCTTTATATCCACACAACTCGCGCGGGCTGACGAAACGCCAGAGACCCACATCGAGTGCACACAATCTCTGTGTGACTTGGAATTGTGGTTTTCTGTTAACGTACACAGTGACGTATATATTATGCAAATCTAGTCTTTCAGGTAAGGCTTCCTGTAAAGCAGATTTGAATAATTTCAAGGGATATAAAGGTTTATAAAATTATTAATATTTACATAACTATTGTACTTACAAAGTTTAAATTTGGTATGTCCATTACTAATAACATACTTAATATCCATGATCAATTTCAAACAAATCGGATAAATTTTGTGGATTTTGAAATATTCACCTCTGCCTCCCCTTAAATGTATAATTATTAAATAAACTGGCACAGAATCTTTATGGTTGTCCCCTGTCCCGTTTTCCGTTCGACTGATAAAATAATAATACAACAGATGACTTTTTAAAAAACCCGGAGGTTCATTGCCGCCCTCACATAACCCCGGCATCGGTTCCTATCCTAAATAAGATTAATCCAGTCCCTACCATCATATTCCACCTCCCTCAAATCTATTTTAATATCATTCTCCCATGTACGTCTCGGCCTCTCCAAAGGTCTTTTTCCCTCACGTGCTACATGCCCTGCCCATCTCAAACATCTGGATTTAATGTTCCTAATTTATGTCAGGTCAAAAATACAGGATGTGCGGTTAAGCGTTGCGTAACTTTCTCCATTCTACTGTAACTTCATCCCTCTCAGCCCCAAATATTTTCCTAAGTACCTTATTCTCAAACCCCCTTAACCTATGTTCCTCTCTCAAAGTGGCTGGCTCCTTGCCGCATCGTTCGTTGTACCAAACAGTGGTATGTGTTCACTATACTTGTAGTTCAATGTGACCAAACCCTTTCCTCTAGTCGTCATCATTATAGTAGTATCGCTGAAGATGTTAAAAGCTTGGACAACAAGTGGGGCGAGATGGCGCCGCAGTCCTCGCAAGAGAAGGGATCTAAGCCCTTGCACTGTGCTAGTAACATTCGAATAAACTCGTCCCAGAATACCGCAGGGCAGTAGGCGAAAGTCAAGACTCTGATTTCGAAGGCTGTAATTTAGCAGAGGGTCGAAATTAGTGAGATCGTGTTTTATCTCCGCTTGTTGGATTCATTCATTCATTCATTCATTCATTTTATTCCATAGATCTTACATGAGCAATGAAGCTTTAAGATGTGGAACAAGTCAAAATTTTACAATATTACAATTACAATTTTTACAAATTTTTATAGTTTTACAATTTAGTAATTTTCCTACAATTTTTACAATTCTGTGCAATCTTTTACAATATTTTGGCGATGTAGTGAGATGAGGTGAGGTCCGAGGATTCGCCAAAATATTACCCGGCATTTGCCTTTTGGTTGGGGGAAAACCTCGGAAAAACCCAACCAGGTAATCAAATCAAAAGGGGTAATCAAATCAAAGGGGTTGATGCCAAGGACTCGCCATAGACTGGCCATAGACCATCCGGCTTCAGTCCCACGGCTGTGGAAAACCTCGTAAGAAACCAAAGACCAAAGAGGGATCCAACCCAAGCCCGAACGCAGCTCCGGATCAGCAGCCCAGCGAGTCTGCCGACTGAGCTACATCGATGGCTCTACTAAAAGTATACAATAGCTAGCCAAACTACTTTGTTTTAAACACATAATTTCAGTCAGCTTAAGCCTACTGTAATTAATGACGTCACCTTGGTGACGGAAATCTTGCCCAGATTTCTGAAATGTGAAGGATGTAAAAGTTTAACGTTAAAGAAGAACGTATATCGAAGCAGACTCAAACGTGGAGCGCTGATACGTCTTCCAGCACCTGGACCAGGCGTGATACATAGAGCGTAGTGCACGGAGCCTCCGCGTGGCGCTAGTGTTGTGTATTGAAATATTGACTGTCCCGGTATTGGCCGTTCTCCAAACAGCTCTGCGTTTTTGGCAGGTTTCGAAAATGTGAAATATAGAGAATAGAGGGTTGGAGGGGGGGGGGAAGGCAGTGCGCTATTTCAGACGCGATGAACTCGGGTGACGTCAGCCGAGACATTTGTTTCTAATCGACCTGTAATTTATTACTTGTGATTAATTGCAACCAACTTTATGGTGCCGAACCTCCGTGTCTATCAGTGTCTGCCTGCGGGATGCAGGCGTTCAGAGGCGAACTCGTCGGTTCAGCACCACCGAAAGCGTCTCCTGCCATTTTCATTTGACAATTTTCCTTTTCCCTCCCTTTATTCATTATTTCTTCCCTTTCATGTTCTCTTTCCCCTAATTCTAGTTATGTGAATTCTTCGATTAGGTCTAATTTAAGATTTCATGTAATAAAGAGGGGGATTATATATATGTATAATTTTAATAATTTATTTAATATTGTCCTATTAAGCCCGTAATTATTTGCTGTCAGTGAAATTTGTATTAGCGAGGTTGTTTTTGGTGACAAGAGTCAGCCTGCTTGTCTGCGCTCTCTCGCTCTCTTTTTTCTTGTAAGCGTCCCTCTCGCCTATTTGACTCTACTCTTTTTCGATTATCCCTCACTTGTCTATCTCTTACGCGTACGGCTCTCTCTTTCTGACTCACCTGTCTCTTTTTTCTACACATCTGTCTCTGTATCTCTCTTGTTTCGGATACACCTGTTTACCTCTCTATTTCTGACTCACCCGTCTCTTCTTTACTACATACTTGTCTCTGTCTCTCTTGTTAGGAGACAGGTGTCTCTTGTTTCTGACTCATCTGTCTCTTGTGTCTGACGCACCTGTCTCTTGTTTCTGACTCGCCTATCTCTTCTTTACTACGCACTCTCCCTTCTTTAGGAAACACCTGTCTGTCTGTCTCTTGTTTCTGACTCATCTGTGTCTTCTTTAGCACGTACTCTCTCTTGTTTAGGAGAAACCTGTCTGTCTCTCTCTCTTGTTTCTGACTCACCTGTCTTTTCTTTCTTACTCACCTGTCTCTCTCTGTCTCTCTTGTTGCGGAGACACCTGTCTCTCTTTCTATTTCTGACTCACCTGTCTCTTCTTTACTACGCACTCTCCCTTCTTTAGGAAACACCTGTCTGTCTGTCTCTTGTTTCTGACTCACCTATGTCTTCTTTAGCACGTACTCTCTGTTGTTTAGGAGAAACCTGTCTGTCTCTCTCTCTTGTTTCTGACTCACCTGTCTTTTCTTTCTTATTCACCTGTCTCTCTCTCTCACATGATTGTCTATCTTGCTTTTCACTCACCAGTCTCTATCTCTTGTTTCTGACTCACCTGTATGTGTAGCTTTTGTTTCTCACTCGTCTGTCTCACCTGCCTGTCTCTCACTTGTTTCTGACTCAGCTGTCTGTCTCTCTTTCTTTTCACTCACTCTGTCTCTCGCTTATGTCTGACTCACCTTTCTGTCTCTCTCTTGTTTCTGTCTGTCTCTCTTTCTTTTCATTTATTGTCTCTCGCTTATGTCTGACTCACCTTTCTGTCTCTCTCTCTCTCTCGTTTCTGACTCACCTGTATGTGCATCTCATTTTTTCTCTCTCTGTCTTGTTTCTCACTCCCATCTGTTCCACTCTTATCTATCTTCCTTCTGTCTCTCCCTCATCTCCCTCTCCTGTCCCTCTCTTTTACGTCTCTCTCACATGACTGTATCTCTCTAATATCTGTCTCTGTCCGTCCGTCAATCTTGCAGTCTAAACAGTTACTAGGCCTGTATCTTTTTACTTTCATCCAGCTATCTATCCACTTTCCTTTCTGTCTTCGACATTCTCATTTCGTACCAATTTTGGTTTCACATCTTTCAGTGTATGACTTGAGGCTTTCCCGGCGTTTGATGTAGAATAACTCTTCTCGGGTTCTCAGCCAGGTGAGTTGGAGATTAGCTTCCAAGCTTTCGACGGCTAGCTCTGCCATCTTCTTCAGGAACGAAGTGATGTGGGACCACGTCTAGCCGGTATATATGCAAAAGTAGGGCTTTCCGCTGCGGGCCAATCAGGAGCTAGTTCCTAGTCCCGACCGCCAGGCGCATTCTGGCGGTCGGGACTAGGAACTAGCTCCTGATTGGCCCGCAGCGGGAAGCCCTACTTTTGCATACTGTATATACCGGCTATACGTGGTCCCACATCACTTCGTCCCTGAAGAAGATGGCAGAGCTAGCCGTCGAAAGCTTGGAAGCTAATCTCCAACAGTGTTTAATATTTTGCTTTTATTTCTGTCGCCTCGCTTTCTTCACTTTCATCGTGTAGTTCTTCGTTTCCTCTCTTATTAATTCTTTCCATATATTTATCTTCTTTTTAATCTTTGTCTGTTTGTTTTCATAATTTTCTTCCTTTCTGCCTGCCTTTCTACTCTTTCTTTGTTGATCTTATTTCTATTCCCTTCTCTCTTTCTTCTCTCTTTATATGTTTTCCTTCTTTTATTTTTTATCTTAATTTCTTTTTGTACTTTGTTTTTTTTCTTTTGGTTCCATCTGTGTACTTCTTTTTCTTCCCTCTTATCGTTTTCCCAAATAGTTACTAATAGCCATTGCACCTCTCTCTCAATCCAGTACCTCTAGCTTTCTGTGGCCGTCTGGGATCTGGTTTACGATCCCTGGAATCGAACATGTGACCTGTTTAATCGTTATTCAGTGGACGTGCATCAAATCCCGTCAGCAAAAAGCGCCTGCGCGCGGCCGCTGTATAAATCGTACGGGATGCCGCAAAAAAGTCGTTCGCCGCAGCCCATTGTATTCTAATGCGAGATCACCTTGGTTTGGGGCCCGGGCAGTGTCCCGCGCGTCTCCAGTCTCAAGAATTCATCCTCAACCACAACAATTTTTTGATATAACAACTTTCCCACAAAATCACGGCCGCTGTCCCGGCTGAAACATTGCGCTGCCACGTGGAACACAAAGGATCCGCTTATGCAAATTGAGTGTAACCTTACTTTAACATATGAGCGCACGTTCATACAAATTTGTTACGAATCAAGAAGTTGCTATAGTTCAAGGGCTATGTATTGTATACTTTTAGTAGAGCCATCGATGTAGCTCAGTCGGCAGACTCGCTGGGCTGCTGTTCCGGAGCTGCGTTCGGGCTTGGGTTGGATCCCCCTTTGGACTTTGGTTTTCCACAGCCGTGGGACTGAAGCCGGATGGTCTATGGCGAGTCCTTGGCATCAACAACTTTGATTGATTACCCCCTTTGATTTGATTACCTGGTTGGGTTTTTCCGAGGTTTCCCCCACCGAAAAGGCAAATGCCGGGTAATATTTTGGCGAATCCTCGGACCTCATTTCATCTCACTACATCTCGCCAAAAAAAAAAAAAAAAAAAATTGTACAACATTGTAAAAATTTTAGAAAATTACTAAATTGTAAAACTATAAAACTTTGTAAAAATTGTAATTGTAATATTGTAAAATGTTGACATGTTCCACATCTTAAAGCTTCATTGCTCATGTAAGATCTATGGAATAAAATAAATGAATGAATGAATGAATAGCGCATCGACTTTGTACGGTTCAGTTAGAACTTGTCGACAAAGCCTTGAAGAAGGTTTGATCGAAGTACCTCGGTTTTCCCGACCATTGCTTCACTAATTCCACCTCCTCCGCTATATCATTATCATCGTCATGATCATCTAGATCATCTAAATAGTCATCGCCAATCAGAAAAAGAAAACACACACAGCGTTCAGTTCGGTTTCGTGCTGGTAAGTGCATTACATACGCTTGCTTTCGTAAAAATCTCTGATTAAATCGACGGATGTATTGCTTTATTATGCTACGTAGGCCTACATATATTTACTTAGAACTACATAATATGCTGATGCTTTTCCAATTCACTGCGGGCTAAAGCAGGGAGATGCACTATCACCTTTACTTTTTAACTTCGCTCTAGAATATGCCATCAGGAAAGTTCAGGATAACAGACAGGGTTTGAAATTGAACGGGTTACATCAGCTGCTTGTCTATGCGGATGACGTGAATATGTTAGGAGAAAATCCACAAACAATTAGGGAAAACGCGGAAATTCTACTTGAAGCAAGTAAAGAGAAAGGGTTGGAAGTAAATCCCGAAAAGACTAAGTATATGATTATAACTCGTGATCAAAATATTGTATTTAGTATTTATTTATTTATTTATTTAACCTGGTAGAGATAAGGCCGTCAGGGGATTACAACTATAACATGAACAATAAGATTACAATTAATATTAAATTTACAATTACAATTACAATAAAAATTAAAGGACGACAAGAATACCTGATTAATGAAAGCTAGACATTTTATCATAGAAGTTAAGAAGAAAAGAATATTTTTGTATTTACTAAATTACAAATTAAACCTACAATAACAAAATTCTATAGTGATGAAATTACCGGATATTGAAATATTTTGTGATAGATTAAGAGAACTACTTACAAGAAACCATGTCTGAACGAGTCTCAATTACTGACCAAGTGCCTAGTAAGTTTGCGTTTGAATTGAATTTTATTTCGACAGTCCCTGATGCTAGCAGGTAACGAGTTCCAGAGTCTTGGCAGGGCTATTGTGAAAGAGGATGAGTATTCTACGAAATGGAACTATAAAAATTGGAGAGTTATCCTTCGAAGAGGTGGAAAAATTCAGATATCTTGGAGCAACAGTAACAAATATAAATGACACTCGGGAGGAAATTAAACGCAGAATAAATATGGGAAATGCCAATTTTTATTCGGTTGAGAAGCTTTTGTCATCTAGTCTGCTGTCAAAACATCTGAAAGTTAGAATTTATAAAACAGTTGTATTACCGGTTGTTCTGTATGGTTGTGAAACTTGAACTCTCACTCTGAGAGAGGAACATAGGTTAAGGGTGTTTGAGAATAAGGTTCTTAGGAAAATATTTGGGGCTAAAAGGGATGAAGTTACAGGAGAATGGAGAAAGTTACACAACACAGAGCTGCACGCATGGTATCCTTCCCCTGACATAATTAGGAACATTAAATCTAGACGTTTGAGATGGGCAGTTCATGTAGCACGTATGGGCGAATCCAGAAATGCATATAGAGTGTTAGTTGGGAGGCCAGAGGGAAAAAGACCTTTGGGGAGGCCGAGACGTAGATGGGAAGATAATATTAAAATGGATTTGAGGGAGGTGGGATATGATAGAGACTAGATTAATCTTGCTCAGGATAGGGACCAATGGCGGGCTTATGTGAGGGCGGCAATGAACCTCCGGGTTCCTTAAAAGCCAGTAAGTAAGTAAGTAAGTAATATGGGCTTGATCACACAAGGGAGAACAGAGGAATGCAATGATAACAAGTAGAATGCAAGGAGAACAAGGGGAATACTGTGAGAACTATGGAAATATTAGACGAAAAAGAGAATACTAGAAGAACAAGGGGAATACTGGGAGAACTATGGAAATATTAGACGAAAAAGAGAATACCAGGAGAACAAGGGGAATACTGTGAGAACTGTGGAAATATTAGACGAAAAAGAGAATACCAGGAGAACAAGGGGAATACTGTGATAACTATGGAAATATTAGACGAAAAAGAGAATACTAGGAGAACAAGGGGAATACTGTGAGAACTATGGAAATATTAGACGAAAAAGAGAATACCAGGAGAACAAGGGGAATACTGTGATAACTATGGAAATATTAGACGAAAAAGAGAATACTGGGAGAACAAGGGGAATACTGTGAGAACTATGGGAATATAAGACGAAAAAGAGAATACCAGGAGAACAAGGGGAATACTGTGAGAACTATGGAAATATTAGACGAAAAAGAGAATACTAGGAGAACAAGGGGAATACTGTGAGAACTATGGCAATATTAGACGAAAAAGAGAATACTAGGAGAACAAGGGGAATACTGTGAGAACCATGGAAATATTAGACGAAAAAGAGAATACTAGGAGAACAAGGGGAATACTGTGAGAACTATGGAAATATTAGACGAAAAAGAGAATACTAGGAGAACAAGAGGAATACTGTGAGAACTATGGAAATATTAGACGAAAAAGAGAATACTAGGAGAACAAGAGGAATACTGTGAGAACTATGGAAACATTAGACGAAAAAGAGAATACTAGGAGAACAAGGGGAATACTGTGAGAACTATGGAAATATTAGACGAAAAAGAGAATACTAGGAGAACAAGGGGAATACTGTGAGAACTATGGAAATATTAGACGAAAAAGAGAATACTAGGAGAACAAGGGGAATACTGTGAGAACTATGGAAATATTAGACGAAAAAGAGAATACTAGGAGAAGAAGGGGAATACTGTGAGAACTATGGAAATATTAGACGAAAAAGAGAATACCAGGAGAACAAGGGGAATACTGGTAACAGGGGGGTACATAGAAAAGAAGGAAGGAGGCTGAATTTGTACGTACAACTGTCAATTGCTATGTTACCTTACCCATACTTAGGGGGAACACGCAGTACTACGTCAAAACTCAGTCCTGTAATCAATCCAAGCGGGATTCGAACCCACGTGCGACGGCAGTCTCGGAGCCCAAGTCCCGAATGTCACCCCAGACCTCTCCGGTGGTTCGTAAATATTCCTGTCTTGTCTCTGAGGTATGTGGACCGTGAGATGCGTACCCATAACCCACGAGCACTACTTGCTTGAAGGCCTCTCGAATATTACAGTAACAACTCCACAAGCGCATCTGATGGTGTTCGTTCTGTTGAAACATCGTATTCCTTAAATGGACCGTGATCCTTGATGGCATGACCTATTAAAAGACATTTATGTAGTCGTATTTGGACTTCCGGCTGCGCTGAAGGCCTGCAGGCGCTGGCCTCGAAGCAGACGTTCGCGCTTCGTGACCCGGCGAGGTCGCTTCAACACTAGGATCGTAGGGGCGCGGCCATCCTCATCTAACAGATGTCTAAGATAAGTGATGATCATATTAGCATAAAGACATTTGCTGTATCGCGTCACAAAGGAAGAGATTTCTGTATTCAAAATATCGTCAAATATGGCACATATCCGCATTATTGTCCTTTTCTCATTTCTTCTCCACACTCGTTCAGCTTTTCATCTTGAGTTCTCCCACGGTCCTCTGCTCTCTTTCCGATCGCTCATTTATTCTCTCCTTTCCTTTTCTACTTTCCATCTATCCTCTCCTCTATACTTCACGCCTCATTTGCTGCCTTTTCCTCCATCCATATTCCTCTGATTGAGATTCTGGCTGATATGAACATCTATTATCAGCAGTACATTTCACTTGATGCTATGTGTCAGAGGAAGAACAATTGTTTGTATGCATCTGAAGTCTCATTCCATTCCATCTCATCTCATCTCAACTCACCTAATCTCAATTTCATCTCATTTCATTTCAATTTTATCTTTGACCCTCTCATCTCATGTCACTTCATCTGATCTCGTTCAACCTTATCTCAGTTTTATCTCACCTCATTTCAGTTTCATCTCGCTTCACCTTACCTCATCTCAATTTTATCTGTCTCATCTCACGTCACCTCATCTCATCTCATCCAACCAGCTCAGTTTTATCTAATCTTATTTCAGTTTCATCTCGCTTCACCTCACCTCATCTCAATTTTATCTCTGTCTCATCTCACGTCATGTCATGGGATCTCACCCACCTCATCTCAGTTTTATCTCATCTCATTTCAGTTTCATTTCGTTTTATCTCACCTCATCTCAATTTTATCTCTGTCCCACTAATCTCATGTCACCTCATCTCATCCAATCAGGTCAGTTTGATCTCACCTCATTTCAGTTTCATTTCGTTTCACCTCACCTCATCTCAATTTTATCTCTGTCCCTCTAATCTCACGTCACCTCATCTCATCTCATTCAACCAGCTCAGTTTTATCTCGTCTTATTTCAGTTTCATCTCGCTTCACCTCACCTCATCTCAGTTTCACCTCACCTCATCCCAATTTTATCTCTTTCCCTCTAATATCACGTCACCTCATCTCATCTCATCCAACCAGCTCAGTTTTATGTCGTCTTATTTCAGATTCATCTCGCTTCACCTCACCTCATCTCAGTTCACCTCACATCATCTCAATTTTATCTCTGTCCCTCTAATCTCACGTCACCTCATCTCATCCAACCAGCTCAGTTTTATCTCGTCTTATTTCAGTTTCATCTCGCTTCACCTCACCTCATCTCAGTTTCACCTCACCTCATCCCAATTTTACCTCTGTCCCTCTAATCTCACGTCACCTCATCTCATCCAACCAGCTCAGTTTTATCTCATCTTATTTCAGTTTCATCTCGCTTCACCTCACCTCATCTCAGTTTCACCTCACCTCATCTCAGTTTCACCTCACATCATCTCAGTTTCACCTCACATCATCTCAGTTTCACCTCAAATCATCTCAGGTTCACCTCACATCATCTCAATTTCATCTCACCTTGTCTCAATTTTATCTCTGTCCCTCTAATCTCACGTCATCTCATCTCATCTCATCCATCCAGCTCAGTTTTATCTCACCTTATTTCAGTTTCATCTCGCTTCACCTCACCTCATCTCAGTTTCACCTCACATCATCTCAATTTCATCTCACCTCATCTCAATTTCATGTCTGTCCCTCTAATCCCACGTCACCTCATCTCATCCATCCAGCTCAGTTTTATCTCATCTTATTTCAATTCCATCTCGCTTCACCACACCTCATCTCAGTTCCACCTCACATCATCTCAGTTTCACCTCACATCATCTCAGTTTCACCTCACCTCATCTCAATTTTATCTCTGTCCCTCTAATCTCACGTCACCTCATCTCATCCAACCAGCTCAGTTTTATCTCGTCTTATTTCAGTTTCATCTCGCTTCACCTCACATCATCTCAATTTCACCTCACCTCATCTCAATTTCATCTCACCTCATCTCAATTTCATTTGACATCATACTGTATCATTTCATCGCACCTTATCTCATCTGATCTCATCTCAGCTCACATCCTACGTCACTTCATCTCATCTCTTCTATTCTCCCCATTCCAGAATTTCCCGCAACTTTTCAACATCAATATACTCCTACTCTGCTCTTCTTCCCTTTGGTCTCCTAGATTCGCTTCTCCCTCTATTTTCTCCCCATCCATTACTTTCATCTCCGCATATCAACACGCTCAAGATCGTCTCTCTGTTGCTCCCTCGAGATTAGGCCTACATGACAACCTCTTGCTACCCTCCTTATTACCTTCTTTGCTGCTCTTCTCTGCACCTGCCCGTACGGCTAAGTTATGTTATTTACTTTATTTTTCATGATTTCTTTACTATCCGGACATTGACGTTTCTTATCAACTCACAGTGACCTTAAGTTGACCCACCAGAGCAAGTACTTGACTGAACAAATTAAACAAAACCCAGGTCATTCACCACAACGTGTCTTACTTCCTTCATTGCTTAGCATTTTACTCCTCAGACAATTGAAGCCATGAGATGCAAAACGTCATAACTCCAGTTCTTATTATTTTGAGAAAATCGATTTTTTGTGAATATTGCCTCATGTATGCTGTACAGAATTAATAATATTTTCACCAGTGTTGCAGATTACGGTAGGTATGGTGCTGGTAAAGTGCCATTTCCATGCTTCACATAGTTTATTTGTAATTAAATTTTAGAAGTCGTGGAATTGTGTTGTTTTGCAACTCAATAAATAAAGAAGACTTATACTGTTTCTCTTTGTGTTATTTTAAATTGAAAATAAGAAGTTAATAAACTTAACGATACATAAACAAGTATAAATATAATATATCATATCATTACAACGCTTTCCCATACTTCATTTTCACTATCAGTGTTATTTTTTTCATTTTCTTTTCCCATATTTATGTAACATACGTTGAAATACAGCTTTAAACGCCTCTGGTATGCTTTCCATATATTTATAAATGTCTTTTGCCTTAGGTTGCTTTCCTAGTATTTCATTCTGATATGCTGTATGAAGAACTTTTGGTTTGTTACTTTTGTCTTGAAATGGAATGTATCACTTAAAATGTTGTTGGCTGTAGTCGATGCTGTAATAATAATAATGTAACTGTATTGGATAATCTTGTACGATGTCACAGCCCATTTAATTTTTTTGTCAAATTAAGGATCCATTTTTTTGTTACGGCGGCCAAACCAGGTTCCAACTCCCTTGGTGAAAGCAACTTTCTCACGGTGGTTAATATGTTCTTTTCCCGCTACTTTTTTAAGCTGAATAGATAGTCTTTTCCATATGTTGTCGATGGGTGTGACATTCACCAATCTCGTTAAATGTCCCCATAGTCAGAAATCCAAAGGATTTAGGTCAGGTGATCTGGGAGGCCACGCTACTGGACCTCCTCGACCAATCCATCGCTCATTAAACTTCCGGGTTAGGTATTGTCGCACGAGGCGTAGAAAATGGGGTAGTGCCCCGTCGTGCATAAACAGAAAGATAATCTACACCACTAAATAATGTACTTATTGTACGTATTTACTAACTCAAATAAAATGATAGACTCCGTAGTGTTCTGAACCTTTGTTTACTGCTACATTCTCTGTTTACTTCTGTTGTGTTTTAAACGAATGACGGTCATAGGCGACAACACACATTGGACCATATCGCAATAGATATTTGTTTCCGGGCACATGTTTATAGGAACTTTTTTTTCTAGTTTCGACGTGTGATGCCTTCCGTACAAATATGCAACCCTTTTTTTAAATACCTTGTATAAATTGCATTGTCCAATTAAATAAAATCATTAAAATTTTACTAAAAACCAAACTTAAATAACCGACATTACTTTAGACGACCTATTATTATTATTATTATTATTATTATTATTATTATTATTATTATTACTAGCCGTACCCGTGCGCTTCGCTGCACCCGTTAGAAATAAATATAAAGTAATTACATAATTAAAATAGGACGTTTGATCCAGGGAACATTCGTGTTTGATAGAAGGATAAATCGTTTAATATGTTACTTAATTTAAATTGTATTTAAATAATTAAATTGGGATCATTTTGGTCCAGAGACCACTCATTTGGTGCAATCACAATTCCTGTAACATGTTTCTTAATTTTTATTACATACAACCATAGTTTAATGAAGATTGACATCATTTAGATTTAATGTGTACACAAACATTATTTTAAGAAATACAGGAAACGAATATTCAGAATAGGCTACCAAGTTTTCTGTGCATAAGAAGCTATTTTAATCTTACCTGTCCTCGATTCACTCTGAACTGACTGAAATAACATTATAGCATTATGTCCATCTAGAGAAACTAACTTTCCAATGGTGAAATAATAATTAATTACATAAATCGGTTAATTTAGCTTCAGATATTACTTCATACAAACACAGAAACATTCTCTGTAGGCTATGTTTAATAGCTTTCGATTGTTGCTGTCCAAGGCCCCTTATAGACGAAGTAATTTGTTATTTATTACATTACACCGCCTTAGATGGCAGTTATTTTAATTTTAAAACTCATTTGTCTCATTAAATATCAGTCCTATGAAAATTTTTCAAAGAATAAAACTTATCGGAAATCATTTTTAAACAAACTTTTGTCATGTAATATTTTTCACAAAAGTCAATAATAAGCTAGATATTTCGATTTATTTTCAGGCCCCTTTATAACCCCCTTTTAAATAACGTATTTTGAATGCCATATAGCCTAAAATCTAAGTTACGACGAACTTAATTTATATTCCAATTTTCATCGAAATCCATTAAGCCATTATCGCGTGAAAAGCTAACAAACATCCAGACAGACAGACATACAAACAAAAATTTCAGAAAAGCGATTTTCGGCTTCAGGATGGTTAATTATATATGTTAGGACCAATTATTTTTGGAAAATCGAAAATTACCAGAAAAATTTTGGCTACAGATTTATTATTATTATTATTATTATTATTATTATTATTATTATTATTATTATTATTATTATTATTATTATTATTTCTCTGGAGCTTACATATTATCAGCAGATTGGATAAAATTGCATCTAATAATAGGTTTGATCCTTAGAACCTGGCGCCTGTATCAAAAAATTCTGGTCCGTAATAAACTCGTAACTTTTCGTTACATTTTCATAGCTACGCCGTCCTGCATCTGTGTTAGGTAATCCAACGATTAGGAGCGAGGCGTGCCATCGAATCCTGGCGTTTCCTTACGGCGCCCACGCGCTTCGGAAATGCTGGCGCCCTTCGACTCGGCCCAGAACCCAAGGACTAGCACGCAGACAACCTATACAAAAACAACACTAAATTTCCCAACTATAGGCCATCAATAAAATCAAAACTATTTATTACTATCATTTTTCGAACGGCCGTAAATCTTGTTTAATTACCGGGTTCGCTACCGTCGAGCACTCGCTGGACAGTCCCTGCAGAAATTAATAACTCGGGGCTACATGCACCATGTCGATGTGGCCTCGAGATTTCGAACTTAATAATTTTTGTATTTCAGGTAGAACATTCCTCTTTAGGGGGAAAGGATGTTGAAATTTGAATTATTTTTCCCAATTCATGCAGAATTTTTATTTTTTGTATATAGAAATATCATTGCTGAAACAACTTAAATTCTAGATTATCCTTTGTAAAAGAATTGGGGCCAAATTAAGAGAAAATATCTCAGCCATTTTCAAAGGGAGTGGATTTGGATTTTGAATGAACATGTTTATTTATTTTTTTATTTTTCCAATTAATTATTTGTAACATTTTAAAATTTATTTTCAGAACGAAAAGTTACATTATTTTGTTCGGCTTAAATATCTGCACATTTAAAGGACAAAACTAAAATTCTTTCAATCATTTACAATCATAATACTCTGCTCTCTTAAACTGACTGAGCATATTGGAAATTAAATCAATCGCTTTCCCAAAACACGCTATGAAATGTTTCATATTTTTAACTTCTAGAAAACGAAGCAAAAACGTGTAAAAATATATCACATTTTTTTTTTGTTTAAAATATCTTAAAGAATAGCCCCTTCAAAATTAATGACATCGCTTATGGTTCATTCTATATTCCTATAGTGATATGAATGTGTGTTAGTTTTCAGCCGAGAAAATTCAAGTCTTCTTACTTACTTACTTACTTACAAATGGCTTTTAAGGAACCCGAAGGTTCATTGCCGCCCTCACATAAGCCCGCCATCGGTCCCTATCCTGTGCAAGATTAATCCAGTCTCTATCATCACACCCCATCTCCCTCAAATCCATTTTAATATTATCCTCCCATCTACGTCTCGGCCTCCCTAAAGGTATTTTTCCATCCGGTCTCCCAACTAACACTCTATATGCATTTCTGGATTCGCCCATACGTGCTACATGCCCTGCCCATCTCAAACGTCTGGATTTTAAATTCCTAATTATGTTAGGTGAAGAATACAATGCGTGCAGTTCTGTGTTGTGTAACTTTCTCCATTCTCCTGTAACTTCATCCCGCTTAGCCCCAAATATTTTCCTAAACACCTTATTCGCAAACACCTTTAACCTATGTTCCTCTCTCAGAGTGAGAGTCCAAGTTTCACAACCATACAGAACAACCGGTAATATAACTGTTTTATAAATTCTAACTTTCAGATTTTTGGACAGCAGACTGGATGATAAGTGCTTCTCACCCGAATAATAACACGCATTTCCCATATTTATTCTGCGTTTAATTTCCTCCCGAGTGTCATTTATATTTGTTACTGTTGCTCCAAGATATTTCAATTTTTCCACCTCTTCGAACGATTAATCTCCAATTTTTATATTTCCATTTCGTACAATATTCTGGTCACGAGACGTAATCATATACTTAGTCTTTTCGGGATTTACTTCCAAACCGATCGCTTTACTTGCTTCAAGTAAAATTTCCGTGTTTTCCCTAATCGTTTGTGTATTTTCTCCTAGCATATTCACGTCATCTGCATAGACAAGAAGCTGATGTAACCCGTTCAATTCCAAACCCTGCCTGTTATCCTGAACTTTCCTAATGGCATATTCTAGAGCGAAGTTAAAAAGTAAAGGTGATAGTGCATCTCCCTGCTTTAGCCCGCAGTGAATTGGAAAAGCGTCAGACAGAAACTGACCTATACGAACTCTGCTGTACGTTACACTGAGACACATTTTAATTAATCGAACTAGTTTCTTGGGAATACCAAATTCAATGTCTTCTCTTGATTAAATTCAGCATCTTTATGTGAGTCACTGGAACTGCTAATACATAACATTACAATTGCTTTTCTTTAATTGTTAATAGTGTCCAGTTACTCATGAAACTAACTTTATATATTATATGAGTATATATTTCCATTATGCTTAATTTGTTGTACTATTAAACTTTATGTCCCGCGCCGTGGCGTCGTGGTCCAAGGCATCTTGCCTAGGACTCGCGTAGGGATCTACGATAGGTAACGAAATCAGGTTACGAAAGCTAGCTATAACGACTGGGAGGATCATCGTGCTAACCACACGATACCTCAATTCTGGTTGGATGATCGTCCACCTCTGTTTCGGCATGTGAACATGAGTCCAGCAGCCAGCTGGTCGGTTTGGGCCCTTCAAGGGCTGTAGCGCCACGGATTATTTATCGTTTATTAAATTTTACACATATAAAAGCAAAATTGAAGATGTGTTAACTTCACAAATAAATATCATTGAATGCTTTTGGTTTCAGTCAATGACTTATCATAGAATATTCAAGGAATACATATTTTTTTACATATTTTATGGCTTGCATAAACGTTTTTGTCGCACTTGCAACATCATCAGATACATACAATTACTAATATATAACCTCAGTTAAAAGTAGAGCAAATATTAATCAATATTAAAGTTGGATGCTGAGGTTAATATATTAGAAATTGTATGTATCTGATGCAACAAAAAGTTTATACAAATCATAAAATATGTGATGTAAAGAGTTTATTCCTTGAATATTGTGTGATAATTCATTGACTGAAACCAAAAAAAATTCATTGATATTATCAAGATTATCTGAAACACTTTCAAAATGAATTGTAAAATTTTACAAATAAAAGTTACACATTTCTAAAATTGATCCTTTCTAAAACAAAACACTTGTAAAATGTGCATTTCATTTATAAAGATTTGAATTTGTTTGTAAAGTTTCAACTTTACAAGCTAAGATTGTGAAAGAGAAATTCACAATTTACAAACAGAGTTTACAATTTACAGGAATTATAAACTTTTTGAAACGATCTAGTCAGATCTGCCCAAACCATGAACGAGGAGATGATGATGTTAATGATGACGGTGACAAAGATATCGGAGAACAAAAAAGGTGAAGAGATGAGATTTCTACGAGCAGTAAAACATTGTAGAAGAAAGTACAAAGTCAGAGATGAAGTAGATCACATTTACATTTAATATAAATAATAACTGAAGCAATAAACATGTACAATTATGAAATACTTTGAAAATTCGTAACAACTTAAAAGATCAATAAATAAGAAGAATAATTATCAATCTAATTGAGGAACGAATCCACGCACTTTAGATCCACAGACAGAACGTTATTCCTAGATTACTCAAAGTTGATGTTGAGTTGGGAAATATATGAGAGAAGCCGCCACTGATACCTCATAAAACCGGACAAGGGATCAGGGAAAAGCCACAAGGGTGAGAGCGACCACGAGACGGGCGGACAGGCAGACGACTGAGCATTGTTCTGGTTCGGTCAGCGTCTGAAACATGAACTTTCTCGAATAATTAGTGCCGCGTTATAAAAATTTATCTGTTCGCAAACTCGGGGTCCATGGACCGCAGATGACCTTTGCGCCCTTCTGTCTGCTTGTCTTTACTCATCTGAGCGCTTGGTTAACCTGAGGAGAGTCGGAAAAAAGCTGCCAGTAAAGATGCAACACCGGAACGTTAATAGTATCAGGTAGGAAGAAATATGTCAATAATGATTATTATTTATTTATTATTTATTTATTTATTTATTTATTTACTAGCAAAATATTTGGGGCTAAGCGGGATGAAGTTACAGGAGAATGGAGAAAGTTACACAACACAGAACTGCACGCATTGTATTCTTCATCTGACATAATTAGGAACATTAAATCCAGACGTTTGAGATGGGCAGGGCATGTAGCACGTATGGGCGAATCCAGAAATGCATATAGAGTGTTAGTTGGGAGACCGGAGGGAAAAAGACCTTTAGGGAGGCCGAGACGTAGATGGGAGGATAATATTAAAATGGATTTGAGGGAGGTGGGATATGATGATAGAGACTGGATTAATCTTGCACAGGATAGGGACCGCTGGCGGGCTTATGTGAGGGCGGCAATGAACCTTCGGGTTCCTTAAAAGCCATTTGTAAGTAAGTAAGTAAGTATTTATTTACTAGCCGTACCCGTGCGCTCCGCTACACCCGTTAGAAATAAATATAAAGTAATTACATAATTAAAATAGGACGTTTGATCCAGGGAACATTCGTGTTTGTTATAAGGATAAATAGTTTATTATGTTACTTAATTTAAATTGTATTAAAAAATTAAAATGCGATCATTTTGATCCAGAGACCACTCATTCAGTCATAGAAATTATTTTAGGAAATACAGGAAACGAATGTACAGAATAGCCTATCAAGTTTTCTGTGCATAAGAAGCTATTTTAATCTTACCTGTCCTCAATTCACTCAGAAGTTACTGTAATAACATTATAGCATTATGTCCATCTAGAGAAACTACACTTTCCAATGGTGAGTCCACACCTGTGGAGAAACGGGTAGCATGTCTAGCCGCGAAACCAGGTGGCCCGGGATCGATTCCCGGTCGGGGCAAGTTACCTGGTTGAGGTTTTTTCCGGGGTTTTCCCTCAACCCAATATGAGCAAATGATAAGTAACTTGAGGTGTTGGACCCCGGACTCATTTCACCGGCATTATCACCTTCATCTCATTCAGACGCTAAATAACCTAAGATGTTGATAAAGCGTCGTAAAATAAAAAAAAGAAAATAAAAAAAATCCAATGGTGAATTAATAATTACTTATACAAATCAGTTAATTTAGCTTCCGATATTACTTCATACAAACACAGAAACATTCTCTGTAGGCTGTGTTTAATAGCTTTCGATTGTTGTTGTCCAAGGCCCCTTATAGACGAAGTCATTTGTTTTTATTTCAGTACAGCGCCTTAGATGGCGTTGTTATTGTAATTTTAAAACTCGTTTATCTCATTAAATATCAGTCCTATCAAACTTTTGTATAGAATAAAACTTATCGGAAATTATTGTTAAAGATACTTTTGTTATGTAACATTTTTCATGAAAATCATAATTCGATTTATTTAATTCAGGCCCCCTTATAACCCCCATTTTACATAAAGTATTTTGAATGCCATATGGCATAAAATCTAAGTTACAACGAACTGAATTTATATTCCAATTTTCATATAAATCGGTTCAGCCATTATCACGTGAAAAGGTAACAAACATCCAGATAGACAGACAGACATACAAACAAGAATTTCAAAAAAGCGATTTTCGGTTTCAGAGCGGTTAATTATATATGTTAGGACCAATTATTTTTGGAAAATCGAAAATTACCAGAAAAATTTCGGCTACAGATTTATTATTGGCATAGATTTAGAATATTAACGTGCAAAACAACAGCACAAGGCCAATTACAGTTTAGCACAAGATACAGAACAAAACAAATGATGATGAGAATGAATGATAGAAAATAATAATAATAATAATAATAATAATAATAATAATAATAATAGTAATAATAATATTAATAGTAATACTAATAATATTAATAGTAATAATAATGATAATATTAAGTTAATAGTGATAGTAATAATAATAACGATAATATTAATAGTAATAGTAATAATAATAACAATAATATTAATAGTAATAGTAATGATAATAATATTAATAGTAATAGTAATAATAATAATATTAATAGTAGTAGTAATAATAATTATGATTATGTCTCGTGACCAGAATATTGTACGAAATGGAAATATAAAAATTGGAGATTTATCCTTCGAAGAGGTGGAAAAATTCAAATATCTTGGAGCAACAGTAACAAATATAAATGACACTCGGGAGGAAATTAAACGCAGAATAAATATGGGAAATGCGTGTTATTATTCGTTTGAGAAGCTCTTATCATCCAGTCTGCTGTCCAAAAATCTGAAAGTTAGAATTTATAAAACAGTTATATTACCGGTTCTTCTGTATGGTTGTGAAACTTGGACTCTCACTCTGAGAGAGGAACATAGGTTCAGAGTGTTTGAGAATGAGGTGCTTAGGAAAATATTTGGGGCTAAGCGGGATGAAGCTACAGGAGAATGGAGAAAGTTACACAGGACAGAACTGCACGCATTATATTCTTCACCTGACATAATTGGGAACATTAAATCCAGACGTTTGAGATGGGCAGGGCATGTAGCACGTATGGGAGAATCCAGAAATGCATATAGAGTGTTAGTTAGGAGACCGGGGGAAAAAGACCTTTAGGGAGGCCGAGAAGTAGATGGGAGGATAATATTAAAATGGATTTGAGGGAGGTGGGGTATGATGATAGAGACTGGATTAATCTTGCACAGGATAGGGACCGCTGGCGGGCTTATGTGAGGGCGGCAATGAACCTTCGGGTTCCTTAAAAGCCATTTGTAAGTAAGTAAGTAAGTATTAATATTAATAGTAATAATAATAATAATAATAATAATAATAATAATAATAGCAATAGTAATAATAATAATATTAATAGTAATAATAATAATAATAATAATAATAATAATAATAATAATAATAATATGTCATTCATAGATTTCAAAAATGCATATGACTCGGTTAACAGAGAAGTTTTACATAATATTGTTATTGAATTTGGTATTAAAATCTCTTTCAGCGAAACGTACAGCAGTAGGGGATGAAATTTAATCCGAGCTCAGAGCAATTTTCCCACTGCGTGCTTCAGCCCGTAAGAGCTTGATTATTCACCGCTGGTCTGTGCTATCTGATGACCGTTAGAAGTTTGCCTACGTTATCTGCACGGTATCTCCTGAGCTGTAAAGTATCTAAACCGCCAACATTTACATTGACATTGTCCGCCCTCGTCATCGCACACATTTTATTAAGATGACGTTCGTAAAGACGCTTGTGCCATTTTTCCGTTAAGACGTAACATGAATGACGCGGTGCAGGTATCTGCCCATAATATGATTGTGCACAGAAGTCCGTTCTGTGTGAGAGACACCTGTTCTTGCAGGATCAGTGTTGTTATTGCATCAGTTAAATGAAATCGCTGTAACCACAGCCCTGACTAATACGGTGAAATCTGACGATCGAGGCGCGTCCGGTTCTTCAACTGATTTTCAGAAATGGAATCCATAACAATCCTTTTCTGTCTTCCCAAAGAATTCGTTGCTATGGAAAGCATGTTTTCCGTACAGAAGGCAGAGTTCAGGGTCATTCTCAAAGTTTCTTCATACTCATAAGAAGGGAGTTGATATCCGCTGACATTCCTTGTTCTAAATCAGAGATATGTAACAGAATAAAATTATACAGGGACATAATTTTATTTTTACTTCAATTTTTATTGTACCTGAGTTTTTTAATGTACTTCACTCCCACCCCTTCTACTAATGAAGTTCCAACTGTCCTCCACACAGAACCAAGGCCGCATATAGTAAACAGTACTGAGTTAGTGATTATAGTACGTTCCAGAAATATGTTCACGTTTTCCAGTAACGAAAGAGCTTTCAATATTGAATCATATTTTCGCACAGGTACTGTCGTCCGTTTGCTACGTCGCATCCCGATTACCCTCACCTGCTTCTGCTCGCCCCTTTATAAAGGCTAGTGGCTGGGCTGTCTTAGCTCTATTCTGAAAACATTAATTTCTGTTAGGAATTGGACGTCTACATAATATTATACAACTGTTTAAAATAACTTAAGTAAAAGGGCCTCGTTAAGTAATTAACTGTCACGTGATTTTGTCGCTTTCTACGTTCCTGCGACAAAACCACTTGGATGGACAGTTTAGATAGCATGTCTGAGTAATTTTATCTGTGCGGGTCGGGCAGAAGTGAAGATTGAATTTACAGTACGTAAGGTACTCTTTTATAGAGTAGGTACAGAATTATTTCAACATGAGTTATTAGTACGAAGGACGGAACTGGTAATTGGAATTAGATGCAATAGTCTATAGTGCGATAATATGCACAAAAGAACTGAAGCCTCTATCGAAACGAACGGCCACCATTTTCAAAAATGTGTTTAAATTCCATATTATGATTATTTTTCAATGTAACTTCTTTCTCTACCGTATATTGTACGCTAATGTGTTGTAGACAGTATAATATACACTGCATAATGAATACGTTCGCATGGATAACTCAGTTGATGAGTAAAAACACTTACTTATTGTTAATAAAGTACTGTATTTTGATTAAACAAAAACCTAATGACAATTATCAAACTCAAAATTGCGATATTTCCTAGTTTACGTTTACGGATGAACTACTTTTCTTCCCTCCTATACCTAGTAAAGTGATGTGTTTGTATTTTACGCCAGTATCATCGATCTCCAGTCGTGGAAGGGGGCAGCAATCGGTCTTTCCGGTTCTCAAGCGTTAATCCAAAGGTATAGCCAGGTTAATATTAAAAATGTTAGTAAAAATAAAATGATGTCCCTGTAGTTTCCAGAGCTAGTGATACGATGAAACTAAATCTTTTATAATCTCTTATGGGGATGTTTTTGTCGTTCAGTACGTCCAAGCAGATGACAAACGTTATTTTATGATCATTACATAACTAGTTGCGTAATAGTATCAGTACCTAAGTAGTTGCATAATAAATATATTTACAACATTTTTATTAGTGATCTAAAATTCACATTACATAATTAAACTGGAAAAATATTGATACCGCATCTGTTCCAGGATCTGAGATGAAATAAAAAAAATGGCACAATTTTAAATGCTTATTGTAACCAACATCAAGGCTTGTTATGTATAACGTTCAACCAGTTGTATTTCCACACCAATTGAAAACTGGACACATGTTTATATTAACTTTTTTTTACTCGTGGTATTCCATACTACTATCCACAGAAGTACGTACTTGCTATTCCTCCATCAGAATCATCCGGTAAAATAAACAGGTAGGGAATTGCTAAGTTTAAATAAATTGTTTTATGGAGAATTAAGGAATATATCTGTTTATCTAGGAATTTCTCTTATCCACAGATACCGAGGGATTTCCCAACCCCACGACTGAGAATTGAAGTGATTGGTTTACCAGGGGTGAGTATTATTTTACAATCTACAGTTATAAGTATTTTTGAATGGCGGGAAAGGTAACACATTTCTGTAAAATGAAGAACAGAGATGGATATACCACAAGATTCCACAAATTTTGATACAGTGGTCGACTAGTTGGCGAGTTGGTATAGCGCTGGCCTTCTATGCCCAAGGTTGCGGGTTCGATCCCGGGACAGGTCGATGGCATTTAAGTGTGCTTAAATGCGACAGGCTTATGTCAGTAGATTTACTGGCATGTAAAAGAACTCCTGCGGGACAAAATTCCGGCACGTCCGGCGACACTGATATAACCTCTGCAGTTGCGAGCGTCGTTAAATAAAACATAACTTTTTTTTTAACATTGATATAGTGGAAGTTTAATTCATCGCTCAAACGAAAAAAGTAAATAAATAAATAATCAAGTAAGCAAATAAGTAAATGAATAAATAAATAAGTTAATAAATAAGTCAATAAATTAATAAATAAGTAAATCATTCAGTAAATAAGTAAATAAATAAATAACTAAATAAAAATAAATAAATAATCAAGTAAATGAATAAATAAATAAGCAAGTAAGCAAATACGTAAATTAATAAATAAATAATTTAATAAATAAGTAAATTAATTAATTAATAAGTACATAATTTAGTAAATAAATAAATAAACAAGTGAATAAATAATAAATAAATAAGCAAATAAGGAAATGAATAGGTAAATTAGTTAATAAATAAGTAAATAAATGTATGAATAAATGAATAAATAAATGAACAGATAAATGAATAGATAAATAAATAAATAAATAAATATATGAATAGATAAGTGAATTGATAAATGAATGGATGAATAAATAAATGATTAGATAAATGAACATATAAATGAATAGATAAATTAATAAATAAATGAGTGAATAAATTAATAAATAATTTAATAGATAAATGAACAGATAAATGAATAGATAAATAAATAAATAAACAAATATAGGAATAGATAAGTGAATAGATAAATGAATGAATGAATGAATGAATGAATGAATGAATGAATGAATGAATGAATGAATGAATGAATTGAATTGAATTGAAAGAGGAGAATTGGGAGGACAGATTTAAAAGGTACGCAAAACGCGTCCTTGCAAGGGGTTCGGGGGCTGCAAGAAACTAAATATGTGAGCTCCAAGCCAGTTGGTCACTAGTCTCACTCCGAGTTACGCTGCTCCACTGAAGGAGCTCTAGAAAATTTTGAAGAGGAAAACCGAAAATCGACGTAACCTCTTAGGTACCACATACGCGAGGGGGACGGAAATGTGATCAAAGTGATCACGGGACGGGACGAGGTGGAAATGGCTGGTGTAATCTGCACATTGAACTGAACTGTGTCATTTCGCAGTGCAGGAGTCGAGAAGACTCCGTCGTCTGTTGTTCGATGACAAGGCAGGTGAAGACCGCCAGGAGAGGCGCCGTGAATTCTGAATCTGCAAATTGAAAGGTTCCCTGTCCTTTCGCATTGCGACTACATGAGTGACGTTGCACATGTATTTCGTAATTTAGGGCATTACGTTGTCTGTTAGAAAAAAGGGGAATTTATGGGGAAGGGCATATAGGTCCGTGGCTCATTTCTCTTAGGGCTCATCCCGACATTTGTCATAATACCTTAGGCAGGATGAGTTGTCTCAATATAAGAGACTAGCCAATTTGGCTTTTAGGTAGGAGGTCGATTGAGTTATTAATTTATGATGAATGTAATTATTAATTAATTTAGAGTAATTAAAGGGATCATGGGGATATGAATGCAGGTCCGTGGCCCATTTATTTTAGGGCTCATCCCAACATTTGTCTTAACGCCTTAGGAAAACCACGGAAAAACCTTAGAAAGGATGGATAAAGAAAATATTGAGCTCCCTTACAAGTAAAATGTAGAATCGAAAAATCGAAAAATCGAAGAAGAATTGGGAAGAAAATTTAAAATGTACGCAAAACGCGTCGTTGCAATGGGTTGGGGGCTGCACAAAACTACATATGGGAGCTCCAAGCCTGTAAAATGTAGAATGTAGAGTTCTCTTATAGGCCTATGTAAATGGAACTACCTACATCCGAACACGAGCTTTACCCATATGGATGTTCTTGATTATTTGTATCCTCTATATAACTTAATATAACTAATACATATACAATATAGATTATAATTTCCAGCGAATGACACTAATTATTCGTTTCCTTTGGCAGTGTTGTTGTATAGCGGGTTACAACAAAGCAACAAGCGTAGAGATTACGCTTATCTCAGACGGAATAACACGAGTGTTTAGCAGTTTGCATAACTAATAAAGTAGGATTGCACATAAGCTCCTTAAGGGTAGCTACTTTTGTCGTGTATTTGGTATAAGGAATAGTTACTACATATTCGTGTCTTTTGCGTTGTAATGCAACTTATAGCTACAATATTTATCATATCCACTGTACTTACAGTTGTTCGTGTTGCTGTAGATCATTTGTCATTTGGTTTACTTAACATTTTCTTCGTTACAGGAGTCATTATTATATGTGCATTTAGAAAATAATACTTTGCTTTTGTTAACATCACGTGTTACATCAATTTTGTTAACATCACGTGTTACGTCAAGAATACAAAATTGCATAAAGATTATGTCCCAGAAACCGAGGAGAAGAATATACAGTGAGCGAGTTGTTAAATATAATTTAAATGTAAGTTGAGCCAACGTATGGTGTTTATTATGTAGTTACATTTCTTACGTTGGTAAGCTTTCAACAGTGACAGAAGAAGCAAATATGGATTTGGTATAGAAACCTGTTATGAACAGATAAACATTCTTAATGGAAATAGTGAGCCACTGGTGTAGCTCAGGCGGTAGGCGCGTTTGCTGATTTAGACCTGGGTTTGGTCGTGGGCTTATTACCTGGTTGGGTTTTCTTCAACTGTAATGCGAATGTCAAGTAATCCATGACGAAACCAACTAAAATATAATGAGCTTGAAATAATTTCCTTGTCAACAGATTTGATGTCTTAGTAAACATTTACAAATAACAATGTATACAATGGACTTAAAAGTGATTATTATTCTGTCAGATTTTATATTTTAATATGAACTTGTTGTACTTCAGCAAACATTTGTAATTAACAATGCTCACAATAGATTTAAAATTATTTTTTATTATCAGTTTTTATATTGACATGATTTCATATTATAGCAAACATTTGTAAATAGCAATGTACACAATAGATTTAAAATTACTTTCTTGTGTCAGTTTTTATATTGACACGATTTCATATTATAGCAAACATTTGTAAATACCAATGTACACAATGGATTTAAAATTACTTTCTTGTGTCAGTTTTTATATTGACACGATTTCATATTATAGCAAACATTTGTAAATACCAATGTACACAATAGATTTAAAATTATTTTCATGTGTCAGTTTTTATATTAACATGATTTCATATTTTATTAAACATTTGTAAATATCAATGTACACAATAGATTTAAAATTATTTTCTATTGTCAATTTTTATATTGACACGATTTAATATTATAGCAAACATTTGTAAATACCAATGTACACAATAGATTTGAAATTACTTTCTTATGACAGTTTTTATATTGACACGATTTCATATTATAGCAAACATTTGTAAATACCAATGTACACAATTGATTTAAAATTAATTTCTTATGACAGTTTTTATATTGACACGACTTCATATTATAGCAAACATTTGTAAATACCAATGTACACAATTGATTTAAAATTACTTTCTTATGACAGTTTTTATATTTACACGATTTCATATTATAGCAAACATTTGTAAATACCAATGTACACAATAGATTTAAAATTACTTTCTTATGACAATTTTTATATTGACACGATTTCATATTATAGCAAACATTTGTAAATACCAATGTACACAATAGATTTAAAATTACTTTCTTATGACAGTTTTTATATTGACACGATTTCATATTATAGCAAACATTTGTAAATACCAATGTACACAATTGATTTAAAATTACTTTCTTATGACAGTTTTTATATTGACACGATTTCATATTATAGCAAACATTTGTAAATACCAATGTACACAATTGATTTAAAATTACTTTCTTATGACAGTTTTTATATTGACATGATTTCATATTTTAGCAAACATTTGTAAATACCAATGTACACAATACATTTAAAATTACTTTCTTGTGACAGTTTTTATATTGATACGATTTCATATTTTAGCAAACATTTGTAAATACCAATGTACACAATATATTTAAAATTACTTTCTTGTGACAGTTTTTATATTGATACGATTTCATATTTTAGCAAACATTTGTAAATACCAATGTACACAATAGATTTGAAATTACTTTCTTCTGTCAGCTTTATATTAACATGATTTCATATTTTAGCAAACATTTGTAAATACCAATGTACACAATACATTTAAAATTACTTTCTTGTGACAGTTTTTATATTGATACGATTTCATATTTTAGCAAACATTTGTAAATACCAATGTACACAATATATTTAAAATTACTTTCTTGTGACAGTTTTTATATTGATACGATTTCATATTTTAGCAAACATTTGTAAATACCAATGTACACAATAGATTTGAAATTACTTTCTTATGACAGTTTTTATATTTACACGATTTCATATTATAGCAAACATTTGTAAATACCAATGTACACAATACATTTAAAATTACTTTCTTGTGACAGTTTTTATATTGATACGATTTCATATTTTAGCAAACATTTGTAAATACCAATGTACACAATATATTTAAAATTACTTTCTTGTGACAGTTTTTATATTGATACGATTTCATATTTTAGCAAACATTTGTAAATACCAATGTACACAATAGATTTGAAATTACTTTCTTCTGTCAGCTTTATATTAACATGATTTCATATTATAGCAAACATTTGTAAATACCAATGTACACAATATATTTAAAATTACTTTCTTGTGACAGTTTTTTATATTAACATGATTTCATATTATAGCAAACATTTGTAAATACCAATGTACACAATAGATTTGAAATTACTTTCTTGTGTCAGCTTTATATTAACATGATTTCATATTATAGCAAACATTTGTAACTACCAATGTACACAATATATTTAAAATTACTTTCTTGTGACAGTTTTTATATTGATACGATTTCATATTTTAGCAAACATTTGTAAATACCAATGTACACAATAGATTTAAAATTACTTTCTTGTGTCAGTTTTTATATTGATACGATTTCATATTTTAGCAAACATTTGTAAATACCAATGTACACAATAGATTTAAAATTACTTTCTTGTGTCAGTTTTTATATTGAGAAGATTCCATATTATAGCAAACATTTGTAACTACCAATGTACACAATAGATTTAAAACTACTTTCTTGTGACAGTTTTTATATTGACACGATTTCATTTTATAGCAAACATTTATAAATACCAATGTACACAATAGATTTAAAATTACTTTCTTGTGAACGTTTTTATATTGACACGATTTCATATTATAGCAAACATTTGTAAATACCAATGTACACAATAGATTTAAAATTACTTTCTTGTTTCAGTTTTTATATTGACACGATTTCATATTATAGCAAACATTTGTAAATACTAATGCACACGGTAGATTTAAAATTACTTTCTTGTGTCAGTTTTTATATTAACACGATTTCATATTATAGCAAACATTTGTAAATACCAATGTACACAATAGATTTAAAATTATTGTGTCAGTTTTTATATTGATACCATTTCATATTATAACAAACATTTGTAAATACCAATGCACATTAATTTTAAATTACTTTCTTGTGTCAGTTTTTATATTGATACGATTTCATATTTTAGCAAACATTTGTAAATACCAATGTACACATAGATTTAAAGTTATTTTCTTGTTTCAGTTTTTATATTAACATGATTTCATATTTTAGTAAACATTTGCAAGTACCAATGCACACAATAGATTTAAAATTGTTTTCTTCTGTCAGTGTTTTATATCAAGAAAATTTCGTATTTTACACAACATTTCTAATTATCAGTGCACAGAATGAATTTAAACTGATTTTCTTGTGTTAGTTTTCATGTTAACAAGATTTAATATCCTAGCAATCATTTGTAACTAACGCAGAATTTGACAACGCCACATTATAAGACTGAATGAATAGTGAACATAAAAAGTACTTTTGACATCATCATCATCATTATCATCATCCATTATGCATTAGACATAACGATCTGTAGGAATCTATATATCTGGTTCATGCTAACGATTTCTGGATCGACCAATCTCTCTTCCATATAGCCTACTGATTTATAGTTTTTGTAATAAAATGGCAGTCCATCCGGTTTCATCCTTTGAACATGGATTATTCAATTTATGAACTTTTGTATGAGCACGAATTGTTATTAAACTCGTTAAATGTGATGACAAAGCATGTGTTATTTTTCTGACCTGTGCTGTGTTATTTCATATGCCAAGTTACAGCCTCATAAGTCGCTATAATTGCAATTTTATATTGAATAGAACAGATTTTGTTTTTTCAGTGATCCGAATAAGCTCGTATTATTTTCTCAACACTAGCATACTTTACATTCAGGATATCCGGTTTTCTTACCACGTGCCAGAGAAATCCTGTTTCAATGTTTTGATTGGCACTTCAATTGTTGGGGTCGCGGGGACGGATTGTGCAAGCGGGCTCTGGGAGGTAGGAGGAAGCTCTGTAAGCTGAAGAGGCAGTAATGGCACAATTGCAGGGATTAGAGTTGGGCGTGACGATGAAGCGTCGCATGGGGGCAATATTGTGCAGCCAGCTGATACAATCTCATGACTCATATCGCAGAATTCTTCCAGCATTTGACGCACATTTCTGTCGCGTGTACTTCTTTGCGAAATGCAGCAAGAAGTGATGAGTCAAATAATCATCAAGTGATTCACTTAGCGATACATCACGTTGACTGCACAAATCAGCAGTTAAACAGGATAGCTTTAGCTGTCACTAATAATGCACATACAAGCAGATCAACAGCTATTTCGTAATGCCAGTCCTCGTGTTGCAGCTACAGCAATGTGTTGCCCTAGAAACCACGTGTGGTTAATGTGGATTTTATTAATGTAGCAAAACGACACTGACTCTGAGATTCAATTGAAATAGATAAAAAGACATCAGATTTATATACGCTAAAATGGTTGAAATATGCATACATTTATGGTGACTATTACACTCTTACTACGTCATACTACTTTTGACCAATAAAACGGTACGAAAGGACGTATTTCAACCAATCATAGCTGCTTATCGCACAATTTTATCGCGTCCCTAGCATTTGTTTAATTTTATCGCGTCCCTAGCATTTGTTTAATTTTATCGCGTCCCTAGCATTTGTTTCTTTGTTTCCCAACATTTGAAACTGCGCTGGTCTGGACGTCAAAATATATAAAATTACAAACCACTCCAGTCGATGTACAGCAGTTTCAAATATGACTCGCATTGGCATTCAAGAACAAGAATTAATAAAAATCACTGATCACACCTATGCATCTTCTGAAATCCGATTTACAAATAAATGAAGAGCACCATTCGGAAATCCTGAATAAGTTGAATACACCATGTAGGCCTAAATCAACGAGTTCCACTTCTATTACGCACACGTCCAAAATAACATCAATTGAACCACCAACCACATTCAAATTTGAAAATTGTACATTCAATGATTATTCCTTTTAAAATTATTCATGTTTATTTGTTATGTTATCGTCGTTAATTAAAACTTTTCTAACGCTTATGTATATTAGTTAGGTTATGTTATAGCTTCTGCTATATGATATTATGGATAGTCACGTATCAGAGATTGTTTAATATTAAGATTTATTGAATATCATCTGTCAAGTGACGTTGATTACTGGGATTCGGATAATTGAAGTGGAATGTTGCATTTTAATAAAAATGAAACTGAATCAACAAAGTCTTCTTGACTAGTAACATTGCCATCGTGTATAATAGATCGAGAACTTCTCGACGAGAAGGCATTGCTCACTACTGCCATCTAGCATGTATCTAGCGTAATATTTGTAATGTTGAGATGGTACAATAATACATTTGAAGACAGTTGTATTTTCGTAAGTCAATTAATATTTTATTGTATTGGAGTACTTCGTTGCTTCTAATCTTTATATACTTTCTTCTAATCGTGTAATAGTCAATTAAATCCCACTCGAGTTTTGATTTTCTCTAGATAAATCAAAACATCTAGTGAGATTACTGTTGATAATAGTACATTATGTAACGAGCCTATAATGGTAGTAATTAAGACGCGAGTATGTTTATGAAAAGAACGCAAGCGAGTTTCATAATTTTCATACGAGCGTCTTAATTACCATTATAGTCAAGTTTCATACGACTTTTTATGCTCGACCATATTTATAACTTTAAATTATTCATAAGTATTCATGTTATTCTTATCTGACTGAGGAGCGGAACTGACCTTGTGCAATACCTCGTAAATTGTGAGATGTGCGCAGACGCGAAAGTATGATTTTTTCCGAGAAACAAATGTCGACGCGAGTATGTTTATGAAACGTAGCATACCCGAGAATAATCGATACTTGCGCTTTCATATTGTTACAATGGTACAATGGTACTTTCTGATTGGTGGAACACCTGAACTTCAATGAATAGGTGTACTTTAATGAGATCCATTAAAGGGCTGCTACCAAGTGTATAATTACTACATTTCGGCATGGTCGAGCATAAAATCTTTTAAATATGCTCAGGAATATAAAACACAAATGCACTAAATATATAGTTTGCCGGTATGATTATGTCTCGTGACAAGAACACAGTACGAAATTAAAATATAAATATTAGAAATTTATCCTTTGAAGAGGTGGAAAAATTCAAATATCTTGGAGCAACAGTAACAAATATAAATGACGCTCGAGAGGAAATTAAACGCAGAATAAATGAAGGGTTCAGAGCCATAGTGGGCCAAGCGCCACTTATTAAAAACGGAGAAAGCAAGGGTTAGAGTTAACTGAATATCATAGTTTAATGAAGATCGACGTATCATTTAGTTTTAATGTGTATTCTTTATATTATTTGCTATATGTTTCCATTGAATTATGGTAATAACTTAATTTTAACCCATGTTTTCTACGGTTTTAGTAAATGGCGCTTGGCCCACTATGGTTCTGAACCCTTCAAATATGAGAAATGCCTGCTGTTATTCTGTTGAGAAGCGTTTATCATCTAATTCGCTTTAAAAAAAAAACTGAAAGTCAGAAATTATAAAACAGTTATATTACCGGTTGTTCTGTATGGTTGTGAAACTTGAACTCTCACTTTCAGAGAGGAACAGAGGCTAAGGGTGTTCGAGAATGAGGTCCTTAGGGAAATATTTGGGGCTAAGAGGGATGAAGTTACAGGAGAATGGAGAAAGTTACACAACACAGAACTGCACGTATTTTATTCTTCACCTAACATAATTAGGAACATTAAATCCAGACGTTTGAGATGGGTAGGGCATGTAGACGTATGGGTGAATCTAGAAATGCGTATAGAGTGTTAGTTGGGAGACCTGAGGGAAAAAGACCTTTGGGGAGGCTGAGACATATATGAGAGAATAATATTAAAATGGACTTGAGGGAGGTGGGATATGATGCTAGACTGGATTAATCTTGCTCAGCTTAGAGATCGATGGCGGGCTTATGTGAGGGCGGCAATGAATCTCGGGGTTCTCTGAAATTCATTTGTAAGTAAGTAAATATATATCGGCCTTTCATTTCAAAACTTCCCAGTTTAATAAGTATTTATTTCAATTAAATTTAATTTAAACAAAAAAAAAAAACACACATCAATTTAGATCCATCCATCATTCTTGCAGTGGACTCTTCACATGTCATTTTTCTCTCATCTTTTGTTTTTTATCGTTGCTTGACAACCTGATTGTTGTTATTGTGAATTTGTTGTAGGATAAAAACACAGTTTATTTTTGGTAATTTCCTAAATTTAATTAACTGAATTTACTGAATTAAATGTTCAAAATGTGCTCCATTGCTGGCTAGACAGTAATACAGCCTTTTTCGATCTCTTCTACATAGCACTGCCATGATATCAAAACCGTACATCAATAACGTAAATCCAACCTTCGGCTTTTATTATCCTCTGTCCTGTTTTAAATTTTTAAAGAATAGATTTATAATACGCAAATTTAATATTCCTTAATATTAGTTTGTGTTACTACCTGAAATAACCTGTAATCAACAATAGTCTTTGTAGTTTTATTCTCTTCAACTCTAATCAAACAATAACAAGTACTTACTTACTTACTTACTTGCTTACTTACTTACTGGCTTTTAGGGAACCCGGAGGTTCATTGCCGCCCTCACGTAAGCCAGCCATAGGTCCCTATCCTGAGCAATGTCAATCCAGTCTCTATCATCATATTCACCTCCCTTAAATCCATTTTAATATTATCTTCCCATCCTCGGCCTCCCCAAAGATCTTTCTCCCTCCGGCCTCCCAACTAACACTCTATATGCATTTCTGGATTCGCCCATACGTGCTACATGCCCTGTCCATCTCAAACGTCTTGATTTAATGTTCCTAATTATGTCAGGTGAAGTATACAATAACAATAACAAGTACAAAATTAAAAATAACATCTAATAACTCAAAAAGTTTTTAATTAATACTACTGAAGTTTGGAGACATTAATGCTAATAAGAAGAGATTGCTGTGTAGAAAAAATTAAGTCCCTAGCTTAAAAAACGTAGAAAATATACATTTTACCCATTTCATTCCTTAACTGCTCTTTGCCCCCAAAATGACCGCGGTGTCCGGTTGAAAATCACTGTCCCACTCTACATCTTAGGCCAGAAAGTCACGCTGAAATGAAGAGAGGAAAAGAGAGCCTCAGCATAAAAAAAGGTTGAGAAATATTGGTATATTCGACGCGGAACGAATTCTTTTTGAGCCACCGGCGTAGCTCAGTCGGCTAAGGCGCTTGCCTGCCGATCGGATTCCCTCTTGGGCTGATTACCTGGTTGGGTTTTTTCCGAGGTTTTCCCCAACTATAAGGCAAATGTCAGGTAATCTATGGCGAATCCTCGGTCTCATCTCGCCAAATATCATCTCGCTATCACCAATTCCATCGACGCTAATCACCTCGTAGTTGATACAGCGTCGTTAAATAACCAAGTAAAAAAAATTATTTTTGTCTTTCTCTGTCTTCCTCGCTAGCAGTTTGGCAACAGCGCAGTAATGCTTGATGGGTATTGGCTGAGCTCTCTCTTCTAAAAGCATGTGTCGTATAGTCACGGACTGTATTCCTTGTTTCGACAGTTCAGACACTAAAAATTACTCACAGTATAGCAAAGCAAAACGTTCTAGAAGAAACCTTTTTCAACCTCTAAAAGGTAATTTGTATTATAATTAAGATGCGAAAAGCATTATCTAGAATAAGTTGTGATTTGAGCATTTTTTCATTTCCTTCAACGTGACTCGCAGTAATGCCTGACGGATGGGTCATCTCGTGAGTCACTCGTATCTCTCTGGCCGCTCACCTTAACATTCCATCTAGCTCTGAGGAAATGACAGAACCTTGAGGGAAGCCGATCCACGTGCAATGGAGAAATATCGTACGATTTTACAGTTAATATTATGTCGTTGCTAGGATACGAAATTATCATAATATTGTGGTTAAGGATAAGTAATAAAATAATGTTATGTGAAGTATTAATTACAAATGAGTAGACATCTAGCGTCTTAGATCCCATTCTGTGTGCCTACAGTAGCGTGCAAATTAATCCGAACAACGTAATTACTTATGCAAAAACACTCAAACGGGATAAAAAAAAAAAGGATCTAAGACATACCTCAGTAATCTATGTGGCCTCCCTTGTTCCTAATAACAGCTCTGAGACGATTTGGCATGGATTCCACTAATTTCCCACAAATATTCTTCATTTCTTCATCGCGAAACCATACACCAATGAGGGCAGAAATCATCTTCTCCTTTGTAGAACAATCCATTTTTTGCATTCTTCTTTTGCAAATTGACCACAAGTTCTCAATGGGGTTGATGTCGGGTGAGTTGGCTGGCCAGGGGACTACCTGAATATTCTGCCAGGTCTTGTTGGAACACACCTCTGCCATCCGGAAATGATTTTTGCAGCTGGGGTACGATTCTGGTTTCCAATAAGTGAATATATTTGTCAGAATTCATCATTCCCTTGATAGGTATTAATGCTCCAGGCCCTTCATGTGTAAAACAACCCCAAAACATTACTTTAGGGGGGTATTTGGGTGCTTGTTGGAGATGAGCTGCTGTTACTTTTTCGGATCCTTTCTGTACGTAAGAAATACGGTGGCCGTGGACCTCGAAATGAGAGTCATCGGAAAAAAGTACATTCATTCCAGTCATTCACTGTCCAGTGTTGATGTAATTTTGCCCACATTAAGCGTTTTTTGCACATAACAGGGGTTAGCAGTTGCTTCTTAATAGGCTTACGAACCCTTCGTCCAGCTTTCAAAAGCCTACGCCGCACTCTTGTGACGTGAATATTCGCCCCAGTGGTAGCCATTAACTCTACAGTACAGTATGTGTCGTGAGCTTTTCATGGAACCTGTCTCTTCAGAAACATCCTAGGTACATAATGAAAAACCAGTTTTGTATAATAGTCAATTAAATCACACTCGAGTTTTGGTTTTCTCTAGATTTATTTTATTTATTTATTTAAATTCAAATATACAGAATAAAGAAATATAATTACAAAACAAACAAAGAGAAATACAAATAAAATAATACAAGCAATATAAAAAGAAGATACAGTAGTATTAACAAAATTTGAGACCGAATGAGCAGCGCTCGTGCTCGGTCGCAGTTCAGATATAATATTAAAATAAAAAATAATAATAATATAAATAAGTAAGTAAAATAAAATAGGAACTAAAATATAATTACAGCGGCAATGGAATTATATAATATAATATTAACACTAGAGAAGAATAATATCGCACGTGAAAAGTAGGACTAATATATATTTCAAAATTATAGAATACAAATATAATATAGGTTGATTAATTCATACACATAGGCTATAAATTTATTTAATCAAATTGAAGATATTAACACGTTTCTAATTTTCTTGTTATATGTTAGTGGGTTACATGTTAGAAGTTCTGGGTGTAATTTAGTTAAAGCATTGTACAACCGAGGGCTAAAATTTATGCTATGCTTTAGACCAGCAGATGTGAGACATTTAGGTTCTACTAATGTTGAATTAATATTTCGTCTTGTGTCATAATTGTGTATCTGTAATACAAACTTATTACGATTTTATGATAAAATTTTAACAGCGTATACTTATAAATTTGTTCAATATTAAATACATTAAATTCAGAATAAATTAATTTAGTTGGATAATCGAAACGTTTCTTCAAACAAATTTTAATTATTCGTTTTTGTAGTAAATTTAAAGGACTAAGATTAATTTTTGTACTTCCACCCCAAACAATTATAACATATTGAATGATAGACTGAATAATGGCCAAATAAACATTTCGTAGAACTCTAATAGGTAAGTAGCATCGAAGATTAACGAATTTATAAATTGTTTTACGAAGCCTCTTACAAAGATAAGTAATGTGATGAGGCCATTTTAACTTCTGATCAATAATGATACCCAGATATTTGACATACGTGGCTTCTTTCAAAGGTGGACATTTACAACTTTTGGGATCTAAACAATTTTCACTGTGTATTATTAATCTATATTTATCGCTAAATTTTAAAATCAAAACTTCTAGTGAGATTACTATATAGAAAATTCCCGGGCCTGATCGGGACTCGAACAAGGACTCAGCGACTGCAGGGGTCATCAAATATTGATGAAATATACATTAATGTCTTAAATTTCCGAATGGGAGATAAAATAGCACTTCCGTCTCGTGAAACGATCCTATTTACGCTACGAAATGTGCCCCTTCAACAGCAAAGAACTACAGATGTAGCCTATATTTCGTTACGTGGTTACAGGGGACAGAAACATGTCTTGTTAGCGTCCTCTGCCCATGCCCAAGTCACGAACACGCGTTCTGATGATAGCAGCTCGCACGTGGTGATACCGAAACCACAAATCATCCCGATCCGGCCCCCTCTTCTTGTTGTACTTTTAATCTATCTCTAGTTTTGTATCTGCGGCCATATAATGTTTGGAAACATCCGGTCCACATGAAGAAGATACAATCGTACGCGGGCTGGACTA
This sequence comes from Periplaneta americana, assembly GCF_040183065.1. Taxonomy (NCBI): domain Eukaryota; kingdom Metazoa; phylum Arthropoda; class Insecta; order Blattodea; family Blattidae; genus Periplaneta; species Periplaneta americana. The sequence continues at coordinate 14,607,420 of NC_091121.1, forward strand.
AGTTGCAGGTAAATTGCAGTCCGGGACCCGGGCCACAGTGTGCCCCGACGATTTGGTTCCGCCTCGTTTTTGTCAGAAATGTTCCGGTGGAAAAATGTGCAGATGCAAGCTGAATAAAAAGCACTTTTCAAACCAGCTCGATTTCAGTTCCTACTGGTCGATTTGTTTACCGTAATTTCCTTTCTTAATCTTCCATTCTTTCCCTGTTGTTTCTTTCTTTATCCGTAGCACCTTATCATTAGGGAGCGGATTTTTATGTGCTAAAATTTAAATATATTAATTTTTTATGTGCTAAAAAGTTCGAAAATATTTGCTAAAAATAAAAATATATATATATATATATATATATTTTTTAATATGACAAAAATACCTTACTTAGCTTGGAAAAAACAAGTTACTAGGTTCTCTATGTTTAGGTGAGGGGTTTGGACTTTTTCCATTGCTGGTTGTCACAATCAAAAAATTAAGACACAACGTTTCGAAGGGTGGTTCTCCCTTCGTCTTCAGGTGGAAGAAAATAGGGAAGAGAAAAAAAAGCTATTGTTGAGATCGTTACGTACAGCTATTCTGTATGACTGATCCAACAGTCGTTATGTACAGCTATTCTGTATGACTGATCCATCAGTCGTTACGTACAGCTATTCTGTATGACTGATCCATCAGTCGTTACGTACAGCTATTCTGTATGACTGATCTATCAGTCGTTACGTACAGCTATTCTGTATGACTGATCCATCAGTCGTTACGTACAGCTATTCTGTATGACTGATCCATCAGTCGTTACGTACAGCTATTCTGTATGACTGATCTTTCAGTCGTTACGTACAGCTATTCTGTATGACTGATCCATCAGTCGTTACGTACAGCTATTCTGTATGACTGATCTATCAGTCGTTACGTACAGCTATTCTGTGTGACTGATCCATCAGTCGTTACGTACAGCTATTCTGTATGACTGATCCATCAGTCGTTACGTACAGCTATTCTGTATGACTGATCCATCAGTCGTTACGTACAGCTATTCTGTATGACTGATCCATCAGTCGTTACGTACAGCTATTCTGTATGACTGATCCATCAGTCGTTACGTACAGCTATTCTGTATGACTGATCCATCAGTCATACAGAATAGCTGTACGTAGCGATCCCAACAATAGGTTTTTTTCTCTTCCCTACTTCCTTCCACCTGAAGACGAAGGGAGAACCACCCTTCGAAAAGTTGTGTCTTAATTTTTTGATTGTGACAACCAGCAATAGAAAAAGTCCAAACCCCTCACCTAAACATTAATGATCCACCATTGCTTTCCAACCCCTCATTTAGATCAATACTAGGTTCTCACCAACCACACTTGAGTGCTAGTAGTTGGCCGAGAATTCCAGTGAACAACAAAAGTCATCTTCAAATTCTCCATCACAAATGCGAGCCGATTATCTCTGAACAACGTCTTATACTGTGAAAACGATCTTTCCGCATCACAGGACGTCAGACGTGCATATTTAAAGAGAGGAATGTCACAAACACAAACACCGTCAATTTTAACTACAGGCACACCCTCCAATACTTGAGCAACTTTACACATTTCTTTATATCAACTGTTTTTCCCTAACACATTCTGGAATTTGTCCCTTAGTACTTGTACTTCTGAACCTGGTAGCGAGTCTAGTTTAATTTTCACGGCACGCACCTCTCTGTTTCAGACAACAGGTTTTTGGATCTATCGAGTTTTTTATGGTGTCACACAAAAAGCTTAGATTTGCTAATAGGAAAGCCAAATCGTTTTTTAAACAACCATCTTTCAGTATATCTTGAAGGATATCGATTGACGAAGCCCAATAACAGGGAATCACAAGACGTATTGCCTTACTTGATGGACATGAGCGAGAAGCGAGAGATTTGTTTAAATTTAATAATGTTCATATCCGAGTTCTTATCTGTTGTGTTTCACAAACAAAGCGTAGAATCAAATCATCTTCAGCAACAATAAACATTCCTAACTATGTGTTGCAAGATCTCTCCTCCTTGTCCATGTTAATTTATTCTCTAATAATAACACTGATATGCTGCCTAGCAGTTCTCAGAACTTGAGGCGATACTATTACAAAAATGGATCACGGATACACCACACAGCGCTTAGAAACATGAAGCAACCAAGAATTCTTAAAAAGATAACGTACTTCTGAGTGATATAATTGATTTAGTTTTAAAATGTTTAAAAGTTCTTGTAAAAAAATTATTTAAGTAAAAAACTCCAAAATTTATGTGTTCATAATAGATTTCCTGAAAATATGTATTTACATAATTTTTTTTTGTGAAAATATGTGTTTTTATGTGAAATAAAATTCGGGTTTTAAACTTGAAACTTCATGTTCGGAATGTTTAACTTAGTTAATTGTGTTTTATCACACGCAAAAAGAATATTTAATTACATAGGAATCCGCTCCTTACTTATCATACTTCTTTCTTCTAGCTCATTAATGTTTCTTTCTTTATTCGCAATTCTTCGTAGCTTTTATTTTCATAATCTTCCTCCTTCCATCTTTCTCTCTTCACGCAATCTTTCTCTCATTTTGTCCTATTTCACTTTTTTCTTTCTTATTCCCTTTTCCACACACTTTCGACCACACTATTTTCTTTCTTTTAGTCTCTTTCTTTTTCCATTTTATCTTCTCTTTTTGCCCTCTTTTTCACATCTTTTTTTTCTAATTTTTATTTACCTTAGTCTCACTTTCAATATTATTTCCTTCACATTCCTTTCCTTTTCCTCACTTTCACTCAGGTTTCTTTTTCTTACACTATTGTTTCTCTCTATTAATTTGTTATAGTTTTCCATTTTCTTTCCCTCACTTTACTCCTTTTATCTCCTTGCATTCGTTTTTATTTTTTCAATTTCAATCAATTTCTTTTCTCTTGCAGTTTTCTTTCTTTCTATCACTTTTCTTTTCATTTCGCTTGTTTTATTTTTCTTTCTGTCACTTTATGTCTTCTTCGTCTCATTTTCCTTTATATATCTCTTACATTCTTTATTCTATCTCTTACTTTCAGCACAGGCTACTATGTATATACAGTCACGAAGTTTGAGTTTTGAGGGTGCTAGAAACAATAGACTGTGACGGTACTATTTTGCATTGCCTGTAATGAGGCGATATTAGCGATCCTAGTGGTGAGCAACTATCTAATGTTTGCATATTTACTACGTATTGAGCTTCGCGACTGTATATACTAGACTGTGCTTTCGGCTTGAATTTTGTCAGTTCTTCTTTCCTTCATTTTGTCATTTTCTGTCTCCTTCCTCTAATTTTCCTTTGTCTTCCTTTTACTTTCCTTTTGTCACTTTCTTTTTTCATCTATTTTATTTTCCATTTCTCGTACTATTTTGTGTCTCCCTTTCTGTTCTTTACCGCTTTTTTGTATCTTCCTACCGTCCTTTTTCCTTTCACTCCTTATTTTACTTTTCTCGCTTTCTCTTTTCTCTCTTTATTTCATCTCTTTTAATTCTTTTCTTTTACTCTCATTTTCTATATTTCCTTTTCCTTTATATCTTATTCATTTCTTTCTTCTAGTTTTTTCGTTCTTCCTCTACCTCCACTTTCTCTCACATTCTTCCTTTCTCATTTCTTGAAATTTTATTTTTTCTTTTCTTATAGGCTACTTTAAGGGAAGACTCCACTGAAAATCATGAAAATTTTTCCAAATTTTTTTAGCTATTTCACTTATTCAGAATTTATATTTTCATACCCCAAATGGATTCAGCTCAATTCTGATTACAAATACTCGTATGTTTACACTTTTTAAATTAAGGCTGGAAGGGGGCGTGGAATTTAAAAAGCTGTCAAAACTGTTTTTCATCGAAGAATTCTTTTTTAAAATTTCTGATTACAAATATAGTAACTTTTTGTTGGCTCCCTGAAGTTACTAGATGAATGTAGCGGAGGAGAATATTAATTTACATAAATATTCATTTTATTTTCAAATCTGTTTTTCTGTGTTCATTTTTGTTGATTCAACACCAACTTTCTTATGCCAAATATTAATCAATCTGGATGAAATTTTTACTGCAAGTATTTATGAGCTAGCTGCATGTTTCTATGCATTTATTTTGTGAGAAATGCTGCTAGTTTATTTTATTAATATTTTTCAGAAATTTTAAAAAAGAATTCTTCGATGAAAAACAATTTTGACAGCTCTTTAAATTCCACGCCCCCTTCCAGCCTTAATTTAAAAAGTGTAAACATACGAGTATTTGTAATCAGAATTGAGCTGAATCCATTTGGGGTATGAAAATATAAATTCTGAATAAGTGAAATAGCTAAAAAAAATTTGGAAAAATTTTCATGATTTTCAGTGGAGTCTTCCCTTAACGCCCATTTTGTATCACTCTCTTTTTCTCTCATTTTCTTCCCTTTTTCTTTCTTCCGTTCCTACTCAGTCTTCTAATTGCTTCTCTGATCTCATTCCCCGTTGCTTTCTACTCTTAACTCCTCTTCGTCCTCCCCGTTGTCTATTTCTTTCTCTATAGCCATATTCGATCACTCTCATGTTTATATTAATATGGAAGGTACAATATTATTGTTTGTGTAATAACGAACCCGGGTGTAAAGATTGAACGCAAATAAACCAGCTGCTCATTATAAATGAAACGCTTCAACGGCTGATTATTCTGTGGGGCTGTAGCTACGTTTGAAGAGGGTCGACGGCAGACGCGAAAATGTATAATTTGTGTCAGGCATGCGAGGCAAAAGTTTTATTCACAAGAATTACAAAAGTTTAATCAAATGTAATTTCATTATAACTTCAAAATAAAATACTGTAGCTGTTAATTTTTGCACTCGTAAACAATTAGCGTGCTCATTTTGTGTTGCTAGGCAATATTGAGCAAGTTAGAAAAAGAGTAAAAGATAAAGAGACAAAAAGTCGGCGCATGAATTGTATCCTTTTCAGGCTTCCAGCTGTATTTTTCTGATTAGTAAAAATGTAAGAGACCTTGTAAGAAGAAGAATCAATAGAACTTCCGCTTAAGCTGGGCGTGATTTTTGATAATGACAAGAGTCAACAAGACAATATTTTTACCCCATTTCAGAGTTCCTATGGTATTATGTGCGAACAAATTTGATCAGGTTTCTTAAGCAGTGTTTTTATTATTTTAATAAAGCCAAGCATTGTCAGATTACTATCTGTGTGTAGATATCTTAGAGATCATAATCATCATCGTCATCATCATCATACATCATCATCATCATCATCATGGATGGCAAAACCACAGCAGAGATGAACTTTGTTTCTAAACCTTGATCACAATGGAAGTAAACATTGTTTACTTATTTATTTATTTAATTGTTTTATTTCCTTATTTATTTGATTATTCAGTTATTTGTCTAGTGGTCATTTTTATTTATTTATTTATTCACTTATTTATTTATATATTTATTTACTTATTTACACATTTATTTATTTATTTATTTGCTTATTTACTACTTCATTTCTTTACTTATTTATTTCATTATTTATTTCATTTTGTTGTTGTTTACTTATTTGATTATTTATTTATTCAATTATTTATTTCTTACTTTACGTATTCTCTTACGTATTTACTTGTTTATTTACTTATTTCATTATTTATTTACTTATTTATTCACTTATTTATTTATTTACTTATTCACTCGTTTATTTATTTGCTCACTTATTTTATTATTTATTCATTTGATTATTTGTTTACTTGTTTATTTACTTATTTGACTACTTATTTATTTATTCACTTATTTATTTATTTACTCGTTTATTTATTTGCTTATATATTTTATTATTCATTCATTTGATTATCTGTTTACTTGTTTATTTTCTTATTTGATTACTTATTTATTTACTCATTCACTTATTTACTTATATTTATTCACTTATTTATTTATTTGCTTATTTATTTTATTATTTATTCACTTGATTATTTGTTTACTTGTTTATTTACATATTTGATTATTTATTTGTTTATTTATTTATTCACTTATTTATTTGCTTATTTCTTTTAATATTTATTCATTTGATTGTTTGTTTATTTACTTATTTGATTACTTATTTATTTATTCGTTTATTTATTTATTTACTCATTTACTTATTTATTTACTAATTTATTTGTTTATTTATTTATTTGTTCACTTATTTATTTATTTACTTATTTATTTATGTAGGCTTACTTATTCATTTATTTACTTATTTATTTAATTATTTGTTTATTTGATTATTTATTTATTTATTTATTTATTTATTCACTTATTTATTTATTTACTCGTTTATTTATTTACTTATTTATTTTATTATTCATTCATTTGATTATTTGTTTACTTGTTTATTTTCTTATTTGATTACTTATTTATTTATTTACTTATATTTATTCACTTATTTATTTATTTGCTTATTTATTTAATTATTTATTCACTTGATTATTTGTTTACTTGTTTATTTACATATTTGATTATTCATTTGTTTATTTATTTATTCGCTTATTTATTTGCTTATTTCTTTTAATATTTATTCATTTGATTGTTTGTTTATTTACTTATTTGATTACTTATTTATTTATTCGTTTATTTATTTATTTACTCATTTACTTATTTATTTACTAATTTATTTGTTTATTTATTTATTTGTTCACTTATTTATTTATTTACTTATTTATTTACTTATTCATTTATTTACTTATTTATTTAATTATTTGTTTATTTGATTATTTATTTATTTATTTATTTATTTATTTATTTATTTATTTATTTATTTATTTATGTATTTATTTATACTACTAGAGGTTAGATCATAAAGCCTTCTCTACCATTCAACCATTATAAGAACACATGGAAAATGTAGTAAATAGCAATACAGAAACAATACGTAAACAATAATAATAATAATAATAATAATAATAATAATAATAATAATAATAAAATTCTCTATACAAAGACTTTACGTCAATTAAATGTATTCATCAAACATTTGGAACCTTTACAGAGTAGAGTTTTCGTATCCTACTTTAGCTATCATGACATATCTGAAGAGTACTGAGTACAAGTGTTCAGTTTGAGCCAAATTTATTCTGTCTCAATGCCCGTACATTTTGAAGGATCACTACACATTTACCGCTTAAAGAGTTTCATTTCTACTGCTCGTATAGGCTGCACATTGATTTTTGCCATCATACATGGAGAAGCAGAATTCGTGAGGCACCCAGTCGGCCCCGCGACGGGCATCGGGCCACGAACGTGGTTATTAACTCCCCGGGCATCATTCTCCGAGCGGAGGAGATGCTGTTTCCAGAAAAAAGCGCGAGGTCAACCAACACACCGTCTCCTTCTTCATAAGGTCACCCACCGGGGCTCGATTACAGGGCCCAGCTCATAAACAGTAAACGAATTACTGTATCTATTTTTTACTGTGCTCTCCAACCTGTTTCTGATGTACGGACACTTTAGGATGACCATTTTCATGCCTACAAGGCTGTGCATGTTGCGATTCTTATGTTGGGTGGCGGGAAGTAATGAGAAATCAAAGCTGAAGACAATGCGGTGTATTTCCTTTCTTTGTGGATGTCCGATATCACCACTTAGACCTACTAAAAAATATAACGCTTATCCCATGTTCACAATACAAATTGCATGCGTTCTAACAACACCTCCTAAAACACAAAATCACTGCGTAAAAATGTGACATAATGTATCTCGTGTCTTACAAATGGCTTCTAGAGAACCCGGAGGTTCATGTCCGTCCTCACATAATCCCGCCATCGGTCCTTATACTGAGCAAGATTAATCCAGTCCCTAGCTTCATATTTCATCTCCCTCAAATCAATTTTAATATTATCTTCCCATCTACTTGTCGGCTTCCCGAAAGCTCTTTTTCCCTTAGGTCTTCCAACTAAAGCCCGGTTCACAATCAACCGGGAACGGAAACGGGAACGAAAATTATGTTAAAATAAATGTATTTAAATGTGAACATTCACAATAATTAATTGTGAATGCTCACATTTAAATACATTTATTTTAACAATATTTCCGTTCTCGTTCTCGTTGTCGTTTCCGTTCCCGGTTTATTGTGAACCAGCCATAACACTCTATACGCATTTCTGAATTCACCCATACGTGCTACATGCCCTGTCCATCTCAGAGGTCTGGATTTAATGTTCCTAATTATGTAAGGGTCCCGCGCCGTGGCGTCGTGGTCTAAGGCATCCTGCCTAGGACTCGCGTTACGGAATGCGCGCTGGTTCGAGTCCTCATGGCGGAAGAATTTTTCTCATGAAATTTCGGCCAGTGTATGGGACCGGTGCCCACCCAGCATCGTGATGCACTTGGGAACCTACGATAAGTAGCGAAATCCGGTTACGCAAACTAGCTATAACGGGTGGGGGGCTCATCGTGCTAACCACACGATACCTCCATTCTGGTTGGATGATCGTTCACCTCTGCTTCGGCATGTGACCGTGAGGTCAGCAGCCGGCTGGTCGGTCTTGGCCCTTCGCGGGCTGTAGCGCCACGGATTATTATTATTATTATTATTATTATTATTATTATTATTATTATTATTATTATTATTATTATTATTAATTATGTAAGGTGAAAAATACAATGCTTGCACTTCTTTGTTGTGTAACTTTCTCCACTCTACTGTAACTTCATCCCTCTTAGTCCCAAATATTTTCCTAAGTAGGCCTACCTTATTCTTTAAAAAGTTATGTATGGATTTTATAGAAATTGAAAAATTGTAAATTTAAATTTATATACTATAATTGCAAATTGTAGGTGTATAATTATTAATGATAATTGTATTGTATAATTATTAATTTCAATTCAGGAATCCGCCCCTGAGCACGAGTTCTACTCTTACAGGGGCGAGCTAAAGTTTCTCTGTATATTTTATATTTTGTTACGATTATTAGCAAAATTATAAATAAATAAATAAATAAATAAATAAATAAATAAATCTGTTCCTCTCTCAAAGTCAGAGTCCAAGTTTCACAACCATACAGAACAACCGGCAATATAACTGTTTTATAAATTCTAACTTTCAGCTATGAATGAATGATTGAATGAATATAATCATTTCAAATTCATCATGACTTTACGGACACGCTGTATATGAAATGAGGAGAAAAATGAGTTAAAAAGGCAGTGCTATTCAAATAAAACATGAGTTGAGGATAAAGGAAGGGCCCCAGGTAGGCCTAAAGCTCTTATCCACCACAAAGACCACTCCATTCAGCGCCGGGACTCGAACACACGTTCGTGGAACAATAAGCCGCGCCGTCACAGAGTTCCCGGAGGTGTGCGTGTTCATGATACGGCTACAACGATGAATCGTGTAATAAGAAATAACAGCCAAAGAGCTTGTAGAGAACGATCTTACAGAGACTAACGGGCATCGAACCAAGATTCCCGTGATGAGTAGCAGCCAGTCTGGGAACTCCGCGGGGTTGCTGGGAGTGACTGTACCGCCCCATACGTCTGGCTGCCATCCCGAAGCTTTTACGATCGCATTACATACAGAAGCGAGCTATAAAAGTGGAGACGTGCCTGAAAATCTATCATCTTACGCTTCAAAATAAATAAAGGGCTGGTTTTGAGTTCAAGGCTTCACGACGTGGGGGCAATGCCCCCACCTTGAGACCATTACAATTCGAATACTGGGATTAGCACGTGGACGGACAACTGCGCATCACGTAATTAGAGTCCATCTCGTGTCACTCGTTGCTTGGTTACTGCCGAGAAATCAAAATAGTTTGCTGATAGTAATTTGTTACAGACATTTTCAGTGCTTCTGGACGTAGCCCACGGTTTTGACAAAAGCTGTCAGAGTTTTCTGGATATAAACTAGATAGAGATGTGAGGAAACAAAAGCTTGTGATACCTGATAAGTGGTCCAATGTCATTTAACCAGTTTTATCCGTACGCTCCACTGCACCCGTTAGAAATAAATATAAAGTAATTACATAATTAAAATAGGACGTTTGATCCAGGGAACATTCGTGCTTGATAGAAGGATAATATGTTACTTAATTTAAATTGTATTAAAAAAATTAAAAAGTGATCATTTTGATCCAGAGACCACTCATTTGGTCATAAAAATTATTTTAGGAAATACAGGAAACGAATGCCTATCAAGTTTTCTGTGCATAAGAACCTATTTTAATCTTACCTGTCCTCGATTCACTCAGAAGTTACTGTAATAACATTATAGCGTTATGTCCATCTAGAGAAACTACACTTTCCAATGGTGAAATAATAATTAATTATACAAATCGGTTAATTTAGCTTCCGATATTACTTCATATAAACACAGAAACATTATCTGTAGGCTACCGTATGTTTCATAGCTTTCGAATGTTGTTGCCCAAGGCCCCTTATAGACGAAGTCATTTGTTTTTTATTTCATTACACCGCCTTAGATGGCGTTGTTATTGTAATTTTGAAACTCATTTATCTCATTAAATATCAGTCCTATAAAAATTTTGCATGGAATAAAACTTATCGGAAATTATTTTTAAAGAAACTTTTGTTATGGAATATTGTTCATGAAAATTAATAATAAGGGAGATATTTTGATTTATTTAATTCAAGCCCCCTTGTAACCCCCCCTTTTAAATAAAATATTTTGAATTCCATATAGCCTAAATTCTAAGTTACAACGAACTTAATTTATATTCCAATTTTCATATAAATCGGTTCAGCCATTATCGCGTGAAAAGGTAACAAACATCCAGACAGACAGACAGACATACAAACAAAAACTTCAAAAAAGCTATTTTCGGTTTCAGGGCGGTTAATTATATATGTTAGGACCAATTATTTTTGGAAAATCGAAAATTACCAGAAAAATTTCGGCTACAGATTTATTATTAGTATAGATTTATTTAACCTGGTAGATATAAGGCCTTCAGGCCTTCTCTGCCCCTCTACCAGGAGATTACAACTATAATATGAAGAATAAAATTACAATTAATATTAAATTTACAATTACAATAAAAATTAAAGTACGACAAGATTACGTGATTAATGAAAGCTAGATATTTTATCATAGAAGTTAAGAACAAAGAATATTTTTGTATTTACTGAATTACAAATTAAACCTAGAATAACAAAATTCTATAGTGATGAAATTACCTGATATTGAAATGTTTTGTGATAGAATAAGAGAACTATTTTCAAGAAACCATGTCTGAACGAGTCTCAATTACTGACCAAGTGCCTAGTAAGATTGCGTTTGAATTGAATTTTATTTCGACAGTCCCTGATGCTAGCAGGTAACGAATTCCAGAGTCTTGGCAGGGCTATTGTGAAAGAGGATGAGTATGAGGAGGTGCGATGGGATGGAATACCAATTCATTTATTCATAGTTTTCTGTTCAAGGGCAGGAACTTCATTGCAAACCCAGAATTTTCAAATTTTCACTCTTTTCCACAGTCCTCTTAGTCTCTGCATATGATGCATGTAATTATTTTAATGTCTTCTATCATCTGATATCTTCTTCTGTCCCGAACTCTTTTTTCTCCCGTTCACCATTCCTTCCAGTCCATCCTTCAGTAGGCAGTTTTTTTCTTAGCCAGTGACCCAGCCAATTTCCTTTTCTCTTTCTGATCAGTTTCAGCATTATTTTTTCTTCACTCACTGTTTCTAGCACAGCTTCATTTCTTATTCTCTCTGTCCATTTCACACGCTCCATTCTTCTCCATATCCACATTTCAAGTGTTTCTAGTCGCTTTTCTTCACTTCGTCGTAATGTTCACGTTTCTACACCATACAATGCCACAGTTCACACAAAGCACTTCACTAGTCTCTTCCTTAATTCCTTTTCCAGAGGTCCACAAAAGATGCTCCTTTTTTCTATTAAAAGCTACCCTGGCATTGCTACCCTCCTTTTGCCTTCCTGGCAGTAGCTCAATTTATTACTTACAGTACACACCAAGTATTGAAGCTGTCCACTTGTCCCATTGCCTCAGTTCGAGTTCGCACGTTTACCTTCTCTATTTTTCTTCCCTTAACCATGGTATCTGTCTTGTTCGTATTATTTTATCTTCATCCCAGACTGCTGACAGTCAAATTTCCTTCATAATTTATATTTGAAGGGTTCAGAGCCATAGTGGGCCAAGCGCCATTTATTAAAAACGGAGAAAGCAAGGGTTAAAGTTAAGTGAATGCCATAGTTTAATGAAGATTGACATATCATTTAGTTTTTATGTGTGTACTTTATAGCCTATTACTTGCTATACAAAATGATTCACGAGGAAAGGCAAAAAATTTAGGATGTGAATTCTGAAGTCATTCTGGGTCAAAAAGTTCATATGAATATAGGTCCGTTTTCGAACGGTTACGGAGATATGGCTCTTTGATTTCACAAAAACTTCTGAGATTCCATTGTACTAACTCGCATTTAGAGACACAAATTTAAAGTTTATATTCACGTATGCATACATACCTAATATTCTAGAAGTCGGGGTCGATGTTTTCGCGCGTTTTCAAAGGTACCTCCTTCTGCTTCAATGCACTGTTGCGCTCGGGCGTGAATCGCGCTGGTCGCTCGGGAGATTTGCACGTGGCTGTCTTTATGCCGCATCCAAAATACGGTCGATTAGCGCTTATTTCGTTTCCCCGTTCCTTTGCTATATCAAGTCTTTCATCCAACCCCATAGACAGTAAGTACTCTTCGATATGGTACTCTACTGTTCGGAAAGCGTCGTTCATATTCAGCGACGGCACTCAAGGAACTTCCATCGCACAAACCATAAATATACACAATATCGGCGTATTCTGCAGTCGAAAATTTATAAGGCATCTTGAAAAACACAACTTAACACTTCCGATAACTGTACCTGTATAACTACTGTACTGTAATAGCTGACTGAACTGCTGTGAACCGATAAGTGATAGCGTATTTGTTGTGACATTTTTAATGCCCCACCACCCGGTTTGTTTCTCTTATCTACATCGCTCACAATGCAGATTCCAATGTTACGTCATTCATCGGTGATCTTGTCTCACGTCAGCAGCATATGGTAACGTCTGATTCACATTGGGGCGAGACGTTTTACCAAAAAAATGCATCTAGCTCCGCCATCGTTCGAAAACGGACCTATGTTCATATGAACTTTTTCACTCAAAATGGCCTAAGATATCGAATCCTAAATTTTTTACCTTTCCTCGTGAATCACCCTGTATGTTTCCATTGAATTATGATGACAACTTCATTTTAAACTTTGTTTTCTACGGTTTTAGTAAACGGCGCTTGGCCCACTATAGTTCTGAACCCTTCATTTACTGTTTTCTGTTGACACTACCTCATGTCTGCTGATAATTTTTTGTCAATGCAAAGATATTTTGATTGACTTTATTTTCACCCCTAATTAAATTAGAATTTATAAAACAGTTATATTACCGGTTGTTCTGTACTGTTGTGAAACTTGGACTCTCACTCTGAGAGAGGAACATAGGTTAAGGGTGTTTGAGAATAAGGTGCTTAGGAAAATATTTGGGGCTAAGCGGGATGAAGTTACAGGAGAATGGAGAAAGTTACACAACACAGAACTGCACGCATTGTATTCTTCACCTGACATAATTAGGAACATTAAATCCAGACGTTTCAGATGGGCAGGGCATGTAGCACGTATGGGCGAATCCAGAAATGCATATAGAGTGTTAGTTGGGAGGCCGGAGGGAAAAAGACCTTTAGGGAGGCCGAGACGTAGATGGGAGGATAATATTAAAATGGATTTGAGGGAGGTGGGGTATGATGCTAGAGACTGGATTAATCTTGCACAGGATAGGGACCGCTGGCGGGCTTATGTGAGGGCGGCAATGAACCTTCTGGTTCCTTAAAAGCCATTTGTAAGTAAGTAAGTAAGATTGGTAGAATTGTCTTCAAAGTAAAAGAAATGCTACAGAGCTTACTTACCAGCGCGGGCCGCGAATTGTTCCTTGGCTCGCAGCCAATCTCGACGTCGGACCTTCAATTGCGCGCTCTGCCGTAATTACGCCCGTCGTCCAGTTTGTTTCTCCTGGCCGGTGTAATTGCAGGTGCTCTGCGAAGTGACGCGGATGGCATACTTAGCAGTGACATAACGATACCAGTCCTGCAGGTCCGCCGTCTTCAAGTTCCCACGCACTCTCGCCTTGATTTATTATATCGCAGAAATCATTACCAGAGATCTAAAAATAGGGCGATCTGGACGTCCGCGGTGAAGTTCTGCACGGCTCGTGGGACACCTGCGTGAAGAAAGCTGTGAATCAGGTGGTTGCAAGGCTTTGATATCTGCCGTGTGACACAACAAAGTAGGCTGGCTGGTGGGGGAAGAACGCAGCAAACAAACTGGCAGTCCGACGTTATAAGGAAAGGAAATAAAATAAGAAAAATTTGAAAATGAGGGAAGAAACTAGAAACGGATGGAAGAGAAAAGGAAAGGAAAGGAAAAGAAGAGAAGGAAAGTAAGGGAGAGGGAAGGAAAGGAAAGGAAAGGAAAGGAAAGGAAAGGAAAGGAAAGGAAAGGAAAGGAAGGAAAGTAAGGGAGAGAAAGGAAAGGAAAGGAAAGGAAAAGAAAGGAAAGGAAAGTACGGGGAAGGAAAGGAAGGAAAGTAAGGATAGGAAAGGAAAGTAAGGGAGAGGAAGGGAAAGGAAAGGAAAGGAAAAGAAGAGAAGGAAAGTAAGGGAGAGGGAAGGAAAGAAAGGAAAGGGAAAGGAAAGGAAATGAAGGGAGAGGAAAGGAAAGGAAAGGAAAGGAAAGGAAAGGAAAGGAAAGGAAAGGAAAGGAAAGGAAAGGAAAGTAAGGAAAGGAAAGGAAAGGAAAGTAAGGGAGAGGAAGGGAAAGGAAAGGAAAGGAAAGGAAAGGAAAGGAAAGGAAAGGAAAGGAAAGGAAAGGAAAGGAAAGGAAAGAAAGGGAGAGGAAGGGAAAGGAAAGGAAGGAAAGTAAGGGAGAGAAAGGAAAGGAAAGGAAAGGAAAGGAAAGGAAAGGAAAGGAAAGGAAAGGAAAGTACGGGGAAGGAAAGGAAGGAAAGTAAGGATAGGAAAGGAAAGTAAGGGAGAGAAAGGGAAAGGAAAGGAAAGGAAAGGAAAGGAAAGGAAAGGAAAGGAAAGGAAAGGAAAAGAAGAGAAGGAAAGTAAGGGAGAGGGAAAGAAAGAAAGGAAAGCGAAAGGAAAGGAAGGGAGAGGAAGGGAAAGAAAGGGAAAGGAAAGGAAGGAAAAGTAAGGGAAAGGAAGGAAAGGAAAGGAAAGGAAAGGAAAGGAAAGGAAAGGAAAGGAAAGGACGGGAAAGGAAAGGAAAGGAAGGAAAGTAAGGAAAGGAAAGGAAAGGAAAGTAAGGGAGAGGAAGGAAAAGGAAAGGAAAGGAAAAGAAGAGAAGGAAAGTAAGGGAGAGCAAGGAAAGGGAAGGGAAAGGAAAGGAAGGAAAGTAAGGGAAAGGGAAGAAAGGGAAAGGAAGGAAATGGAAAGGAAAGGAAAGGAAAGGAAAAGAAGGGAAGGAAAGTAAGGGAGAGGAAGGAAAAGGAAGGAAAGGGAAGGGAAAGGAAAGGAAGGGAAGAAAAGTAATGGAGAGGAAGGGAAAGGAAGGAAAGGGAAGGGAAAGGAAAGGAAGGAAAGGAGAAGAAGGGAAGAAAAGTAAGGGAGAGGAAAGGAAAGGTAAGGAAGGGAAGGGAAAGGAGAAGAAAGGAAGGAAAGTAAGGGAGAGGAAGGGAAAGAAAGGATAGGAAAGGAAAGGAAGGGAAGGGAAAGGAGAAGAAAGGAAGGAAAGTAAGGGAGAGGAAGGGAAAGAAAGGATAGGAAAGGAAAGGAAAGAAAAGAAAGGAGAAGAAGGGAAGAAAAGTAAGGGAGAAGAAGGGAAAGGAAGGAAATGAAAGGAAAGGAAAGGAAGGGAAAGGAGAAGAAAGGAAGGAAAGTAAGGGAGAGGATGGGAAAGAAAGGATAGGAAAGGAAAGGAAAGGGAAAGAAAAGGAAGGTGAAGAAAAGGCGGGGAAGGAAAGGAAGGAAATGAAAAGGAGGGAAAGGAAAGAAGAAGGAAAAGGGAAGAGAAGGGATGGAAGTGAAGTAAATGAGGCAATTCGTTTTGTGTGGCATCTAGAAAACGAATGTTAATCTCGTTACTTGGGTGCACATCAAATCATTTCATTTGTGTATCGGTATGGCTTTTGAACAATAGTTGAAAAAAATGTACTATAATCAGTAATATTATCATGATGAAGGAGCTGAGTTATTGCGAAACACATGAAACGCGTAGAGGAAAAGTATGTGTCACCCACGTGGCATTCACTTAGAGCACAGAAGACTTCAAAGCCTTGAGATGTAGGCTATTTGTACCGTTGCGCTTAGTCTATGTGACCTTAGAGTCTATTATGGATCCCGTTGCCATTGGAACTGCGTACAGATATCTAGGCATTGGTCACAGCGTAAGTACAGATCCTAATGGTTTCCTGGATCTGTGGGCGGACCAATTGAGAGTGACACTGCTTCATTATTGTTAATCTCGACCCGCGGACTCTTGGTTGCTGAGTCAACGCCCGGCGTATAGGCCTGCGTCATCACCGGCAACGTGCGCACTCTTCAGAAAGTATCAATTTTATCAGTCGTTCATATTTACACTGCCAAGGACGCTGTGAATACTGAAATTCAAAGCCTCACAGAAGTTCAGTCCATACAAGGAAATCTGCACGAAAGCATGACTACGAAGAAAACATCACAATTGACAGAAGAATGTTTTCAGCAGTTCATACAACAGATCTTTCATAGCCTTATTGTGTACGTTTGAAGTACATTCATTTCTAAAAGTCTGCAACAAGCATAAAGCAAAGACGTCTTCACTTGTAAGACAACTCTAAATTCGTTGCATAGTAACTGTTGAAAAAGGGAGCTTAAAGTACTATGAAAAACAGTTGAAAGCACGAATCATAGTCGGTTTTTAATAAGAGGTACCGTCATTTCCCATAACTATGGTCCTGAAACATCTACCTTTCATTGTAACATTACATTGTAAATCTGTGAGTTTAAATTGAAGACCTAAGCACATTATTCGTACATCTGCTGAAAAAGGATCGAAATAATAATAATAATAATAATAATAATAATAATAATAATAATAATAACAACACTTAACCTTTTAATGTTTCATGAGTAACATATACTGGGTGTTCATTTCAAATTGTGTCATGACGTCACTGTTGGGTCACCGATTTGAAGCGAGTTTCAGCTTATATGTTAGAGAAGTTGCCTATTATTTAAGGCGTTCTTCAATCTGAACTTGAGAACGTGTACGGTATAACTTGAACGTCGTAGCAACAGATGGCGGTCTGTACGGTCTGTGTGCTACCATAACCTCTTTCGAACTGTGTTTTGCTCCGGCAAGTCGTACGCAGGGTATTTGTTATCATCGGTTGCGTACGGTAACATTCCACAACACAAATCAAATGCTCCGTGTCCATATTGACCGTCGAAGTTAATATCAACAAATACGTAAGTAATCGTCTTAACCCTCTCCCCATATCCCGACAGTACGTATTTCCAAACAGTTCACATTCCTGCCACTACCGGCGTTACCGTACATATCGGTACGTACTCTTCAGAATGAACGCCGTACTTGCTAGGCAACTTCTCTACCTCATAGGTTATACACCTCTGCGGAAGTGTAGGAAGAATTGAATTCTCTAGGCTCATCGGCTAGCCACATGACGACATACAGCGAGCCATGACACACTTTGAACTGAACACCCAGTAGTATAATGCTGTTTTATGTTATACAACCGTTTTCCTCGTAATACTTGTGAACAAATCATACATTTAATATTCTCACAATATTGGCAGCAAAAAAATGCGTCCTCCCATCCTACTTGAAACTTTCGTTATTGTAGAGGTGCATGGTTTCGAAAGAGACATTGCGACGATACGCCACTCGCAGGTCAGAGATAAATACAAATGGAACGGAGTTTGACTCCAGTGAGTGAGAGGGTGGGGGTTGGGGGGAGCAAGAGACATGCACAGCTATCATTGCGAGGCACAATGTGCTCGTGAGTTACATTTTCGCCACGGCTGGCGTATGCAATAGCGGTTTCAAAATTGAATTGTCACACGTGCAGAAATTCTTGAAAATATCAAATGTTACGGATGCAGCAATTTTTGGGAATGAATAAAATGACAGTGCAGGGATTAAGGGGTTTCAGTTTCACATGTAGGGGAGAGTTGGGTAGTATCGGACAGCGGGTAATATCGGACAGTGCGTTTCTTTCATCTACCACCATATGGTAGTACCAGCGAATAGGGATTATAAAGAATGGACACTTCGCGTCGATATCTTTAATGTAGCCGGACTGATTTCAATGACCTTCAAGCCAGCTAGAGCGTGAGATTCTGCTTTCTCCCTAGAGTTGGCGCTGACATCACACCAGCTAGCAGTCGACACGGGGGAAATATAACACATAGGCTATAATTAATACATATAGGTACATTATGTACTCAAATAAAATAAATTGGATCAATAAAATAATAAATCCGTCATTAACTGTAATGTCTAGACTCTAGAGTTCCTTTATAATGAGAGTTCAGACGTTGACTCCAACAACAATTTAAATATGTAATGATTTGATAGCACTGAAAATGGAAAAACAAAACTCTTATGAGAAGTAAAACCATATACCTATATTATATTATATACAAATATTAAATTAATTTGATATATAATTTTATAATATATTATTTTATGATATAATTTATTATATCTGAAATATAAAAAAATATTATAACTAGTTCGTCACTGAGAAATAAGGAAAAGTTGTTTAACTTGAATTTATTTGAAGCAAAGCGTTACTGGATTATGCAATAAGGTAGGCGATGTTTGAATCCTGTGTCTCAACTCTATACTCAATTATTATCTTAGCGTATGCTCGATTACACTAACCTCTAGCTCTTGAAAGTGGAACTAAACGCTGGCGCACAGATAGATAGATAGATAGATAGATAGATAGATAGATAGATAGATAGATAGATAGATAGATAGATAGATAGATAGATAGATAGATAGATAGATAGATAGATAGATAGGTAGGTAGGTAGGTAGGTAGGTAGGTAGGTAGGTAGGTAGGTAGGCAGGCAGGCAGGCAGGCAGGCAGGCAGGCAGGCAGGCAGGCAGGCAGGCAGGCAGACAGACAGTCAGTCAGTCAGACAGACAGACAGACAGACAGACAGACAGATAGATAGATGGTCGAATATATACGATTACAATTTAATTTTAAATAAGTCAAATATAAAAAAAAAAAACATTATTCATTACGAGGGCCCATGCGTGCATCCTCAAGACTGTAGGGACACAAAAGAGAAACAAAACACAGGAAAATTCGCTTATTGTCCATTCTTTATAATCTCTATTCGCTGGTAGTACCTGAACGACATGGTTACGTTTCTCTATGCGACATCACAGAAACGTAACCATGTCATTCAGGTACTATCATCTGGTGGTAGATGAAAGAAACTCACTGTCCGATATTACCCGATGTCCGATACTACCCAACTCTCCCCTATAGTCCACCTTGTCAAAAAGGCGTAATGAAATTTAATGTACTGTGAATCCCTGAAAAGAATGAATTACTTGCATAATGATTGTTGGAGGGAATTGAATTAAGCCCACATGCCTGTTTCTTGACAAGAAAGAACCAAAGTCACATGCGCAGCAATATCGTTGAGACTTAAGAGGATCGAGTCGAAGTCGCATGTGGGAAGCAGGAATCAAGAGTTGCACGGGCTGCAGTTGTGACTGGCATGTGTTGAGGTTCGAAGGAGACCTCGCGAGTGTCATTGCGCCTCCCACGTGTCGCGAGCCGCTGTTTGGCGCCCGGGGCGTGGTTCTATGGCGCCTCTCACGCTAATCTCACAGTTGAGCGGGGACCTTGAGCCAGACGCACCCCTGGCGCATAAATTACCCCCGGGGTAAGTTATCAATATCCCATATGTAAATCCTAGCCCAGACTTTGGCCCCGAGGGCACGGTATGATGAATGAGGCCAATTTTTCCAAACTCCAAAAAGCATATCAGAGACCCCTCCATTAGGAAGAAAGTGTATGATTGAAGACGGGAGATGAAAGCGAAAACGGTAGAGAGGGGTATATAAAAGACTGCGAAAGAGAGGACTGCAATGAAAATACGAAATATGAAAATAAGACTTTTTATACAATTTTAACGACGATGTATAAAATATACGGTTAGCGACCATAATATTGGTGGTACCGTAGAAGTGGGTAAAGTCAATCAGTGGGTGTAAAATCGATCATTTGCGATTTATATTGAAAATTATATATTTTCTCAGTTACTTGCTAAAATTTTGTTATGCTGACTTCATTGCCTTACATTTTAAATGTAAGCGAGAGGGACAACAAAAAGCCTGCGAATGCCAACAAAGGGAACACTGTGTAATTACCGTTGAAGTGAAAATTGTTTTTCTCTTAAACGAAAACAAAGTCTTACAAACTCTAAATTATAGTCAGCAGTGAAAGGAGACAGGAAGTAGACGTAAGTACTTTTCGTTGAGATTGTATCCTGAAATAATAGTTTTGCAGTTCGTAAATTAATGTTAGTATTGAAACTTATTATTTTAAGAAAACTTGTACTCTTGTAGGGTTAAGTCGATCATGCCATCGACCTACTCGAAACAAATAGGACCAGCAGGAAGAATAAATTGTTCACCGAAATACCTCCAACTAACACTTATAAACAGAAAAGTGTCATAGTATAGCTTATATTGATGGGATAGTGGGGAAAGAAGAAGACGAAATTATGGTGAATTTCTTGCGTAAGAGAAGCACTGTCAAAAGAACATATTTTGTACACCCCTCTGTACCTGACTATGGGAACAACGTAGTTTCTAAAGTGACATGAGGAAGGGAAGATTTCAAATAACATCTGACATAAAACTAAGCAATGTTGAATTGCATTTTAGATTATAATTGAAAGGTGGTATTTCAATGTAAATTTGGAATTCTTAAATCCTTGTTTGTCGGTATGTGAAGTATTAAAATGTGTTTTTATGATTTATAAGTTGGCAATCATAGTCACGATTTTACAGTGGAGACCTATAGGCCTAATTGTATCGAATAGTATGATCACAGTAACAAAAGATACACTATATAATGCTATAGGCATATATTGAAGATTATTATTGTTTTTTACACCCCTTATAAAAAATAAAATATATGTAATACACTTAATTTAAAAAATAAACATAAACACTAATCCACTTTACTCCACAATATTTTAAAATCGATCTTAAACTAAAAATTCAATGGTGATCGACTTTACCCTATTTAACCAGGTAACTTCGATCACAAGTCAAATTAAAAAAAAAAACAGTTTTTTTTTATAAATTGTAATTCAATTCTTGTAACGTGCCTCCATAAGTGAAGGATATGACGATAAAATGCTATTTTCTGAGGAACGTCGCTCCATTGCATAACCTCAATATCATTAAAAAATTGCAAAATTTTGATCGACTTTACCCTCTTCTACGGTAGTGAGGTGATATTTGGCGATATGACTCCAAGAATTCGTGCTTCATAGTTGGGAGAAAATTTGGTAGACAATCCAACGAGATAATCTATTCAAACTGGATTTTAACCTATGTCCTCTTGTAAATTCGGACGACGAGTTTTCCTTCTTACTCTGAGACTACTCCGGTGACTAAAGAAGAGAGAAATGTAACATAATCGGAGAGGGCATAAAGAAAGGAAAAAAGAATGGAAAAAAGGGAACATGAAATACAGGTATGAACACTAGTAACGAAAATTTTCCAGAAAATTTTAAATCAGAAAGAAATTATTCTCCTTATTAATTAATGCTTTTAACTTATTGATTTTGCTAAGCTTTTTATATATTGATTGTCTGTCCACAAATGAGGATGACCAAGGCGATCTAAAAATTTGAACAAGTCTTTACATACAAAGACGATAAATAAAATAGAACTTGAAAATAACAAATAACAATAGGAATAAGAAAATAAACAGAGACAAATATGTCTGGTGGAAGAAGAAGAACGAAAGAAATGCATAATTAGTACAATTCAACATGTAAATGATGCTGTACTATTTCTGTAGCATCTTTGATTATCTGTCTCAGAACATTGTATTAATATAATCTATTATAAAAGTTCCAGAAAATTATCCCCTTATTAAGCAATACATTATTTTAGCTTATTAATTTTGCTAAATTTTTAATAGGCTACTGCTGAAAATTATGTTCTTATTAAGTAATTATTTAACATATTAATTTTGATAAATTTATAATAATTATTGTAGTGGTATAATTTAAAGACGTGAGCAGTATGGGATAAAATAAATGCAAACAAGACGAAGACCGTGGTTATCGGAAGAAAAATAAAGAAGACAAACGTGCGATTGTAAATGAGGCAGTAGAGCAGTGGTCGTCAGCACTCCTCAAATAGGTAACGTGGTAAGGAGTGTATCGAAATATGCTCTGTCGTACATCCTTCTTTTTTTTTAATTCAATTTTCCATACGTTGACATTTTTAAAACTTGAGTGCATTTTTCTCTGAAGATATTGAATCAATTTACATGAAATTTTTACAGTGTTTTCTGCAGACTGTGTCCTACATAGTAGACCTACCGGTTTAAGAATATCACACACATAACACGAGAAAAAAATACATGCATTGAAAAAAAAATCCAAAAAATGTTAAACGAAGTTCAATCTCCCCTGTAACTTATGAGTTAAATCGAGAGAAAATTACATATCCTTCATTTTATTTTATTGTAAAGGAATCTTCAACAATTATTTCAAGCCTTTTTTAATTTAATTTTAAAAATTTCAATTCCCAAAATAAAAAAAAATAAAATGTGAAAAGTGTTTAAAGGTACAATAATTGGTGAAAAAATGTATAATAATAATAATCCGTGGCGCTACAGCCCGTTAAGGGCCTAGACCGACCAGCCGGCTGCTGGCCTCAAGCCCACATGCCGAAGCAGAGGTGGACGATCATCCAACCAGAATGGAGGTATCGTGTGGTTAGCACGATGATCCCCCCAGCCGTTATAGCTGGTATTCGCAACCGGATTTCGCTACCTATCGTAGCTCCCCAAGTGCATCACGATGCTGGGTGGGCACCGGTCCCATACACTGGCCGAAATTTCATGAGAAAATTTCTTCCCCCATGAGGACTCGAACCAGCGCGCATTCCGTAACGCGAGTCCTAGGCGGGATGCCTTAGACCGCGACGCCACGGAGCGGGACGAAAAAATGTATACCCTTTCAAAATATGCAATATCCTTCAAAATATGTAATAGGGGAGAGTTGGGTAGTATCGGACATCGGGTAATATCGGACAGTGCGTTTCTTTCATCTACCACCAGATGGTACTACCTGGATAACATGGTTACGTTTCTGTATGCGACATCACAGAAACGTAACCATGTCATTCAGGTACTATCATCTCCTGGTAGATGAAAGAACCTCACTGTCCGATATTACCCGTTGTCCGATACTACCAAACTCTCCCCTGTATGCCAAAATATTTATTATGCACCAAAATATGTAGCCTATGTGTAACTTAAAACTTCGGAGTAATGGTCCCTTTGGTGTGATTCGCCGATATTTTAGCTTTTGTTATAGCTAGTATATAGAAACGGAATATGTAATTACATAAAATCCGTGCTCTAGTGAACTGGCACTATGCTGTACTTATGTCGTGGTATAACTAATCATGAACAATATAATTTACGCACTTTTAACACAGAACTGAATAAAAAAGCCAACTCACTAACAAACTATAAACCAAATTGAATGACGTGACTCAGCGCCTCTCGTCTATTTCATTCCGCGATTACGCTTGAACCCTCACAGTAAATAGCCATGTTCTGACGGCCCCGAAAACTACTAACCGTTCTGTAGTTTAACTTAGGTTTGCGGAGTTACGTCATAGAACACGGGAGTATATAAAATTAGAATATAAGAATGAGGGAACGGATGAGAAAAATAAGTGGAAGAATAATGTTCAGAAAAGGAAGAATTTATTTATTTATTTATTTATTTATTTATTTATTTATTTATTTAACCTGGTAGAGATCAGGCCTTCTCTTCCCCTCTACCAGGGGATTACAACTACAATATAAAGAATACAATTATAATTATAATTAATATTGAATTTACAAATACAATAAAAATCAAAGTACTAAAAGAATTAACAGACTAATAAAAGCTAGACAGTTCATTGTAAAAATTAAGAAGAGAGAAATTTTTTTTATTAACTAAGTAAAAATTAAACCTAATCTACGCAGCAAGAAAATGCTTAATAAGTTTGCTTTTGAACACTACTAAATTCCGACAATCTCTGATGTCACTGGGTAGGGTATTCCACAAGCGCGAAAGCGAGATAGTGTATGATGATGAATACGATGAAGTCTTATGTATTGGTATGGCTAGTATGCGGCTATTTTGCGTGCGTGTGAAGAGATTATGATATGATGACAGGTAACTGAAACGGGAGGCAAGGTAGGTAGGTGTAGAGGTGTGAAGGACTTGGAAAAGGAGAACAAGAGAATGAAAATTTCTACGTTCGTTAAGCCGTAGCCAGTTTAGAGTTTGGAAGGATGGGGTAATGTGGTCAGCGCGACGGACATCGCAGACGAAGCGAACACAAGAATTATGAACACGTTGTAATCTTTGCGACTGGTTGACATTGAGGTCGGTCAGTAGAGAATCACAATAATCGAAGTGGGGCATTACTAATGTTTCCACTAGTATTTTCTTCAGTGATAGCGGGAGGAATTTTCGAATGCTGTTTAAGGAATGTAGTATGGAAAGCACTTTTTTGATAATATGGGTTACTTGATAATTCCAGTTTAAATGCGTGTCAAAGTAAACTCCAAGGTTTTTAACACAGGACGCAAAAGGGATTATTGTGTCGTTTAACTTCACTGGAAGAGCAGGAGTAATATTGCATAATAGACGTTGGTGTCCCACTAGGATTGCTTGTGATTTTCTTGCATTGAGAGTCAAACCAAACTTTCTGGCCCATGCAGATATGGATTGAAGGTCCTCGTTAAGATTGTGTATTGCGTCATTGAGTGAGTCAGGGGTTGTATGGGTATAGATTTGTAAATCGTCTGCGTAAAGGTGATGCTTACAGTGCAGTAGAGTCGAAGGGATGTCATTTACGTAAATAGTGAATAGTAGTGGTGATAGAACAGATCCCTGTGGGATTCCAGAATCAACGATACGCCATGATGAAGTTCGACTTCCAATGGAAAAACACTGCTGACGTTCGCTGAGATAAGAGGAGAACCAAGAGACTGTGCTTTCTGATAGTTGGAGTGATCGTAATTTTCTCGTCAGTAAATCGATATTTACAGTGTCAAACGCTTTGCTGAAGTCAAGTAGTGTCAGTATTGTAATTTTACGTTCGTCCATAGCTTTTCAGATGTCTTCCATTACTTCCAACAGTGCAGTCGCTGTACTGTGTCGAGTCCTAAAACCTGATTGATATGTGTCCAAGAGTTCATATCTATTTAGGTAGTCAATGAGTTGTCTGTGTTCTATCCTCTCTAACACCTTCGATAAGGTAGGTAGAATACTAATAGGTCGATAGTCGTTGGGAGTAGTCGGCGTTTTAACTTTGGGTATAGGGCGCACAAAGGCATTTTTCCAAGCTTTAGGAAAAATGGAAGTCGCCAGCGAAGCGTTGAAAATGTGCGTCAGTGTTGGTAAGATTACGTCAATAAGTTTGTTTATCATTGCGATACTACTGTCGTCAGAACCTGTCGCTTTAGATTTGTTCCGTTTAAGAGCTTTCTTCACGTCAATAGGTGTAACATATGAAAAGTAAAATCTGTCTCTGAGTGGGTCAACTTCCTGAGGTTCTGCCATTGTCTGTCGCTGTGTGGTATGGTCAGTGCTGTTAGTTGGCGGAGTAGTGAAGTGTTCATTGAGGCGTTCTAATGAGATGCTGATTTGTTGTGTCTGTCCTTTTGTATTTCCAAATCCCATTGAGTTAATATTTTTCCACATGTCCCTAGTGTTTACATTTGATTCAATTAGTCCGTGCATATTTGTAAGGAAATTAATAGAGTTAAAGAAGAAAATATGAGCCTGAAAATAAAATTGTAAGAATTCAACACAAACAAAGAACGAAGATCTTATAATGAAGATGAAGGGGAAACAAATTTTGGTTAGAGACATTTATATCCATGTGTACAGCATCATACAGTCGAGAGAGAGGAGCTGGAGTGAGTGAGTGTTCACCCATAAAGCAGCACTAATACGGGCTGGGCTACACTTCCTGGTGTAGTGCCGCCCTTGTAAGTGTTTATTGCTTCGTGTTCGACCGCCCTCTCCATTAATCTTCTGCTTTAGAGCGTCGTCATTTGTCGTGCTGCTAGCGCGACATCTGGGAGTCGATGCCAAACTCGGGGCGTGAATAAATCTGGCCATGTGTAGCCCATAAGGGGTGGCTGATTTATAAAGGTTTTAAATATAAAGGGGAGGTAGTGCTATGGCTAACAAAGACAACGTTTGTTTTAGAAAACATGTTACATTCCAAAACAGTGGAATCCAAGCGTCCCTTATCTAACCATGAATATAAAACAAATTTATTTGCTGCCGCGTGAGGAATGTAGTCTACGAGGCGACACATAAACTTCCTGTTTGCGATGTTGGTCCCAGTGAACCTCCTTCAGAATACCACAAAATAATCAACGTGACTCAATTTTGTAATTTTTGTTAGGTTATCATTTACAATACTCACAGAATTCTAACATGAAACTGATTTTTCTTTTAATATAATCATAGCTAGGGCTAGGATTTTGATGACCTCTAAATCATGAAAAAATGTCATAAAAACAATGTATTTATGAACTATAAATCTTTAAAAAATGCCCTAAAAATTGATCTTACATAATTGGCTTAGTAGGAATATTAATAATTAGCTAAATTAAATTCTAGTACCAACATTCAAGTTTATTTAATTTACATAATTTTTTCTAACTAGTACACTTTAATTAATTATTTTACCTGATGTAGTTTCCATGTAGTCCACCACAAGGCCACTCTTATCCGGAACTAGCAGGTATAGAGGAGTCTATATTGAAGAGGTTGTTGAACTGATCCATTACGTGGGGGTGTACTACGTTAAAATGACAATATTTGTGTAGAAAAACGATTAAAATAATATACAAAATAATGGGTATTAATTGAAAAAAAATATGTAGAGAAAATATCAAAGGAAATAAATAATATTTTACATTAACAATGGCCAAAATTAAATGAAAATCCCCTAAAAATGACCGAATAAAACAAAAAATGCTCTTATGACTAGTAAGAGGTAAAAAAATGCAAAAAAATGCCGTAACAAATATGTTTTAAAACACTTACTTTATCACACAACATATAAATACTAAAGCAGAAATGTATCTGGCTTACTAGAAAAAAGATGCAATTTCATCAAAATCGTAGCCTCAATCATAACTTTGCCGAAAATGTCATGATAATAACCTTCTTCCTGCCATTGATTGCTTTGCGTTTATCCTTTGTTTCTCAACAGGCAATATTAGCCACTTAAACAGTTTTCACAAAATACAAATCAGCCATCTCCGTCAAAACTAAAATTACAGAAGACAAGAAAAACTGACTTTTCAATATCAAGTTTTACAAATGAAATAAGTGCAGTTCCTCACGATTCCGTTTATATCATTTCATTAATTCATAGTGTTCTGCCCAAGGGCAGGTCTTTCACTGCAAACCCAGCATTCTCCAATCTTTCCTATTTTCCGCCTTTCTCTTAGCATCCACATATGATCCATGTATCTTAATGTTGTCTCTCATTCGATATCTTCTTCTGCACCGAACTTTTCTTCCGCTCACCATTCCTTCCAGTGCATCCTTCAGTAGGCAGTTTTTTCTTATTATTAATATTAGAGGAGAAAAATTCGCTTCGACGCCGGGGATCGAACCCGGGTCCTTGGTTCTACGTACCAAGCGCTCTAACCATAGAGCTACGCCGAAGTTCAATCTACAGCAGCGGATCGAATCCCCCTCCTCCAGTGCTTTTCCTCCAGTTCGACATGTATGTTGACATTTTTTGTATTAAGTCAACTGCCATTAAACAAGGAGCGCACTCAATTGAGTGACTTGGTGGCCGGGATTCCACAGTAATATGGACTGTTGCTCGACGATTCTACGTAAAGATTAATTTTGGTCCTATAGAATATGTCTGTTAGGTAACAATTAATATTAGAGGAGAGAAATTTGCTCTGGCGCCGGGGATCGAAACCGGGTCCTTGGTTCTACGTACCAAGCGCTCTAACCATTGAGCTACGCCAAAGTTCAATCCAGGGGAATTTGATCCGGTGCTGGAGCGAATTTTTCTCCTCTAATTTTAATTGTTACTGTAACAGACGTATTTTATAGGACCAAAATTAATCTTTACGTAGTTTTTTCTTAGTCAGTAACCCAGGCAATTTCTTTTCCTCTTCCTGTTCAGTTTCAGCTTCATTCTTTCTTCACCCACTCTTTTCAACACAGCTTCATTTTTTATTATGTCTCTCCATTTCACACGTTCCATTCTCTTCATACACATATGTCAAATGATTCTAGTCGCCTTCTCTTCAGTTCGTCGTAATGTCCATGTTTCTGCCCCATAAATGCCACACTCCACACAAAGCACTTCGCTAGTATCTTCGTTAGTTATTTTGTTCTGATCAAATTTCTGGATATTTAAATGATAAAACTAAAATTCTTTTCAGTTCGTCGTAATGTCCATGTTTCTGCCCCATACAATGCCACACTCCACACGAAGCACTTCGCTAGTATCTTCGTTAGATCTTTTGTTCTGATCAAACTTCTGGATATTTAAATGACAAAACTAAAATTCTTTTCAGTTCGTCGTAATGTCCATGTTTCTGTCCCATACAATGCCACACTCCACACGAAGCACTTCGCTAGTATCTTCGTTAGTTCTTTTGTTCTGATCAAACTTCTGGATATTTAAATGACAAAACTAAAATTCTTTTCACTTCGTCGTAAAGTCCATGTTTCTGCCCCATACAATGCCACACTCCACACTAAGCACTTCGCTAGTATCTTCGTTAGTTCTTTTGTTCTGTTCAAACTTCTGGATATTTAAATGACAAAACTAAAATTCTTTCAATCATTTATTATCATAATACACTGCTCTCTTGAATTGACTGAGCATATTTGGAATTAAATCAATGTTAATATTATAGTTTATTTAACGACGGTCGCAACTGCAGAGGTTATATCAGCGTCGCCGGATGTGCCGGAATTTTGTCCCACAGGAGTTCTTTTACATGCCAGTAAATCTACTGACATGAGCCTGTCGCATTTAAGCACACTTAAATGCCATTGACCTGGCCCGGGATCGAACCCGCAACCTTGGGCATAGAAGGCCAGCGCTATACCAACTCGCCAACCAGGTCGACTAATTAAATCAATGGCTTTACCAAAACACGCTATGAAATATTTTATATAAAACCATTTTTATCTCGAAAAGGTAGCAAAAAGGAGCGACCTTCTATTAAACTTTTTTGTTTGAAATATCTTAAAGAAAAACCCCCGAAATTAATGATTAATATTGTGATAGTTCTTTTTGAGAATTTATTACAATTTTACAGATCGAGAGGAAAATTGGTTTTTTGCGTCAACGTATTAAGGGAATGTTCGTGGACAAAACCGGTCCTTCTCTCGCTCAGT
Organism: Periplaneta americana; assembly: GCF_040183065.1. Taxonomy (NCBI): domain Eukaryota; kingdom Metazoa; phylum Arthropoda; class Insecta; order Blattodea; family Blattidae; genus Periplaneta; species Periplaneta americana. The sequence goes on from NC_091121.1 coordinate 14,637,127, forward strand.
AAAATTGTAATGAATTCTCAAAGTGAACTATCACAATATTACCAACCTTTACCCTACTCACTGTTTATTCTGTATATACAGCAGGGGCGGCTCGTTCATAAGAGCTGCGGAGCTGCAGCACTCCTTGCTTTGACAAGAAAATAATAATAATATTTGTTTTAATTTGTAGAAGAATTGTTACAGCTTTTATTGGTAAATTGCTTTATATTTCATCTGGCCGGGAATATGTACTGGGTATTATCTTATGCATAATCTTTTTGCGCGTCGACTGCATTGGAATTGACACTGCATTCGAAGTCGTTCTGGGATCGGCAGGGTGGGCAGCTCATAGAGAGTGTCTTGCTTGGTCAAGGGGATAGAGAGGTGAAGGGAAGCAGAGGGAAACTGCCGCTGTTAAAACCCATATTTCGCTGCAGTGGCTTGCAGAGCCAGGCCGTAAGGGAAGATCTTTCCTCCACTCCCACGTCGCTATTGTAATGCTACGTCAAATGGATTCTCTATTCCCTTGAAACTTAATGACAACATTTTTATTTTCTCTTCACTTACTTATTTTTGTAGAATCTTATCGAGTTAATATAACGAAATTAATATTCTTTTTTGCCTTATTGTTACGTATATATCCAGTCGCCAGTAGAACCTTAGGATTTGTCTTAACTCAAAATGATTGCAGTAGTAGAATCCTTTTGATATGGCACGTAAAATACGAAAGAGAGTTCTTTTCATTTTTGGAACATTGTTAACCATTAGTATATCTGAGTGTTGCTTTGGTGTGACGTCTTAGTGCCGTAACTTAACCAGTGCAAATGTGCAAGCATGAGTGTGTGTGAATTACAGAATATTAATTTAATTTTCTCAACTTTCCCTCTCGGAGAAGGTTGATGTAATGAAGTGAAATTAAAGGGTCGTCCGTTACCCGACTTAAATCTTACTCAAGCTTCAACCAGCCGAAATAGTACATATATGTAAGGAAGTATAACAATGAAATTTACGCTAAGCATTTGTGGTTACGCGGATGTGAACAAAAAAAAAAAAAATCTGTATTTTGTTTCCTTGCATACTGCATAGACTAGGAGTGGTATGAAAGATTTAGGACATTTGCCCCTAAAAATTAAAAAGCACGAAACTTCGCAATCTCACTTGAAAAATGTTGTTTCATTGGCTATATTAGGAAAAACTAATATTGCTCCGCAATTAAGTGAAATGAACAGAACAAACATTCTCAAACATAATCAAGAAATGAGAAAAAATCGTGAAATTATTTAAAAAAAAAATTGATTGTATCAAATTTTGTGGCCAATATAAACTTCCCCTTAGGGGACATGATGAAAAAACGATTCGAAGAACTCTGGTGTATTTCGTGAGTAATCTAAGCGAGTCTCTCACAAATCATTTGGAACATGCCACTGTTTAAAGGTATTTCTAAAACAATTCAGAATGAACTGGTAGATTGCATGTTGAGTGTCTGTCTATTTGAAATTCAGACAGAAATCGATGGTATTAGTTTTTCTTAGGGATTAGCAAATGGTCCAACAGACATCTCCCAACTAAGTCAGGAAGTTTTGGTTTTTCGATATGTAGTGCATTTATTTTTGTCCTATACTTATTAGTAACTAGCCGTACCCGTGCGCTCCGCTGCACCTGTTAGATATAAATATAAAGTAATTACATAATTTAAATAGGACATTTGATCAAGGTAACATTCGTGTTTGATACAAGGATAAATCGTTTAATATGTTACTTAATTTAAATTGTATTTAAATAATTAAAATGCGATCATTTTGGTCCAGAAAGCACTCATTTGGTGCAATGACAATTCCTTTAACATGTTTCTTAATTGTTATTACATGCAACCATAGTTTAATGAACATTGACATCATTTAGATTTAATGTGTATACTTTATTTTACTTGCTATATATTTCCATTGAATTATGGTAATAACTTAATTTTAACCCTTGTTGTTTTCTACGTATTCAGTAAATAGCGCTTGGCCCACTATGGTTCTGAACCCTTCAAATAACTTAAATTATATTATATTATATTATATTATATTATATTATATTATATTAGGCCTATATTATATTAACATTATAGCATTATGTCCATCTAGAGAAACTACACTTTCCAATGGTGAAATAATAATTAATTACACAAATCGGTTAATTTAGCTTCCGATATTGCTTCATACAAATACAGAAACATTCTTTGTAGGCTATCTTTCATAGCTTTCGATTGTTGCTGTCCAAGGCCCCTTATAGACGAAGTCATTTGTTTTTTAATTCATTACACTGCCTTAGATGGCAGTTATTTTAATTTTAAAACTCATTTATCTCATTAAATATCAGTCCTATCAAAATTTTTCAAGGAATAAAACTTATCGCAAATTATTTTTAAAGAAACGTTTGTTATGTAACATTTTTCACAAAAATTAATAATAAGCGAGATATTTCGATTTATTTAATTCAGGCCCCCTTATAACCCCCCTTTTAAATAATGTATTTTGAATGCCATATAGCCTAAAATCTAAGTTACAACGAACTTAATTTATATTCCAATTTTCATATAAATCTGTTCATCCATTATCGCGTGAAAATGTAACAAACATACAGACAGACAGACCGACATACAAACAAAACTTTCAAAAAAGCGATTTTCGGTTTCAGGGTGGTTAATTATATATGTTAGGACCAATTATTTTTGGAAAATCGAAAATTGCCAGAAAAATTTCGGCTACAGATTTATTATTAGTATAGATTATATCAAGAACTGAAATTTGTATGTACCAAAATCTACTGCAGCTCCCCCAATCCACAAGTTCACGAGCCGCCACTGATATACAGTAATAGACTATAACATGGCAGAAATATGAAAGATGATGATGCTGATGTAAAGGTATCTTTAAATTACATGGATACCCTGATAACAACAACCCGTGTAGTGTCAAAAAGTGGACTTGTTCTGTTTTGGATGCAAATAATTTTATAAGCGAAACTAGGTTCATTTTACCTATACGATTTTCGCACTGAAAATATAAGCAACAAATGATCCAAAATGGTCTCTCGCTCAATGGCCGCCATTTGCCGCATATTCGTCACTTTGGCAGTGATAACACCCTGCAGTGACTAATGGCATGAATCAAGATGGTGGCGCTCGGGGTGTTCGGTCCTCTTCATTCGTCCCTGCGCCATGTCCGCTAATGGAGGAGGCGTCGCAATTTATAGGCGATGTTCGATTGTTTGATCTGCCTGTAATAAATCGAAGGTTTATAGGTATTAAATATAATTCATAACGCACGTAATGCGAAAAAGATTTGTTCGGATGGTAATGGAGCCAGGAAATATGTTCCAGGGATGACTTATGTGCCGCGAAGAAACTTTAAAGCCAGTCCCAGTCTCTGTCTTGCCCTCTTCTTCCCACTCCTGGAGTTCACACCCAGAAGACATTTTCTTCTCGGGTCATTTAGCAGCAGAAGGGAAACAAATATCGAACAGACCTCCCCCCAACGTCACATCAATCAGGGGCGCTTCTCCCCCCTCCCCCCGTCTTCCTCCTCTACAAGTATGAAAATGTTGCAGTTCAATTACTGTAAATATCCCCGGCCTGACAACTCAAATGCTTGGTTAATGATGTGGATGTCTGCTGGTGGTTCGCGGGATTTGTTTGCCCTCCTTTTCCAAATAAAATTGTGGGTGGCTTAATGTTGCCCCCTTTCGAGGTCAGGTTAATGTTCCACACATAATGTCTACTCATGTCTGTCATTCTACTGTGTGTATGTATGTATGTATGTATGTATGTATGTATGTATGTATGTATGTATGTATGTATGTATGTATTTTTTTAATAGTTGAACGGCATGTCCCATCACAATAAAGGTAATACTACATGCCTTGCTACCTGTATGTTTATAATATAACACATTATGTCTCGTTTCTGTCACTCTCTAGGCGTATGTAGGTCTGTTATTCTGTTGTGAAAATTTGAGTCTTTCATTATATCTATTGCCTACTTTTATCTATCCTAGATTAAATTATCCTACGTTTACTCGTCTAAATTTATAACATTGACATAGTTTATGAATGTATGCGCATGTTCTCGCATTATTTTAAGCTTTGTGAAAGTCCACTTGCCAGTTTTTCTTAACATTTCCCGCTGGAACGCTTGTATGTATGTATGTATGTATGTATGTTTGTATAGCTCGCGCAAGGAACGATTACCGAAAAGCAATGGTGGCGTTGCTGTCTGTTTTGACGTGTGTATGTGGGCACGCCGAGGGGGCGAGAGATGCGAGCCGATGGAAGTACTGTCTCTTCCAAGAAGATGAACAGATGAGGACATCGCTGTGGAACTGAAGAACGTAGCAGGAGAAAAATTCGAAGCTAATTAAACGCGCAACATATGTTTACGAATGAAATAATAATATCGTGCGATACAAGACACGTATTCACATGCAATGGAACAAACTAAAGTCGTAACTATCACAACGCTAGACTGATTCTATCGATGTCATTTCTCTTCCGACTGTACTCTTGAATATCATTTAAGCTATCTCGTGACCTTTCCTGTCGTCCTCTCTTCCTTATCGCATTGTTTCATTTGCATTCCTTCCGTCGGTATTCCCTGCTTGCGAGACCTGTATGTATGTATGTATGTATTTTATTAGGTTATTTTACGATGCTTTATCGGCATCATAGGTTATTTAGCGTCTGAATGAGATGAAGGTGATAATGCCGGTGAAATGAGTCCGGGGTCCAGCACCGACAGTTACCCAGCACTTGCTCATATTGGGTTGAGGGAAAACCCCGGAAAAAACCTCAACCAGGTAACTTGCCCCGACCGGGAATCGAACCCGGGCCACCTGGTTTCGCGCCCAGACGCGCTAACCGTTACTCCAAGTATGTATGTATGTATGTATGTATATTTGTGTGTATGTATGTATGTATGTATGTATGTATGTAGGCCTATGTATGTAAGTATGTTTGTTTATAAGCAGATGCATTATTTCATTAACAAATAATTTTTAGAAGATATGTTTTGTTCTTGACGATATCAACTGTAATACATAAATTAATAAACGAATTAATTAGTTAATTCATCAATCAGTGAATCACTGAATCAGTCAATGAATCATTCATTGAATCCATGGATGAATGTATCGATGTGTTAATGGATGGATGGATCGTGATTGATTGATTGATTCATTCATTCATTCATTCATTGTAGTGAGAGAAGAAGAATTATCAATTAAATAGGAGGCCTACACGATAATAATCGCGTCCTTACAAGGGCACTTGGAACTTATTAATGGCTCAATGTGGTCTGCCTTTGCTGCACATTCATAGAGAGTGAGAAACAACTCGAATATTCGTTAAACCGAACCTGAGACACTCTGCGAGACGGAAGAGCTTTGCACACTGACTACAGCGCCAGACGTTCAATAGCAATATATAATTTATATTTTTCGTAACTGGTTGTGCACCGCTCTATTTACTCATTTCGTGCATGAACAACAAAACGATATTATAATCTAATAATTTCTTGCCTCCATATTCAAATAATAATATCGCTATTACATTAAACTACTGTCAGATAAAGATGACAATGTCGTGGGAAATAATGGATTTACGTCGAAAAAGAAATGTTTTCCTTTTTTATTTAATACAGTGTTAGTAAATATTGCCTTAAGAACTAAGATCTTTTGAAAAAAATTAGTAGAAAAGATCATTCAATCAATACGACAATGATGTCAAAGCAAGCGCATTTTTCTGACCTTGACGTCGTGCGCGGGCATCAAGCGCTAAGTATGGAAAGAGGAAGGGTTGTTTGTATGAATAAGCAACCTGTTGGCTTAAGAAAACAGTGGTGCACAAACTTCAAACGGAACGTGATATTTTATGTCGTTATTTTTATATGGCTTCTTTCTATTTGATATTATCTATATTGTCTGTAAAACAAAAGTACTAATACCAATTTTTTAATATTGCAGTTGTGTTTTAAACGTTAATAAGATAATAAAAAGTTAAGAAGGAATATTCACATAAATTCCATAGTAGTACAACTATACTGTACTAAATGGATGAAACATATCATTCATAAAGAAAGTGATATCCCAAAAAAAGGGATTGAGTATGACATGATAAGTTGGAATTGATATTGGTGGTACCTTTAGCCTTATAAAAGTAAACAATAAACTAATCAAAACAATATTACTGTACAAAGTAAAGTTACCTAGGTGCTTTATATGTTTTAAGTGTAACTAATATTCCATAACAAAACTCTTATCGCATTATGCTTTTAAGGTGATATTGGTGAGCAACGTCCTATCATCGGAATATTAAATTATTTTCTCGGAATATGCTGAAACTATAGAGCTGACATTTTTACAACACATGGGCACGTATTTTGCTTATGATGTAACAGTAGTTACTTTGTTAATTCATTTCCTTACAAACAATTTCCACGCGAATATTTTCAAAATTTTCAATACACTATCTTCAGTAATACGTATATACGGTATATTAGATTTACGAAAACATTCTGTAAGGCTACTAAATAAATAGGCCTATATCTGAAAATTTCACTTTTCTATAAAAAAAAGTTGAGAAAATATTTCTTTTGAATAAAAAAAATCAAACTTGTGAGAAATGAGCATTAAAATTAAAACTTACATTCTTATAATGCACTTATACTTCTCAGACAAATCTAAAAATTAACATGGATACAGTCTTAATAAGTTCTCTTCCCTTTATCTATTGAATCAGTGCTGGCCATCCCTGAATATGGCTCGACCAAGCGGCATATAGGCCTACTACCTCTTTCGTCTGTCTCTTTACTTTCCGCTGTAAAGCGCTCAGGCTCTTCAGAGCTCTAAAGCGCGCGCTTGCTCCTATGGGCATCAATTGACATGACTGCAATACGATAACTTGGAACAATCCATGATTTCTTGTAGTCAACTCGAAGTATGATTTTCAGCTGTCTTGACCCCAATGAAACGGGCCAGAGGTTGTGTTCGGCTTTGATAATCAGACCTAATTAATTAGTCCCTGGGGTGTTCTACCCCTTTATTACGTAATTATTGCGTGAGGGTGCAAAGAAGAAGCCTGAAGACAGGAGATAAAGGCCCACTACTTCTTAAAAGAAACTAAGCAAAGCGAACATTAACAAGGTTGAAGACGTGAGGGAGGGGGTTGGGAGCTGTGGTCTCGAAAATTAATTAAACTACCCTCAAGTTTTGCAGGGAAGTCCTGAGGCATCATCAATTTCTCCGTTGTCTGTAGGGGCTTCGCCGAAGTCCGGTCATATTGTGTTAACTCAGAACGTTTCTTTCAAGTGCTTAGGAAACTTCAAGTGTTTGTGTGTGTCTGTCTCAAATGTCTTGCGGCGCTTTATACAGGGTGTTCGGTAAATGACGTCCAAGAACATAACTGCAGTTTACAGGGGTAATAGGCCTGCCGATTTATTTAAGTGCAGGGTCTAAATCCACAATCTCTCGGCACGGAGATGAAACTCTCGAAGTTTGACGTTTGCGGTTCCACCAAAACCTGAAATCTTGCGTCGTATGGAATTCGGATGCTTTATAGGAAGCATTGCGACTCCGGATCTTCGAACTTATCGGTGACTCATCCGAGGTTGGGACATAACTCTGTTAGGACTGAGACAGGATAGCCCACCTGTCAGCATCGGATTCACAAAAGTCACTCAGGGCCGATCATCGCATATATAGGGAGCAATATGTATGTATGTATGTATTATGTATGTATGTATGCATGCATGTATTTATTTATTCACACTGCAAATGGGCATATACCCGGTGGCAGATGTAACTAATTACGCTCAATAATGACAATAATAAACACAATTAATAAAAATACACTTAATAATAAATTAATAATAATAATTAGTAATAATAATAATAATAATAATAATAATAATAATAATAATACTTACTTACTTCCTTACTTACTTACTGGCTGTTAAGGAACCCGGAGGTTCATTGCCGCCCTCACATAAGCCCGCCATTGGTCCCTATCATGAGCAAGATTAATCCATTCTCTATCATCGTATCCCACCTCCCTCAAATCCATTTCAATATTATCTTCCCATCTACGTCTCGGCCTCCCCAATGGTCTTTTTCCCTCCGGCCTCCCAACTAACAGTCTATACGCATTTCTGCATTCGCCCATACATGCTACATGCCCTGCCCATCTAAAACGTCTGAATTTAATGTTCCTAAACATGTCAGGTGAAGAATACAATGCATGCAGTTCTGTGTTGTGTAACTTTCTCCATTCTCCTGTAACTTAATCCCTCTTAGCCCCAAAATTTTCCTAAGCATCTTATTCCCAAACACCTTTAACCTATGTTCCTCTCTCAAAGTGAGAGTCCAAGTTTCACAACCATATAGAACAACCGGTAATAATAATAATAATAATAATAATAATAATAATAATAATAATAATAATAATAATAATAGTAATAATAACAGGGAACATCCTAAATTAAATGAAGCACGATCACTTAAAATAACATTTAAAGTAACTCTAATTTGTATCTTAACCCTAAGTTCGAACTAAAACCCACGAGTATGATATGTTCATACCTGCACAAGTACCTTTCGACATTACACTCATTTCGCTGTTAACTCACTCACTGCACTGGAACTACGACACATTTCACTGATTCTATCTTGATTTCACTAACACTTCAAAAACATTTCACTGTTCAAATACTTTTCACTGACAGAAACACACTTCACTTACACAACACACTTCACTGACACAACACACTTCACTGATATAAGACTTCAATAACAAATATCAATTACAGCCTTTATGTAGTGTAAGAGCCTACTACCGTCTATTAGTAAAGTCCTTAAGCCTATTTTTAAATCCTTAAGCCTATTGGATCAAATCAAACCAAAATGCAAGCATCTGTCCCGAGCCCAACACTCGAAAAGTCAAGCGCAAGGGAATGGATCGCTTGTCTAGCGAGAATAGCGACGGCCCTTCTTACCACTTCCTCTGCCCAGGCCTTTAACATCTTCGGCGCTTCTGCCTGTGTTTCTGTCTTGTTTGTGACATTCCTTCCATTTATTTTGTACCTCTTAGAGTACGTCTATTCTCACCTTTTCCTCATCAAAATCATTTTATATTTCTTGATACGGAAAGGCGAAATTCAGAGTAAGATAAGTTGCCAACTGGCTTGAAGCTCACATGAATATTCTTCCTTAGCCCCAAATTAAGACACCCAAATACAAATTACTCTGGTGTGAGACAAATGTTCTTTAAGCTTTGTGATCAGGTGCTTATTGTATCAGTTGCATGACTTCTGGCATGTACCAGAGATTTCGAATTCTGTTTTTATTATGGGCTATGCAAGTTGAAGTCCCGGCTGGCGTATCACTCCAATCATTTGCGTTCCGCAGGATAAACACTGGTGACCTTGATGGCCGTAACGCAGGTAAAAACTGTGTTTAATTGTTGTACCTGCTTTATCATGCAGCATAAAAACCGGGTTCAACACTCGGTGCAGTGGATCGAAGTCGAGGAGATCTGTGAACGGACGACAGGGTGTTCCACAAAGCACACACTGTGAAGATTGTTTATCAAACCCTCCTTTGTACTTCTCAGTGGTGGCTTGTATGTAAAACATTACAAACACAATGTTTTTTTAGTTGGTTATTTTACGACGCTTTATCAACAGCTATGGTTACCTAGCGTCTGTGTGAAATGAAGGTGATAATGCTAGCGAGATGGATCCAGGGTTCAGCGCCGAAAGTTACCCAGCATTTACTCTTAATGGATTGAAGCAGTGGCGTACGCAAAGTTTTTGTCAAGGAAAGGGACTATTATTAAGACTGTTTATAATTTACATTATCAATATTTTAAATTTTGTGTATTATTATTATTATTATTATTATTATTATTATTATTATTATTATTATTATTATTAAAACTAAATGTATTACATTTGCCACAGCTGGCCTAGATGTTAAAAAACTAATCTAGAATGATATGCAATCATTCCAGGTAAAGTGGGAATAAGAGTGAAAAAGTTTTTTTCAGAAATATTTGTTTATTATTAGTCTAAGACATAAATAAGGCTCTAAATTTAAATATTCTAATGTTTTATTTTCAAAAGGAAAATATTTTACAAGTTTTATGGGCATTGAATCTAAGTAGTTTCGGCTAGGTAATGGGTACTTTTGTTTTCGTAAAGTTTGCAGCACTTACTCATAGAGAGATCAGCTGTTAATGTATGTTTTTCAAAGAGCTATCGTTGAAGAAATATTCTGAGAGACTGCACTGTTAATTCTTCCAGGGCTCCAGGATCAAGGAACGTTTTACTCTGTACTATATTCTTTCTGTCATTTATTGTAAGTAGATTGAGTTAATACATACGTAGATGAAATTATTGGGGATCATCAGTGCGGTTTTCGGCGTAATAGATCGACTATTGATCAGATTTTTTGTATTCAACAGATAATGGAGAAAAAATGGGAGTATAAGGGTACAGTACATCAGTTATTCATAGATTTCAAAAAGGCATATGACTCGGTTAAGAGAGAAGTATTATATGATGTTCTTATTGAATTTGGTATTCCCAAGAAGCTGGTTCGATTAATTAAAATGTGTCTCAGTGAAACATACAGCAGAGTCCGTGTAGGTCAGTTTCTGTCTGATGCTTTTCCAATTCACTGCGGGCTAAAGCAGGGAGATGCACTATCACCTTTACTTTTTAACTTCGCTCTAGAATATGCCATTAGGAAAGTTCAGGATAACAGGGAGGGTTTGGAATTGAACGAGTTACATCAGCTTCTTGTCTATGCGGATGACGTGAATATGTTAGGAGAAAATACACAAACGATTAGGGAAAACACGGAAATTTTACTGGAAGCAAGTAAAGAGATAGGTTTGGAAGTAAATCCCGAAAAGACAAAGTATATGATTATGTCTCGTGACCAGAATATTGTACGAAATGGAAATATAAAAATTGGAGATTTATCCTTCGAAGAGGTGGAAAAATTCAAATATCTTGGAGCAATAGTAACAAATTTAAATGACACTCGGGAGGAAATTAAACGCAGAATAAATATGGGAAATGCGTGTTATTATTCGGTTGAGAAGCTCTTATCATCCAGTCTGCTGTCCAAAAATCTGAAAGTTAGAATTTATAAAACAGTTATATTACCGGTTGTTCTGTATGGTTGTGAAACTTGGACTCTCACTCTGAGAGAGGAACATAGGTTAAGGGTGTTTGAGAATAAGGTTCTTAGGAAAATATTTGGGGCTAAGCGGGATGAAGTTACAGGAGAATGGAGAAAGTTACACAACACAGAACTGCACGCATTGTATTCTTCACCTGACATAATTAGGAACATTAAATCCAGACGTTTGAGATGGGCAGGGCATGTAGCACGTATGGGCGAATCCAGAAATGCATATAGAGTGTTAGTTGGGAGACCGGATGGAAAAAGACCTTTAGGGAGGCCGAGACGTAGATGGGAGGATAATATTAAAATGGATTTGAGGGAGGTGGGGTATGATGATAGAGACTGGATTAATCTTGCACAGGATAGGGACCGCTGGCGGGCTTATGTGAGGGCGGCAATGAACCTTCGGGTTCCTTAAAAGCCATTTGTAAGTAGGCCTAAGTAAGTAAGATTGGGTTAATACAATTAGCAATCTTATTCAAGTGAATATTTTGACTTATGGCGAAGTGCATCAACATTGATTAAAAACGCAGTAATCATAGATTACGAAACGACGGTTAAACAGTAGCCGTGGTTAAAATGTAATTTATGTGCACCATTCATAATCACCGATTACTAAAACATGGCTAGCTGACACCTCAATTTAACCAGAGTAAAGTCTATGATGGTACATTGTTTCTACAAAATGACTAAAGGAAAGCATCCATACCGCTGCAAAGATAATAGTCAACGTCTAAAAACGACTGCGCTCACTATGTTCTACATCGAAATGAACGTATCCTACATTTTCGCGTTGCATTTGTTTGCCTTTGGGCGCTGTTATATTTGTGAGTTCCATTTCTTTGTTTTTCAGTACTGTTAGGTTAGAATCGTACAAAATGGAAAATTGAATCCAAAAATGATTATATCCCAATGTTTGGTTGAAGTATCGATAGACTTAATTACTAGATTTAAATGTAGGCCTATTATATAAAAAAAGATGAAATATCCATAAAGGAAAAAGATGCAGAAAATTGGTAGGAATGTGTGTACGATCTTGGACTACACCAGGGAATTGTGCATTATCCTAAGATCCATCCATAACCTGTCTTTGTTCAGCCAGCGACATAGAGAAAGAGATACCGGTATTCGAGTATTCCCTCTTAAAATACAGAAAATAATAGTTACATAGAATCGTAATATAAGCAGCCGATCCGTAGGAGAAATATGATTGTCCTTGTGTTATTTCAATTGATCCATTTGTAGATTTTGATAAACGAAATCCCTCCTGAAATTTTCTGTCACCTAATTCCTCGTAAGAATTCTCTCTTTCCACTAAAGAACCTTCACGCTCACGCTCTATCCAAGTAATTCAAGTACTGCACAATAATAATCGTCTTCGAAATAATCACCTGTGGTTCTGGCCGCCATTTTGCTTTACTTGCTCTACTAATCGCTGGTTATCTCCTTTAACCGCTCATATTTGGCCGGTTAGAGATTACTGTGGTTAACTTCCTATTTTAAGTCGTAACCGAGGTCGAGCCACCGTAAAGATGCTTAATCGGGGATTAGGTGACAGTTTTAACCGATGGTTACACTAACCGACGTTGATGCACGTGGGCATTAGAAATATCACAGTAGTTTTGATACTGGAAAAAATAAAGGACGTTAACTCCTCTGTAACATCCGTGACATGGAAAAAATAACTACAAAATATTTACCGATTATGTTTTTCTGAACGAATTGGATGCCATGAGATTTGCATAGCTTTCACATAGACACTATGAGAATGAATCTCTTTTTGCTTGACGCAGAGACCTGTGTTTACACTTTTTGTTAATAAAGTATAAAGTGAGTTCACAAATCTTGTAATATCCGTGACGAAACCTTTTCTTTATTTTCTGCAATAATAACAAATTTTATTCAAACAATTTTTTTCTATAAAATAGTATTAATCTTCTAAATTCATAATAATAATAATAATAATAATAATAATAATAATAATAATAATAATAAAAGTTGACCAAAGCCATTTCATTTTCAACAGATAGAGTTTGAAAATAGTAAAACTGTAACATCCATGACAACTGGATATTTATTTAGAGGCACCCTGTCTCGTGTTACTTATCTTGTGTATTATTGCATAGGACGGGGAATCGTAAATGCTGTAGTGGCACTAAGAATTGTAGCTTAAGTTGGAATTTTATGAAGAAATTAAAGGAAAAAGAAAGCCAAACACTCATAATAGCTGACTTCCTTGTGTGCATTTCTGGAAAACAAACTTTGTGCTGGCAGAGCAGTTGAGAGAAATTGCCTGCTGGCATTCCAGTACGTATGTGATGCTTGAAACATGTTCACGCTAAGACCAGCGCTAATTGCAAGACAGCATGTGAAGAGACAACGAAACAGACTTTGAGATTCTAATGTAGTTAATAATGCTCATAAAATAAACGTATATGATATCTTCTTTTTCAATTTACTATTAAGATTCTGTATCTTAGCAACCACATACAGCTTTTTTTAAGTAACGCACAATAGGAATTAAAATAAATTGAACAAGAGAATGTCAAATCTTGCATTTCGGTTGAGTAATTACAATCTTACATCTGTTGAATTGTATTACATATGAGCTATTCCATCTCAAATCGACCGAAATATAGAGAAAATTGACCTTACAATTTCTAAATACAAAAACGTTTGTTTGTACGTAGAGAACTGTGATACAATGCTTTGTGCAAAGTTTGAGGCATCAGAACTTCATAATGTCTAAATTAAAAATATTTAAATTTATCGTATTTTCATAAAATTAGCAACTTTAAACTGTTATAGCTCCGAAACCCTTTCACCCAACGATCAAAATCATGGTTTATTTTGATGCTGAGAAATTAAAGTTTATATTGACATATAAACAGATTTTCTTACTTTTTATGGAAATGGAGAAATTTAGATTTTTCCTCATTAACACGGCTTTGCCACCGAAAAAAATATTTTAAAAATATATAGGCCTAGTTATATTCCGCATTGAAAGTAGAAATAAACACATATTTTTTACTGATGTTATGTTGATAAGAAAGTATTGAAAATATCAAATAAAGAAAATAAATAGTACGCGCGTGAACTAACCAGCTGTCTGTGAGACGGGAACTAGCAGAGACAAGCAAGGCCAGGAGACAAACACGTGATGTTTCGTCTAGTAGCGCATAGCTGGGCTAGCTTTATCACAAGTTTTCATAAACACAGGAGTAAAATGACGCCCAACGCTCGCTTATCTTCAGCTCTCGGCCAGTGCGTGCGGTACTGCACCGTTCAAGTCCAGGCGTGTGAAAATAATCTATTTAATACCCTCGAAGCTTATTGCCATACCACTAAGCAAACAATGCCGAATCCCTCTTAATAATGCAAGGTTTTTTCTCAATATTTTTTTTACAGTTTTACAAATTGGCAAAAAGCCTAAAAGTAAGTAAAATCAAATTATCTGTCTCTCTGTGTACAATAAAAATAAGGATTACTTCTTAACATAACCTACCAAATGTCAGCTTCAAAATGAGCTCTCGTTCAATGTTTTGCAGTAAATGGTTCCAGAGTTCTGAGCGCTGAAAGAGGCTTGTTTTTATAAAATATGCTAAATTTGTCGCTCAATAATACGAAAACCATTTGACTTTCGATAGTATATTTTTGAAAATGCACTCTCCTCAGCACCTTGTATATATAGGGAAAAAATTAGAGTATAAAAAATGCGAGGTTTTTTACTGATCGATTTCATATGGAACAACCCATACAATTTTTTTAAGTAAGGGCATGTAGCACGTAAGGGAGAATCCAGAAATGCATATAGAGTGTTAGTTGGGAGACCGGAGGGAAAAAGAACTTTGGGGAGGCCGAGACGTAGATGGGAGGATAATATTAAAATGGATTTGAAGGAGGTGGGATAAGATGATAGAGACTGGATTAATCTTGCACAGGATAGGGACCGATGGCGGGCTTATGTGAGGGCGGCAATGAACCTTCGGGTTCCTTAAAAGCCAGTAAGTAAGTAAGTAAGTAAGTAAGTAAGTAAGTAAGTAAGTAACGCACAATTGGAATTAAAATAAATTGAACAAGAAAATGTCAAATCTTGTATTTCGGTTGAATAATTACAATGTTATCTGTTGAACTGTGTTACGTATGCTTGAACTTCGTTCCTATTCTTGATTGCGTTTGACGTTGTAGGATATTTCGAGTAGTAATCAACATTTGGTTTGTAGTCAGTCTTCGTGTTCAACATGTGCCGCCTCCCTTTGCGTGGGACGTGAGTTTGATTACTGTTCGGTATCGTCTAACCTCGACAGCACGTGTCCTTCAAAGATGTCATTATATTTTTGTATCCCCAAGCAGGGTTTCCGTTGTCTGAAGATCACTGAATAACAATGTGGTTCATATGACGAAGTATGTGTTGTAGTTTTGTAATTGTGTAATGTGTATTTTATTAAATATGATTTGGGGTTAACCGTATTTCAGATTTGCTGTCTCCGAACTTTCAAAACTTCTTCCACTTTTTATCAGCAGAATTGTATTTTCCAAGACTTGAATGACAATTTCGTTCTTAAAAAAAATCTACGAGTGCAAAACTTAACTATCTTGTCATGAATGTGACCGGAATTTCTGAAGCGCAAAAAACAGGACACTTACTAATACTACAGATTCATGAAAAATTCACTCTCTTAATCGTACAAAATTCAGTACCGAAATAATAAAATTAATTCTTTAATTTCAAATTAATGCAAACGCGATGGATGCTGAAGATTTATTATTGGCCTATACATTAAAAAAATCACAAAAACGGAAAAAAAAAAAATACAAAATCATATTAGCCTACTAATAGGCCTACCACTGTTATATGCATACTGTACATACATATATAACGCTGTGCCAAAATGGCAGGTCTTTCACTGCAATCCCAGCATTCTCCATTCCTTCCTACTTTTATGCTTTCCTCTTAGTCTCCGCATATGATCCATATATCTTAATGTCATCTATCATGTGATATCTTCTTTTGCCCCGAACTCTTCTCCCGTTCACCATTTCTTCCAGTGCATCCTTCAGTAGGCAGTTTCTTCTCAGCCAGTGACCCAACCAATTCCTTTTTCTCTTTTATCAGTTTCAGCATCATTCTTTCTTCACCCACTCTTTCCAACACAGCTTCATTTCTTATTATGTCTGTCGATTTCACACGCTCCATTCTTCTCCATATCCATATTTCAAATGTTTCTTTCTAGTCTCCTCTTCACTTCGTCGTAATGCCCATGTTTATTCTCCGTATGATGCCACTCTCCACACAAAGCACTTCACTTTTCTCTTCCATAGTTCTTTTTCCAGAGGTCCGCAGAAGATGCTCCTTTTCTATTAAAAACTTCCTTTGCCACTGCTATCCTTTTGGCTTCTTGGCAGCAACTCATGTTACAATTAATAATAATAATAATGATTACGATAATGATGAGTATAATAATGTTGATAATAATGATATTAATAATATTTATAACGATAACAATGATAATAATGATAACGATTATAACGATGATACTAATAACGTAATCATAATAATGATGAAATAATAATAATGATAAGATAATAATAATGAAAACGATAATGATAATAACATAATCATAACAGAAGTAGTAATAACAATTAATAATAATAATAATAATAATAATAATAATAATAATAATAAGGATAGTAATGATTACGATAATGATAATGAGTATAATAATGTTGATAATAATGATAATAATATTGATAACGATAACAATGATGATAATAATGATAACGATTATAACGATGATACTAATAACGAAATCATAATAATGATGAAATAATAATAATGATAAGATGATAATAATGAAAACCATAATGATAATAATATAATCATAACAGAAGTAGTAATAACAATTAATAATAATAAGGATAGTAATGATTACGATAATGATAAAGAGTATAATAATGTTGATAATAATGATATTAATAATATTGATAATGATAACAATGACAATAATAATGATAATGATTACAACGATGATACTAATAATGTAATCATAATAATTATGAAATAATAATAATAATGATAAAATGATAATAATGAAAACGATAATGATAATAATATAATCATAACAGAATTAGTAATAACAATTAATAATAAGGATAGTAATGATTACGATAATGTTAAAGAGTATAATAATGTTGATAATAATGATATTAATAATATTGATAATGATAACAATGGCAATAATAATGATAATGATTACAACGATGATACTAATAATGAAATCATAATAATTATGAAATAATAATAATGATAAGATGATAATAATGAAAACGATAATGATAATAATATAATCATAACAGAATTAGTAATAACAATTAATAATAAGGATAGTAATGATTACGATAATGATAAAGAGTATAATAATGTTGATAATAATGATATTAATAATATTGATAATGATAACAATGACAATAATAATGATAATGATTACAACGATGATACTAATAATGAAATCATAATAATGATGAAATAATAATAATGATAAGATGATAATAATGAAAACGATAATGATAATAATATAATCATAACAGAAGTAGTAATAACAATTAATAATAATAAGGATAGTAATGATTACGATAATGATAAAGAGTATAATAATGTTGATAATAATGATATTAATAATATTCATAATGATAACAATGACAATAATAATGATAATGATTATAACGATGATACTAATAACGAAATCATAATAATGATGAAATAATAATAATAATAATGATAAAATGATAATAATGAAAACGATAATGATAATATAATCATAACAGAATTAGTAATAACAATTAATAATAAGGATAGTAATGATTACGATAATCATAAAGAGTATAATAATGTTGATAATAATGATATTAATAATATTGATAATGATAACAATGACAATAATAATGATAATGATTACAACGATGATACTAATAATGAAATCATAATAATGATAAGATGATAATAATGAAAACGATAATGATAATAATATAATCATAACAGAAGTAATAATAACAATTAATAATAATAAGAATAGTAATGGTCTCGTGACCTTAATAGTGTACGAAATGAAAATATAAAAATTGAAGATTTATCCTTCGAAGAGGTGGAAAAATTCAAATATCTTGGAGCAACAGTAACAAATATAAATGACGCTAGAGAGGAGATTAAACGCAGAATAAATATGGGAAATGCCTGTTATTATTCGGTTGAGAAGCTTTTGTCATCCAGTCTGCTTTCAAAAAGACTGAAAGACAGCATTCATAAAACAGTTATATTACCGGTTCTTCTGTATGGTTGTGAAACTTGGCCTCTCACTCTGAGAGAGGAACATACGTTAAGGGCGTTTGAGAATAAGGTGCTTAGGAAAATATTTGGGGCTAAGCGGGATGAAGTTACAGGAGAATGGAGAAAGTTACACAACGCAGAACTTCACGCATTGTATTCTTCACCTGACAATTACGAACATGAAATCCAGACGTTTGAGATGGGCAGGACATGTAGCACGTATGGGCGAATCCAGAAATGCATATAGAGTGTTAGTTGGGAGACCGGAGAGAAGAAGACCTCTAGGGAGGCCGAGACGTAGATGGGAGGATAATATTAAAATGGATTTGAGGGAGGTGGGTTATGATGATAGAGACTGGATTAATCTTGCACAGGATAGGGACCGATGGCGGGCTTATGTGAGGGCGGCAATGAACCTTCGGGTTCCTTAAAAGCCATTGGTAAGTAAGTAAGTAAGTAATGATTACGATAATTATAATGAGTACAATAATGTTGATAATAATGATATTAATAATATTGATAATGATAACAATGACAATAATAATGATAACGATTATAACGATGATACTAATAACGAAATCATAATAATGATGAAATAATAATAATGATAAAATGATAATAATGAAAACGATAATGATATAATATAATCATAACAGAAGTAATAACAATAATAATAATAATAATAATAATACTAATAATAGTAACAACAACAGCAACAACAAAGATTACAATAGCTACAACTTGAAACACAGCTTTTCATTTCACATAAAATATTATTTTCACTAGTACTGCCCAAGCTGCTTCATGAGGTCCGACTGCTGTTTGAGATCAAGGTGACGTCACACGCCTCGGCTGCCGCCTCGATGCATGCCCAATCCCCCACCTTTACTATAACCCCATCACGGTTCAAACGGAGGGCAATTAATTTTTAAATTACAAAAATTTTAGTACGGTTTCCTCTTGCAAGTTACCTAAACTGTTGGTCCCCTGTAGTAGTTTTAAGGCATGCAAAACAACTCAGCCCCTAGCGTAGGGCTCCAGGCTAACTCTATCGGCCATTTCTCCTCCACAGTGAATTCCGACGCCTGATAATTTTTGCAGTTGAAAGGTTCTTTAAATGAAATCCTAATAGTACTCTTATAATTCTACTACTGCTATATACTACAGAATCTCTAACATCCGAAGTCCGAACGGTTATTCAAAGAGGAAATGTTATGGTCGGACAGTCAGTCATTCGCTTGTTTTCTGCGCAGTCCGCCAAAGCGATAAGGCTATCGTCATTTGTTCACTGGCGCCTGTCCGTCTGTCACGACCGAAACAGCTCGCGTCACCCGGACAACGACCGCTCTTATAACACACATGGAAATGAGTTGATTCACGCAGTGAGTCAACTCTTCTTTATATTTTAGGAATTCAGATATTTACTTCAGCGAATTGACTTGAGGAGCCTGCAATAGCATGATGAGTTGAGTCTTGACTGACGAACTGATTAGAGATGAAGTTTCTTTGAGGTTTCTGATACCCCCTGACATTACCAGTACCATCACATGTAGATGACTATATAATAATAATAATAATAATAATAATAATAATAATAATAATAATAATAATAATAATGGCTTTATTTAACCTGGCAGAGATAAGGCCGTAAGGCCTTCTCTTACACTCAACCAGGATTAAAACTTGCTTACACAGTTGAACATAAAACTGGATTGGAATTAAGTAATTACATACTGATACAATTTAGGTACATAATGAGATCAAAAGAGGTAGTTACATAAAATTTACCTCATAAAATAAAAATAAACATAGTGGAATACATATTAATGTTGTTAGAATCAAATACGAATCACATAAAAACAGAAGCCGATAACTCAATAAAAAAAATGTACACAGTAAAAATAAAAATAAACACATTAGTATACATATTAGTATTAGATTACAATTAAGTAGGATTTACATAATTAAACCAGAAACCGACAATTGAATAATATGTACACAAAAATAGATTAATAATAAAAAAAACAACACAGTGAGATATATATTGGCGTTAAGTGATAAATAAACACGATTTAGATAATAAAAATAAGAAACAAAATAAAATAAAATGGAAATAAATAGAGTGGAACACATTCCATTAAATATTTGCAACGCGTTAGGTCTGGCAACTCATCATAAGACTTACTTACTTACAAATGGCTTTTAAGGAACCCGAAGGGTCATTGCCGCCCTCACATAAGCCCGCCATCGGTTCCTATCCTGTGCAAGATTAATCCAGTCTCTATCATCATATCCCACCTCCCTCAAATCCATTTTAATATTATCCTCCCATCTACGTCTCGGCCTCCCTAGAGGTCTTTTTCCCTCCGGCCTCCCAACTAACACTCTATATGCATTTCTGGATTCGCCCATACGTGCTACATGCCCTGCCCATCTCAAACGTCTGGATTTTAAGTTCCTAATTATGTTAGGTGAAGAATACAATGCGTGCAGTTCTGTGTTGTGTAACTTTCTCCATTCTCGTGTAACTTCATCCCGCTTAGCCCCAAATATTTTCCTAAGCACCTTATTCTCAAACACCCTTAACCTATGTTCCTCTCTCAGAGTGAGAGTCCAAGTTTCACAACCATACAGAAGAACCGGTAATATAACTGTTTTATAAATTCTAACTTTCAAATTTTTGGACAGCAGACTGGATGATAAGAGCTTCTCAACCGAATAATAACACGCATTTCCCATATTTATTCTGCGTTTAATTTCCTCCCGAGTGTCATTTATATTTGTTACTGTTGCTCCAAGATATTTGAATTTTTCCACCTCTTCTCATCATAAGATATTTTCCTAATTTACATTTAAAGGAAATTAAAGCTCGGAGTTTAATATAAACAGGAATTTACCATTAACACTAGTACTTGCAACAGTAACGCGGAGTGAACGACAAATTCTGCAGAACTTCAGGATTGCTTTCTACAAACATCTTAGATTACGTTAGGTTAAGTTAGGTTAGGAAGGTTACGGGTGGCTACGGGCGTGTTAGGACTACCCTTTGCACGTCGGCCATACTGAGACCTATTGTGCACCCCGAAGTGTATGGGATGAATGAAAAAAGTGGGTGTACCAGCCCACCGGACGCATGTGACCCCTCACCCACTCACCCAATGGGGGTCTCCTACCTTCCCCGCTCTAAGTTCCTACCGCCAAGATGACCAAGCAGCACAGGACCCATTTCGACGGCCCTTCCAAGGTGTCGAAGCGCCCTTGGAAGTGCTCTTAAGGAATGAATCCTGGCAGAGATATTGCGGAAGGCTGGGAATCCAGGAACGGTTGCAGAGAGGACGTCCCCTCCCGTAAGCGGATGAAGACATGCGTCTTGACCTGAATATGTCTGTTGAAGGAGATGAAGAAGATGAATGATATGATATGAAATCTAAATTCTTTTTCTACACGGAAGGGAAAGGGAAAATGTATCGTGGCAATGAAAATTCTAACCCGGCATTTGCCGAAGTAACTGTGGAAAACCACGGAAAACCCACAATCAGGTTGGTCGGTCCGGAAATCGAACCACGGATCTCCCGAATGCGAGTCCCATGCTATACGCATGACAAACATCTTAAGACCTGCAGAAATTAGTTTGCAAGAAGAACTTTGTGCATTTTAAATGTTGTACAGAAAAGTTTCACATTTCCTGGTAAAAGATAGAGCTTCATTAAATGAACTACTAAAATGGTAGTAGTAGTAGTAGTAGTAGTAGTAGTAGTAGTAGTAGTAGTAGTAGTAGTAGTAGTAGTAGTAGTAGTAGTAGTAGTAGTAGCAGCAGTTTAATAGTTAAAATTACATGTCTAATGGTCGGTTTTTCCAAGTATTGTTAGAAAATTTAACGACTGTTAAACTCTAAACAGTTTGTTAATTAATAAAATTGTATGTTTTCAACACCAGTTTGGTTTAACAGATTGTTAACAGTTTGTTAATTTTAAATGTAGGATTTCTGGCAGTTAACTCGTTTAACAGTTAGTTAAATGTGGCCGATGTCTCCACAGCTTTTCGAACAGAAGTTGCGAAATTAATATTTTGTGTCTCTCTGTAGGGAATGCTTAGCATATGACTGGTAATATAACATTTAAAAAATACTTTGGACTGTTTAAATACATCAGTGTTATTTTATTTCTTTCGTATTTCATATCCATAATAGCAATGAGGAAATATAACCTTACTTTGTAATTATTATTCAGCACGTCACCTACAACTTTCATTTGCCAACTGTTTGTTGACAGGTTGTCATTTTATGCAAGTTTCATGATTCACCCATTAACATAGAATTTAAAGATTAATTTTAGCCAATAAAAAATTGTCTTACATGTCTAGAATCATTACCAACTGCTGTTGAGTAGTTAAAATAGTGCTAACAGACGTTATAGCTAAATGTTGGTTATCTTAAACAAAATTATGTTGAACAAATGGAAAATACATTAACAAAGCGTTAAAAATAAACAGACTGTCAATTTAACATTCGTTAAGCAAAATTAAACATTACTTTGACAAACTGGCCATAGGAACTATATACAGACAAGGTCAGTTAAAATGGAACAATTGCAAAGAGAATGTACAATCAAAAAATTCGTCAAGGTTATAAAAAGGATTTAAAATTAACCAACTAGATGTGTAAAATTTCAGAGCTACTCTGCTTAAATTAAAATTATGTGATGGAAATTTATTTGCAATCTTCAATCACATTTCACTAAAAAAAAATGTTTACGATTTAGCAAGTCTACATGTTATGATATTAAAATCATTTCCTTGTCTTGTGTCACAGGAATGAATATCATTTCTTAATGTTAAAGTTGGTAGATTGTCCTTAACATACAAAATTAACTCTTGAATATACAAATTAATTACAGTCATGATTTTGTTTTTCACAAATAATGGTTTACAGTGTACATTAAAAGTTCTATTTGATATAATTCTTATGGCCCTTTTTTGAAGTAATAGGACCCTATTTATAAAAGCACTGTTGGCCCATAGCAATATTCCGGGCTATTCCATATGAAATCGATGAGTAAAAAACCTCGCATTTTTATGCTCTAATTTTTTCCCTATTTATACAAGGTGCTGAGGGGAGTGCATTTTCAAAAATATACTATCGAAAGTCAAACGGTTTTCGTATTATTGAGCGACAAATTTAGCGTATTTTATAAAAACAAGCCTCTTTCAGCGCTCAGAACTCTGGAACAATTTACTGCAGAACATTGAACGAGAGCTCATTTTCAAGCTGACATTTGGTAGGTTATGTTAAGAAGTAATCCTTATTTTTATTGTACACAGAGAGACAGATAATCTGATTTTACTTGCTTTTAGGCTTTTTGGCCATTTGTAAAAATGTAAAAAAATATTGAGAATAAACCTTGCATTATTAAGAGAGATTCGGCATTGTTTGCTTAGTGGTACGGCAATAAGTTTCGAGGGTATTAAATAGATTATTTTCATACGCCTAGACTTGAACGGCGCAGTACCGCACGCACTGGCCGAGAGCTGAAGATAAGCGAGCGTTGGGCGTAATTTTACTCCTGTGTTTATGAAAACCTGTGATAAAGCTAGCACAGCCATGACTACTAGACGACACATCACGTGTTTGTCTCCTGGCCTTGCTTGTCTCGGCTAGCTCCCGCCTCACAGTCAGCTGTTTAGTTCACGCGCGTACTATTTATTTTCTTTATTTGATATTTTCAATACTTTCTTATCAACGTACCATCAGTAAAAAATATGTGTTTATTTGTACTTTCAATGCGGAATCTTACTACATATTTTTTAAATATTGTTTCCTAGCCAAAGGCGTCTTAATGAGGAAAAATCTAAATTTCTCCATTTCCATAAAAAGTAAGAAAATCTGTTTATATGTCAATATAAGCTTTAATTTCTCAGCATCAAAATAAACCATGATTTTGATCATTGGGTGAAAGGGTTTCGGAGCCACAACAGTTTAAAGTTGCTAATTTTATGAAAATACGATAAATTTAAATATTTTTAATTTAAACACTATGAAGTTCTGATGCCTCAAACTTTGCACAAAGCATTGTGTCACAGTTCTATACTTACAAGAAGAGTTTCATTGTACAGTAGAACCCCGATTTTCCATCACCCTATTAACCGATTGGTAGATTATCCGATTGTCTCTCTCTCTCTCACTCTCTCTCTTTTATGTAGAAAAAATATGAAATACCTACTGTACATTATATTAGTATGAATTTTTTCTACAGTGTGTTTTCTTTACAAGCCTTTACCCTTATACAGTATGATCTACTCATAAAGGGGTCGTACTGTCTAACTTCTATGCAAAATGTCTTCTACAGGTGTCAAACGGAAACGTGTTGTGCTACGAAAAAAGTACAAGTAATTGAATGGTTTGGAAAAAGAGAAACTGTGGTTAATCTCGTTATCAGAATACGAAATAGGAATTACAACTGTGCACGATTTAATGAAAAACAAATATAAAGTGTATAAAGTATGTAAATCTACAACATGAGACCTGTAGGCCAACTATTTCTATCTTTTCACAGACAGCCATCATAAAGAGTTTTGTCGTTGAAAACCAAACTTAAATTAGTGAACGTCTGATCTACTATCTAGCACGTTAAAACAGAACATCACGGAGGAAATTACGAAACTATATTAGTCTATCCACTTAATTTATGAAAATCTTTTATGATACGGATTATCCGATTTTTTCGATTAACCGTTCACTCAACCCCCTTCATTACCACGGATAATAGAGGTTCTACTGTATTTAGAAATTGTAAGGTCAATTTTATGTATATTTCGGTCGGTTTGAGATGGAATAGCTCTCCATAGGTATAGTAGTAGTAGTAGTAGTAGTAGTAGTAGTAGTAGTAGTAGTAGTAGTATAAGAAAAACTTATTCGTTGTTAGTGGTGGTATTAGTAATATTGGTAGCAAAATTAGTAGCAGCACAATGACTGGAAATAATAGGATCATTAACCTAATGATAGTGATAGGTGGTCATGTTTGATGCTCATGATTACACTGATACTGATATGAGTTCTAATAGCCTTCGTGGTCATAGTAGTGGTAAAGTAGAAGTTATTATTCGCACTGTACGTACAAAATCTCTCTTTAATTAACTTCAATTATACACTTATTCTTCTTGAGTTTATTTTGTCTTACTCACGCAAACAAAACGTGGATTTGCATATAAATCTTTTAGTACATTGATCCTCAAACAGGTTTTATTCAGAAATCTCCATGAAAAGGTAAACCCATAACTTTTACACTCAGGGGTTACTACGGTTACCTAGCAACCAGCATTCCTGTATCCTGTGAAAACAGCGAGGCATCTCTTATCACGCTGCAGTAAAACAACTTCCTTTGGAGACAGAGAGCCAAGAATCGTAATTCAAGATGGCCGGCATAAAACAAGTCCTTAGTACGGAGTCTATTATTAGTGCCCTGGAAATTATTGGGCCGACGAGTAGCTCTGTGCCAAAAAGAGGCCATACATAAGAATTAATGGTTCCATACGAAACCGATAACGGCTGTGTATAAACAGGCCCGTTCGAGCACACTGGCACATCTGTCTCGCTATCTACCGAATCTTCACTAACGGTCTCAAATAAATTACTGATAAGAAACTGGATGGCAAACAAGCGTTGCCTATTTACAGGGGAAGCTATTTAAACCGAAGGTACACGAGCAATCTTCAACGTTTACCGTCTCCAAACTTTCTATCTCTCTCTTTACGTAAACACTGAGTAAATTTCGTGAACTCTTCTAGTATCAGTGGCGTAAAAGTTAGTTTCTACGCCAGAAATTTCCAACAGTTTTCGAATCGTGGATCTCTGAACGGAGGTCGATCTCAGGACTATTGTTGCTATACATTAGTGCAGCGAAATCGGGGATGATTTTGAATAGGCAATGTCCCGTTTAGCGGCGAATAACGTTATCGTTTGCTTTCTGCAAACGCCAACGAAAGAGCCAAAATGGCGGGCGATTATATTACGTATTTATCGAGCCTTAGGAAATGCATAACGTCATCATCAGTGAATCACAAGACGCACACGTTTAAATGTATCCGACCTGCAATGTGATTGGCTGCCGGAAATAAGAGCGATGGGACTATAGTACGAATACTGTGCACTTAGACCCTTACTTACTTGCTTTTAAGGAACCCGGAGGTTCATTGCCGCCCTCACGTAAGCCCGCCATCGGTCCCTATCCTGAGCAAAATTAATCCAGTCTCTACCATCATATCCCACCTCCGTCAAATTCATTTTAATATTATCTTCCCATCTACGTCTCGGCCTCCCAACTAACACTCTATATGCATTTCTGGATTCGCCCATACGTGGTACATGCCCTGCCCATCTCTAACGTCTGGATTTAATGTTCCTAATTATATCAGGTGAAGGATACAGTGCGTGCAGTTCTGTGTTGTGTAACTTTCTCCATTCTCCGGTAACTTCATCCCTCTTAGCCCGAAATATTTTCCTAAACACCTTATTCTCAAGCATCCTTAACCCATGTTCCTCTCTCAGAGTGAGAGTCCAAGTTTCACAACCATAAAGAACAACCGGTAATATAACTGTTTTATAAATTCTAATTTTCAGTTTTTGTTGACAGCAGACTGGATGATAAAATAACACGCATTTCCCATATTTATTCTGTGTTTAATTTCCTCCCGAGTGTCATTTATGTTTGTTACTGTTACTCCCAGGTATTTGAATTTACCCACTTCTTCAGAAGATAAATTTCCAATTTTTATATTTCCATTTCGTACAATATTCTCGTCACGAGACATAATCATATGCCTTGTCTTTTCGGGATTTACTTCCAAACCTATCTCTTTACTTGCTTCAAGTAAAATTCTCGTGTTTTCCCTAATTGTTTGTGAATGTACTTAGACCCTTATGAATCTAAACGCTTCAATTTATTAACGGCTTGTACAGTAATACGGTAAATTGAGGCTTACAAAAAGGTACTAACAGTAATTTTATTGAATAATTTAGTAGCAGAAAACCGTATCAATTGAATAATTTCGAGGGAAAAATTGCTCCGGAGCCGGGTATCGAACCCGGGACCTTTGGTTTAACGTACCAACGCTCTACCACTGAGCTACTCGGGAACTCTAACCAACACCGATCAAATTTTTCCCTCTATATCCACAGACCTCAAAGTGGGCTGACAACCGTCAAGCAACCAACTTCGAGTGCACACTAACTTATTATTTCAAATCAACTTTACAGGGAGTTATACCTGAAATCTTGATTTGCATAATACACGTCACTGTTCGTTAACAGAAAACCACAATTTAAGCCACACGGAGTTAGTGTGCACTCGAAGTTGGTTGCTTGACGGTTGTCAGCCCACTTTGAGGTCTGTGGATATAGAGGGAAAAATTGGATCGGTGTCGGTTAGAGTTCCCGAGTAGCTCAGTGGTAGAGCATTGGTACTTTAAACCAAAGGTCCCGGGTTCGATACCCGGCTCCGGAACAATTTTTCCCTCGAAATTATTCAAATCAACTTTACAGGGAGTTATACCTGAAATCTTGATTTGCACCGTATCAATTGTTTTAAAATCGAAATCCCAATAAAATATAATAAACTGCTAATGAGTAATCCAGTGTGAGTTTACCAAACTATGGCAATAATATGGCTTGGTGTGCATGTAGCGTTGTCTCAAATTAGGTGAGGTTTTCATGATAAACATCACACCCTAAGGCTCGACTTCATCCTGACCCTTTTTGCATCCTGGAACCTGGAAACCTGGCAAACTTATCTACGAATGACAAGGGATAACCATATCCGTGCCTTTCACTGTAATGGACTATCGACCTCTGCTGAGGCATATCTCCGCAGACGTTCGAAATCTCCAAAATGTTTCTGTGGGAACAAATAAATTTAATCAACTCTCGGGACACGAGCCGCCACTGACGCCGTTAAAAGCCTTCTTCTGTTCTGCTATCACACCATATTTCGTTCTCGATTTATGTGCTATGAAGAAGCAAACATTGAGAGTTATGGTGTGACACATTTTAAAAACAAATGCGTTGTATTTATGATAATTGCCTTCATCGGGACCTGCGACCAGACCGCCCGTTCGCGAAGACTCGCGTGCGTGAATCATCGACTTCTTGCACGCGAGAGACCGGCACGGTCTGTGCCACCTGCCGCCTCAGCTCAGTCACTCGTCGGTCCACTGAAGTCACTCGGTGAAATTTTTCACTCTTACTTAATCTGTATCGTTTTATGTATTACTAGCCGTACCCGTGCGCTCCGCTGCACCCGTTAGAAATAAATATAAAGTAATTACATAATTAAAATAGGACATTTGATCCAGGGAACATTTGTGTTTGATAGAAGAATAAATCGTTTAATATGTTACTTAATTTAAATTGTATTTCAAAAATTAAAATGCGATCATTTTGGTCCAGAGACACTCATTTGGTGCAATGACAATTCCTTTAACATGTTTCTTTTATTGTTATTACATGCAACCATAGTTTAATGAAGATTGACATATCTTTTAGTTTTAATCTGTATACTTTATTACTTGTTATATATTTCCATTGAATTATGGTAATAACTTAATTGTAACCATTGTTTTCTACGTCTTCAGTAAATGGCGCTTGGCCCACTATGGTTCAAATAACTTAAATAGTGATACGTGATATGCAATTATATTTCTTTCTTTCGAAAATGTAATAATTCACGATCTCCTATGTACCATTGCCATGGAATGAATATATGTGTTTTTTCTTTCTACTAAGAAATTTTATATTTTGCACATAGAAGTTAGCCTACTGCAGGAATAACAACACTATAATCTGAGGCGACGGTGAAAATGTATCGTATTGTTATTTTAAAAGTCTTGTATGTCCTTAAATATCAGTCGTATCAAAATTTTGCATAGGATAAAAATGTACAGAATAGCCTATCAAGTTTCCTGTGCATAAGAAGCTACTTTAATCTTACCAGTCCTCGATTCACTCAGAAGTTACTGTAATAACATTATAGCATTATGTCCATCTAGAGAAAGTACACTTTCCAATGGCGAAATAATAATTAATTATACAAATCGGTTAATTTAGCTTCCGATATTACTTCATAGAAACACAGAAACATTCTCTGTAGGCTATGCTTCATAGCTTTCGATTGTTGTTGTCCAAGGCCCTTATAGACGAAGTCATTTGTTTTTTATTTCATTGCACCGCCTTAGATGGCAGTTATTTTAATTTTAAAAATCATTTATGTCATTAAATATCAGTCCTATCAAAATTTTTCAAAGAATAAAACTTATCGGAAATCATTTTTAAAGAAACTTTTGTTATGTAACATTTTCCACAAAAATTAATAATAAGCGAGATATTTCGATTTATTTAATTCATGTCCCTTTATAACCCGCCTTTTAAATAAAGTATTTTGAATGTCATATAGCCCAAAATGTAAGTTACAACGAACTTAATTTATATTCCAATTTTCATATAAATCGGTTCAGCCATTATCGCTTGAAAAGGTAACAAACATCCAGACAGACATACAAACAAAAATTTAAAAAAAAAAAGCGATTTTGGTTTCAGGGTGGTTAATTATATATGTTAGACCAATTATTTTTGGAAAATCGAAACTTACCAGAAAAATTTTGGCTACAGATTTATTATTAGTATAGATTAATATAAGATTGTCATCCCCGCTGGTCCACTTGATACCGCACTTGATTCTAAAACCAAAGGTCTTATACAGAAGTAATACAAAATGTAATACAGGACGTTCCAGTGGCCACTTTACAAACATTTAGGACTATTGGTATAGAAGGCCTCATCCAGAAACTGCTTGATTACGAATTGTATTCCGTAACGCTTGTTACTACATTTATGACCACGTGCATTAACGTCTGTTAATGTAACCACCGGTTAAAATTGCCACCTAACCACTGGTTAAGCTTTTTTTACGGTGCCAGAATTTACCCTTCGGGGATCACTAGGGGTCGCTCGAAATTCGATGGATTTAGAATATAAGGGAAATCACCTTTTATTTATGTAAACATGCGTGTCTGTAGCAGTTAGCTCTCATTTCCCTTTTGTAATCATTCTTAAAAAATAAGTCTGGCATTGCCTTGAATTGAACCCACACATACTTGGTCTTTCTCTTTCTGACACATCTCTGCATGACGTCTTGATTCTCGCACCTGCTGGCCAGTTCAATTAGCAGGAGCTGATTATTGCTGATGCCTTCCTCCCATGACGAATGGACCCAGTTCGATGCCCATGCAGCAACCAGGCATTCCCACGGTCAGCACATCTCGAGCATCTTTATTCCTTACAGTTAAAATGTCTCATATTAAAACTCATTCTATATGCTTATGCCTAAATGTAACCAAGGAATTTCCATCTAATGTTTTGAACAAGAATATTACGTCACTCACATCTATGATTTGCAGATGTCTATATAAATGTTTTTAAATCCTTACTGAATATTATTAAGTCTTGGGACTTCTTTCACAGAATTTCAACTATGTCCAGGCTGTGAAGCATTCTTTCCATCTCTAGATCAATATTCCAATGCCAATTTCGAAATATATTATTGTCCATTTATTAAGTTATATTTCTTTTGTTAGGAATTTTTCTTGCACTTTGTTTTGAAGTTATTTCAGTCGTAGGTGTTATCGAATATCGAGATCGCAACGTATCTCGATAATTCTATCGAAGCATCGGAATTGTCCATCATATATAACTATCAAGATTACAGAGGTTTAGAATTTATTGACTCATTATAGTATTATGGACAGTATCGTCGTCTTTTTTATAAAATATCAATCTCGATAACCCTATTTTATTTTATTTTAGTAGGTTATTTTACGACGCTTTATCAACATCTTAGGTTATTTAGCGTCTGAATGAAATGAAGGTGATAATGCCGGTGAAATGAGTCCGGGGTCCAGCGCCGAAAGTTACCAGCATTTGCTTGCATTGGGCTGAGGGAAAACCCTGGGAAAAACCTCAACCAGATAACTTGCCCCGACCGGAAATCGAACCCGGGGCACCTGGTTTCGCGGCCAGACGTGCTAACCGTTACTCTACAAGTGTGGACCGATAACCTTAATAATAAATACAGTATATGGGATAGGCTATCGAGGTATCGAAATTGGCCAGTATACGATTCTTCTTGATAAACATAACTACCAAGGGTATAAACATATCGAAATTTTCGACTCATTAGCGACAGTATCGTCGTATTTTAACAAAATGTTAAATGTTATGTTTTGTTTAACGACGATCGCAACTGTAGAGGTTATATCAGCGTCGCCGGTTGTGCCGGAATTTTGTCCCGCAGGTGTTCTTTTACATGCCAGTAAATCTACTGACATGAGCCTGTCGCATTTAAGCACACTTGAATGCCATCGACCTGGCCCGTGATCGAACCCGCAACCTTGGGCATAGAAGGCCAGCACTATACCAACTTGCCAACCAGGTCGACTATTTTAACAAAATATCGATTTCAGTAACCTAGCAACAAAAGAAAAAATATATATGGAGGTATCAAAATTGTTCGATATTCGATTCTGTTTGATTCTTTTACGTATTCAAAATATTGAGTAATGAAAATTATGAACTCATCGAAGCTGTGTTGGAAAGAGTTGATGAAGAATGATACTGAAACTGGTCAGAAAGATATATTATATTATATTATATTATATTATATTATATTATATTATATTATATTATATTATATTATATTATATTATATTATATTATATTATATTATATTATATTATATTATAATTATATTATATTATATTATATTATATTATATTATATTATATTATATTATATTATATTAAATAATAATCCGTGGCGCTACAGCCCGTGAAGGGTCTAGACCGACCAGCCGGCTGCTGGTCTCACGCCCACATGCCGAATCATAGGTGAACGATCATCCAACCAGAATGGAGGTATCGTGTGGTTAGCACGATGATTCTCCCAGGCGTTACAGCTGGCTTTCGCTACCTATCATAGCTCCCCATGTGCATCACAATGCTGGGTGGGCACCGGTCCCTTACACTGGCCGAAATTTAATGAGAAAATTTCTTCCCCCATGAGGACTCGAACCAGCGCGCATACCGTAACGCGGGCCCTAGACATGATGCTTTAAACCACTACGCTACGATGCGGGACATTTTATTATATTATATTACATTATTATTATTATTATTATTATTATTATTATTATTATTATTATTATGTACCGAAGTGGTTTAGTGGATAAACTGTCAGCACATAGAGTCCCAGTGCCGGAGAGAATTTTTCTCTGTTCTATCCATCCTTTATCATATGATCAGAAAGAGGAAAAGGAATTGGCTGGGTCACTGGTTGAAAAGAACCTGCCCACTGAAGGATGCACTGAAAGGAATGGTAAACGGGGGAAGAGTTCGTGGCAGAAGATATAAGATGATAGACGACATTAAGATATATGTATCATATGAGGAGACAAAGAGGAAGGCAGAAAATAGGAAAGACTGGAGAATGCTGGATTTGTAGTGAAAGACCTGCCCTTGGGCAGAACACTGTGAATAAATTAAATTTACGTTTTGTTTACTATTAATACATTAAGGGTGATTTATTGTTTTAGTTAATTTTTATAGGTTTACTGTATATATTTTGGTTTCTAAAATGTATCACATATGACGAACCCTATTGTTATTATTAATATATACAGTGTATATATATATATATATATATATATATATATATACAATATATATATAACTTTAGTTACATTTTGTTAGTGTTAATTATCGTGTGTGAATTTTTTTTTTCATGTAATGTTATTTATATTTTGTGTTTTTCAAATGTATCATATGTGACGAAGCCTGTTATTCAGGGTGTTTCCGGGCTAGTGTTACAAACTTTCAGGGATGATGGGGAAGGGCACATGTATCAATTTGAGATAAGGAACCCTGGTCCGGAAATGACTAAGTCGAAAGTTATAAGCAAAAATAGTTGTGTGGAAATGGAATTGCCCTCCTTCCCATAACCTTTGGAATAGTCGTGGAAAGATGGTATGGGCCGGATGTCTCCTACGTGGGTACTTGCACCGATACAATCTGTGAGCTTGTCTACTGTTCCCATTGGCTCATCCGTATTCGAAAATCAGGTCTGCATATTCCGCTCTCGTGTACTCCTCCATTCCACTAGGACTGATCGACTGGACACTGCAACTTGTACACGTACACTGCTGTCTACAGACGTGCATATCAGGACCGACCATGTCCGTTACACATTACGCCACATTGTCTCATAATAATCTCTTTCTATTATCTAATATTATTTGAAATATATTAACATTCTATGTATTTTAGCTTAATTCTGCTACACAGTTTATTTCAGTGTTTAATTAATAGTTCATAGTATTTTGTTGTTTAATTCGTAAATAACTCTTGTATACATGTAACTCTCATCTAAATCAAATTGTTGAATTCTTTGTAAGTTCATGCATATGTATATATACTTTTTGCTGGTTGAGTGGAAGAGAAGGCCTTACGGCCTTAACTCTGCCAGCTAAAATAAATCATTATTATTATTATTATTATTATTATTATTATTATCCGCATTGCTTTAGTGTAGTTTCCTATCCCCACCCCTCAGACAGCGCACTGAATGGAATACTGTAAGTAGACAACGTAAACGACGTCAGATGAATACAGTATGTATAAGATGTAGCTACAGATAAATACACATAAATAAGGTGTACAGAGGAATAAAATTATTTCATTTCCACAGAACTATTTTTGCTTGTAACTTTCGACTCAGTAATTTCCGGACCATGGTTCCTTATCTCAAATTGATACATGTGCCCTTCGCCATCATCCCTGAAAGTTTGTAACACTAGCCCGGAAACACTAGCGTGCTTATAATTTGTGTGTACGTTTTGTAAGCAATGTTCGTAAATATGATCATATTACCCCATCCCTGGAAGCAATAGGTTGGCTTAAACTAGATAAGAAAAGAAATTTACATTCACTCCTCTTTCTCTTCGAAATCTTGAACTCTTCTATTCCTTCGTACCTGTCGTCTCGCTTCACTTACCTTTCTTCCCACCATAATCTGAACACACGCTCTCGTCATGAAATAATACTAACAATACCATCCCATCGCACCTCCTCATACTCATCCTCTTTCACAATAGCCCTGCCAAGACTCTGGAATTCGCTACCTGCTAGCATCAGGGACTGTCGAAATAAAATTGAATTCAAACGCAAACTTACTAGGCAGCTTGGTCAGTAATTGATTTCTAGTAAATAGTTTTCGTAATCTATCACAAAATATTTCAATATCCAGTAATTTCATCACTATACAATTTAGTTATTCTAGGTTTAATTTGTAATTCAGTAAATATAAAATATTCTTTGTTTTACTATGATAAATTATCTAGCTTTAATTAGTGAGGTAATCTTTTCGTACTTTGATTTTTATTGTAATTATAATTGTAAATTTAATACTAATTGTAATTTTATTTGTAACTGTAATTGTAAATTTAATACTAATTGTAATTTTATTCTTCATATTATAGTTGGAATCTCCTGGTAGAGGGGCAGAGAAGGCCTGACGGCCTTATGTCTATCAGGTTAAATAAATAAATACTACTACTAAATACTACTACTACCCTGTATATGTTTAATATAAATTGGATTGAATTAATTAATTAATAGACTGAGTCAGTCCTCTTCGCCCACCTCCAAGCTGTATGTCCATAGGCTAACTCGCTACTCCAACCACACCTGTTTAGAACAGGAATTGCTTCCCATGAACTGAGAGTTGAAAATGTCGCAATAATGATGGAATTGCAGGACAGGAAATGAGTCCCGTCTAATTGGATGTAAGAAATGAACATTTGATTTCATCTGATGTAACAGAGCTCAGAATTACGAACGTCACGGTACATTAGACAACATTTTAGTTGGTTCATACGCGATAATTCAGGACGGTGGAAGTTCTGGAACCAGAAAAGTGGGTAGACGATCATAACGATGACTAATTACCGTTATCGACCTAAAGTTCCCGATCAAGGAGAACTCACCAGCCCGTGAAGTTCAGTGACATGGTTCCAAGAACAGCTGTCGGGTACTAAACAATTACTCAAAAACTGATATGAGTCGCGATTATCTATCTGGTAACCTTCAATTACGTAAGAGGCGAAAAAAGTACAAGTTTTTCCCCTGCTCATCTACCGCAGGACGTGAGAACTTCAAATTATGCATGCAGGAGATAGGAGCTGAAATAATCTTAACGTAACTGTTCTGCATACTCTGTTATCTATATGTGCCAGCAATAAAACTGACGAAAAAAAGAAACTAAATTTCTTTCATGTACATCACAAATTTAATAAAAAAAACATATCGGAATATGTATGATAAGACTTTCCTGTGTTAAATTTCAACGTACTTCATTTACATGTTTCGACCTATTTATGGGTCATCTTCAGAACTGGTCGTTGTTGGTCTTGGCGCCACTTGTTCTGTTTCCTGTGAGGGTGTGTTCTTGTGGTATAGTGTAGAGCAGCCGTGGCGAGAACGTGACTCGCGAGACATTGTGGCTCGCAGTGATAGCTGTGCATTTCGCTTTCTTCTAACCTCCGCCAACCCCCACCCTCTCACTCACTGGAGTCAAACTCCGTTCCATTTGTATTTGTCTCTGACCTGCGAGTGGCATATGTCTCTCTCGAAACCATGTACGAAAGTTCCAAGTACGATGGGAGGACGCATTTTTTTGCTGTCAATATGATCAGAATATTAAATGTATGATTTGTTCACAAGTATTACGAGGAAAACGGTTGTATGACAAAAAATGGCATTATACTACATGTTACTGATGAAACATTAAAAGGTTAAGTGTTATTGTTATCATCATCATCATCATCATCATCATCATCATCTCTGTACGTCGACCCTTTTTCAGCAGATGTACGAATAATGCGGTTAGCTCTTCAATTTGAACTCACTGATTTACTATGTGATGTCAAATGAAAGCTAGATGTAAGGACTTGACAAATGTTGTACTTTCAAATCTTTGCCAAAAAATAAATATCCGAAGCTTCGTTCTTTCGCTTGCTCTGTTGAAGCCATGTTCGCTACAATTTACGTTTGTGAAAAATTATTTTCAACAATTAAAATAGTAAAAACCAAATTTAGATCACGACTGACAGACAAATACCTTCGTGATCAACAACGACTGGCAGTAAGTGACATAATTCCTGGATTTGAAACTTTATCGCAGAGACATTCTGAAGACAGTTA
Source organism: Periplaneta americana (assembly GCF_040183065.1). Lineage (NCBI taxonomy): Eukaryota > Metazoa > Arthropoda > Insecta > Blattodea > Blattidae > Periplaneta > Periplaneta americana. The sequence continues at coordinate 14,673,955 of NC_091121.1, forward strand.
ATTTTAGGTTGTGATATTGTTCATTTATTGTTCATTTCTTTCTTCGTTATGCGTACTAAACCTTAGTTTGTAGCCTTGTATTGTATAAAATTATATTTAAGTGCTTGACGTAAGGAAAATGAAAATCCGTTAATAAGTCAGACAGTTGCTTCACTCCCCCTTCGGGTGTCCGCCTCCCTCCATAGCTGCTATGCACGTTGCAGGTTACACTGTGGCTCGGCGCACAATTACATTTTCGCCACTGCTGGTGTAGAGTCAAAGAGTATGTGTGTTTTGAAGTTGAGTTGTGTGTTGAGAATTTCGCAAACACACATTCAAAGTATACAGAAAGCCCACAACAACACACATACACAACACATCCAACCACCCCACTCAACACAAACAAGCTGCATTCCGAACAATGGTACACAGACTACTCAACATACCAATGAACCAACAGGATTACAACGAAGAGCTAAACACAATCAAATACATAGCACAAGAAAACGGATACAATCCTAACATTATAGACAACATAATACGTAAGGCAAAACATAATCACAAAAAACATAAGAATACAACACAAACACAAGAACATAAAAAATACATCACACTAACATACGAAAACAAAAACACACACAAAATTGCAACCTCATTCAAGAAATTAAATTACAACATCGTATACAGAACAAATAACACTCTACCAAAAACACCTCAACACACAAACAACACAAACAAACAAATACAACCACACAAGCGTATACAAACTCAAATGTAACACCTGCAACAACTTCTACATAGGACAGACAGGCAGATCATTTCAAACACGTTACAAAGAACACATCACAGCCATAACAAAATTACAAAACACCTCCACATATGCAGAACACATCACAAATGCTAACCACACCCACAGAGACATCAACACAGACATGGAAATACTACACATCCAACCAAAAAGCCAGAAACTGAACACACTAGAACAATATGAAATATATAGACACACAAAAACACACCCCAACGAAATTCTCAACACACAACTCAACTTCAAAACACACACACTCTTTGACACTACTCTATACCACAGGAACACACCCTCACAGGAAACAGAACAAGTGGCGCCAAGACCAACAATGACCAGTTCTGAAGATGGCCCATAAATAGGTCGAAACATGTAAACGAGGTACGATGAAATTTAACACAGGAAAGTCCTACCATACACATTCCGAAGTGATACAGTGTTAAAAGTTGTGTAATCAAGATGTATATAAAAAAAATCATAGTATTACTGCCTTACATGAATCAATTTTAGCTACGTGTGGTTGCTAGGATACGATATGGTGTGATATTAAATTTGATCTTACAGAAAATCGCTCTTAAATTCATTTTTACAGCACCTTTATATAAAGTAGGCCTTTCCGTTATTGAGTATAGTGTCTAAAGATACCTTCGATCTCTCAAAAAAATATCATGACAACATACATTCGTTAAGTTCAATTAAATTCTCGAGAAACTATCAGCACTCGTTGTATTATAGAAGACTATTTCGTTTATATGACGTCATTCCATTTTCGGCCAGTGAAGTATAATGAAATTTTGAATTCCAACCAATCACAGTCATACATCGCGATAATTTCTGTAGCTCGGTTTATCACTATCAATTTATCGCATGGCCGTTCTTTTGTTTAGTCAGTGTCGCCAACTGTTTCCACGTAAATCGACGAGCATCAATCCATTGTACTAAATAAAGTACGAAATTCTACTTCCACATCTACATCTTCATCTTCTAATTCCATGTCCATTGTATCTAAAGAAAATGACACTCCTTCATAACAGTTGTTCATTTAATTAATGTATTAATTAGGTAATTATACTATAAAATGTTTAAATTAAATTATGATTTCAGCAGATAATGAAAACTTATTTCTGTTATAATAACAAGAGAAAAGCGCAGTACAGCTAATTAACATTTTTAAACTTAATTGAAAAATGAGTTCTATTCAGTCAATACTTAACATAAAACACAATAAAACATGTTATAATAACATTTAAACAAATTTAAAAACAAACGTTTTCGCCAATTTTGATTGGCATCTTCAGGTCGTGTAGGTCGAATGGAACATGTTATAAAAAGTGAACACTTGGTATATGACGTTAAAAACCAAAGTTATAACTGTAATATCACTTAAAAACACAGAATAGAACATAGCAAAAAGCCACCACTATGTGTGTAGAATCACTGTGTTGAAAGAGGCGTGTGTGAACCAAGAGAACAGCACACACGCCTCTTTCAACACAGTGATTCTACACACATATTGGTGGCTTTTTGCTATGTTCTATTATGTGTTTTTAAGTGATATTACAGTTGTAACTTTGGTTTTTAACGTCATATACCAAGTGTTCACTTTTTATAACATGTTCCATTCGACCTACACGACCTGAAGATGCCAATCAAAATTGGCGAAAACGTTTGTTTTTAAATCTGTTTAAATGTTGTTATAACATGTTTTATTGTGTTTTATGTTAAGTATTGACTGAATAGAACTCATTTTTCAATTAACATTGAACTTAACGGAACCAATATGCCTTTGAAAATTTTAAACTTGTATTTCGCTATTCTCAATTTGCATTACTGAATGACATTCAATTTCTTTATTGCAGCAATCGTTATTCATCTATTTCGACTTCACGATATCTGAATAGGTTAAGTATTCATAAATATACAATTATTAACATTTTGTGAGCGAATTTTAGGGATATATTATTTACATATTTATTTTATTCACGAAATAGTCCTAATAAATGCCACTCGAGGTCTGAGATTTCCCAGATATCAGCAAATCTCAGACCTCTTGTGAAATTATTATAGATAATATGTTAATAATATATTATAGGATTATTCGTAATTGATTTTAATGCCTGAAACTTTGAAAGCTTTATATCTCAGATTTAGTGGTTAATCTAAATGATTACTTAAACAAATTTTAATTGTTCTCTTATTAAGTTGATTTAGGGGAAACAGAAGAGATTTTGTTATATCTCTCCAACCTATTAGGTCTATTCCATACTGAATAACACACTGGACTAAACCTATGCAGATAGACCGTATTATATTATATGTCAGAAGGGATCGTAGCTGATAAAGTTTATATAGGCCTATCAATTTAGAGCAAAGATACTCCACAAGTTTTTTTTTCCCAAAGTATGCTTAAATATTGAAATATCTGTACTGAAGTATTGAAATACTTTATTTCCGTTTTATAAAAAGATAGATAGATTTAGAGTCCACACCTGTGGAGTAACGGTCAGCGCATCTGGCCGCGAAACCAGGTGGCCCGGGTTCGAATCCCGGTCGGGGCAAGTTACCTGGTTGAGGTTTTTTCCGGGGTTTTTCCTTAACCCAATACGAGCATTTCACCGGAATTATCGCCTTCATTTCATTCAGACGCTAAATAACTTAGATATTGATATAGCGTCGTAAAATAACCCATAAAATAGATTTAGAGCTGTAAAACAATAGTCTACACATTTATTTTGTGATCTGAGTCGAAGAAACAACTGTAGTACTTGTATTAGCAGTTCTAGTGTTAGTAGTAATATTGGAAGGCCGGAGGGGAAAAAAAACCTTTGGGGAGGCCGAGACGTAGATAGGAGGATAATATTAAAATGGATTTGAGGGAGATGGGATATGATGGTAGGGACTGAATTAATCTTGCTCAGGATAGGGACCGCTGGCGGGCTTATGTGAGGACGGCAATGAACCTGCGGGTTCCTTAAAAGCCATAAGTAAGTAAGTAAATGTTAATAGTAATAGAAGGCGCAGCCTTTGTTTATTATGTTGGCGGATCCATCCTCGTTTGTTTTTATATTTTAAGAGGTTATGTGTATGATAGCATTTCCTGAAAGCAACCATCCAGCCATCCCGGATGTTGTCTCTTTATATAGACATTTCCAGTAATGACGATGACGTATTAATTAATACATGAATTATATATTTAGATCTTTATGTCATTGATTTATATCTTTACACAAGAGGGTCGTATTAAATACAGTTGCTGTAAATCTGTGAGTTCGGTATCAGATGGACTTGGAAAATACTCACATGAATCATTCTTAAATATGTAAAGGCTTGAAAAGTAAGAATTTTCTTACCTCTTCTGTTGTAATGGATTATTCTTCAGGCAAATCATGCACTTCAATACATTCACTCATATTTTTACTTATAACAAGACCACGAAACCAGGTGGCCCGGGTTCGTATCCCGATTGGGGCAAGTTACCTGTTCCGGAGTTTTCCCTCAACGCAATACGAGCAAATGCTGCGTAAATTTCGGTACTGGACCCCGGACTCATTTCACCGATCTTTCACTGCAAACCCAGCATTCTCCAATCTTTCCTATTTTCTGCCTTAGTCTCCTCATAGCCTATGATTCATATATCTTAACATCGTCTATCATCTGATATCTTCTTTTGCTCCGAACTCTTCTCCCGTTCACCATTCCTTCAAGTGCATCCTTCAGTAGGCACTGATCCAGCCAGTTCTTTTTTCTCTTCCTGTTCAGTTTCAGCATTTGTCTTCCTTCATTTCTCTTTCCAATACAGCTTGGTTTCTTATTCAGTCTGTCCATTTCACACGCTCCATTCTTCTCCATATCCACATTTCAAGTGCTTCTAGTTGCTTCTCTTCACTTCGTCGTAATGCCCATGTGTCTGCCTCCATACAGTGGCACACTCCACACAAAGTACTTCACTAAACTCTTCCTTAGTTCTTTTTTCCAGAGATCCGCAGAAGACGCTCCATTTTCTATTAAAGCCTTCATTTACCATTCCTATCCTCCTTTTGACTTCCTGGCAGCAGCTCATGTTACTGCTTATAGTACACCCCAAGTATTTGAAGCTGTCCACTTGCTCTACTGCCTCATTTAGAATTCGCAACTTTACCTTCTTTATTTTTCTTCCGATGACAATCCAGGTTGCCAGGCGACGATAGAAAACAAAAGATGCGAAAACAAATGAATGATGTGTATAAACAATTGAATGCTCTTTCATATTTAAGTGTAAAAATATAGGGATGTCATTTGAAATTTCAAAGTTGGGGTGGCTGGGGGTGGGGAAGTGAAATCTAAAATGCAATTAAGCCTGGTTTCAGACTTCTCCTTCAATATCTAAATTGACGTGTTTTTTGTTTAAATTGAATTCAATTTAAATAATTAGTTATTTAGACTGAACGTTTTGAAATGAAAGTCCTGTATAACAACTTCTACAAAATACAAAAGGATAAGGCATAAACATAATTCGAAAAATTGAAATATTTATGAAATATAATTGTGATTTATGACTATTTCTTTATAAGTTAACAGTACTTCACTACTTCTAAGGGAAAACAGTATGTAGACTACTCTACTTGAATTTTATTGTGTTACATTGGAAGAAAGAAAGAAATATTGGTACGTAATGTATATACAAATTGAAAAACGAAAAGGTAATTATTGTCTAAGCTTTTATTTCATTGCTTCAATGTTACACTTGCAATGTCGAAACACATATTGTGAAATTACAAGAGTTCGTTTTTCTCACTTGAAGAATTTGCTGCAGACATTTGAAGTTTATTTTTTAGATATAACATTCTCTATACTAGGCAATATTACGTTAGCAGTTGGAAACCTTTAAAATTGAACATAAATGATTGTCTATCTATCCACTCCCTAGACTAGATCATGAAAGAAAAAAAGCTGTTACATCTACACGTACTTAATGTTTGAGGAGGAAAATTCGCTCCGGCGCCGGGAATCGAACCCGGGTCCTTGGTTCTACGTACCAAGCGCTCTGACCACTGAGCTACGCCGAATTCAGTCAACAGCACTGGATCGAATTCTCCTCCTTCAATGTTTCTCTTTATGGCCTGACTCCATGTTAGGCATAATATGTTGACGTATATGTCCAATGTCAACTGCCATTATACTAGGAGCGCACTCAGCTGAGTGATTTATTTGGCCGGGATTCCCCAGTTACGTGCACAGTAATCTGTACAGACATATGCACTGCTAGCTAAGGGAATATTATAGATTTATTAATTTGTCATACAGAATAGTATCTGTAATATTGACAATTAAGGTTTGAGGTTCGACCCCCGGTGCCGGAGCGATTTTTTCTCCTCAAACATTAATTGACAATATTACAGATATTATTCTGTATGACAAATTAATAAATCTATAATAATCTATACGTACTGCCGAACATTGATATTATTTCTGAGACAATTTTTTATTTTATTTAAAATAAAAAGTAAAAATTGAAGTAATTGACGATATTATGATGACTCCAATGTTCTTTACTCTTTAGCATGAAGTCGAGCCATGCATTGTATTAAATCTGTACTTCCCTATCACGTCTAGGATAAGACTGCAGATAGCAGAGGTGAGGTAAGGTTTGAACGCGTGCTGTTGCTGGAACGAAATTGAAGAACAGCACGTATTAGAACGGGATGAATCGCTGATCTAGTCAGTGGGATGCATACCTCTGGGGGTACGCGTACCATAGATTGAAAACCATTGGTATAAATAACTATTTATGTGTGTTATAAATTACAATAGAATATTAGATTCGATCTTGTTACGTTATATTAACACAATTTATTTTTATCTGTGTGTGGTTGCTGGGATACTAAAAGTGACGTAATGAAATGGCTATTAAATTCTGATTACATGCATCATTAATAGACTAATTAGAAATAAACTTAGAATCAGTCTTACTGTATCAAGGTTAACTGTGTATGATAGCTGGGATACGAAATCGCGATACCGTGGTGCCGATGTAACGAAGTCGTTAAGAATGAAAATCGCTGATAAAATCATTTTATAGGTGTATTATTTATTACAGTAAAAGTTAAACCTTAGAGTCAGTCAGGCTATGTAGTATCGCCATAATATAACATGTCGATTACCCTATCTTTGATTACTGTAATAAAAATCATGATAATAAGCTCTTACTGAAGGTAATCCAGTCAGATCTACACAACGTGTAGAGTTGGTCATGTTACAGAAGTTTTCCAATGATCTGTGAAAATTAATTATGCAGTTTTGCCTAATGAATAGAACTTAGGACATAAAACTACTATAAACACTATTTTTTTTATTTAAATAAATATTTATATATTTATTATCATTAGAGGTCGTGACGAGGATATTGTACGAAATGGAAATTTAAAAATTAGAAATTTATCTTTTGAGGAGGTGGAAAAATTCAAATACCTGGGAACAACAGTAACAAATATAAATGACACTCGGGAGGAAATTAAACACAGAATAAATATGGGAAATGCCTGTTATTATTCGGTTGAGAAGCTTTTATCATCCAGTCTGCTGTCAAAAAATCTGAAACTTAGAATTTATGAAACAGTTATATTACCAGTTGTTCTTTATGGCTGTGAAACTTGGACTCTCACTTTGAGAGAGGAACAGAGATTAAGGGTGTTTGAGAATAAGGTGCTTAGGAAAATATTTGGGGCTAAGCGGGATGAAGTTACAGGAGAATGGAGAAAGTTACACAACACAGAACTGCACGCATTGTATTCTTCACCTGACATAATTAGGAACATTAAATCCAGACGTTTGAGATGGGCAGGGCATGTAGCACGTATGGGCAAATCCAGAAATGTATATAGAGTGTTAGTTGTGAGACCTGAGGGAATAAGACTTTTGGGGAGGTCGAGACGTAGATGGGAAGATAATATTAAAATTGATTTGAGAGAGGTAGGATATGATGATAGAGACTGGATAAATCTTGCTCAGGATAGGGACCGATGGCGGGCTTATGTGAGGGCAGCAATGAACCTGCGGGTTCCTTGAAAGCCATAAGTAAGTAAGACAACGTGGAAATACAAGATTCTACGAAGCAACATTCATAAAAGACACATTATTCAAGTTAACAATATATGCACTGAAGCTAGAAAAAAGAACATAATAAGCAATATACAGTCCGTTTCTGAAATCTGTAGAGTAAAGGCTGGTTCACAATAAACCGAAAACGAGAACCAGAATGAAAACGAGAAGCAGAGGACGTGAATATGAAAATTTTTGAATCACAATAAACCGAGAACGTAGACGACTATGCATATCGATATGCATGTCAATAACGATATGTAAAGTCGATATTACGCATTCTGATGTTATTTATGTATAATTGACCAATGGCGTTCTCTCATGAGTCAAGGCAGCCAACATAAACACAGGTTAACCGACTTCGAAATTTCAACTGAAACATTTCATTAGGTACGGTACTATAAATATGCCCATGCATCTTTATTATCACAACCTATTTTAAGTCTACCATAACGTAAAATAATTAGAGAAGAAACATTTGTAATAGAACAAAAATGAACACAACAGTAGTTATTGAATTGAAGTATGAATATGTAGTGTGTAATACAACCAATACAGTAATAAAACATGATTCACTTACGATCTGTGTTCAAAGATGCAGCTATTGAAAGCCACGTATTCTCCTTCATTTTCTCATCTTTATACGAGGCGCTCCGCTTATCGTAAATGTGAGGATTTCAATATTAGAATCTCATCAAATAAAACTTGCTCCACGATGCACAGCACAGAACAAAATAATGCATAGGTTATGTCACGGTCTTCTTGCTACAAAATATACGACGACAAAATAGTTTTTAGATGGCAATAGAATGAATCTAGTGGGCTGTGATCGGAAACGTGAACGCCAAAGTTGAAACTTGGCCAACTCTCCGTTCCCGATCCCGGGCTCCGGCAAGCTTTTCGTTAATTATGAATGCTCACATTTAAATGTACACATTTTAACAATTTTACCGTCTTCGTTTTCGTTCCGATTCTCGTTTCCGGTTTATTGTGAACCAGCCTTAAGACGTCGTATTTGGGTCTAGCCGATGAGAAGCGAATGGACGGAGCCTTTCAGTGCGGACGTGTGCTCCGGGTTGCATCGGCTCATGGCCGCTGAAGGATAAGATGTGCGTGGCAGAAGGTGATAAATAAGGGTGGCATTTCAGACGCTTGTCTTTAACCAATGCTTTCCTCCAGAGCGGTCATTGGACTGGCCCCTTCTACTCACCACTCGCGCATAGGACCTGTTTCGTCACCTGTACAGTGGAGTCCCTTCGTTGTTTATAAATCATCATCATCATCATCATCATCATCCTTCACGAATTAGGCCTCTGTAGACCTGTTTCGGCCCCATCTAGCAGTCTTCTTAACGGTCTTCCTGGTCGACGATGTCCTCTAGGTTTATATTGCATCATAATTTTTGGGATTCTTGAATTTTCCATTCTTCTTACATGATCTAGCCAATTGAATTTGTATCTGGTGATTTTTTCTTCTACTGACTCTACTTCTAATTGTTCTAAAATTTCTTCATTCCTTTTTCGGTCTAAAAGAGTATATCCTGCTGTTCTCCTGAAAAATTTCATTTCCGTTGCTTTGATTCTGTTCATGTCTTTTTTCTTTAATGTCCAAATCTCGCTTCCGTATAGAAGGGTGGGTAAAGCTAGTGTATTATATATTTTTATTCTTGTAGATTTTTGTACTAATTTAGCTTTTAATGTATTGTTTATTATTCCTAGAATTTGTGTAAATTTGGTAATTTTCTTGTTCACATCTTTTTCATTTTGATAAGATATTTCACAACCCAGATAATTGAAATTTTGCACTTGTTCGAGGCATTGGTTATTGTGTATTATCTTACTTCTCACTGGGTCTTGTCCTAAAAATGCCATTACTTTTGATTTTTGTGCTGAAATTTCCATCCCAAAATCTTTTAATATTTCATTTAATGTATACAATCCTCTTTGTAAATTATCCTCTGAATTGGAAATTATGACTTGATCATCGGCATAGAGTAAGGTATTTAATGTTCGAGCACTGGTTATTTTGATTCCTGATGTGTAGATTTGGTTCCATTTTAAAATAATTTGTTGTTTATAAATGGGGGTAAAAACTATTAGCCAATCAAAGGTCATTTTACACGTTTGTACGTACTGTCTGTTACATTATTGGTCTCCTGTGCCCGCCCCTACCTAGACGACGTATCCACTAGAGTCGTGCACAACTGGTTACGAAAAAATAGAAATTATATATTGCTATTGAACGCAGGGTTGCCATACGTACGACGTACGCATACGATTATTTTGACTAATTGTACGAGGTACGACCGCACTGTATGTCGTATGCAATTTTGTACGACTGTTTCACTGAAGGGGAAAACAATTGAAAACATATAATGTTGCTTTATAATTAAAATAAAATTAATGGTTAATTCGTCCCTTTTAGACAAGTTTTCTTCATTTGTTATATCCTGGACTAATTTGAAAGAAACATGTTTTTAAGGGGGGGGGGGAATGCTTTGAAAATCGATCTGTAACTATGCTTGCCATGCAAGTCATAATTTGTCATCTTGAACTCTATATAGGCCTAGGTTTCACATATACGGCGCGGTTATATCAAAGTAATATGAGTTTAATTTTATTAACTTCCTTGGTTATTTAACGACGCTGTATCAACTGCGAGGTTATTTAGCGTCGATGAAATTGGTGATAGTGAGATGGTATTTGGCGAGATGAGGCCGAGGATTCGCCATAGATTACCTGACATTTGCCTTACGGTTGGGGGAAAACCTCGGAAAAACCCAACCAGGTACCGTAATCCGCCCAAGCTCCCGCGCCCGAGTGCAACTCTGGATCGGCAAGCAAGCGCCTTAGCCAACTGAGCTACACCGGTGACACTTCCTTGCTTGTTCGACAAATAGGTTATATATAGGTTTATTTTGGGATTATTTATCAACTGCGTAATTACATGAAGGTGGTAGGGCCAGCGAAATGACTCCAGCGCCGAAAGTTACCCAGCATTTGCTCTTAATGGGTAGAGGGAAAACCTGGAACAACGTCAACCAGATAACTCTCCCATTCAGGATTTGAACGCCGGCCCGTTCGTCTCACAGTCAGACATGCTAACCATTACTACACAGCTGTGGACTAGAAATACATTAGGAAGTTGCGAAATGTACGACAATTTTATGCTGAAGTACGACAATTTTCATAAGTTAGTACGACGGTTTCGATTCCTTTATCTGGCAACCTTGATTGAACGCCCTGCGCTGTAGTCAGTATGCAAAGCTCTTCCGTCTCGGGAAGTGTTTCTTTAAGGAATATTCGAGTTGTTTCTCACTCTTTGTGAGTGGACGGCAAAGGCAGACTACATTGAGCCATGCAGGAGTTCCAAGAGCCCTTGCAAGGACGCGTTTATCGTCGTGTAGGCCTACTATTTAATTGATCATTCTTCTTCTCTCACTACAATCAATCAATCAATCATCCATCCATCCAACGACTTATTGATTCATTCATCCATGGATTGATTGATTGATTGATTCATTCATTCACTCATTCATTCATGCATTCACTCATTCATTCATTCACTCATTCATTCATTCACTCATTCATTCACTCATTCATTCACTCATTCATTCATTCACTCATTCATTCATTCACTCATTCACTCATTCATTCACTCATTCATTCATGCATTCACTCATTCATTCATTCACTCATTCATTCATTCACTCATTCATTCATTCATGCATTCACTCATTCATTCATTCACTCATTCACTCATTCATTCATTCACTCATTCATTCATTCACTCATTCATTCATTCACGCATTCACTCATTCACTCATTCATTCATTCACTCATTCACTCATTCATTCATTCATTCACTCATTCATTCATTAACTCATTCATTCATGCATTCACTCATTCATTCATTCATTCACTCACTCATTCATTCATGCATTCACTCATTCATTCATTCACTCATTCATTCATTCACTCATTCACTCATTCATTCATTCACTCATTCACTCATTCATTTATTCACTCATTCATTCATTCATTCATTCACTCATTCATTCATTCACTCATTCATTCATTCATACATTCATCCATGCATTCACTCATTCATTCATTCACTCATTCATTCATTCACTCATTCACTCATTCATTCATTCACTCATTCATTCATGCATTCACTCATTCATTCATTCACTCATTCATTCACTCATTCACTCATTCATTCATTCATTCATTCATTCACTCACTCATTCATTCACTCATTCATTCATTCACTCACTCATTCACTCATTCATTCATTCATTCACTCATTCATTCATTCACTCATTCATTCATTCACTCATTCATTCATTCACTCATTCACTCATTCATTCACTCATTCACTCACTCACTCATTCATTCATTCATTCATTCATTCATTCACTCATTCATTCATTCATTCACTCATTCACTCATTCATTCACTCACTCATTCACTCATTCATTCATTCATTCATTCACTCACTCATTCATTCATTCACTCATTCATTCATTCACTCATTCATTCATTCACTCATTCACTCATTCATTCATTCACTCATTCATTCACTCATTCATTCACTCATTCACTCATTCATTCACTCATTCATTCACTCATTCACTCATTCATTCATTCACTCGTTCATTCATTCACTCATTCATTCATTCATTCAAGTTTGTAATATTTTCATGTTAAAAGAAAAATAAATTTATTTCTCTTGCTTTACTGTATCTTTTGATGTCAACGTCGAGCATGAGCAAAGCGATCGCCTTATCAGTAACGTATTGAGTGGAGTTCCTGTAGTGGGCGGAGTCAGCTAGCTTTACAAATTAGAAGTTTCCATAACAGAAGATTCCAAAAGAGGGACTCCACTGTACGCCACAGATTCCAGAAACGAAGTATAAAAGTCTAAATACAGTGAAACCTCTCATTTATGCACATCGAAGGGACGTAACAATCTGTCCGCATCTGGGAGGTGTTCTTTATTGGGAGGGAGGTTTCCCAATCTAACAGTAAATTTATAATACGCATTATGTATCCCTTCGTGCTTTAAATGAAATGTTTTACTGTAGTTTAATTCTAAATACAGTATTCTACAGTAAATTCTTTGCAACTTTGAATTACAGTAGATAATTGATATTTGAGGAGAAAAATTCGCTCCGTCACCGGGGATCAAACCCGGGTCCTTGGTTTTACGTACCAAGCACTCTGACCACTAAGCTACGCCGAATTCAATCCACAGCACCGGACTGGGTTCGATCCCCGGCGCCGAGCGAATTTTTCTCCTCAAATATTAATTGTCAATATTACAGATATTATCCTGTAGGACAAATTAATGAAGAAATCTATAATATTCTATCTGCAGTGCATATTTCTGCACAGATTACTGTGCACTTAACTGCGGAATCCCGGCCAAATAAGTCACTCAACTGAGTGCGCTCCTAGTATAATGGCAGTTGACATTGGACATATACGTCAACATATATGTCTAACTTGGAGTCAGGCCACAAAGGGAAACATTGAAGGAGGACGGTTCGGTCCGGTGCTGTGGATTGAATTCGGCGTAGCTCAGTGGTCAGAGCGCTTGGTACGTAGAACCAAGAATCCAGGTTCGATCCCCGGTGTCGGAGCGAATTTTTCTGCTCAAATATCAATTGTCAATATTACAGATATTATTCTGTAGGACAAATTAATAACAAATCTAGTTTTTTCCTTCTCCCGTACAATTAACATTTTTTATTTCTGCCAGTTTTCGCGAGCACTACAGATATAATGTAGTACAATAATAATAATAATAATAATAATAATAATAATAATAATATTTTATTTAACCTGACAGAGTTAAGGCCACATGGCCTTCTCTAACATCAATCAGGATGTTATCTTAATGTTTTATATCTGATATTTTCTACCTTACCCCATTATCCCCTGGCTTAGTTGCCTCATTAATGGTGTCTTATTGTTGTCAATTGAGGTTCAAACCTATCTTCGGACAATTAACTAAAGGAACATCACATTTCTTCTAGTCACGAACCTCTCTCCCGTTCACCATTCCTTTCAGTACATCCTTCAGTGTACAGTTTATTCTCAGCCAGTGACCCAACCAATTTCTTTTTCTCTTCCTGATTACTGTTCAGATTCAGCACCATTCTTTCTTCAGCCACTCTTTCTAGCAGAGCTTCATTTCTTACCCTGTCTGTCCATTTCACACGCTCCATTCTTATGTATTTTCACATTTCAAATGCATGTAGTCGTTTTTCTTCATTTCCTTGTTTCTTGCCCCATACAATGTCGCATTCCACACAAAGCAATTCACTGGTCTCTTCTTTACTTCTTTTTCCAGAGGTCTGCAGAAAATGCTTCTTTTCCTGTTAAAAGCTTCCTTTGTCGTATGGAATAGTACATTATGCAACGAGCCTATAATGGTAGTAATTAAGACGCGAGAATGTTTGTTTATGAAACGAGCGCAAGCGAGTTTCATAATTTTCATACGAGCGTCTTAATTACCATTATAGGCAAGTTTCATACGACTTTTTATGCTCGACCATATTTCTAACTTGAAATTATTCATAAGTATTCATGTTATGGTTATGTGAGGAGCGGAACTGACCTGAATTGTGAGATGTGCGCAGACGCGAAAGTATTGATATTTTTCAGAGGAACGAATGTCATTGACCTTGATATAATCTAGAGAATAACATGAAGATTAGTCTTGATATAACCTGGAAATTGATTTAGAATTGAAAAACGAGATGACAAATTGAATTTATTTGAATATTATTTACAATTAACGCTAATTATTATAGTAACAGAACATAACCTTCTGCGACAGTATTGGATTTGCAGCCTCCGTGACTTTTCGCTAGTTACCTTTCGATTGCATATCCGAGAATAATCCATACTTGCGGTTTTATAATGGTACAATGGTGATTTCTCATTGGCTGAACAAATGAACTATAATGAATAGGTGTACTTTAATGAGATGCATTAAAGGGCTACTACCAGGTGTATAATTACTACATTTCGGCATGGTCGAGCATAAAATATTTAAAAATAATTTATTTCCAGTGTTAAACCTGTGTGTGTAATAAAGTGTGTTACATAGTGTATACAAAATCCAGTTGCTAAGTTACTAAAACTGACATAAACAAATCGCTCTAAAGTTCATTTCGTGATATAACTTTATGGTTCTTGTAGTTCCTAGGATACGTAATCGTGCTAATAGTAAAAGTGACATAAGAAATTCGCTGTAGAAGCGGTTGCATGTGTGTTGCGGGCCTCACTGTTGCTTTTATTCTCCGCCTCTGCGAGCCCATTAAAACGCTGATACGAGGATATTTGCCAGGCGAGGTGATGCATTGCCCGGGGCACGCAATGCAGAACCTATTGGTTTCCTGTGTTGTTAATCCCCGTGATGATCTAGCATCATTAATTTACAGGCCACAGTGTGTGCAGTGATGCCAAGCGTACACGGAACATTTAACGGGAGCGTTTATGAGTTGAAATTTCGTTATACTTTGTTTTCAATGGCTTCCTTTAGCTGATGGTCTCGAACAGTTTTCTTCGTAGGAACGAGACGATAAAACATCGGTTAAAGGTCGGAGAAGGTAAACTTCGATATATTTTTGCTGTAGTAAAACTTGGACGATTATTTAATAGGCCTAATAATAAAATTATTATTATTATTATTATTATTATTATTATTATTATTATTATTATTATTATTATTATTATTATTAAAAGACAAAGTATATCATTATGTCTCGTGACCAGAATGTTGTACGAAATGGCATTATAAAAATTGGAAATTTATCTTTTGAAGAGGTGGAAAAATTCAAATACCTCGGAGCAACAGTAACAAATATAAATGATACTCGGGAGCAAATTAAACATAGAATAAATATGGGAAATGCCTGTTATTATTCGGTTGAGGAGCTTTTGTCATCCAGTCTGCTGTCAAAAAATCTTAAAGTTAGAATTTATAAAACAGTTACATTACCGGTTGTTATGTATGGCTGTGAAACTTGGACTCTCACTTTGAGAGAGGAACAGAGATTGAGGGTTTTTGAGAATAAGTTTCTTATGAAAATATTTGGGGCTAAGAAGGATGACGTTACAGGAGAATGGAGAAAGTTACACAACGCAGAACTGTACGCATTGTATTCTTCATCTGACATAATTAGGAACATTAAATCCAGACGTTTGAGATGGGCAGGGCATGTAGCACGTATGGGCGAATCCAGAAATGCATATAGAGTGTTAGTTGGGAGACCGAGGGGAAAAGATCTTTAGGGAGGCCGAGACGTAGATGGGAAAATAATATTAAAATGGATTTGAGGGAGGTGGGATATGATGATAGAGATTGGATTAATCTTGTATAGGATAGCGACCGATGGCGGGCTTATGTGAGGGCGGCAATGAACCTGTGGGTTCCTTAAAATGTATTTGTTAGTAAGTAAGTAATAATAACAAGAAGAAGAAGAAGAATACGTAACTTTATAATAACAATAACCTTTAAAACCGAATATGAATGATTTATACTTAAAAAAAAATAGTATGTCAACGAGAAATTTCCTCCCCGGACACCTGCCATTTACACTGAACACTAGATCTAGTGGCAACCAATGTTGGAGATTATTGTTGGTTACAGGGTGGTCCTCTCAAAATCAATAATTACATTTAAGGAAAGGTTGAGAAGATTAGACTCAAAATGTAATTGTAGGTCCAGTGTAATTATCTAAGTTGTGTCATGTAATTAATTAAGTTGATATGTAATTAATTAAGATGATATGTAATTTAGTTGATAAGTAATAGTACATTATGCAACGATTATTAAATAAGTATATAATAAATTTTCAATCTTAAGACATATCAACATGCAAATGTTTATTTGCTATTTAATAAGATATATGAACGTTTTCGCCGTTTGGGGCATCATCAGATAAAACGAAAACATATAATCTGAACCTATAATAATAATAATAAATTGTACAAATAACAAGAATAAAGAACAATGTATGTATGCAATGCATGAGATTCATGAGCTTTATGTAAAATGTGAAATAATACAGGATGATTGTTGATATAATCTTTAGATTTGAATTGAATTGGACGGATATTTTATACATATAGCTCATGTTACAAATAAATTTTAACGTTATTGACAAATTTTAATTATAATTGTATATTTTATTTGTAACATGAGCTATATGTATAAAATATCCGTCCAATTCAATTCAAATCTAAAGATTATATCAACAATCATCCTGTATTATTTCACATTTTACATAAAGCTCATGAATCTCATGCATTGCATACATACATTGTTCTTTATTCTTATTTGCATAATTTATTATTATAGGTCCAGATTATATGTTTTCGTTATATCTGATGATGCCCCAAACGGCGAAAACGTTCATATATCTTATTAAATAGCAAATAAACATTTGCATGTTGATATGTCTTAAGATTGAAAATTTATTATATACTTATTTCATAATTCACTAGGCATATTGAAATATAAAAATGAATTGTAAATTATGCAACGTGCCTATAATGATAGTAATTAAGACGCAAGTATGGATGTTTATGAAACGAGCGCAAGCGAGTTTCATAATATACGAGCGTCTTAATTACCATTACAGGCAAGTTTCATACGATTTTTTATGCTCGACCATATTTCTAACTTGAAATTATTCAGATGTATACATTTTATTTGTATCTGACAAGATCGGAAGTGACCTTGTTCTAGGTGAGATGTGCGCAGACGCGAAACTATTGATTTTTTCCGAGGAACAATAATGTTATTGACCTTGATGTAATCCCGTTAAACTTGATATAACCTTGATTATTGAATTCGACATTGAAAAACGAGATGACAAATTGAATTTATTTGAATATTATTTACAATTAACGCTAATTATTATAGTAACAGAACATAACCTTCTGCGATAGTATTGAATTTCCAGCCTCTGTGACTTTTCGCTAATTCTCTTTCGATTGCATATCCGAGAATAATCGATACTTGCGGTTTTATAACGGTACAAAGCTGACTTGCCATTGGCTGAATACCTGTAAGCTGAGTTGTCATTGGCTGAACACCTGTACTTTGATGAGTAGGAGTACTTTAATGACATGCGTTAAAGGACTGCTACCAGGTGTATAATTACTACATTTCGGCATGGTCGAGCATAAATATATTAAGGTGATATGTAATTATTTAAGATGATATGTATTTAAGTTAATTTGTGATTAATTAAGGTGATATGCAATTACTTAAATTGATAATAGTTGGGTGAAATAGAAGTACTTATAAGTTAGGTTTACTTTTGCTTACTGTTAGGCGTTATTATAGAATAGTTTTTATTTATAGTCCTAGGTTTATTGCATATATTTATTTATAGTTAGAAATAAATTTAGGTTTATTTTATTTTATTTTTCCTTTTATTGCCGTAATTATTGTATAATTGTAATGGTATTATTGTATATTATTTATCACTGCCACCGGGTGTATACCCAATTGTACATACATACATACATACATACATACATACATACATACATACATACATACATACATACATACATACATACATACATACGTGGTTTCTTATGTCGTGGTTTTTTTTTAGCATATTAGTTCTTACATAATACAGACGTGGACAAATTATTAGCAAAATTGAAGATTTTTTATTATATATTTTTACAAAATATGATTCTTCAATATGACTACAGTTGACATTTTTGCGTATTTCCAAATTATTAGCAAAATTGATGATTTGTATTGTATATTTTTAGAAAATTTAACTCTTCAATTTGGACTACATTTGATATTTTTGCATATTTACAAATTATTATCAAAACTGAAGGTTTTTATTATATATTTTTACAAAATTCGATTCTTCAATTTGGAATACAGTTGACTTTTTTGATATTTCCAAATTATTAGCAAAACTGAAGATTTTTATTTTATAGTTTTACGAAATTTGACTCTTCAATTTAGACTGTAGTTCACATTTTTGCTAATTTATAAATTATTAACAAAATTGAAGATTTTTATTATAAATTTTTACAAAATTTAACTCTTCAATTTAAACTACAGTTGACATTTTTGCATATTTCTGTCTATTGTAATGATAGAAATATGCAAAATTGTCAACTGTAGTCTAAATTGAAAAATCAAATTTTGTAAACAGAATTATCATAAAAATCGTCAATTTTGTTAATAATTTGTCCACGTCTGTATTAGCTAGTTATTAGTTAATTACTATTAATCGATTAACTGTAACTGAGAACAAGTGACAACTGTCGTTAATCCCCTCCCCCTTTCGCTTATCACAGTATAGTAATGTACTAATAAACGTTAACTAAAACTGCCTACTTGAGACAAGCCATGGCGTCGAATCTCGTGAATAGCAATCTGACATCGCTTGTGTTCTTAAGCCCCGGATCTTCTGTTCTTCGGAACTCCATCCCATGCAAGATATCAGCCAATTAGTGGGGCAGATAAGGCGTGCGTCCTTTGGCACACGGCCACGGTACGGCGCGGCGTAGCAGAGCACTGTATTAGTAGGGTCGTTTCACATACAGCACAGCAGTTCCATTTAAGCTAAGCTAAACAATCTTCCGTAATTTAAGGCCTTCTCTTGCATTGCAAATTAAGTTATATTTCATAATGAAATAAACATAGAGGCAATGGTTTTAGATTCTCTGTTATTTATTGACCTTCCAAAGGACTTCTTTTTTAAGCCTAAAGCAAACTTTTATGTCTGGATCAGTGGCGAACTGGCTACTATGTTTTCGTGTAGTGTTGATTTTACTTTCTCATACAAATCGTCAGATTTTTACAGGAAGAAATATTTTCAGCATGCCTGGTGTCGAAAGAGTTCTTTCGGACATATGTGTATATCTCCGTACAGCAATTTCACCTATTGTGTTCGGACATTAATGCATCCGGGACGAAATACGAAATACATCGTGTCCACTGAAACATTAGTGATTATTATATTTTTTCTTCAACCAATGCCACCAGGTTGTCTTTTGGATATTTCTGGTCTTCTCTCCTAGCAGTGGCTTAGTTGTAACCCACTTCTGAAGTTGGGGCGCCTGGAAGGCGGAGTTACATTACCCCGAAGATGTGATTGAATGATTATTTTATTTATTTATTTAACTAGTTACCTAGCTAGTGAGTGCAAATTAAATTTATAAAAC
Organism: Periplaneta americana; assembly: GCF_040183065.1. Lineage (NCBI taxonomy): Eukaryota > Metazoa > Arthropoda > Insecta > Blattodea > Blattidae > Periplaneta > Periplaneta americana. The sequence goes on from NC_091121.1 coordinate 14,694,040, forward strand.
AAATGTTTCTAGCCACTACCGTAAGAGCCAGGCTCGTGTACGGTGTGGTCTTAACCAAGAATATAACATAAAATTTGCAAGGACAGTTTACTAAATACAGTAAGTAACTTAATTCAAACCAATAAATAACACAGAAGAGCAAAAAAAAAAGAAGAAAGAGAAAAAGAGAGAAAAATACACATTTAATATTAATTGACAATCCGACAGAAGCCAGTGATATTCAATAAAACATGAATATAGTCGATAGAAATAAAAGGTAAAAACATACCCACATTTGTTAATACTATATATCATGAATAATTTTATAAATCTCTTTTTTAAAAGCTTCAATTTTAAAATATTTCAAATTTGGAAAATGGTTTGTAATTTTATTATAAAGTCTTGGGCCGAAACTAGCACCATGTTTAAGAGCTGCACTTGTATGCACAATAACATAAACTTTTAGACAAGGATTGGCGCTGTTTTGGAAGAAAAGAAGCTTAAAATACGATAGAGATCTCAAACGGTCACGGCGTAGCTCAGTCGGTTGAGACGCTTGTCTACCGACCCAGAGTTGCGCTTGGGCTGATAACCTGGTTGGATTTTTTTTTTTTAGATTTTCCCCAACTGTAAGGTGAATGTCAGGTAATCTAAGGCGAATCCTCGGCCTTATCTCGCCAAATACCATCTCGTTGTCATCAATCCCATAGACGATAAATAACCGAATAGTTGATACAGCGTCGTTAACTAACCACTAAAAAAATCTCAAAATAATCATATACGGCATTTGTTATGAATCATAAAAATGACCAAATGGACTGAGTGTGTTTTGGGATCAAAGTCTTCAAATTATAAGCTAATACGTGCTATACTATAGCACTATTTTTGCTCTATTAGTTTTCTTAGACTATTACACTCTTACTACGTCATACTATTTTTGACCAATAAAACGGTACGAAAGGACGTATTTCAACCAATCAAGGCTGCTTATCGCACAATTTCATCGCGTCCCTAGCATTTGTTTAATTTTATCGCGTCCCTAGCATTTGTTTCTTTGTTTGCCATCATTTGAAACTGCGCTGGTCTGGACGTCAAAAAAAAAAAAAAAAAAAAAATATATATATATATATATATATATATATATATATATATATATATATATATATATATATATATAATTACAGACCACTCCACTCGATGCACAGCAGTTTCAAATATGACTCGCATTGGCATTCAAGAACAAGAATTAATAAAGATCACTGATCATACCTATGCATCTTCTGAAATCCGATTTACAAATAAATGAAGAGCACCATTCGGAAATCCTGAATAAGTTGAATACACCATGTAGGCCTAAATCAACGAGTTCCACTTCTATTACGCACACGTCCAATATAACATCAATTGAACCACCAACCATATTCTAATTTGAAAATTGTACATTCAATAATTATTCCTTTTAAAATTATTCATTCGGAAATCCTGAATAAGTTGAATACACCATGTAGGCCTAAATCAATGAGTTCCACTTCTATTACGCACACGTCCAATATAACATCAATTGAACCACCAACCACATTCAAATTTGAAAATTGTACATTCAATAATTATTCCTTTTAAAATTATTCATGTTTATTTTTTATGTCATCGTCGTTAATTAAAACTTTTCTAACACTTGTGTATATTAGTTAGGTTATGTCATAGCTTCTGCTATATGATATTATTGATAGTCACGTATCAGAGATTGTTTAATATTAAGATTTATTGAAAATCATCTGTCAAGTGACGTTGATTACTGGGATTCGGATAATTGAAGTGGAATGTTGCATTTTAATAAAAATGAAACTGAATCAACAAAGTCTTCTTGACTAGTAACATTGCCATCGTGTATAAGTAATAGATCGATAACTTCTCGACGAGAAGGCATTGCTCACTACTGCCATCTAGCATGCATCTAGCGTAATATTTGTAATGTTGAGAGGTACAATAATACATTTGAAGACAGTTGTATTTTCGTATTGGAGTACTTCGTTACTTCTAATCTTTATATACTTTCTTCTAATCGTGTAATAGTCAATTAAATCCCACTGGAGTTTTGATTTTCTCTAGATAAATCAAAACGTCTAGTGAGATTACTGTAGATAATAAAACTTTTACTCAAAAGGTTTTTCCATGCACTGCATGCGTGGAAAGTAAATTGGTTTTCATTTTGTTGCAGGGATTTCTCGAACCAGGAAACATCCCAATAACAGCTCGCAGTGCATCGTCAGAATTTCAGGTGAGTCCATTTCGCTCGCTGCATTAGTCACTCATTGCGTAACTAAGTGGACTTCATCACCGCGGATATGAGTTCGACGCCCCTGGAGGTCATCTGCTCTGAAACCGACTTTTTGTGCTGTCATCCACTGTGACCAGGAAATTGTGAGCCTCCATCTGACCTCAAACAAACGCAAAACCTCATGTCGGAGTCGACATAACTCGTGGTCCGCATGCCTGGTGTTACACGTGTACTAGGATGGAAGATGCTCTTCAATTTTGTAACCATAACCAGATAATAAATAGGACACTGTATTCTTAATAATTTGAATAGATCCGTGACGTAAGGGAATTTATGTAACTTACCTATGAAGTGAATATCAATGTGCCTTTTGAAGAGGAAATAGTAGCCTACCTTACGAGTAGAGGACGTACAGTAACGTTGTGGTTAAGGCGTGACGATGCAAGCCGGAAGGTCGCTTGTTCGATTCCCGATTATGTATTTTCGCCATTGATCTAATCGTGCCGACCGCACTATGGCCGTAAAATTTACTCTTTCTCTAACAGAAATGAGTACCAGGGGCATTTCCTTGGGGGTAAAGGCGGCGGGCACGTAGGACTGACATCCCTACTGCAATTAATGCCGGTACAGGTAGGAACCTTAACTTCCCGCTACTCTCCGGGTCCGTTTTGACCTGTAATAAAGTTGACTTTACCTTTTAACTTACCACTATTTCGTTTTTCTCGGTTGGCATCACTGAATTAATCGAATTGCAGTAATCAAACTTTATCTGTTCCATTGTTACAAATGATATCACGATGCCTGACTACACTTTCATAATTATTGTGAGTTTGAATTTTTAGACATTATTAATATTTTGTATATTCATTTTATGGATATAAGACTTATTATATTTTTTATTCTCATTTTATTTGTGAAATATTCCTACTAAATATCACTCTGCGATGTGAACATCCTGTATAAATAATTCACTCGCTACGCAACCCTCCCCTCGGGAATTTTTAAGTAATCTCAGACCATATTGTGATATTTGTGTCAAATCATTGTGGAGGGATATGAAATTAATAATAATAATAATAATAATAATAATAATAATAATAATAATAATAATAATAATAATAATAATAATAATAATACTTACTTACAAATGACTTTTAAGGAACCCGCAGGTTCTTTGCCGCCCTCACATAAGCCCCCATCGGTCCCTATCCTGTGCAAGATTAATCGACTGCCTACCACCATATCCCACCTCCCTAAAATCCATTTTAATATTATCTTCCATCTACGTCTCGGCCTCCCCAAAGGTCTTTTTCCTTCCGGTCTCCCAGCTGACAATCTAATAATAATAATAATAATAATAATAATAATAATAATAATAATAATAATAATAACAATAATAATAATACTTACAAGTCATGGAAAGCATGGGGCTCTACCTCCATGCCCCCCAAGTGCCTTAATGGCATGTTACGGGGACACCTTTACCTTTTACCTTTAATACTTACTTACAAATGGCTTTTAAGGAACTCGCAGGTTCTTTGCCGCCCTTACATAATCCAGCCACGGTCCCTATCTTGTGCAAGATTAATCGACTCTCTACCATCATATCCCACCTCCCTCAAATCCATTTTAATATTATCCTCCCATCTACGTCTCGGCCTCCCCAAAGGTCTTTTTCCTTCCGGTCTCCCAACTGACACTCTAATAATAATAATAATAATAATAATAATAATAATAATAATAATAATAATAATAGAGATATAATGAATATAATACCAATCAGTCTGTGTAATATGAGATGTAGTTCCGATTTTTGCCACCGGTGACTTTAACATTCGCTCACAAATTTGAGTATAGTCTCTCGAACGTATTACTATAAATAAATATAATAGGATGCGATACTGCGGTCAACACCATCTATCTTCGCCCGGTCGAAGTAACAAGACCAGCGCCCGGTGTTGTAGGTGGTGAACATTAGAACTACATGATATGTAAGTCGTCCAAGAGTTCTCCATTTATTCTTTAGGGTTAGAGGCTTAGATGAGAAGGCAAGATGTAAGCGAGAAAGTTGCAAAAAAAAAAATCCAGGAAAATGTTCTGCTTCTAGATGTAAGTGATACGTGTGTGTATATATGCAGTGTACGTTAAACAGTGATATTTGTCGACTTTGTTGAATGTATTATATAATAGTAGATATTAATACATTGATATGAATTTTGAAACTAGTTTTTGCACACCTTTCCAATGCACTGTACACTAAACAACCAAAGAACACAATTTTAATTATCTAACATTTCGTTTTCTTTTCTATTCCTTTTTGGTTGTAATTTAATAAGTTGTATTAAAAGTTAGTGAAAAATGTTCTCTCTTTCATCTTGCTGTTTGCCCCATTATAAAATTTCAGTGGATGATGGAAGTAATAAAATTTTTAATTGGTTATTTTAGTTTTGCTGGTTTCGGAAGGGAGCAGTGTTTTATGCACGTAATTATACTTTTCGCCTTTTTTGTGCGCTGCTAGAAGCCTGGAGTAATAAGTTATTCTTTCCACCACTTGGTGTGCTGCTATGCGTATGGAGTAATTAGTTATCCCGGGCAAAAACAGGTGGCAACAAGATCAATTGCTACATTAACGCCTCTAGCGTTTGAAACGGGAAAGTCAATAACTTTCACATCCTAGTATTCACCCATGGTATTACATTGAATTGGAGGTCTTCTAAAGTTATTTGTCGTCTATAACTTTACGGACTTGAGTTACTTTAATTTGGAAATTCAGCATAATTTGAAGATGGTCGTTAAATAGTAGTCCATAATGAATAATTATGAAATATCATTTATTCTGAATACAAAATTTTAAACGTTGCTTATGTACAGGTTCTCTGTGAATACTTCGTTTTCACTTTTGACGTCGTCATGAGGACTCAGGTCTGAATTGAACAGCCTTGGAACGCACTTGCTTCTGGCGCAGGCGCACTGGACGCCGAGATCTCCCATCGCGCAATTCCTATTTCAATTTCAAATCGAGGTGCTCATGCGATATTCATGCTCGCAGTGGCGGACTGGCTCTGCCTTGATGCCAGGTCGATACAAGTTCAAAAAAAAATCAACGTCAATGCGCGTAATGGGTAGGGAGGTAGAACTCCCAAGTTTCCTTGACTAGAAGACGTTGTAATCAAGACTCTCCAACGACGATATATTTACTATAGGTAGTAACTCGTACACTACTGTACTTCAACCAGGAGAAAGTCTCAGGGGAATGAGACGCAGCGGGGTAATGCTGTGAATGAATGTTATTTATTTATTTAAATCCACCACCAAAAGAAGCAGGCTTCCAATTACAGGTGGCTTACATTGATATATACACAAAATACATAATAAGAAAAAAAAACAAACAACACAAACGAAAGAAAGAAAATACATAACGGTAATAGATGCTAGAATATAGTATTGCAGTTAATATAGTGCCAAATGTCAATATAATGATGCAAAATTATTTAAAAACTAGAGTAAAAACATTATAACACACTTCTTCATAATTTAAATATCTAAGGAAATACAATTCTTTTTAATATTATATGAAATTTGTCAACTGTTAAACTGAAATCTAATTGAGAATCACAGTTTAAAAACAGAGAATTGTAAGTATAACACATAACAAACAATGGAGAGTTCTTGAAGAAAACAGTTCTAGGAATGGGAATAGCAAAAGGTGCCTATGACGTAATTCTGTTTTTTTTACATTGAACTGAAGGAATTTAAGAAAATCACTTACTTACTTACTTACAAATGGCTTTTAAGGAACCCGAAGGTTCATTGCCGCCCTCACATAAGCCCGCCATCGGTCCCTATCCTGTGCAAGATTAATCCAGTCTCTATCATCATATCCCACCTCCCTCAAATCCATTTTAATATTATCATCCCATCTACGTCTCGGCCTTCCCAAAGGTCTTTTTCCCTCCGGTCTCCCAACTAACACTCTATATGCATTTCTTGATTCGCCCATACGTGCTACATGCCCTGCCCATCTCAAACGTCTGGATTTAATGTTCCTAATTATGTCAGGTGAAGAATACAATGCGTGCAGTTCTGCGTTGTGTAACTTTCTCCATTCTCCTGTAACTTCATCCCGCTTAGCCCCAAATATTATCCTAAGCACCTTATTCTCAAACACCCTTAACCTATGTTCCTTTCTCAGAGTGAGAGTCCAAGTTTCACAACCATACAGAACAACCGGTAATATAACTGTTTTATAAATTCTAACTTTCAGATTTTTTAAACAAAATCACAGTTATTCAATATACCGTTAACAGTCTTATAGGTAAAATTTGACTATTTATTAATCGTCGAGATGTTAAAGTTTTATAATTAAATTCAAAAAGTAACTGATTATATGAAATTTGGTTGTCATAAGACGACACGTGATGTTTTTTAAAATATAAACAACGTAAAAATCTTTTCTTTATCCTTTCTATTTGCATCTGATGGGACTGGAACTGAGGTGACCATATTACAGACGCATACTCTAGTTTACTCCTATCTAGAGATTTATATAGAGTATCAATAGTATTCATATTTTTTAATTCTTTTGTATTTCTGATTATAAATCCTAATTTTCTATATGCATCAATTACCACGTGATTTAAGTGCATTTTAAGTTGATGTCATAAGATGTCATAAGGTCACACGCGTGGGTACACGCATCTCCATTGACTAACTCTCAAAGCATAAACGATAACACTGATACATATTTATACTACCCTAGTTACAAAATTAGATCACGGTTAATTTCCTGGTCTTTTAATCCCTCCATACAGGAAATAACATATTCAGGAGAGCGCATGTTTTTTAAACTGACGTTATAACAGTAATATTATCTATCTACTTCGCTCTGATATATGACCCAATAGTAAGCACATTCCTTTCACGGTTGATCTCCTGGTTGGAGAATAGTATGTGCTGTCTGTTGAGCAAGATGACTTATAGACAAGTGAATTAGTCTGATATGACGAAAAGGAGAGTTATTTTATTTTGTTTTTAATATGCTAGTGTATTGGAGCTTCAGCTCTGGTGTAAAATCGATTTCAAATTGGCTCAATTTTTCATAGCGAGTATGTAAACAATCCCACTGATAACCTAATGGTAAGTCTAAAAAAACTGGATTAATTTTTCACAACAAAGATATGATAAAACGTAAAGTAACTTTGTATTTACGTAAGTATTTTCAGATTATATTCAAAAGCTGAAACGTAAATTTGATGCCACTGTCAATTTCTGAAGGGTATTTATTTCACTACATTAATGTTTAATGAGAAGAATATGGTTACCAACCTAAATTATACAGGGACATCACTTTATTTTTACCAACATTTTTAACATTAACCTGGCTATACTCGGAAACACTGTTGCCCCCTTCCATTACAGGAGTTTGATGTTACTAGTGCAATATGTAAACAAATCATTTTACTAGGTGTAGGAGGAGAGAAAAGTAGTGTATCCATTTATGTTGTAGGGAAATACGATATTATGATTTTCAGTTTGATCATCACTTTTACGGAATTTATCAAAATACAGTAGAGTAGTAACATTTTTTTTTTCAAAAACTCAACTTTTCAGGCGGCTATGTTCGTTATGTAATGTCTACTTTATTTAGCATATTAATTATTGATGTTATCATACAATATAGAGAGTGCATTTAAATTGAGGGGGTCATAAGTAAAGGGCTGTAAGTGCACTTAAGTTATTTTTGAGAAAATGGGGTTTAAATATTTAAGCTTTCGTAAAATCGGTGAAATTTTTTATTTAAATTTTAATGTGTGATGCGATTAAAATATCCCTTTGCCACTAAAATTTTGGATACTTTTGCTTACACTGGATGCACTTAACTCATGTTATTACAAATGTCACTAGCATTCCTTTGCTTCTAGCCACCTCAATTCAAAAAAAGCTAATCTGAATTTTTAAACAAGTTGCTGAAAATGGTTGCCGTTCATTACAATGCAGGCCTCAATTCAGTACGTATATTATTAAAAACATTTTGAAGCATATTCTCTGAAATTGAATTTATCGTTTCTTGAATATAATTTTTTAGTACAATATTATTAATATAGGTTCTTTCTTCTATAGAAAACGCAACCATATTTCTGAAACACACTATACACTGCAGTGTTTACTTCACTGCTTCAAGACTTCGAATGCAACAGCGGCCGTAAGTTTGTGTGTCTGACGGGAGCAAGTACATTAGTGAAGGGGTGGGAGTGAAGTACATTCAGAAATGCAGGTACAATAAAAATGCAAGTAAAAATAAAATTATGTCCCTGTACAAAACAGTTTGGAGGTCCGCCAAAATGACATCTGAGCTACAAAGTGTCCATGACTCTCATAAGATTGGGAATTGCTGACAAATAAAATATCCCATGATCTATGAGCATTTATTGTTTTCTCTGTCATTACAAGACCTCGAAGTTGAGGCATGACCCGTGATAATACAGGTTAACTGATAACGGAGTGTTGAGTAGAGGTGGAGGAAGAGGCATAAATGTTAAAATATGATGCTTTTATAAAAAAAAAAAAAAAAGGCAAAATATACACTTTTATGCACAATAAAAGTAATATCATTGTATTCAAATATTTGTAATTCATGTAGATTATCTTTCAGCATATTCACATATATATTTTTATTATTTTATTGCTAGTAAATTTGAAATGAATACAAGTTAATAAATACAATGAAAGGTAAACTAGCCCACTCCTGAATGAGTAAGACTCGTGCTCAGGAGGGGACTCCAATACAGACAAAAATAAAATTAAAATTGAGAGTGAATACAGATTAAATAGTGTTTAATATGTTTAAACCCAAACTATACAGGGTGTTTCAAAAATACGGGGCATAATTTCAGGTATGTGTTTCCCACATGTAGACAATCAAAATAGTTCATTACAACATGTGTCCGGAAATGCTTTATTTCCGAGTTATGGCCTTCACAACATTGAAATTCACCGGAACGTTTTTCTTTCCGCAAGTCGTTGCCGTCAAAGGAGACATTAAGAGGGCACTCTGACAGTTCATTCCGAGGCGAAGGTTACATTCAGTACTTGGATCGAAGGTTTCCTGATCGATGGATAGGTAGAGGTGGCCCAATTGCTTGGCCTCCACGCTCACCTGATCTGAACCCTCTCGATTTCTACTTGTGGGGCCATTTAAAATCATTGGTTTATTCGTCTCCGGTGCCTGATTTGGAATCCCTTCGGAATCGAATTGTGGCACGTTCTGAGGACATACGCAATACTCCTGGAGTTTGGGATCGTGTTCGCAGGTGAATGAGACATCGATGTGAGGTCTGTATTCAAGCAGGAGGTGGACATTTTGAACATATTCTGTAATGACAACGACCTGCGGAAAGAAAAACGTTCCGGTGAATTTCAATGTTGTGAAGGCCATAACTCGGAAATGAAGCATTTCCGGACACATGTTGTAATGAACTATTTTGATTGTCTGCATGTGGGAAATACATACCTGAAATTATGCCCTGTATTTTTGAAACACCCTGTATTATTAATTGGTTAAAATAATATTGCAATGAAATTTGTTTAATAATCTGGTACCTTGACTCCTGCTGTGATAAGAAGCTGCATTGGTTTTACATTTTGGTTCAGACAAACGCAGAGAATTCATATTTTTAGTTCTATATATACCTTTCAAAGTTATTAAAATTTATATGAAAATATTTTAATAAAATAAAATAATATATTAGTTTAATATTGAAAACTATGAAGTGTTTAAACAACAATTCAGTTGGGTAATCTTTCTGCTTTTTTAAACAATTTGTAATACTTTTTTTCTGTAGTAAAATTAACGGATAAACGTTGGATATTACTAGGCTATTATTATTATTATTATTATTATTATTATTATTATTATTATTAGTACAGTTGCTATTGGGCACGGAAGTATGTCAGTCAGTCGGACTGTTTTTTCCGAAAACGAGGAATTGGCGCAGACAGCCAAGGAGTTATTAAGTCATCCACAGAGAATTTCCGTGACAGATAAGTCATCGTCACAAGCGATAGGAAGTTTCCTAACATCAGGTTCAACAACACAACAATGTGGACAGGAAGTGGTCACCACAGGCCGACCGCCGCTGATTGTGGGTTCAGAGCTACGCAGGTCTCTGGCTAATGTTCGCTGACGTCACGATGATTTGGTGAATGCGGTTGGGAAACAAATTTAAGAACATTTCGCTGTAGAGGTCTCACATTTGTGCTATTACTAGAGACCGGCACAATGTTAAGGGGAGAGGATGGTATTTTTTAAAACTTTTTTCCTGTTTGGTGTAAAATATTAATTTTTTTGTAGGCTATGTAGAGAGCTCATAGCTGTGGCAACTCAACCAAATAAAAATATTTTGAAAAAAAATTATTTGGGGGCCCAAATTTGAAACAAATATACCCAATGCAGGATTGTACTAAAACCGATATATCTAAACCGTTTTTAAAGATAGATTCAAACAGTTTTTTGCAATGTATTTGCAAAAGCATGTCTAAAAACTGTCTGGAACAGAATTTGGATATTAGTCCCTACGTTTGTAAAATAAACAATTAAAATTTAATAACAATTTTCTGATTTACTTTCTTGCAAACAAATGGACGTATTTTTAAAATGAAATCAATTAACAAAATTCTGTTACAGAGAAAAGTTTCCTAATAGTCTAAAGAATGTGTGTTCTAAATTTAATGTATGTACCTATCTTTAATAGTTCAGAAATTATATCCATTTTTATCTGGGAATGTAGCAAAAATTGAAGTTACTGGAAACCGATAAAAGCGGGCGTGTGATTTAAAAATCCATAGCGCAGGAAGTTTAAAAATGACGTCTCAACATCCGATAAGGGCACAAACACCCACAAAATGTTATGCAATGGATTCCACACATGTCAAAGGGTATTTCAAAGAAAATTTTTTTTTTTTGGAAATTTAATTTATCGGAAACAACAATAAAAGTGGGCGAGTGATTTAAAAATCCATAACGCAGGAAGTTTAAAAATGGCGACTCAACATCCGATAAGGGCACAAATACCCACAAAATGTTATGCTGTGCATTCCACACATATCACAGAGTATTTTAAAGAATTTATTTTTTAATTTTACTCATTTTTCACCCAAAAATTCCATCCTCTCCCCTTAAAAAATTTTGCCAAAATGTGATATTTAGTTTTGCAAAATATGAAAATACGAAATAAACTTTTTAAAAATATCTTTGTTCCTAAACCATTTGAACAAGATTTACAAAATAAGCCTTTAGAGATTAATATTTTTTTTTCTATATTTAATATGCTATCTAATAAAATACAATAAATCTGCATAATTAAACAGTTTTTCAGCGCCATTAAACTGTTATTTGACTGCAAGAATTCGATAATTCACTTTGTTATACTGAAGAGAACAAACAAAGTTCTTACATTGACTGGACTCAACACTGCTTATAATACTACAAAAGTAACCTTTATATATTTTTTGGCAAAAATTTTTTGTCAATTAATATTGTTTTTTTACGATGAAAACCCATGAATATGCAAAAAGAAGAAAAATTAAATAGCAGAATTAATGCCAGAATAACTTTGATATCTTTACTGTGTTAACTTTCGCAATTTACTTGGCTGACTAGTTTCGAGGTGGTATCCTTCATTGTCAGAAGTCTAGTGAAGGTCCCGCGCTGTCTTCTGGTTTCCTGTTGTGGTGGGGTGTGTTCATAATTGTGTCTAAAAGAATGTGTTTTGAAATTGAATTGAGTGTTCAGGATGTAATGTGGGTGTGTTTTTTGTATGTTTAGAAATTTCATTTTGTTCTAGGTGTTACGTTTCTGGTTTTGTGGTTGGATGTGTAGTATTTTCATGCCAGTGTCTATGTTGCTGTAGTTGTGATTGGCGTTTATGATGTATTCTGCGTGGGTTGAATTGTTGTGTAGTTTGGGTATGACTGTGATATGTTCCCTGTAACGTATTTGAAATGATTTTCCAGTCTCTCCAATGTAGAAGTCGAACACCCTAGAACAATATGAAATTTATAAACATACGAACAAAAACACAGCCACATCACATATTTTGCTTGCTTTCTACTGACTTGTTGCTTACATTGTATTGTGACTATCTACTTCAGTTTTGTGTGTGTGTGCGCGCGCACGCTTTGTATATTTGTAGTGTTTTATGTATCACAGTTTTACTCCTGGTTGAGATTTAGAGAAAGCCGTATAGCCTTAACTCTGCCGGGTTAAATAAATTATTATTATTATTATTATTATTATTATTATTATTATTATTATTATTATTATTATTATTAATATCATCTTCCGTCACGAATTAGGCCTGTGTAGACCTGTTTCGGCCCCATTTAGCAGTCTTCTAAAAGGTCTTCCTAACCGTCGATGTCCTCTGGCTTGATATTGCATAATCATTTTGGGGATTCTTGAATTGTCCATTCGTTTTACATGGTGTAGCCAATTTAGTTACTATCTGTTTATTTTTTCTTCTACTGACTCTACTTCTAATTGTTCCAATATTTCTTCATTTCTTTTTCGATCTAAAAGAGTATATCCTGCTGTCCGTCTGAGAAATTTCATTTCCGTTGCTTTGATTCTGCTCATATCTCTTTTCCGTAATGTCCAAATCTCACTTCCTTATAATAAGGAGGGTAATGCTAGAGTATTATATATTTTTATTCTAGTGGATTTTTGTACTAATTTTAGCTTTTAATGTGTTATTTATTATTCCTAAAATTTGTGTAAATTCGTCGATTTTCTTGTTCACATCTTTTTCATTTTGATAAGATATTTCACAATTCAGATAATTGAAATTTTGTACTTGTTCTAGGCATTGGTTATTGTGTATTATCTTACTTCTGATTGGATCTTGTCCCAAAATGCCTATTATTGTTATTATTATTATTATTATTATTATTATTATTATTATTATTATTATTATTATTATTCTTTAAAATGGATTTGAGGCAGGTGGGATATGATGCTAGGGACTGGATTAATCTTGCACAGGATAGGGACCGATGGCGGGCTTATGTGAGGGCTGTAATGAACCTTCGGGTTCCTTAAAAGCCATTTGTAAGTAAGTATTATTATTATTCTGCCGATTGCCAAACTCTTCAAAATGATATTAACTCTATTGAACTTTTGGTCTGACAATAATGGAATGAAAATTAATTAAACAAAAACTTTTGTCATTTCGTACTCATGCAAAACTACTTCCATAAAATTTAGTTATTCTCTTAATAACGTCTGTATTATTAGGAAAAATTTTATTAAACATCTTGGTGTATTACTCGATTCTAAATTATATTTTCACGATCATGTTCAATATATTTATAATCATTCATTAAGAATGCTTGGTTTGATAAGGTCTATAACTTATTATTTTTCTATCCTAGAGTCTCTATTAATTCTATACTTTACTTCGGTTCCATCTAAACTTGAATATGCATCTGTAGCCTGGAATTCCATTACTTCAACAGATTCGGTTAAATTGGAAAAATATTCAAAGAAAATTTATTTCCTTATGTGCTTTTCGATTTATACCCAATTCCTCTGACTTTAATTATGAGATTACCTGCAAATAATTATCAAGGGTGATATTAATTGTGAGTCCATCATAAACAATATCAGCCTTCGTATTCCTACAAAGGGTTTAAGATTTCAAAAAAATTTTTACAACAGAAAATCAAAATCTTTTTCTCCAATCTGTAGATGCATAAAATATGCCAATTTGCATGGGCACAATTTAGATCCTTTTAAAGTATAGTTTCGTTTATCAGTATTTACTGTCCTTGTCCTCAATTTTATTTATATATGTTTTTCTTGGTTTAAGATATTATTTTATTTATTCTTGCACCTTTGTATCTTCGGTTTGTGCATTGTGCTGAACTATAATTGGCCTCTGGCTGTTGTTCACCACACAAATATTATTAATAAATTAATTAATATATATTATTGATAAATTAATAAATTATTATTATTATTATTATTATTATTATTATTATTATTATTATTATTATTATTATTATAAGAACTGCCATTGATCGGTGTACTGTATACGATCGAATCCGCCACTGAGATTATACTGTAGCCAAAGGTATAAAGAGAGAAAGGGGGGAAAGAGAAGAACTTGTGGAAGTAAAGAAATTAGAGGGAGGAATCATGTTTCCCCGCTATTTCATCCCAAATTGCGTCCCACATCATTCAGAGGGGCAGAGTAACCAGAGGAATTAAGCCATGTTATTGCCGGAGCAGACTCCCTCCAACTTCTTTATTATGTCTACTTTCAAACTTTGTCAAAGTTTTATACGCTATTTTATTACACGTAAAAATAAACTCGGAGGCTGAAGTCGCGGCAAACAAGATCACTGGCTGAAAAGAGAATACCCATACATTTTATCTGAGAAAACAGAATTGCGGATGTCTTCGTGTCGAGTAACTTCTACAGAATTTCCATAAGAACACTTACGACATAAAATAAGAGATCGCAGACGTCCCACTCTACACTGCTTTCCCTACACAAATCTAGTCGAAGCTCACAGTCCTGCTGCAGGGTTGTACAGTGTAGCTTACTTACACTTTTTCATTGCAATCAACTGTCGCTTCTGAACGAAAACTCTGAAATGGAGACTTCCCTACAAATATCGAAAAAGTTATTATTATTATTATTATTATTATTATTATTATTATTATTTTTATTATTATTATTATTATTATTATTATTATTATTATTATTATTATTATTCATGTCCATATATTGTGGGTCCCTATCTCCACGGCATGGCGCGTCCTCAGGTTGCGGATTGAGGAGACGGCCTCCAGATATGGAATACCCGTATATTGAATAAGCAGTCGCGGACAGCGAATGAGGGGTGTTCCTCCAGCTTGGGGGTTGGACGAAGGGCTAACAACCCATCACCGTAAAAAACAGCTTGTTACGAAACCTCTAAATAAGCCTCGGAATGGGACTGATTCTCCGGCACGACCACAGCGAAGGAATAAGGTTTTGAGATTTGGTACTTGGAATGTTACAAGTCTATATAGAACAGAAGGGGTAAAATTAGTAGCAAAAGAACTAGCTAGATAAAGAACAGACTTTGTGGGAGTACAGGAGGTTAGGTTAGATGGGAACGGCATAACACAAATAGGAGATTACTTGTTGTATTACGGGGAAGGAAACGATAATCACCAATTAGGAACAGGATTCTTTATCCATAAAAGAAGAAAATCAGCAGTGAGAAAGGTCGAATTTATCAGTGATAGGTTATCGTATTTTACAGCAGAGTTCGTATAGGTCAGTTTCTGTCAGATGCGTTTCCAATTCACTGTGGGCTGAAGCAAGGAGATGCACTATCACCTTTACTTTTTAACTTTGCTCTAGAGTATGCCATTAGGAAAGTCCAGGATAACGGAGAGGGTTTGAAATTGAACGGGTTACATCAGCTGCTTGTCTATGCGGATGACGTGAATATGTTAGGAGAAAATCCATAAACGATTAGGGAAAACACGGGAATTTTACTGGAAGCAAGTAAAGAGATAGGTTTGGAAGTAAAATCCCGAAAAGACAAAGTATATGATTATGTCTCGTGACGAGAATATTGTACGAAATGGAAATATAAAAATTGGAAATTTATCCTTTGAAGAGGTGGAAAAATTCAAATACATGGGAGCAACAGTAACAAATATAAATGATACTCGGGAGGAAATTAAACACAGAATAAATATGGGAAATGCGTGTTATTATTCGGTTGAGAAGCTTTTATAATCCAGTCTTCTGTCAAAAAATCTGAAAGTTAGAATTTATAAAACAGTTATATGACCGGTTGTTCTGTATGGTTGTGAAACTTGGACTCCCACTTTGAGAGAGCAACATAGGTTAAGGGTGTTTGATAATAAGGTGCTTAAGAAAATATTTGGGGCTAAGAGGGATGAAGTTACATGAGAATGGAGAAAGTTACACAACGCAGAACTCCACGCATTGTATGCTTCACCTGACATACAGTAATTGGGAACATTAAATCCAGACGTTTGAGATGGGCTGGGCGTGTAGCACTTATGGGCGAAGCCAGAAATGCATATAGAGTATTAGTTTGGAGGCCGGAGGGAAAAAGACCTTTGGGGAGGCCGAGACGTAGATGGGAGGATAATATTAAAATGGATTTGAGGGAGGTGGGATATGATGGTAGAAACTGGATTAATCTTGCTCAGGATAGGGACCAATGGTGGACTTATGTGAGAGCAGCAATTAACTTCCGAGTACCTTAAAAGCCAGTAAGTATGTATGTATGTATTATTATTATTATTATTATTATTATTATTATTATTCATTTAGTGTTCTGTCCAAGGGTAGCTCCTTCACTGCAAACCTAGCTTTCTCCAATCTTTCTGCCTTCCTCTTTGTCTCCTCATATGATCCATATATCTTAATGTTGTCTATCATCTGATATCTTCTTCTATCCCGAACACTTCTGCCATTCACCATTCCTTCTAGTGCATCCTTCAGTAGGCAACGGAAGAACCCCGAGAAAACCTCAACTGCGACCTTGTCCGACAGAAGTGTCACTATGGAGTTTTAAGTGAAAAATCCCATGCCAGACAAGGACTCGAACTGGACCGCATACTTGACAGGCTGAAGATTTGACCACTCAACCACACAGGTTACGATTTTAGTGGTTAGAGACGGTAGATAGTGTCATGCATTATAATTAGGGTAAGGCACCTTCCTCTGCCGCCATTAAGTACATATTTATTGGTCGCATTAGCCTCCAAAGTTCAATTTCTACTTCGGTCTAGCAAGTTACGTATCATCCCAGATCACATATACAACAAATTGCTCAGTCTTGTAGGCTTTGATGGCAACAACTTTTATCAATTTAACTATGCTGCCATCTAGCTACTGCATTAGAAGTCACGTTATAACTCTCATTTGAAATGCATGGAGCAAATTTGCTGCCATCTAGCGGTTGTTCTCAATCGACGGTGGCGATCCTGGTGGTTGTTCTCTTCCACATGTTACCGATTTTAACATAGGACTGTCCAATCTGATACAGTATAGTATACAGAGTGATTCAGACCACCCGTAACAGTCATTTATTTCGGAAACTAATGCATTAAAATTTTCGAGAAAAAAATATTTATTACTAAACCACATGTGAGCTTTCACTTGAGCTTAATTTCATCAATCAGCTCTAACAGGAAGTAGGGTCAGTGGCGTATCACTTTAAAATTTCAAATGGGAGTATGGTTCAAATGGTAATTTGATAGAGCTCTTCAAAACAAACAACTTTCATAGGAAACGTTTTTATTAATTCCTATTCTTTCAATGAGAAAACGACGAAAAGGCAATGGGTGATTCGGACCACACGTGTCATTTATTTCGGAATCTAGTGCATTAAAATGTTCGAGACAAAAATATTTATGACTAAACCACATGTGAACTTTCACTTGAGCTTGATTTCATTAATCAGCTCTAACAGGAAATAGGGTCAGTGGCGTATCACTTTAAAATTTCAAATGACAGTCCGGGTCAAAGATAATGCCATCAAGTGTACGGGTGTGTGCTGCTCAGAACGGCAGACACTTTGAACATTTATAAAAATTAATGGAATTGTCCAGTCTTTCATAAAAGTCAACATTAATTGTCTTGTTTACATTTTCGTCTTTTAGCATTTCTCAATATTGATGGCATTATCTTTTTGTACGTTTTCTCATTGAAAGAGTAGGAATTGGTAAAAACGTTTCCCATGAAAGTTGTTTGTTTTGAAGAGCTCTATCTAATGGTATTTTATTTGACCCATACTCCCATTTGAAATTTTAAAGTGATACGCCACTGACCCTACTTCCTGTTAGAGCTGGTTGATGAAATTAAGCTCAAGTGAAAGCTCACATGTGGTTTAGTAATAAATATTTTTTTCTCGAAAATTTTAATGCATTAGTTTCCGAAATAAATGACTGTTACGGGTGGTCTGAATCACTCTGTATGTAATCAAGAGTATCACTTAGGTAATTTGTTTTCGTTCAAAATTCTATAATGTTCCTTCATATGTAACTGTGAAAATAGGAGTGAGACAAGTGTCCAACAAGCTTGGAGCTCACATAGACGCATTTCCTCGGTCACAATTCCCATGCAAGAACGTGTAGCTTCTTCTCCTGCTTTCCCCATCCATTGCTTTGAATTTCCAAATTCTGACGTTCAAATATATTTTTTTTTACATCTCCAAGGACTTGCCTTTGGCGGTGCTTCTATCCTCTCTCGGTTCGATGACAGGACGATAGCTGTTGTGATATGCGGCCGTAGAAACTGTCTATGCAGGCGTTCTACATAGCACCGCGTGATGATTAATGGAACAATGCCGAATTGCCGATAGGGGAAAACAGTAATAATAATAAAATAATAATAATTCGTGGCGCTACAGCCCACGAAGGGCCAAGACCGACCAGCTGGCTGCTGGCCTCACGGCCACATGCCGAAGCAGAGGTGGACGATCATCCAACCAGAATGGAGGTATCGTGTGGTTAGAACGATGATCCCCCCAGCCGTTATAGCTGGTATTCGCAACCGGATTTCGCTACCTATCGTAGCTCCCCAAGTGCATCACGATGCTGGGTGGGCACCGGTTTCATACACTGGCCGAAATTTCTTCTCCTATGAGGACTCGAATCAGCGCGCATTCCGTAACGCGAGTTCCAGGCAGGATTCCTTAGACCACGACGCCACGGCGCGGGACGGGAAAACGGTAATACCCATAGAAAACCTATCACCAAGCCGGGATTCGAACTCGTGTTACCATTGTGGAAAGCCGACTGCCCAGAAGTTCTGCTAACGTTGAGACTCTGGTGAAAATCTGACCGCGGGATTTCGCTTATGTCATACAATAGGACGTAAAGACGTGAAAAATTACTCTGCGAAGTTTATCGCGATTTTCTGCTGAAGTGTGACGTGTCTCGCGCTCCACATTTTGAGAACCGTGGCCCCGAGCGTCAATTGAGGATTCCGACGGAATGGCCCCATACAGCGAGGCTGATAAAGCAAAGATGGCCGCGCCCGGGGCGAGTACCATTACGTGAGCTGCAAGAACCGGTTCCTCTCGCGTGGTCTACTGACTGACTGACGGACGGACGGTTCCCATAAACCCGGGGGCCGGGCGGAGCGTCTGCAGATGCTTGAAGGGTGGCCTCCTAACTGGCGCCTGCCTGCGCTTCCTACCCCAGAAACTGTGACATTGGCTGGAACTGTCTTTAAACTTAATGTTAGTGTACCGTACACTGCAGTCTCCAGTATGTAAGGTTAATGCATAAATTCGTAGCTCTTTTGTTAGTCATCACAGCACTGCGTTGCTAGGAGATTGTTCATCGTTTGCCATTTGTTATTTGGAGTGATGTGCTTGTAAATACGCCTTTTTTTTTTTTTTTTTTTTATAATTTATTGATCGATCAGCGCATTTAGCGCTATACAGATCATTTCTAAATATGTAAATACAATACATGACACTGAATTGAGGGCAGCCTAGATTGGGCTCCTCAATGAACAAAATAATTGTTAATAAATAATTATTTACATAGGTTGGTGTGATAAGTTTTGATTATAATATGAGGTCCATTGGAAGTCGGCTCTTGATTCTGGTGGGAAATGTGGACTTCCTTCCGAGAGAGTAGTGGATGGCGCCTGGAACAATTTCTAGGTTGTTATAGAACTTCTTAGCTTGTGATTGAATAAACTGTTGGATTGTATCAATACCAGTTTCTCTGTGTAGTTGGCTGTTACGGACAAACCAAGACCGTCTCCAATACTCAGACCTTAATACAGAAAAAAGATGGCCGCCGTAGAGGTCCAACCATTTCCATGTATATAGATGGTTCCGCCATATCTTTATGTCAAAATACTTAAATTTTTCGTATTTCTGAAGTTGAATTACTAACTTTTGTCTTAAATAAACGTCCAGTGTTAATTTATGAGCAATGTTAGGTTCAATTTCAAAGGCGAGACAATAAAATAAATACGGTACGAGTAGAAACACATTGCTGTGAAGTTATGAACTTTACAGTGCAATTGCAGCTTGAAAACACTTTTCAGTAAGCTGAAAATCATACCTTGAACTCCGTATAGGGTACTGCAGTATATGCAAACATTCACTAATAGTTGTTGGGCATACAAAAGGTTAACACATACTCAAAATCAATAACACAATTAAACAAGGTCAGCCAATATTAGACCTACAAAGTCTACTAATACAACTACCTATTGCTGCTATTACTACTACTACTTACTTACTTACAAATGACTTTTAAGGAACCCGAAGGTTCATTGCCGCCCTCACATAAACCCGCCAGCGGTCCCTATCCTGTGCAAGATTAATCCAGTCTCTATCATCATACCCCACCTCCCTCAAATCCATTTTAATATTATCCTCCCATCTACGTCTCGGCCTCCCTAACGGTCTTTTTACCTCCGGTCTCCCAACTAACACTCTATATGCATTTCTGGATTCGCCCATACGTGCTACATGCCCTGTCCATCTCAAACGTCTGGATTTAATGTTCCTAATTATGTCAGGTGAAGAATACAATGCGTGCAGTTCTGTGTTGTGTAACTTTCTCCATTCTCCTGTAACTTCATCCCGCTTAGCCCCAAATATTTTCCTAAGCACCTTATTCTCAAACACCCTGAACCTATGTTCCTCTCTCTCAGAGTGAGAGTCCAAGTTTCACAACCATACAGAACAACCGGTAATATAACTGTTTTATAAATTCTAACTTTCAGATTTTTGGACAGCAGACTGGATGATAAGAGCTTCTCAACCGAATAATAACAAGCATTTCCCATATTTATTCTGCGTTTAATTTCCTCCCGAGTGTCATTTATATTTGTTACTGTTGCTCCAAGATATTTGAATTTTTCCACCTCTTCGAAGGATAAATCTCCAATTTTTATATTTCCATTTCGTACAATATTCTGGTCACGAGACATAATCATATACTTTGTCTTTTCGGGATTTACTTCCAAACTTATCTCTTTACTTGCTTCAAGTAAAATTTCCGTGTTTTCCCTAATCGTTTGTGTATTTTCTCCTAACATATTCACGTCATCCGCATAGACAAGAAGCTGATGTAACCCGTTCAATTCCAAACCCTGCCTGTTATCCTGAACTTTCCTAATGGCATATTCTAGCGCGAAGTTAAAAAGTAAAGGTGATAGTGCATCCCCCTGCTTTAGCCCGCAGTGAATTGGAAAAGCATCAGATAGAAACTGACCTATACGGACTCTGCTGTATGTTTCACTGAGACACATTTTAATTAATCGAACTAGTTTCTTGGGAATACCAAATTCAATAAGAATATCATATAATACTTCCCTCTTAACCGAGTCATATGCCTTTTTGAAATCTACTACTACTACTACTACTAATAATAATAATAATAATAATAATAATAATAATAATAATAATAGTAATAATAATAAATCAGCTTATATTTTATATTTTTAATAGATGGATGTTGACAATCTAGGGTCCTTAGCCTAATTCGTCTTGAATTTCAATTCTTCATGTTTTGTCACTTTTAGGCTTAGGCCTAACTCTTCATGACTTCTTTTCACTTTTCTCGACAATTGGTTTGAAATGTTTTTCTCTCGTTCAACATCTTTGTATAGTTATTAATGACAGAATTTCTTCTACACTGTCATCTTTCATATTTAAGAAAATAACAGTGACCTTAAACAACAGTCATAAATGAAACCACATTTCTTTCCTGAACATCACTTTGAAACTGATCGAAAGTGATAATAATTTCCCTTTCACACCATTTCCTGAAAAATTCTTCTCTCCCCATCTGTTCCCCTTTCCGTTGATGTGGATACTTTCTAGGCACTAGAATGACTGACAGTACGATATAAAGTTGGTTAGGAAATATGATTCTTTAGGCGTCATGGGTAAGATTCGAAATTTCCCGAGGAATACGAAAAGGATCACTATTTACGATAGGAAAAATATCTTTCCTAAGAACTAATTTAGGTTCAAAATGTTTTATTTGTAACACTGTCATTCTAGGAAGATACAAACTGGCCACCCTACCTCATAATCTCTTGGCTTAGTTGCCTCATAAATGGTGCCTTGTTGGTATCATTTGTGATGCTCAGACCTGTCTTCGGACAGTTGACTAAATAACAACAAACTGTAATTTCCTTAACTTGGAAATTGTCACGATTATGCACCTAAACCATTTGTCGCGTAGTAAAGTTGTATTTTTCGGGAACTTAAACGCTAAAATATGAGACATAGATCCACTATTAGAATTACAACCCAGTACACAACACGATTTAACGACGTAATTAACAAAGGAAAACATCATAACAAAACCACGTGGTAACCATGCTTGGATCGTTATTTAGTAAGTCTATGCTTGGATCTCTACCGGCGCCATTTTGGCCACTATCGATACCTACATTAAGGTCTGAGTATTGGAGACGGTCTTGGGACAAACCAAAGAGAATTGAGTGAAATTCGTAAGACTTTAACACAGTCTACTATATATAGTCGCGAAGCTCAATATGTAGTAAAAATGCAAACATGGGTAGTTGCCCACCACTAGGATCGCTACTATCGCTCCATCATCGCAGATCTCTCTCCTAGCAGCCGACAAAATATGTTACACTTTCGTTGTGTTCTTTTGGAAAAATTAACACCTTCCTTCCATTATTGAAATATTAAATGCATAAAGTTAATTTATTATTTTAATGAATGCATATTAAATTCCACCATAAACTCGAAGATACCTGCAAGAAATAAGTTAATATAATTTTTGTTTGTGCAAAACGAACTGAAATTTACTATAATCGCTTCACTCATTCAAGATTATAGCGATAATTAACTATGAAACCAATAAATATTAATTTGCATTTCTCTTTACAACAATAATAATGGAAATATGAATTAATTGGAGTAACTTACGTGTACCGGTACTTGTAGTGTAGGCTTACGTAGTTAACAAAGTGGGATGAGGTTAAGCAATAACAATCACACCAGAATTGGAAATAAAACGTGATCAATAAATTTTATTGTAACAGACTTTTTGTACGTCTCTAGTAAAGCAACAAATAAAAATAACAACACAATTAACAGCTATAATTAAAAACATATCCTTTGAAGAAAAAAGTAGGCCTAAGCAATAATAATCCCACCAGAATTGAAAATAAAACGTGATCAATAAATTTCATTAAAACAAACTTAATTTTTCTACGTCTTTAGTAAAATAACACATAAAAATAATAACAAAATTAATAGCTACAATTAAAAATATATCCTCTGAAAAAAAAAGTAGACCTAACCTTTATTTCTCTGGAAATTTAGCAGCCTAAGTGACAGAACTTTAACCGATATCTAATGTCCTTTCGGTTAGACTGAAACATTTCATTGTGAAATTTAAGGATATAATGTATTCTAACAGTCACAATGAACTTCAAAATTAAGAGTTTTGTTTCTGCACAGCATTCTTGTGGAAACCCAGGGACCTTTCTGAATCTTTCGGAAATCGGAAAAAGGATAACTCTGGCCTCTTTCTCTTACTGTTGCTACAATTTATAGCACTACAAACTCTCCTCCTTGTCCCATATTATTATTCCAATTATTATATTTTAGCTATTAACATTTTCATTATAACCAATAACGAACATTTCACAAGCATCAATGTGAAATACGCAACGAGCTAGGACTCGATAGAAATACGACACAGTCCAAAGTCGACCATGGACAGTCTATTGTTTCTAGTTGCTAACCGCTTGGAGCACTTTATCACGAGATTTGCAAAAAAACACCTCAAGCTTCGCGACTGTATATAGCAGACTGTGACTTTAATATGAAATGACTGGATGTGTTTAATTTCACTTATTGCAGCTCCTCCCCAGACAGGACAGGCATAAAGCAGTAGAGGTCGTAATAGAGATGTGTAAGGTAGCATGCAATTTTGTAGCTTTAGAGATGATTTCTTGTTGAGGAGCGGATATAATTTAGCGAGTCTTGAGTAGGCCAATTTAAGTTTGTTGTTGATGTGATGTTTCCATGACAGACGGCGATCTAAGTGCACTCCAAGATATTTTACAGCTTCATCCTTTGGTTTCCACGGTATCACGTTGGTTGAAAGATTTATGCATGGAGGATTAGCAGGATGACACAAAGTAAATATCATTGATTCGCATTTATAAATGTATATATATTTTTTTCTCCCTGTAACATAGTTCTAGTAAGCTTATATTAAATTAATTTTCATCATTTACTAGCTATCTCAAACCTCAAATTAATTATAATTGATTGAATTAAATTAGCTCATAAATTAAGTTACTACTTTACCTTATAGGTTTATCTAAATTTAAATAAATATGTAGTCTACTAGTCGTTAAAACTTAACTGAAGAATATTGCTGGAGAACCTGTTAAGTGCAGTGTAAATATTCGTAATTTAAATAGGGGAAGGTGTTGTACCTTGGGTCAGTTGTACCTTGGGTCATTCATCATTTCTCTGCCGTCTGTGTTTTGAAAAATGAAGTATTACAATCAAGTTACATATTTGTACACAAGAGTCCTCTCACAATGCTTGGTGATCTTCAGATACAGTGGTTTGCTTTCTTTGTGAAGAAACTTGTTTTTGATCTCAAAAAGTATTTTGTTTGTAGTGTGTTCTTTATTTTTTTTACGGGGCTGTGTTATAATTCAAGACATTTCCAATAGTAAGGTAAGATCTTTGTTTCTTTCTTGTTCGAATGGTATATTAGGTTATTGTTAGAACATAACCTAACTTTTGAAACATGATGTTCAGTTCACAATGAGCAGTAGTTATACCTCGGTCCACTTGAAGCGTTGTACCTTGGGTCGACCCAAGGTACAGCATTGAACTAATGACGAGCAGAAGTGTACAAATCATTATAAATTATTAGTTCATTTAATATAGTTTATTGCTCAATATGTTGGAAATATTATATCGTTATACTTTTATTTTTATAGAACCATGCCAAGAAGCAAGAATGGAAAAAAAAAAAAAAAGCGGGAAAAAGTAGATGTAGAAGCACTTCGCATGGCTATAAAGGATGTGTTAACAAATGGAACTAAAGTGCGAACTGCTGCCAAAAATTATGATATTTCGAAAATTACGTTGTCTAGGCACTTAAAAAATATGCAGGATTCTAATGAAAATGAGTTTGTGTACAGAGCTAACAATGATGTGAAGAAAGTGTTTACTTTGCCACAAGAGATTAAATTAGTAGAGTATTTGAAACAGGCAGCAAGGTTACATTACGGTCTAAATAGAAATGAAGTTCTGAAACTTGCATATCAATATGGATATGAAAAGAATTTGGCTATTCCAGAGAACTGGAAAATCGAGAAAAAAAACTGGCGACATGTGGCTTAGTCATGAAGCTACCACCTCCCTACCAACAAGGTTAATCTAAGAGACAAACTTCCCAACTACAATTCGCAGTTGATTTCAGTACTTATGATGTTAAGTAGATCGATTTTGTGTTTGTTATCTGCTTCAAATGCATTATTGCATGAACATGTTGCAAAGGAATTGTATCTTTAATTTGTTTCCTATTATATTCCAGAAGTTTCGTGATTTTTAGATAATATGTACACTTTGCATTCATATTTATGTTTATCCACAATTTGTATTCGTGTTTCTTTTCTTGTAGGCTAAATTTATAATGTGACCCAAGGTACAACATCGGGTGACCCAAGGTACAACCTCATGTTGTACCTTGGTCCATTATACTTGTATACATTTAATTGAATATAAAAATTATCAGAGTAATTAAATCCGTAAATAAAGATTACCAATGATATCTCAAAGAGTAGCTTCATCTTATTTTATAATTTGGACAACCTAATAATCATAATATGGTAAAAATAGAAATTAAATGTAAAAATGACCCAAGGTACAACACCTTCCCCTATGTATTGTATTGATTAAGGCTGGTTAAGTGGAAGAGAAGGCCTTATGCCCTTAACTCTGCCAGCGAAAATAAAACATTATTATTATTATTATTATTATTATTATTATTATTATTATTATTATTATTATTATTATTGATTGATTGATTGTGAATCTTTCATAAGCAATATCAGTCTTCGTATTCCTGCTAATGGTTTAAGATTTCATAAATTGTTTTATAATAGGAATCCTAAATCTCTCTCTCCGGTCTGCAGATGTATTAAATATGCTAATTTGCATGGATTCAACTTGGATCCATTTAATGTGTAGTATATCTTTGAGTTTTTATGTCAGTATTATTAATAATGCCATTTGTTAAGATATGTATCATACTATTCTTGTCAATTGCATATCTTTACAATAATACTCATATTATTCCAAGCTTCATTTTTTTAATTAACTCACTGATCTAATTTTAATAATTATTTGTCCATTTATTTGTTGCATTTGGTCAATTGATTAATGTAGACTATTCCATTATTTCAATTATCTCATTGTACTAATTTTATAATTATTTATGCTATTTTACTCTGTTTCATTTGATCCATGATTGATGTAGACTGTTATATTGATTGTATTCCATCTCATTCCCATTTTCTATCATTCATTCTCATCATCATTTGTTGTTTTGTTCTGTTCTGTATCGTGCTAAACTGTAATTGGCATTGTGCTGTTGTTTTGCACGTTAATATTCTAAATAAATAAATAAATAAATTATTATTATTATTATTATTATTATTATTATTATTACTTACTTACTTACAAATGGCTTTTAAGGAACCCGAAGGTTCATTGCCGCCCTCACATAAGCCCGCCAGCGGTCCCTATCCTGTGCAAGATTAATCCAGTCTCTATCATCATACCCCACCTCCCTCAAATCCATTTTAATATTATCCTCCCATCTACGTCTCGGCCTGCCTAGAGGTCTTTTTCCCTCCGGTCTCCCAACTAACACTCTATATGCATTTCTGGATTCGCCCATACGTGCTACATGCCCTGCCCATCTCAAACGTCTGGATTTAATGTTCCTAATTATGTCAGGTGAAGAATACAATGCGTGCAGTTCTGTGTTTTTCCAATAGTAGGTCTAAAAATATCCTCCCGTCCTACTTTAGCATTGAAATCCCCCAGTAAAATTTTCATGTGATATCTAGGGAACTGATCAAAAGTATGTTCCAATTCCTCATAGAAGCTATTCTTTATATGGTCGTCTTTCTCTTCTGTAGGGGCGTGAGCGTTTATAACTATGATGTCGCACCATCTACCCTTAAGTACTAAATATGATAACCTGTCACTGATAAATTCGACCTTTTTTTACTGCTGATTTTATTCTTTTATGAACAAAGAATCCTGTTCCTAATTGGTGATTATTGTTTCCTTCCCCATAATACAACAAGTAATCTCCTATTTGTGATATACCATTCCCATCTAACCTAACCTCTTGTACTCCCACGAAGTCTATTCTATACCTAGCTAGTTCTTTAGCTACTAATGTTACCCCTCCTGTTCTGTAAAGACTAGTTACGTTTCAAGTGCCAAATCTCAAAACCTTATTCCTTTGCTGTGGTCGTGCCAGAGAATCAGTCCTATTCCGAGGCTTATTATAGGGATACGTAACAAGCTATTTTTTACGGTGATGGGTTGTTAGCCCTTCGCCCAACCCCCAAGCTGGAGGACCACCCCTTATCGGCTGTCCACGACTGCTTATTCAATATATTCGCAGCTACCTTCCATATCTGGAGGCCGTCTCCTCTATCCGCAACCTGAGGACGCGCCATGCCGTGGTGATAGGGACCCACAATACATGGATTATTATTATTATTATTATTATTATTATTATTATTATCATTATTATTATAATTATTTACCTTTTTAGTACTAGGTGCATATTATATCCTGTGAATAATAAATTTGTGAAAGAGAACTACAGTATATAATAGAGAGCGAGAGGGTCTCTCAAGCCTATTTTAGAATAATCTGGTACGTAGCTTCTCGTATTCACCAGCCCAGTGTTTCCCTCATGTTTGTCCATATTGTGATCTGTTTTCCTGTTTATTTGCTAGCTTTCTTTGGTGGTAATGTCTTTTCTTTGTTCTCTGCCCTAACAAAGTGTTGGACCCGCTCGAAAATACGCAGAATGTCATGTGATGCCAATTACTGTTTATTGTTTTTTTTTTATCGGATGAAAACAATTCCCAGTATCGGGTCGCTGATAATTGGCAGATAATGTGCCTCGCAGACCGCAAGGTCTCTCCTTGTTCACAGGCTGTTATTTTCCAGTTCCTCGCTGATACACAGCTTAGGCTTGCTTCGCGGAACCTTCTGCGGAAACAGCGGTGGAAGCTGGTGCGACTGACCGCGGCTCACACGCGTCTTTTACCCGTGAAGACCAAGTTCAAATCTGCCGGTACCCTTATCATCTTCTACAGTTCTTTCAGACAAACGTCGTAATACTGCTTTCAAAAGAATCTTCAGTTAACTTCATGATTTGATAACATTGAATTGCGGAATTGTATTAAATATTCTGTCCTTTACGTATGGAAAATAGTCGTGATATTGTTTCAAATAGTTGTTGGAGGTATATAGTATGAACCATTAAATAATGTCATTGATTTCAGGAGGTTATTCTTTGAGATATTTCAAACAAAAGTTTAATACAGTTTTTTTTTACGAAATGGAAATATAAAAATTGGAAATTTATCTTTTGAAGAGATGGAGAAGTTCAAATATCTTGGAGCAATAGTAACAAATAGTATAAATGATACTCGGGAGGAAATTAAACACAGAATAAATATGGGAAATGCCTGTTATTATTCCGTTGAGAACTTTTGTCATCTAGTCTCTTGTCAAAAAATCTGAAAGTTAGAGTTTATAAAACAGTTATATTACCGGTTGTTCTTTATGGTTGTGAAACTTGGACTCTCACTTTGAGAAAGAAACATAGGTTAAGGTTAAGGGTGTTTCAGAATAAGGCGCTTAGGAAAATATTTGGGGCTAAGAGGGATGAAGTTACAGGAGAATGGAGAAAGTTGTACAACACAGAACTGCACGCATTGTATTCTTCACCTGACATAATTAGGAAATGCAGACGTTTGAGATGGGCAGGGCATGTAGCACGTATGGACGAATCCAGAAATGCATATAGAGTGTTACTTGGGAGGCCGGAGGGAAAAAGACCTTTAGGAAGGCCGAGACGTAGATGGGAAGATAATATTAAAATGGATTTGAAGGAGGTGAAATATGATGATACAGAATGGATTAATCTATCTCAGGATAGGGACCAATGGCGGGCTTATGTGAGGGCGGCAATGAACCTCAGGGTTCCTTAAAAGCCAGTAAGTAAGTAAGTTTACGAATTTTTACTTCATTATATAAAAATTGTTTTATGTGAAATATTTCATAGCGAATTTGGGAAAGCCATTGTTTTAATTCTCAATATGCTGAGTCAATTTAAGAGAGCAGAGTATTATGATAATACATTATTGAGAGAATTTTAGTTTTTCCTTTAAATGTGCAGAAATTAGATCTAAACAATTTAAACTTTTCATTCTAAAAAGAAATTTAAAAATGTTACATTGCATATTATGCATTTCTGGATTCGCCCATACGTGCTACATGCCCTGCCCATCTCAAACGTCTAGATTTAGTGTTCCTAATTACGTTAGGTGAAGAATACAATGCGTGCAGTTCTGCGTTGTGTAACTTTCTCCATTCTCCTGTAACTTCATCCCTCTTAGCTCCAAATATTTTTCCTAAGAACCTTATTCCCGAACACCCTTAACCTCTAAGCCTCTCTCAAAGTGAGAGTCCTAATATAACTGTTTTATAAATTCAAACTTTCATTTTTTTTTTTTTTTTTTTTTTTGAGAGCAGACTGGATGACAAACGCTTCTCAACCGAATAATAACAGGCAATTCCCATATTTATTCTGCGTTTAATTTCCTCCCGAGTGTCATTTATATTTGTTACTGTTGCTCCAAAATATTTGAATTTTTTCACCTCTTCAAAGGATAAATTCAAATTTTATATTTCCATTTCGTACAATATTCTGGTCACGAGACGTAATGATATACTTTGTCTTTTCGGGGTTTACTTCCTCCCGAGTGTAATTTATATTTGTTACTGTTGTTCCAAGATTTTTTAATTTTTCCACCTTTCAAAGGATAAATTCAAATTTTATATTTCCATTTCGTACAATATTCTGGTCACGAGACATAATGATATACTTTGTCTTTTCGGGATTTACTTCCTCCCAAGTGTCATTTATATTTGTTACTGTTACTCCAAGATATTTGAATTTTTTCACCTCTTCGAAGGATAAATTCAGATTTTATATTTCCATTTCGTACAATATTCTGGTCACGAGACATAATGACATACTTTGTCTTTTCGGGATTTACTTCCTCCCAAGTGTCATTTATATTTGTTACTGTTACTCCAAGATATTTGAATTTTTTCACCTCTTCGAAGGATAAATTCAAATTTTATATTTCCATTTCGTACAATATTCTGGTCACGAGACATAATGATATACTTTGTCTTTTCGGGATTTACTTCCTCCCAAGTGTCATTTATATTTGTTACTGTTACTCCAAGATATTTGAATTTTTTCACCTCTTACTTACTTACTTACTTACAAATGGCTTTTAAGGAACCCGAAGGTTCATTGCCGCCCTCACATAAGCCCGCCAGCGGTCCCTATCCTGTGCAAGATTAATCCAGTCTCTATCATCATACCCCACCTCCCTCAAATCCATTTTAATATTATCCTCCCATCTACGTCTCGGCCTCCCTAAAGGTCTTTTTCCCTCCGGTCTCCCAACTAACACTCTATATGCATTTCTGGATTCGCCCATACGTGCTACATGCCCTGCCCATCTCAAACGTCTGGATTTCAAGTTCCTAATTATGTCAGGTGAAGAATACAATGCGTGCAGTTCTGTGTTGTGTAACTTTCTCCATTCTCCTGTAACTTCATCCCGCTTAGCCCCAAATATTTTCCTAAGCACCTTATTCTCAAACACCCTTAACCTATGTTCCTCTCTCAGAGTGAGAGTCCAAGTTTCACAGCCATATAGAACAACCGGTAATATAACTGTTTTATAAATTCTAACTTTCAGATTTTTGGACAGCAGACTGGATGATAAGAGCTTCTCAACCGAATAATAACAGGCATTTCCCATATTTATTCTGCGTTTAATTTCCTCCCGAGTGTCATTTACATTTGTTACTGTTGCTCCAAGATATTTGAATTTTTCCACCTCTTCGAAGGATAAATCTCCAATATTTATATTTCCATTTCGTACAATATTCCCGTCACGAGACATAATCATATACTTTGTCTTTTCGGGATTTACTTCCAAACCGATCGCTTTACTTGCTTCAAGTAAAATTTCCGTGTTTTCCCTAACCGTTTGTGTATTTTCTCCTAACATATTCACGTCATCTGCATAGACAAGAAGCTGATGTAGCCCGTTCAATTCCAAACCCTGCCTGTTATCCTGAACTTTCCTAATGGCATATTCTAAAGCGAAGTTAAAAAGTAAAGGTGATAGTGCATCTCCCTGCTTTAGCCCGCAGTGAATTGGAAAAGGATCAGATAGAAACTGACCTATACGGACTCTGCTGTATGTTTCACTGAGACACATTTTAATTAATCGAACTAGTTTCTTGGGAATACCAAATTCAATAAGAATATCATATAATACTTCCCTCTTAACCGAGTCATATGCCTTTTTGAAATCTATGAATAACTGATGTACTGTACCCTTATACTCCCATTTTTTCTCCATTATCTGCCGAATACAAAAAATCTGATCAATAGTCGATCTATTACGCCGAAAACCGCACTGATGATCCCCAATAATTTCATCTACGTACGGAGTTAATCTCCTCAAAAGAATATTGGACAAAATTTTGTACGACGTCAACAAAAGTGATATTCCTCGAAAGTTACCACAGTTCGTTTTGTCCCCCTTTTTAAAAATAGGTACAATTATGGACTCCTTCCATTGTTCTGGTACAATTTCCTTTTCCCAAATAGCAAGTACAAGTTTATAAATTTCGCTATATAATGCACTTCCACCCTCTTGTATTAATTCTGCTGGAATTTGATCGATACCTGGAGACTTGTACTTTTTCAGATTTTCTATCGCAATTTCGACTTCTGAAATTGTGGGTTCGGGTATAAATGGCTCAGCAGTTTGTATTTCAATATCGTCCCGATCATTTCTATTTGGCCTATGTACATTTAGTAGTTGCGCAAAATAGTTTTTCCATCTGTTTAGGATTGATGAAGAGTCTGCAAGCAAGTCACCATTCTCATCCTTGATCACATTTACCCTTGACTGATATCCGTTCTTAAATTCCTTTATACCCTTATATAAATCTCGAATGTTTTTATTCTTACTATTTGTTTCTACCTCATTCAGTTTTTCCTTCAAGTAACCTCTCTTTTTATTCCTAAGTGTACGACTTGCTTCCCGTCTTTCATTGAAATAATTATCTCTATTCTCCTCAACTGGATCCTGTAAGAATTTCAATTTTGCCTGTTTCCTTCTTTCTACTACCATGCAACAATCTTCATCAAACCACGGTTTCTTTTTCTTAGTTTCATAATAACCTATGCTCTGCTCAGCTGCAATTTTGATACTATCTCTGATATTTTCCCACACGCTATTAACATCTAATTCTTTCTCAACTTCGTCGGAACTTTCTAAAGTGGCAAACCTATTCGAAATTTCGACCTGATAATTTTGCTTAGCTTCCTCGTCCTTTAATTTCAAAATATTGAATTTAGTAATATTAACTTGTTGCTCTACTCGCTTGGCTACTGATAATCTTTCTCTTTCGGGATTTACTTCCTCCCAAGTGTCATTTATATTTGTTACTGTTGCTCCAAGATATTTGAATTTTTTCACCTCTTCAAAGGATAATTTCAAATTTTATATTTCCAATTCGTACAATATTCTGGTCACGACACATAATGATATACTTTGTCTCTTCGGGATTTACTTGCTTCAAGTATGCAATTGCATCATTGGCAATATTAGTGCTGATACTGACAGTGGTAGTAGTAGAGGTGATGATGTTGGTAGTGTTAATAGTAGCAATGGATGTAGCAATGTTAATAAAGCCTACTTATAGTGTTGAAAAGGAAAAAAAATATATTAATTTACGTAATATTTTGTTAAATAATGATCATTTTCGCGTTATAATGTTGAATATGCATAATAACGTAACTGCAGTACTGCTATTTAAACCTATGTAAGTTGTAAAATTGAAAATCAATTCCCTATCGTAATGAAAGGAAGTCAGGGCGAAATGAAAAACCTCTTGCAGACATATGAAATAGACGTCTCAACCTTCCATGCTAAGAGAAAGTGGTACATCTTGGAAGATGAGGGTTAAGACAGCAGCGGCTCGTGCACTCATGCTCCGCGGTTCGCTGTTTCCATGGCAACGCAACCTGATCTCCGCCATCTATCAATCGGCCCGCCCGTGAGGTCGCAATGCGCGACCCACTGCTCGCTGATCAAGGATCCCTTCACTTTTACGAACCTCCCCACCCTCATCAACCACCTCATCATTCTGCCTCCCAGCGGCGGCTGGTTCCCCTATCAGATCCCAATACTTCAACATATTTTTTTTTTTTTCGTTCCCCATCGTATCTTGTACAGAGTAATCAAAACTTCGCTTTACCGCTTCGCGGCGATTACTATGTCAATGGGCATAACATATAAGAGCATAAGAAATGTAAAACCTCACTTGTTTGTTATTTGTGGGCACATTACTGCCGGTAATCCTGTCGTCATGGTTGAAAAACCTACCATAAAGGTACGGCAAATTTTTGACGCACAACTTAATGTCTCTCCTCACCCGGTATGAGGGTGTAACTTGGGAATTTACCATCACGTAAAAATGCAGCCCGCGCCCTTGTTTTCCTTGTATTCTCTTATTCCCCTTCTGTGATTCTTGTTTTCAATCGGTCTTAATAATAAACCGTATACAGTTTTTATACGAGACTTATGCAGATTGGGACAGAAAACGTTATTAATAAACCATGCATAAGCGATGGATATATAAACAGACTGTAACTATACATGGGAATTGCTTTGCAATAGTTATACATACGAAACCCCTTAAGTCCACATCTGTGTAGTAACGGCTAGCCCGTCTGGCTGCGAAACCAGGTGGCCCGGGTTCGATTCCCGGTCGGGACAAGTTACCTGGTTGAGGTTTTTTCCGGGGTTTTCCCTCAACCCAATATGAGCAAATGCTGGGAAACTTTCGGTGTTGGACCCCGGACTCATTTCACCGGCATTATCACCGTATTCTCATTCAGACGCTAAATAACCTAAGCTGTTGATAAAGCGTCGTAAAATAACCTACCAAAAAAAAAAAAAAAAAAGAAAGAAAGAAACCCCTTGTTCAAGCGTTGTATATAGAGA
Source organism: Periplaneta americana (assembly GCF_040183065.1). Taxonomy (NCBI): domain Eukaryota; kingdom Metazoa; phylum Arthropoda; class Insecta; order Blattodea; family Blattidae; genus Periplaneta; species Periplaneta americana. The sequence goes on from NC_091121.1 coordinate 14,728,753, forward strand.
AAAAATGGCCGCCCCTCTAACAGCTGTTCGTATCGACTGTCATTTTATGATGATGGTTGCCTTGTAACCACAGAAGAACAAACCAAAGAGCACAGAATAATTAGAATAATATTGCTGTAGCTTGTACTCTTTGACCAAAATATAGTGTGGTAATCGATCAGAGCCAGTTGTACTATCGATACTTAACACGGCACACTAGAGCGCTCTACCGGATGCAATAGAGAACCTCAGATATTCTATTAACTTTCGTAATGAAGTAATGACGAAACTATGACGTAGCTGTGTAACAGTTGTACTATTATACACGACGAATGTAGTGAGTATTAGTAAGGAATTTACACACGACTTATAAACGAGCTATTCATTGTGTAATTATAAGACAGTTAAACGTCTGTATATAGAGTTTTTATTAGTAAGGCCGAATGTGTTTCACTTTACGTACTTGTGTTTTTCCTTGCTGTTATTAACTTACCTTTGTTCTTCTTGTTTTCTCCTTGTTTTCCTTCTCTTCCCCTTGTTCTCCTCCTCTCACTGTTGTTTTCCTTTAATTCCCCTTCTATTTCCTTGTATTCTTCTTGTTCTCAATGTGTTCCCCTTGTCCTCCTTATCTTACCCTTGTTCTCCTTGTATTCTCTTTGTTATCCTTTTTCCCTTGTTCTCCACCTATTCCCCTTGCTCTACATGTATTCCCCTTGCTCACCCTGTCTTTCTCTTGTCTTCTTGTGTTCCCAGTGTTCTGATATTTTCATCTTTATTCTCCTTGTGTTCCCTTTCTTTTCCTTTTAGCCCCCTTGTTCTGCTTGTATTTCCCTTGTTCCGTTTGTATTCCCCTTATTTTCCTTATATCTGTCGTCGACTTGCAAAAGGAGACACGTCCAAAATAACAAAGTTTTAGAAAATCGAAAAAACTATAACGAAGTTAACAAATTAAAATGCTCATATATTTTTGTGCGAGATCGTGCGTATTTGCTTGGTTTCCGCACAAAACCAATCCGCGGAAAGTCTAAAATTCCACATTCAATATTCCCAACCTAACACACATAACAATTTCCCTCTTCTTACCGCTTAAGTGACATATTGATTTTACTGCTTTAGGCTTTTAACATATTATTTTTAGAGACGTTCAATATAGTAATAATTATAAATTTGAAACTTACCACTGCAATTTCACCTAAATTGCACTCTTAATTATTGTTTTTAAATATTTGCAAAAATTAAGTGAACGCCACAACTTCACTAAAGTTACTGCATTCGTGATGCAAGTAACATTAAGGAAGCCGTGAAAAAATCAACAAGATTCCAGACTCATCATAGACTGGGGGGGAAAAAAGACAGACGTATATCACGGCCAGCTGGAGTATAGTAAACACAGAAAGTATTTTAAAGCAACAATGTTGAAGATAGATATTTTTGTTTTGCAAATTTGCCGTCATTGAACAGAAACCAAGATGGAGATTTCATTGCAACTAATTAGAAATTCTTCTTTCAGGTATGTAATAAACGACCTTCGCACAAAATAATGTACGATACCCGAGCGGTATGTTTGTTTTCATGTTCTCGGAAATTAAAAAACCTCAACTACGTTTCGCTTTTTCAAACTTTTCCTCGAACATGAAAATTTCAACATACCGCTCTTGTAACGCATAATACTATTTACTAAATATCACTATGGATACATACATCCAGGATCTATGAACATTTTTACTTTTTAAGTCTGTTTTGGTTTTTTTTTTTGCGATTTCCCAACATTTTGTTATTTTGGACGTGTCCCCTTTTTACAAATCGACGGCAGATATTCCCCACGCTTACCATGCCTTCCCCTTGTTCTCCTTATGTTCCCATTGTTCTCACATATTCACCTTATTCTCCTGGTCTCCCCCTTATTTCACTTGTCTTTCCATTGTTCTCCTTGTATTCCCCTTGTTAACATTGCTGTTCCGTTGTCTTTGTCTTCTTCTTGTTTCATTTCATTCACCACCCAGATACAGTTCTACGGAAATATAAATACCTTAGTAAAGCTATGCACCTGCCTGGTTTTTCTCACTTTGTGCAACGAAATGTACTGTGATGAGGTAAAAAATTAATTTTAGAACTCTAACAGAAATAATCTTTTTAGCGGGCCTGATACTGACGTTTGGTAGTTTAGTTTGGCTTGATAATAACTTACAAGTAAAAATGTGAGCTATGTAACACACACACGTATGTATGTATGTATGTATGTATGTATGTATGTATGTATGTATGTATGTATGTATGTATGTATGTATGTATGTATGTATGTATGTATGTATAGTACGATTATTTTGTCCTGACAGTCGCCGACAATGTGCACCTGGGTTAGACGAGTCCATTAAGTAACGCCAAGGGGTGTTCAGGTTAGTCGCTTGCATTCAGAGCGATCGGATGTCATAGCCAACACTCAACTTTTACACCAGCGAAATCTCACATATCTAGGAATACCCCTCACCTCCAAACTCTCCTGGACCAAAGTTGCTAAAGAAACCTGGAGGAAATATAACGCAGCCACCAGAGCAATAAGCTACCTAAGTGGCATCAATCGACCCGGTTGTATAACCGAATCACTCCTCCACCTATACAAAGCATTGGTTAGATCCCTATGCATACATCCCTCCATTTTCCTCACACAAGCCCCTCCAACGACCCAATCAAAATTCGAATCCCGCGAAAGAAGAATCCTCCGCCAAACCTTCCACCTGCACAGACGCACCAGAAACAACACAGTTTACACTACGACAAAAACAAAGCCACTCTTCACACATCTAAACAACATAAACAGGAAATACACACATTCGGCAGTAAATCGCGTATATACACAACACATCTTCGCAAATCCACCGAACACAAACAACAGAACAACACTGGAGAAACTCCTCTACAACTACCACCAGCCCCAACCACCAAACTAAAACACACAAACAACAGAACAACACTGGAGAAACTCCTCTACAACTACCACCAGCTCCAACCACCGAACTAAAACACACAAACAACAGAACAACACTGGAGAAACTCCTCTACAACTACCACTAGCCCCAACCACCAAACTAAAACACACAAACAACAGAACAACACTGGAGAAACTCCTCTACAACTACCACCAGCCCCAACCACCAAACTAAAACACACAAACAAAACCGCAAACACGTGTTGGAAATTTGAATACTGTCTGCAAGGACACACGACAGCAACAGAGAGGCAGATCAATAAAATAACTCTACACCATGAAAGTCTCCATAACCATTCAGACGCTTCTGCCACCGGAAGAGGAAACTTAAAAATCTAAAAAAATATATGTATGTATGTATGTATGTGTGTATGTATGTATGCACAGTGTTCCGCCCAAGAGCAGGTCTTTAACTGCAAACCCAGCATTTCCCATTCTTCCCAATTTCTTGCTTACCTCTTAATCTCCCCATATACTACCTTAACGTTGTCTATCAGCTGATATCTTTTACCCCGAACTCTTCTCCTGTTCACCATTCCTTAAATATCGCAAATTAACAAATTAGGGCTACACCAAAATAAAAGGAATCATTCATTGCACTCGCACGCCTACTGGCACTTATGCCAGAAATAGTCTCATATATGTAAATATATTTTATTGTTATTTATGTACAATGGCTGGAGAGGGCATCCTGCGCGAATAAGACCCTAAAACGGTCTCTGGCTCAAAGCCAGAAAGTCAATAAACAACAACAACGCGTCGGTAGACTGTTGTGTTTCCGATATAGTTAAACTGCACTGCATTTCTTTACTGACGACTCGCTCCTATCTCCACTCCAGAACTCTCCCCACTACTCCTATTACTTCCCATCTATCGCGTCGCTGAGCTGTCAGGACTACTGTTCTCCAACCAGGAGATCAACCGTGAAAGGAATGTGCTTACTATTGCGTCATCTATTGGAACGAAGTAGATAAATAATATTACCGTTATAACGCCAGTTTAAAAACCATGCGCTCTCCTGCATATGTTATTTCCTGTACGGAGAGATTAAAAGACCAGGAGATTAACCGTGATCTAATTTTGTAACTAGGGTAGTATCAATACGTCTGTATCAACGTTATGGTTTGTGCTGTGAGAGCTAGCCAATAGAGATAAGAGTATCCACGTGTGTGACCTTATGACATCTTATGACATCAACATTCATTCACAGCATTACCCCCCCCTTCGTCAGTGTTGCCAATTCAGCGGTTTTCCCGCTAGTTCTAGCGTTTTTCTGTTGTAGTTTAGCGGGTAAAATTTATTAAATTTGCATAGCTGATGTAGGGATTTAGCGGGTATTTTTAGCACTCACAGCGGCAAAATAATATAATTTTACATTGACAATATAGCAATTTAGTGGTTTCTGCACGGCTTCACAGCGGGTTTTTAAGAATCGAATTGGCAACACTGCCCTTCGTCGCATCCGGCAGAGACTTTCTCGTAGTTGGAGCACAGTAGAGCGTTGTTTTTCCAATACAGTTAAGGCTCATTCACAATGAAAATTAAACATAACGTAAGCGTTAACTTAAGAATATAAACGTTACGGTAAAATCAAGAAGTCATACCATCATTCACGATGGGAACATAAACATAACAGCAAACATACTTGGTAACCATGGAAACATAACAACGACGCCATTTCCTCATATTCTGTCGTATACTTCAGCGCTCCACGATTGTGTTCTGTTTGCAAATCACGTAAGCATAAGCATGAAAGTTTGGAGTTTGCAATCTTTCATGTTAACGTCTTACGGTAATGTTTATGTCAATGCTTATGTGAATCATTGTGAATGATCCCATTTGGTAGCCTGGGCGCAAACGTCTGTGTTTATGTTACGGTTATGTTTAATTTTCATTGTGAATGGGCCTTTAAACTGTACTGAACTTCTTTACTGACGGCTCGCTCCTATATCCACTCCGGAACTCTCCCCACTACTCCTATTACTTCCCCTCTATCGCGTCGCTGAGCTGTCAGGACTAAATAATCGGTCTATATGTATGTACTGTATGTGCGAATTCATCTGGAAATAGTGCACTTATATTAATGTTTGATAAAATTAAAATACCTTGTTTATACAACACACTATACTTTGCTTGGTTGCCAGTGTACTATACTTGAAGAGGAAGCCTCCGACAGTCTTGGTGTCCAGTGTTAAAATTTCTCAGACAGTAACACATCTTGCAGTTTACGAACTTCATCTGCAGGGATGCTACACGAGCCGCCACAGGTTCGACCCTTCACCCTTGCGGTGCTTCACCTATAATTGCCTTTCTCTCTCTGTCTATCAATTGTTTGTCTCGTTCGTCACGGCTACCGCTACAGTAGCGACTCACGAAGCCATGTAACCCGATAGTCGCCGATCGAGTCCAGATATGTTAGTTGCAAACGTGAAACACTTAGGTAAAACAATCGCGTTCTACGTTTCATGTTCTCATTTTAAGAAATGGTTGAAAATAGCTTAATGTCGTAATAAGTTAATACACAATTCTTACCTAATCTTCATGTATGTAGCCTAATACATGCCTATAATCATAATCTGTGGCTTCATTGTCCATGACGGACCATGACCTCCCTCACGATTGTGCGCCGTTGTTCCATCGTTTCTTGCCATCTTAATGTGGTATTTTTTCCACTACCTCTATTATAGCCTACCTTTTAAATTAGAACTATGGAAAAAATGACAGAGTTTTGTTTGTAGGAAGGTGGACAAGTCCAGCGATGTGGAGTGCCTGACCGTGTTACGGGCGGGCCCGAGTTCAAATCCTGGTTAGGACAAATTTCCTGGTTGACTTTTTTTACGGGTTTTTCTCTCACCCTATTAAGAGGAAGTGAGCCTGGACCCATTTCGCTGGCATCATGGTCTTTCGTGTCCTGTGAAACCACAGATTATGATTAAACACATGTATCTGGTTTGATTCCTGATACATACATACATGCATAGATACATACATGATTATTTAACGACACTGTATCAACTACTAGGTTATTTAGCGTGGATGAGATTAGTGGTAGAGAGATGGTATTTGGCGAGATGAGGCAGAGGATTCGCCATAGAGTCCACACCTGTGGAGTAACGGTCAGCGCGTCTGGCGGTGAAACCAGGTGGCCCGAGTTCGAATCCCGGTCGGGGCAAGTTACCTGGTTGAGGTTTTTTCCGGGGTTTTCCCTCAACCCAATACGAGCAAATGCTGGGTAACTTTCGGTGCTGGATCCCGGACTCATTTCACCGGCATTATCACCTTCATTTCATTCAGACGCTAAATAACCTAGATGTTGATACAGCGTCGTAAAATAACCCAATAAAATAAATAAAAAATAAAATTCGCCATAGATTACCTGGCATTCACCTTACGGTTGGGGTAAACCTCGGAAAAAACTGAACCATGTAATCAGCTCAAGCGGGGATCGAACCCGCGCCCGAACGCAACTTCAGACTAGCAGACAGGCGCCTTAACCGACTGAGTCACGCCGGTGCCTACATATATATATATATATATATATATATATATATATATATATATATATATATAAACATTATTACATAGAGTTCTTACAAATTTACAAATGGTAGGTCTTTCACTGCAAACCCAGCATTCTCCAGTCTTTTCTATTTTCTGCCTTCCTCTTTGTCTCCGCATATGATCCATATATGTTAATGTCGTCTATCATCTCTGATATCTTCTTCTGCCCCGAATTCTTTTCCCGTTCACCATTCCTTCCAGTGCATCCTTCAGTAACCAGTTTCTTCTCAGCCAGTGATTCAACCAATTCTTTTTTCTCTTTGTGATCAGTTTCAGCATCATTCTTTCTTCACCCACTCTTTCCAACACAGCTTCGTTTCTTACTCCGTGTGTCCACTTCACACGCTCTATCCTTTTCCATTTCCACATTTCAAAAGCTTCTAGTCACTTCTCTTCACTTAGTCGTAATGTCCATGTTTCTGCTCCATACAGTGCTACACTTCACACAAAGCACTTCACTAGTCTCTCCCTTAGTTCTTTCTCCAGAAGTCCGCAGAAGATGCTCCTTTTTCTATTAAAAGCTTCCTTTGCCATTGCTATCCTCCTTTTGACTTCCTGGCAGCTGCTCATGTTACTGTTTATAGTACACCTCAAGTATTTGAAGCTGTCCACTTGCTTTACTGTCAGATGTAGTATTCGCGCGTTTATTTTCTTTATTTTTCTTCCGACAACAACGGTATCTTGATCCCATACAGCCCTCAGCTGTCACTTAGCTCCAATAGCATATCCTTTAGTATCATCTCCTCTTCTATTAACAACGCCGTATCATCAGCAAATCTTATCCACTTTCTTTTTCTTTTTCCTACTATCGCTTCTCCTATATTCTGAAAACAGTTCTTCATTAAATCTTCCAAGTAGATGTTGAACAGAGTAGGTAATAAAGGGCATCTTTGACGTATTCCTCTCCCTATTTCACTTCATTAAGATATTTCTTTTCCTATCCTGATTTTCGACATCTTGTTTCATATAAAAATCACTGAATAGCCTCCTCTCTTCCCAAGCCACACCGATGGGGTCATGGATCTTTCCACTGATCTAATCCTTCCAGCTGCACTATGGCCCTAGGGTCTACTCAGTCTCTAACAGAAATGAGTACCAGTAACATTTCTTGGGGGTAGAAGTGGCGGCACGTAGGACTGACATTCCTACTGCCATTAATGTCGATTGTCTGTAAAAATGGGACTCTTAACCTTTCGCTACCTTCTGGCCCAATTTGGAATGTAATTGGGTTGACTTTACCTTTTATTGGATTGTTTACATACATTTGTAAATATTTCCATAAACTTAGGGTAGAGTAGCATAAATCGCACCGCTTCCTAAATGGCACCACTGCTAGTTTGAAACAACTTACTGTAGTAGTGTAGCATCTAGTGGTATTGTTACAATCTACCATATGAACTTCCACTATGTCACTTGATTTCTGCCATTTCTTTGTGTCAGCAGCGTGGTGATAGTGTATCTAATATAATCACTCAGGAGGATGTATATTTAGCTAACATTTTGTAACTAAATAACGGATTTATATGCAAAGAAATTCATAATCTTAAGATGTTATTTGTTTAAAGAAATATTAAAGAACATTTAACTTAGTAGGATTTTCGAACATGTGGTGATTATAGGCTAGAATAAAGGAAATAATAACTTATGACGTAGTTTCTCAATTCGGACCACTTTGTAGGTGCCTAATTCGCACCGGTGCGATATGAGCAACTGTAGCAATTCTAGCCGTACAAAAGAAGGCCCAAAAATTTTAACTGAACGAGGAATGCATCAGGTGGGTGCAATATCAAGTGGTGAAAAGGGCGTTAATACAACAAGTGTGTGTTGTACAAGCGCACCAGATATTTTGTGCCACCTATGATAATTTTTAAACATCAAACAGTGCATCCTACATTATCAGCTGGTGTTCTTCCAGGATCGTTATTTGTTTGCTCTAAGTCAGGTTACATTAACAGTGATGTATTTGTCGAATAGCTCAAACATTTTATTTGCCACTCAAACCTGCCATTGAAAAAAGTGCTGCTTCTGTATGTCCACCTATTCGAATCATTCCAAAAATTTAGAAGCTAGATTATCTCGGGAAAATGATGTGCTCCTATTTCAGCTTCCTCGTCATAATACTTAGAGGCCCAGCCTTTAAGTGTTTCTATCTTCAAACCATTTTAGACAGCTAAATGATGAAGCAGTTCTTAAGTGGCTTCGAGATAATCGCGGAGAAAAGGTGACGCAGTTTACAGTTTGAACTGCCTGGTGAAGAACATGGCAAATAAAAAAATGTTAGGTAATTTATCTTCTATTTTTTTCAATTTCATTTGAAGATGCGTTACTCTCTTTCATTAATTTCAATAAACTTGTAATTTGCATTTATTACATTATTCATATTAAATACTCTTCAATATATTCAATATTAAAAGCTTTCCTTCATACTGTTCCCTGCAGATAAAGAGGTGCGATTTAAGAAACCGCAGGTGCTATTTGGGAAACTAGTTGCCTAAATGGCACCACTGACAAGTGTTTAAAAAATGTCATTCTAATTCAAAAATATTAAATGAAATTCAAGGATTCTTTTTTACATGGAAGATAAATGTTCTGGGAATGTATTTCTGTAAAGGAATGCAGAAAATAAAAACAGTATTGTTCAATAAAAATTATAAATGCTAAAGTGGTGCGATATAGGCAACCTTACCCTACATCGCATTTAAAAAAATATTTTGCTGAAAAGTCCCAACTTGCAGGCCTGCTTATTTAACTGCGTCCTGGGTTCGGTGCGCAACCTAGCCATGATAGAATTTGTAGTGCAAAAAGCAAATGTTACAGAGGTTGTTTCTCGGAGTACACACGTTTATCTCTCTTGTTCCGCCAACACTTTCCACCTTCTCCTTATTTCTATTCAGAATAGTCTATTTCCACCCCTAAAATATTTACTATTCCTGTTGAATCACCCTGTATTTCTGTTATAATTGCATGTTTGTATATGAACGTGTATATCCACGGTTTTAAATGTATGCATGTATATTCCTCTATGTGTACACATCTCTCGCAACCGACACGGATAGCTCTCGGGTCTGTAATCGTGGTGCTCTCGCTCTGTACTTCATCGCCTGCTCTTGCTGCACATTCCTTGTTGTTCTGGATTTAATTATCGCAACAATTTTGTTAGAAGAGCGGAACTTGTTTCATTACCCGGCTCTGTTATTGCAGCTCAAACATACTTAACATGAACTGCCACTAATTATATTAATGCTGGAGTTATTTCGTTGCTAGGAAACCATCGCGGTCTGTTGCCGCGTATAAAGTAAGGGACTGGCTGGCTGTCTTGCGAGAGATGAGACCGGCTAGCCGTTAGGGTTGTCTCCCCTTCTTGGCCTTCGGAATGCCACACAAGGGCCAGAGCGCTGAGGATTTTCCAAAGTTTCAGTCATCATCATTGTCATTATTTTCATTACACTACCAAAGAACAAGGGACTATCGGCGAGGTCTAGGTGTTAATGAAAGTGGCTCTTACACTGAGGTGCATTCAAGCACATGGGTTCGAATCCTGCTTATGTTGGTTGCCTAATTAGGTTTTTTCCGGAGCTTTCACCAACTTAAACGGACACTAGAACTGAGTTTTGAAATTTTTGCAATTTTAATCAGATTTATTTAATTTTGTTTAACTATTTTAGCTGCATTAAGAATAAGGTATGTGCAAATTTTGAGCGCAATCGGACTTCTAATTTCAAAGTTCATTTTTATTTTAATTATGCAAATTAGTCATATATATAAATGTTTCATGCGCATTACATTTAATTACAGCAAGTTCATATTTTTTTCCATACGGGCTATTCCGTATGAAATCGATCAGTAAAAAACCTCGCATTTTTTATACTCTAATTTTTTCCCTATTTTTACAAGGTGCTGAGGAGAGTGCATTTTCAAAAATATACTATCGAAAGTCAAGCGGTTTTCGTATTGTTGAGCGACAAATTTAGCGTATTTTATAAAAACAAGCCTCTTTCAGCGCTCAGAACTCTGGAACCATTTACTGCAGAACATTGAACGGGAGCTCATTTTGAAGCTGACATTTGGTAGGTTACGTTAAGAAGTAATCCTTGTTTTTATTGTACACAGAGAGACAGATAATCTGGTTTTACTTACTTTTAGGCTTTTTGCCAATTTGTAAAAATGTAAAAAAAATATTGAGAAAAAACCTTGCATTATTAAGAGGGATTCGGCATTGTTTGCTTAGTGGTATGGCAATAAGTTTCGAGGGTATTACATAGATTATTTTCACACGCCTCGACTTGAACGGCGCAATACCGCACGCACTGGCCGAGAGCTGAAGATAAGCGAGCGTTGGGCGTCATTGTACTCCTGTGTTTATGAAAACCTGTGATAAAGCTAGCACAGTCATGACTGCTAGACGAAACATCACGTGTATGTCTCCTGGCCTTGCTTGTCTCGGCTAGCTCCCGTCTCACAATCAGCTGGTTAGTTCACGCGCGTACTATTTATTTTCTTTATTTGATATTTTCAATACTTTCTTATCAACATACCACCAGTAAAAGATATGTGTTTATTTGTACTTTCAATGCGGAATCTAACTATATATTTTTTAAATATTTTTTCGTGGGCAAAGGCGTCTTAATGAGGAAAAATCTAAATTTCTCCATTTCCATAAAAAGTAAGAAAATCTATTTATATGTCAATACAAACTTTAATTTCTCAGCATCAAAATAAACCATGATTTTGATCATTGGGTGAAAGGGTTTCGGAGCTGCAACAGTTTAAAGTTGCTGATTTTATGAAAATACGATAAATTTAAACACTATGAAGTTCTGTTGCCTCAAACTTTGCACAAAGCATTGTATCACAGTTCTCTACGTACAAAAAAAAGTTTCATTGTATTTAGAAATTGTAAAGTCAATTTTCTCTATATTTCGGTCGATTTGAGATGGAATAGCTCATACGGACCTTGATCTATACGGACGTTGAGAAATGCATGATAACCTATTTGGGTTAGTTCAGGCACGATAGTTAAAAAATCAGATATTTATTTATTTGTTTATTTAGAGTATATATATTTTTACTTACACAATCATATTTTTAGCTCCTAATTTTCAAGATATTTAAGATTTCCCTTTGGGGAATAATTAAGCAACACGTCTCGAAACATCGATACCAGACAATTGAAGATTTGAAGCAAGCTGTTAGGGAGGCATTCGGGGAAATCACACCGCCTGTGCTGAGGAAAATTTCACACGGAACATGGCGCCGCATCATTTTGTGCTGCGACAATGATGGTGCCCACACTGATGTTCTGGATCACTAAACTAGCTGGGACGTAAAGTATCAACCATTGTCGCACATCTGCTATGACATTATCAAAATACAGGGACATCATTTTATTTTTACTTCAATTTTTATTGTACCTGCGTTTCTAAATGTACTTGACTCCCACCCCTTTCACTAATATCCTTGCTAACGTCAGTCACACAAACTTACGGCCGCTGTTGCTAGCAGTGAAATAAACAGTGCTGAGTACAGTGTGTTTCACAAATATGTTGCATTTTCTATAGAAGAAAGAGCTTGTATTATTGAAGTTTATTTTCACACAGGTATGGTGGGTAGCATAACTGAATTTATCTGTGTGGACTGAGCACAAGTGAAGATTAGAGTTACCGAAAGTACGGTACCCTATAATATGGTACGGTACTTAACAGCATTATTTAAACAAGAGTTTTGTTTTACTGTTAGTAGCTATGAAGGACGACGATGGAAAGTGGAATTACAATATAACCGAATGTGAACAACAGTTTTTTTTTCACAATTTCCTGATTATATCTTTACGGAATATTTTCGTAGAAATGTCATTAATCTGGTAGATAAATTTAGAGCAACATAGTGTACAGAAAGGAAGAAAAGTGTAAAATGGCCAACAAAGGTGACAGAAGATGCTGTAGAAGATTCTAGAGAAAGGATGCAGCGAGGTCCTAATAAGTCGGTCAAGAAGTTAGCTGTAGAAATTGGGGTTTCTTACGGAAGTGCTCACAAAATTCTCAGGAATAAATTAGGTTAGTAATATGCTGAATAAAGTAGACATTACATAATGTATATAACCGCCTGAAGAATTGAGTTTGTGAAAAAAAATTGTTACTATTCTACTGATTTTTGATAAAATACTGTAAAAGTAATGATCAAACTGAAAATCGTAATATTGTATTGCCCTGTAACATAAATGGATACACTACTTTTCTCTCCTCCTCTAACTAGTAAAATGATTTGTTTACATATTGCACTAGCAACTCCAAACTCCTATAATGGAAGGGGGGCAACAGTGTTTCCAAGTATAGCCAAGTTAATGTTAAAAATGTTGGTAAAAATAAAGTGATGTCCCTGTAGATGCATATCAACATACAAATAAGGGGGGTTACAAGACTTTCGGACCTTACTGTACTATGATCACACCTAATCTTCTTTCGATAAATTTAGGCTCAGGTTATATAAGAGGAGGAAATCGTGTTGTGATAGCGAGAAAGGTTGTGCAATTAAACTAACAAGTAGACCTAGTAATGGGGGGGTTATTCTCTATAAGAGAGAGAGTGCCTGAACTCGCACGATGAGAGTCGAACACGCGACCTTGAAGCTCGGACGTGGACGAGATGGGAGTGAAATGTTTTTTTGACGATATTCATGAAATTGAATTGGGCCGGCGCATTGCCCCTGGTCGCACACACCCCTTCGTCACGTTCGCCCGTAATTGCCGCCCTGAAAATGATTAATAATGTAGCGCGCAATTTCTAAAAATGATAATCCGCCGCCCAATCACTGTCCGAGCTGGCCAGACAAAAGCGAAGCAAAAAGCGTCCAGTTCTCCGTTTACAGCACGATCTGGGGGAGCTTTTTGTGGGAAGCTCCCAACTGTTCAATTCTCAGGATTGGCATGCCATGTCAAGGTGAACTCCCGTCCAACTAATCAATTATTTAAATGTAACGGGACCTAAATCCTCAATCTCATATAGCCTACTTGCTTATCTCTGCAGATAACGGTCGATTAGATATGTTGTAAACTGTATGTGATTTGTAGCCTCTTAACCCTTAAATTGGCAAAGCTTCATTTCTCACACTTACTTACTTACTTACTTACTTACTTACTTACTTACTTACTTACTTACTTACTTACTGGCTTTTAAGGAACCCGGAGGTTCATTGCCGCCCTCACATAAGCCTGCCATCGGTCTCTATCCTGAGCAAGATTAATCCATTCTCTATCATCATATCCCACCTCCCTCAAATCGATTTTAATATTATCTTCCCATCTACGTCTCGGCCTCCCTAAAGGTCTTTTTCTCTCCGGCCTCCCAACTAACACTCTATATGCATTTCTGGATTCGCCCGTACGTGGTACATGCCCTGCTCATCTCAAACGTCTGGATTTAATGTTCCTAATTATGTCAGGTGAAGAATACAATGCGTGCAGTTCTGTGTTGTGTAACTTTCTCCATTCTCCTGTAACTCCATCCCTCTTAGCCCCAAATATTTTCCTAAGCACCTTATTCTCAATCACCCTTAACCTATGTTCCTCTCTCAAAGCGAGAGTCCAAGTTTCACAACCATAAAGAATAACCGGTAATATAACTGTTTTATAAATTAGAAAAAAAAAATGTTCGCAGACATAAATTGATTCAAAGATAGCCAGCATCTTAGCTGCGAAAATACGTAATTTAGGAGACTTGTCATTAGGTAACAATGCATACAGTTCCTTGCTGCTTTTGACTGGCATTTGAAAAAGTGTATTTTTCTTTGTGACTCGCCAATGTGTTTGAAATGCGATAAATTGAGCGGACTGCATTTCCAACTAGTAGTGATTGTGGGTTTGCTTTTCTATTAACAAATTATTCCTACAGATTCTTGAAAAATTTCTCACTATTTCAACCTGCACAACAAATTAAATTAAAATAACACATTGCTTTATCGTATGTAAAAATTATATTATTAATATAAACTATTTTTAACAATCCTATTTTAAATTATTACCTATAGTTTATGTTCGACAAAATCCTTTTTATGTTCAAGATCGAAGTGCCGTTTGATATTATAATGTTTTATATAAATGTTAGCTGAACAGTTGAGGCATTGATCTTTACAGAATAATAACAAAATAGTCCTGTTCCAGTAGCGGCCGGTGATCGAAATCCTCGGTGAGGCCAGATGCAACTAGTTTAAGTGCCTCCGATAGGAAATGTTTGTTTATGATATTAATTATTATTGTTATTATATTATTAATATCATTATTACTGTATTATTATCATTATTATTATTACTACTACTATTATTAGTCTATTCTTATTACTATCAAGAAAAATAATAATTTCACTCACCAAATAAGCTGTTATGCTCTGAGTTTCAGTGATTGTTTCAGTGTGATGAAGCAACCCATATTATGTGTTGAAATTCCCCTTTCTTTTTTTTTTTTTTTATTTTTTTTTTTTTTCCTTTGACAGCAACAAACAAGGCCAAGAGAAGTTTATTTTGCCTCACATTACCACATAACCATTTATGTTGCCCATACCAGAATGCAATAGAAACTCACGTTTTAAGATTATCTGTCAGAAAAATTATCAACGATGTCGTAGGTAGTCTGTCTCTTTATTTAAAACTTCCTTTCTTTCGGTATTATTTCTTCTCGAAAAAGGACACTCTAACAATGAATTAACTTCGCCAGCATTATTTCTCTCATTTGTTTCTGTTTATATTTTCCCAAAATACATAACAACATTAGCCCAGATTCACTACTGTACTACGAAGTACAATAGTACAACACCCTCGCCTATGTCATAAACTGAGACATAAGGGGAGAGAATCGAATGGGTCTCTGCCTGCCAAAGAGCTGGAATTTCGTTATTTATGGCCTAGTTAGGAAAACAAGTCACCACTGCTATTCCCACCCCACTCTACCCTTGAGGCCGGCCCATGGATGGGAGGAGTGAAACCTGACCAGGCCAGCCGAATTGTGCCTCAGCTACAACGTTTTAAGCGCAAACTCAAAGCCCGCGAAAGGACATGAAATGCATTAAGTCAGACCTGGCACGAACGATTCTGGCCTCAGGAACAAATTTTACTGCAAAACAGGTCTATATACATCACGAGCCAGACCCGGCACGAGCGATCCCGGTCTCAGGAACAAATTTTACTGCAAAACAGTTCTATATACATCAAAGTTTTCAAATACTTCTACAGCGATATATGCTTCATTCAAATAACTAATGTATTATATAAAAACACAAAATTTGATTTCAGTTAAGCCAAGTGACTGAGGCCCGGCCTCACTTGCCTCAGTCAACCAGCCGCCACTGTCCTGTTCCCATGTTTCTTGGAAATTAGAACGAAACATACAATTTATTCTTCATATTCCACCACTTTACACACCCCTGATTAGAACGCTATGGTACTGAGTTCAATCTTTTCTCATTGCACGTAGTAGCAGACAGATAGACTACTTTTGGAGGGAGAAATGAAAGGGTGGTGTATACGGTGCCCGCATAGTGCCCATCCCTGTATAGGCTAATTGTTTATAGCAGCCGTGGCGAAAATGTAATCGTGCACCGAGCCACTGTGTAACCTGCAACGTGCATAGCACCTATGGAGGGAGGCGGACACCCGAAGGGGAAGTGAAGCAACTGTCTGACTTATTAACGGATTTTCATTTTCCTTACGTCAAGCACTTAAATATAATTTTATACAGTATAAGGTTACAAACTAATGTTTAGTACGTGTAACTAAGAAGGAAATTAATAAGAAAACATAGGACACATTATTACAATCTAAAATTAACTGTCTTCAGAATGTCTCTGCGACAGAGTTTCAAAATCAGGAATTATGTTACCTACTGCCAGTCGTAGTTGATCACGAAGGTATTTGTCTGTCAGTCGTGATCTAAATTTGGTTTTTACTATTTTCACTTTGAAAATAATTTTTCACAAATGTAACTTATAGCGAACATGGCTTCAACAGACCAAGCGAAAGAACGAAGCTTCGGATATTTATTTTTTGGCAAAGATTTGAAAAGTTCAACATTTGTCAAGTCCTTACATCTAGTTTTCATTTAACATCACATTGTAAATCTGTGAGTTTAAATTGAAGATCTAACCGCATTATTCGTACATCTGCTGAAAAAGGATCGACGTACAGATATAATAATAATACTTACTTACTTACTTACTTACTTACTTACTTACAAATGGCTTTTAAGGAACACGAAGGTTCATTGCCACCCTCACATAAGCCCGCCATCGGTCCCTATCCTGTGCAAGATTAATGCAGTCTCTATCATCATACCCCACCTCCCTCAAATCCATTTTAATATTATCCTCCCATCTACGTCTCGGCCTCCCTAAAGGTCTTTTTCCCTCCGGTCTCCCAACTAACACTCCCTAAGCACCTTATTCTCAAACACCCTTAACCTATGTTCCTCTCTCAGAGTGAGAGTCCAAGGAGATGATAATAATAATAATAATAATAATAATAATAATAATAACAACAACACTTAACCTTTTAATGTTTCATGAGTAATATAATGCCGTTTTATGTTATATAACTGTTTTCCTCGTAATACTCGTGTACAAATCACACATTTAATATTCTCATCATATTGGCAGCATCCCACTTGAAACTTTCGTTTTTGTAGAGGTACATGGTTTCGAGAGAGACATTGCGACGATATGCCACTCGCAGTTCAGAACGGAGTTTGACTCCAGTGAGTGGGAGGGTGGGGGTTGTGGCAGGTAGGAAGGAAGGGAAATGCATAGCTAACATTGCGAGCCACAATGTTCTCCCGAGTCACATTTTCGCCACCGCTGGTTTACAGGTACCACTGATGTCTGTGGATCTCTTTATTGGTCCGCCCTTCAGAAAACTGCAGCGCGAAGTGCGAACTGTTTACCCCTGGGCAGGTTAATGCGGCGTTAATCCATATCTATAGCAGCGATGGGCGTAGTGGGAACCAATATTTCAATTGGCCGGCACTTCCTCGTGAGGTCACGGGGTCGATGCGAGGCGCTTGCTGCAATTAGGAGAAAGGCGAGTACGCACATTCCCACCGGAGCACACCCTCACGCACATCCAGGGCGAACTCAGAGGCGCCGCAACTTTCAAAAGCCCCTGGGGCGAGCATGCTGCATTACACCTCTTCTTAGCGTTTATTTAAAACCCAGTGATAAGATTTCATTCCAGTCTCTACGAAGAAACCACAAACCTCCTTAAGTTGTGCAGAATGCACATACATACATACATACATACATACATACATACATACATACATACATACATACATACATACATACATACATACATACATACATACATACATACATACATACATACATACATATCAATACCACGTCATCAGACATCTCTGTACTCAAGTCCTTTCTCAGTAGCCATGGCCCGCTGATGGAATTCGCTGCCGCTGGAAATCAGGGGTAGTCTTAGTCCTCAGTTGTTTAAAATTAGGTTGTTTAGAAATATTTTAATGCACAGAATTAGTTTTTAGGTAAAACTTTTGTTGTTATTATTATTATTATTATTATTATTATTATTATTATTATTATTATTATTATTTAGACAGTCATTACTTTATTTTTCCATTAACACTTATATCTAGGTAATTGTCATTGTCTCAATGTAACCCATGCTGTGCTGTTCATACTAATTGTACTATTCCATTAGTTGTGAGATTATATTCATATTTATTAATCCTTTTTTTTAAGTTAATATTTATATACTAGAATGTATTTTCCTGTTTGTGATTATGTATTCAATCTCTCTTTCTTATTATATTTATTATTATTATTATTATTATTATTATTATTATTATTATTATTATTTTTAGTTAATACTGATTATGTATATGTATTCAATCTCTCTGTTTTTTATTTTATTATTATTATTTTTTTAAGTTAATATTTGTATACTGGTATGTATTTTTCTGTATGTGATTTGATCCTGGTTGAGTGGAAGAGAAGGTCTGATGGCCTTTTCTCTGCCAGGGAAAATAAAACTATTATTATTATTATTATTATTATTATTATTATTATTATTATTATTATTATTATACATACATACATACATACATACATACACAGCCACCGGCGTAGCTCAGTCGGCTAAGGCGCTTGCCTGCCGATCCGGAGTTGCGTTCGAGCGCGGGTTCGATTTCCGCTTGGGCTGATTATCTGGTTGGGTTTTTCCGAGGTTTTCCCCAACGATAAGGCAAATGTCAGGTAATTTATGGCGAATCCTCGGCCTCATCTCGCTGTCACCAATTCCATCAACGCTAAATAACCTAGTAATTGATACAGCGTCGTTAAATAACCAAGTTAAAAAGTACATATACATACATACATACATACATACATACATACATACATACATACATACATAGGGTAAATTAGGTTATGTTGGACAGTCGGGCATGTTGGACACTTTGTACTTTAACGTGTTACCTCGCCACTTGTGGGCACCACATTCTGCTAGAAGTCAATGACGGAAGTAGCCCTACTCGTGACTACTTCCGTCATTGACTTCTAGCAGAATGTGGTGCTCACAAGTGGCGAGGTAACACGTTAAAGTACAAAGTGTCCAACATGCCCGACTGTCCAACAGACCCTAGTTTACCCTACATAGTGTTCTGCTCAAGGGCAAGTCTTTCACTGGAAACCCAACATTCTCCAATCTTTCGTATTTTCTGCCCTCCTCTTTGTCTCCGCATACGATCCATGTAACTTATCTTAATGTCGTCTATCATCTGATATCTTCTTCTGCTCTGAACTCTTCTCCCGTTCACCATTCCTTCGAGTGTATCCTTCATTAGGCAGTTTCTTCTCAGCCAGTGACCCAACCAATTCCTTTTTCTCTTCCTGATCAGTTTCAGCATCATTCTTTCTTCACCCACTCTTTCCAACACAGGTTTACTTCTTATTCTGTCTGTCCATTACACACGCTCCATTCTTCTCCATATCCACATTTCAATGCTTCTGGAAGCTTCTCTTCACTTCATCGTAATGTCCATGTTTCTACCCAATGCCACACTCCACACAAAGCACTTCACTAGTCTCATACTTCGTTTTTTCTCCAGAGGTCCGTAGAAGATACTCCTTTTCCATGAAAATCTTCCTTGGCCATTGCTATCCTCCTTTTGACTTCCTGGCAGCAGCTCATGTTACTGCTTATAGTACAATCCAAGTATTTAAAGCTCTCCACTTGCTCCACTGTCTCCTTTAGTATTCGCATGTTTGTCTTATTTATCTTCCGACAACAGTGGTCTTCATCTTGTTGGCATTTATCTTCATCCCATACTGCTCATAGCTGTCATTTAGCATATCCCTTAGTATCAACTCCTCTTCTGCTAACAACGCCGTATCATCAGCAGATCTTATGCACTTTATTCTTCTTCCTCATATTGTCACCTCTCCCATGTTCTGGAAACAGTTCTTCTCTAAGTCCTCCAAGCAGATGTTGAACAGGGTAGGTGATAAATAAGGAGCGGATTCTCATGTAATTAAATATTCTTTTTGCGTGTGATCAAACACAATTAACAAAGTTAAAAATTCCGAACATGAAGTTTCAAGTTTAAAACCCGAATTTTATTTCACATAAAAACACATATTTTCACAAAAAAATTATGTAAATACATATTTTCAGGAAATGTATTATAAATACCATAAATCTTGGAGATTTTTTACTTAAATAATTTTTTACAAGAACTTTTAAGTATTTTAAAATAAATCAATTATATCACTCAGAAGTACGTTATCTTTTTTAAGAATACTTGGTTGCTTCGTGTTTCTAAGCGCTGTGTGGTGTATCCATTTTTGTAATAGTATCGCCTCAAGTTCTGAGAACTGCTAGGCAGCATATCAGTGTTATTATTAGGGAATAAATTAACATGGACAAGGAGGAGAGAACTTGCAACACATAGTTAGGAATGTTTATTGTTGCTGAAGATGATTTCATTCCACGCTTTGTTTGTGAAACACAACAGATAAGAGCTCGGGTATAAACATTATTTAATTTAAACAAATCTCTCGCCTCTCGCTCATGCCTATCAAGTAAGGCAATAGGCCTACATCTTGTTGTGATTCCCTGTTATCGGACTTTGTCAATCGATATCCTTCAAGATATACTGAAAGATGGTTGTTTAAAAAACGATTTGGCTTTCCTATTAGCAAATCTAAGCTTTTTGTGTGACACCATAAAAAAACTCGAAACATTCAAAAACCTGTTTTCTGAAACAGGGAGGTGCGTGCCGTGGAAATTAAACTAGACTCGCTACCAGGTTCAGAAGTACAAGTACTAAGGGACAAATTGCAGAATGTGCTTGGGAAAAACAGTGGATATAAAAAAAATGTGCAAAGTTGCTCAAGTATTGGAGGATGTGCCTGTAGGTGAAATTGACGGTGTTTATGTTTGTGACATTCCTCTCTTTAAATTTGAACGTCTGACGTCCTGTGATGTGGAAAGATCATTTTCACAGTATAAGTCGTCGTTCAGAGATAATCGGCATGCATTTGTGATGGAGAATTTGGAGATGACCTTTGTTGTTCACTGCAATTCTCGGCCAACTACTAGCACTCAAGTGTGGTTGGTGAGTACCTAGTAACATTTTTTTTTTTCAAGCTAAGAAGGTATTTTTGTCATATTTGAAACAAAATATTTTTTTTATTTTTATTTTTAGCAAATATTTTCGTACTTTTTAGCACATAAAAAATAAATATATTTACATTTTTTAGCACATAAAAATCCGCTCCCTAGTGATAAAGCGCATCCTTGTCGTACTCCTCTCTCTATTTCACTTCCTTCTGACATTTCTTCTATTCTGACTTTCACTCGTTGTTTGATATAAAGATTACAGACATATCACGATGCATTTCAGCCTTATTCTTTCTAGCATTTCTGTTTTTGTTGTAATTATGTGCTGGATCGTATAAATAAAAATCACTCTACCTGAAACGTTTAATTTCTGAAAAAAGAACGCTTGAGTAACTAATTATTATTCTGATGCAGAAACTCTTTCCCCTGAGTGACATCGCCCTCTTTAGAGGACAAGGACAAGGCAGTTTTTGCCCTCATAAACTCAGCAGAGTTGAATAGAACTTGGATGGCATCGAACTTCTTACCATTATTTTCATAACGTTACCATGAATATTTCACTCATATGCCAGTTTTCTGATACACACCAATCGTGTGAGAACGTGTGCAAAATAAACCAATCACAACCATGATTAAGTCGTTCATTATCAGAATTTAGTCATGACCTCCTCTAAAGCGATAACATCGCCTCCTCCTTTCTTTATACTCATGATCAGGCCAGTCGGTGAATCTAATTGCAGTGAGTAATACGTACATCAGCATTTATCCATTGTTGACGCTGCTTTCAAATTGGCCGGAAGATTTGCTGATGTTTCGAGTAAAGATATTGAAATAATGTGCGAGCGACGGGAAACCTCGCAACACAAAAGCAAATGAAAATACGTATGGAATCATTCAGCCACGCCAACATCGCTGAAAAACACCATTCATCTAAAAAAGTAGAAGAATACAGTATGTCTTTAACTTCGGCAACTTCTGGAAACAGAAGGATTCCGTCAAAAATCACTTTTGAAAATTGTGTGTTTATCTGTTAAATATTTTATTATACATTTAAGAATTCAAATCACAAATTATAATATTAATAATTGCGACAGCAATTAGAGAAATTCAGGATAAATTTTCTCAATGCTATTATAGTGATAGAGTAATAAGATGTCAGTTCTGCTGTTCCCGATAGATGTCTCTTGTAGTGTTACCAGGAAATACGGATTATGTAGAATGGACACTGGGCGAATATTGCTGTTCTGTTTTCCTGTGTTCCTGCGCTACGTCGGCGTTTAATTCCATTTGCAAGCGCTAGAGCAGGCGTCTCAAGGCCAACGAATAAAAGTTGTTACAGAGAGCAACTGTAAATAACGTAGTCAGCTGAAGAGATAAGCGCAATACCCGAAGATAGCCGATCGTTGATTAATGTTACAAGCATGAGCGAGCTAAGTTGTAACTGTCGCGGGAGAAATGCTACAAAGCTGCACTTTTGAGTTGTACTGTCACAATAGAAGATTGTTTTCGGAAGGAATTTAAGTAGTTTGCAATAATAATAATAATAATAATAATAATAATAATAATAACAACACATTTATTTTCTAATTATATACTATCAATGAGTAAAAATAAGACATCTGAAGCATGAAGAACCATACATGTTACGTAATTATTTAAGCACAAGGAACTGGCCACCTTACTCCATTATCTCCTGGCCTAGTTGCCTCATAAGTGGTGCCTTGTTGATATCACTTGTGAGGTTCAGACCTGTCTTCGGACAGTTGACTAAACAATAACAATATTTTATTTCTAGTAAATGGTTTTTGATATCGCTCTTTTTTAAGTTTATACTATATTTAATAAAATAAAATTCAATTAAATAATAATAATTAAATTACAATTAAACTTGTTGTTTGTTAAAGTAAGTATTCTTACGTTACGCTAATATTAATATATTAATTACAATAATAGTTAAATAACATGTTTCGTAATGTTTTCAATAATTAAAAATAACCTAAACATCTTAGAAACTCACAAGCAATTATATTAAATTAGAACTATTCAAATCTTAAATCTGGTCTCAAATTCTTTCCTCAAGTCCTTCAATACTTTACTATATTTGTTACACTGGTCTTGATTCAAATTAGGTAACAATTTTAGATTAATAAAATGGTAACATTTACCAACTGAAACTTGCGACTCCCACAATTTCGCTTTCCCATGAAAGCTTTTATTGTTCATACATTTGCGGTAATAAGGACATTCTTTCCTCGGAGATGGACACAACATCGTAGCGTTGCAGATGTCTATTCAAACGTCGCGGTCAATGACGTCATCCGGAAATACACGAACTGGTCCCGCATCTTGTTCCACTCTTACATTGAAAAAGAGAAAGAGGAGGAAGTGCTCCGAGAAGGCCCTATTGAGACGTCTACGCTAGAGGTTAATGTAACCGAGCATATGCTGATAATGATAATTGAATACAAGAGTTGAGACACAGGATCCAAACATCGCCTACCTTGTTGCATAATCCAGTAATGCTTTGTTTCCAATAAATTCAAGTTAACAGCTTTTCCTTATTTCTCAGTGATAAACTAGCTGTAATAATAATTTTTATGTTTTACATATAATAAATTATATTATAAAATAATGTAATACATTAAAAATTATGTATCGAATTACTTTTAATATCCTCTCGATTGTCATATATATTTTTACTATTCCTTCGAGATAGTTTAATTTTTCCACCTTTTCAAAGGATAAACTATGAACTTTGTTTGTTCGTTTTTTTCGGAATTTACTTCACAACCTATCTCATTATTTGCTTCAAGTAAATTCCCTTGTTTTCCTTAATAGTTTGTGGATTTTCTCGTAACAATATTCACGTTATTCGATAGATTGTATATAATAATAATAATAATAATAATAATAATAATAATAATAATAATAATAATAATAATAATAATAATGTGTTTCTTCCTTGTTTGACATTTGTTCCACCTCCTTTTCTTTCTACTTTCCTTTCGTGTTTTTCATTTTCACCAATTTTGTTATTTTCCATCATCATCATTATCATCATCATATTCTTCTTCTTCTTTGTAGTACTTCTTTCTCTTGTGGCTTTCAGTTTTCTCTCTCCACATCATCACCACTTCCACCCTCTGTTTTATCATCATCACCTTGTATTTCTTCTCATTCTCTGTCCATTATACCACACTTATTATGCACCAGAAGTCAGTATTAAAAGCGCCCAGCTGCCTCTTGAGGCAACCAGAAGAGTTATACATCCAGTCGCTATGCAGACAGATATAAATCAGATCATCCCTTGCAGGGAGTCAAGGCTGATCCGCTTGGTCCCTAGCCACAGACACTCCATTGTTCTCAAGATCGCTTATCAGCTCTAAATAACTGCTGTGTATGATATGACTTTGTAAAGCTACTAATGAAGGCGACACGCCCGTCATTGCTTATGAATTTGTGAACGCAGGTTCGATCCCCAGCTTTGACTGGAGTAATATTTATATTAGTTAAGATGGGACGATTGGTCTATTCTCTAGGGTTCTCACGCTTCCTTCAAATACAAATCTCCTTTATTTCTTTGCATTCTTATCTTCATTTCATACTATGAAAATATAGTTTCAAAATAAGGTGTACTAGCTTCGATGATGCCGGATTGAGATAAGCAGCACTATTGCTTCTATACAGGGTGATTCTGTGACTTTGTTACAAACTTTTAGGGCCGTATTCATGGACATTCTTAGCTCGGGCTTCCGGTGGATGATCAGCGAACTAACGTTTTTTGTATTCATAAAGCAGTGTTAGCGATATGATATGATATGATATGATATGATATGATATGATATGATATGATATGATATGATATGATATGATATGATATGATATGATATGATATGATATGAATCCCGTACAAGTAACCAGTCGATAGCCGGGGCTAGTTTAGCACGCTCGTAGCACGGGCTAGCGAAATGTCTATGAATAGCACCCTTAGGGATTACAGAGGAGATCATTATGACTAACTTTGCGTTTCGTTTGTTATTTACAGAACGTAATGTGTTTGTACTAACCGGTCTCGTTATTAATAGGTCATGGTAAATCATTTTGTTTTATTTAATGTAAGCTTCTATTTTGCAATGGTAAAGTTTGTAAACATTACAGAGCTCACGCTGTAGACTGTACTGTTCTCCAACCAGGAGATCAACAGTGAAAGGAATGTGCTTACTATTGCGTCATCTATTGGAGCGAAGTAGATAGATAATATTAGAGTTATAACGTCAGTTTAAAAATCATGCGCTCTCCTGCGTATGTTATTTCCTGTATGGAGGGATTAAAAGACCAGGAGATTAACAGTGATCTAATTTTGTATAAAAATGTGTATATCAGTGTTATGGTTTGTGCTTTGAGAGATAGTCAATAGAGATACGAGTACCCATGTGTGTGACCTTATGATATCTTATGACATCAACATTCATTCACAGCATCACCCCGCTTCGTCTCATTCCCTGGAGACTTTCTCGTGGTTGGAGTACAGTACAGAACTTTATTTTCGGTGTATATTGCGACAGCCAGCTAGCTATGCAATGGAACCTCAGTTTACATGTAGCTGTTCTCCTTGTATGACAACACGCTTATTTGGGTTAGGCACTATGAAAATACAGAAATTTTTGTTTTTTTTAGGTTCTTGTTAACAGATAAAGATTCACATTAAGAGAACTTGGTGATATGCATTTAATTCATGGAAGAGTAAATGGAAATGGAAAAAAAGTTGTAAGACTTTATCATTCGAAATATAATTCACGAAGCCATTCGCCCATACCTTGTTCACGTGAATTCTTATCGTATTTCCCTTGTATTCTCCTTCTCCTTATATTCTCCTTTCTTTCCTTGTCCCCTTACTCTCCTGTATTTTCTTATCCTCCTTGTATTCCGCTTCTCCTCATTGTATTTCCCTTGTTCTCCTTATTTCCCTTGTTCTTATTGTATTCCACTTGATTTTTTATATTCGCTTTGTTCTCTTTATATTCCTCTTATTTTTCTTGTGTTCTCCTTGTTCTCATTGTAGCCTATTATTCTTTTCCTCCATGTCTTCATTTTGTTCTTCTTTTCTTCCCCTTGTTCTCCTTGTATTCCCCTTTTCTTCCTCGTGTTCTCCTTATTCTCTTTGCATTCTTCTCGTCTTAGTTATGTTTCTTTTGTTCTCCTTGTATTTATCTTGTCCACCTTGTATTCCCCTTGTTCTCCTTGTATTTCTCTTCTTCTCTTTCTATTCCTCTTATTCTCCTTGTGCTCGTCTCGTTTTTCTTAAAATCTCCTTGTATTCCCTTCGAGCTCCTTTTATTATTCTTGTTTTTCTTGTATTATTCCTGTTCTCCTTGTATTCTCCTTCTTCGTATTGTATTTCCCTCGTTATCTTTGTATTTTCCTTATAGTTCTCCCCTTCTTGTATTCCCCTCGTTCTCCTTGTATTCTCTTTTTTTCTTGTATTCTCCTTGTTAACATTGTATTCTCCTTGATCTCATTGTATTCCCCTCGTTATTTTTGTGTTCTTCTCATTTTATTCCCCTCGATCTCTTTGTATTCTGCTTGTTCTTCTTGTATTCCTCTCGTTCTCCTTGTATTCTCCTTTTTTCTTGTATTCTCCTTGTTAACATTGTATTCTCCTTGATCTCATTTTATTCCCCTCGATCTCTTTGTATTCTGCTTTTTCTTCTTGAATTCCCCTTGTTTTTTTAGTAGGTTATTTTACGACGCTTTATCAACATCTTCGGTTATTTAGCGTCTGAATGAGATGAAGGTAATAATGCCGGTGAAATGATTCCGGGGTCCAGCACCGAAAGTTATCCAGCATAATTCCCCTTGTTCTCCGTGAATTCGCATTCTTCTCATTGTATTCTCCTCGTTATCCTAGTGTTTTTCTTGTATTCCCCTTCTTCTCTTGTACTTCCCTTCTTCTCCTTATGTTCCCCTTGTTATCCTTGCATTCCTTTTCTTCTCCTTCTATTCCTCGTATTCTTCATGTACTCGTCTCGTTCTTCTTAAAATCTCCTTGTATTCTCTTCGATCTCCTTGTATTCTTCTTGTTTTTCTTGTATTACTCTTGTTCTCCTTGTATTCTCCTTGTTCGCATTGTATTCCCCTCGTTACCTTCGTATTCTCCTTATAGTTTCTGTCCTTCTTGTATTTCCCCATTTCGATCTCCTTGTATTCTCCTTTTTCTTGTATTCTCTCTATTAACATTGTATTCTCCTTGATCTCATTGCATTCCCCTCGTTATCCTTGTGTTCTCGGTCTTCTCATTTTATTCCCCTAGATCTCTTTGTATTGTGCTTATTATTATTGATTCCCCTTATTCTCCGTGAATTCTCATTCTTCTCTATTACCCTCATTATCCTTATGTTTTTCTTGTATTTCCCTTCTCCTTGTACTTCCCTTCTTCTCTTTATGTTCCCCTTGTTCTCCTTGCATATTCCGCGCTCTGAACAAAGCCCCTTCTACGTAAAGTTACGCCTGCACTTGTCGATTTTTCCTCTCTGAGGAAGCCACGCTATACATTTTATCGTCTAATAGGCCTGATATCCATCATCCTCGGTGGGTTTGAACCCACGTACCTTGGATTCAACGCGCGGATCACCGAGGACGTTTTTCGCCGGATGGTGAAAGACTGCCGGGGCATGGTGTTCTAATCCCCAGTGGAAGAAAGCATGGCAATTCTACCTTCTTGCCTTCCGCTCGACCAAGACTAACACTGTCAACTCCTGGATTTCATCGCAGGACTCTATGCTCATTCGTGTTTCCCTGGTCTGTAGGGCACACCCATCCGTAAGTCTGTAAATCATTACAGCCTGGTTCAGCGATGAGAGATAAGTGACTGCTTCAACAAACCTTAAAGGTGGATTTAGTTCTTGCAGTTACTCAGTAATAAATGTTCGGATCTTGATTTACTGGCAACATTACTGGCTTTGATAAAAAAAAAACTCAAGTTTTATTACCTACTTAAAACATAATTCTGGAGCGACTAGAACATTATTTTTTCCTTCCTTTGTGGCGATGATGATGTATCTAATTTTAACTCCGAGGCAGTGGGCCGGGAAAGAATCGTTAGAAACTGAAGACATTTGATTGCCAAATAGAAGTCAGATGCTGAGAAGAGTTTTGGGAAGAAGTGAATAAATTTTTAAAGTGAAGTCGGGGCTGTTGGTGAGCGATTTAAGAATTTCGTGGTTCGCAACGTGGCGACATTTTCTGGAATTGTATACAGATACATCCAACGTTTCAGATCAACATATCGGCTCCGTCATCACGGAAGGTCTGAAGAGGGAAACTTATCTGTTGGGTATTCTCCGAACAGCTTCCCTTTTCCATGGCTTCTCCAGTGATGGAACCGATATAGCATCAAAGCTTCGAATATTTCTTCATCTATGTCACGATGCAGAAATCTAAAATCTCTCACCACGGAGTTATTGCTATTTGCTGCTGTTACTCGTTCCTTATTGCTCCACCCTTATCTCAGAAGCCAGAAGGAAGTAAGTCCAAAAACTCAATTTTGAGATATGGTGAGATGAAGGTTTAACTTTGCATGCAACTTTATGACTTACTTCCTTTGAATATCGAAATAGTATGTACCCATCTAACTATCCCTGCAATTTGGGAATACCAACATAAAAACAAGCATAAAATACTAGTTCTTATATGAGTCAACCATAACCTGAAACTCCATGTTTTGGCGCTTACTTTCTTTGGTCTTCTGACGCAAGAACTATTGTCATCCTTTATTGTTGCGGAAGTATTGTTGTTGCTCCACTATTTCTACTCGTTGTTATTCCATTGTTGTTGTTGTTACTAGTTTATTGTTACGCCTTTGTTGTTGCACTTTTCTTGTTGTTCCAGTGTTATTTTCTCCAGTGCTGTTACTAGTTTGTTGTATCCTCCAGTGTTGTTACTCGTTCGTTGTTCGCTCTAGTGTTGTTACTTGTTAGTTTTTGCTCTCTTCGTAGTTAATCTTTTCATTATTGCTTAGCTATTATATTCTTGCGTTGTTGCCCAATTATCGTTACTCGGTTTTGTTGCTTCAGTTTATTACTCGTTTACTTTTCTTCCGTTATTGTTACTGGATTGTTACTACTCTTGTGTTCTTACTCGTTTATTACTGGTATTCTGTTGTTACCCGTTTGTTGTTGCTACGGTTTTGTTACTTGTTAGTTGTTCTTCCGTTCTTGTTACTGTTCTAATGTTCTTACCTGTTTGTTGTTGTTCTAGTGTTGTTACTTTTTTATTGTCCTTCCATTATTGTTACTCATTTATTATTGCTATTCTGTTGTTACCCGTTTGTTGTTGCTCCGGTTTTGTTACTTGTTAGTTGTTCTTCCGTTCTTGTTACTGTTCTAGTGTTCTTACCTGTTTGTTGTTGTTCTAGTGTTGTTACTTTTTTATTGTCCTTCCATTATTGATACTCATTTATTATTGCTATTCTGTTGTTACCCGTTTGTTGTTGCTACGGTTTTGTTACTTGTTAGTTGTTCTTCCGTTCTTGTTACTGTTCTAGTGTTCTTATCTGTTTGTTGTTGTTCTAGTGTTGTTACTTTTTTATTGTCCTTCCATTATTGTTACTCATTTATTATTGCTATTCTGTTGTTACCCGTTTGTTGTTGCTCCGGTTTTGTTACTTGTTAGTTGTTCTTCCGTTCTTGTTACTGTTCTAGTGTTCTTACCTGTTTGTTGTTGTTCTAGTGTTGTTACTTTTTTATTGTCCTTCCATTATTGTTACTCATTTATTATTGCTATTCTGTTGTTACCCGTTTGTTGTTGCTCCGGTTTTGTTACTTGTTAGTTGTTCTTCCGTTCTTGTTACTGTTCTAGTGTTCTTACCCGTTTGTTGTTGTTCTAGTGTTGTTACTTTTTATTGTCTTTCCATTATTGTTACTCATTTATTATTGCTATTCTGTGTTACCCGTTTATTTTTGCTCCGGTTTTGTTACTTGTCAGTTGTTCTTCCGTTCTTGTTACTGTTCTAGTGTTCTTACCTGTTTATTGTTGTTCTAGTGTTGTTACTTTTTTAATCGTCCTTCCATTGTTGTTACTCATTTGTTAGTGCTCTTCTGTTGTTTCGTGTTGTTACAAGTTTGTTGTTGTTCCAGTGTTCGTTACTCGTTTGTTTCTCCAGTACTGTTACTTGTTTGGTTCTTGTTCCAGTGTTGTTGATCATTAGTTGTTACTCGTTCGGTTTTGCTCGTTGTTACTTCTTGTTACACGTTCGTCGTTCGTCGTTTGTTTAGCTTCCATTTGTTGTTCCTTGTTTGTTGTTGATTTTTATTGTTTATTGTTATTTGTTGCTTCTTATTTCATCCATAACATTTAATAACCCTCGTCTGCATAGCACAAAGCCATTTTTAAAAGGAATAAATTTTAATGAAAAGTGGTAAACGCAATAACCCATAACCTATATCTTCATTAAATTTGATCTGTTACATTTAGAAATGGACAAGACTTAGAATTTTAGTAAAATTGTTATAATTCATGCGAAATATTTCTTGTTGAATTTTGCTCTAGGTATTGAAGTCGAACAAAATAGTTCACCTCCAATAGTTCAGGAGAAATCTATGTGCATTTTCTTTAAATCGAAACGCATTTTCATAAAAAAAAAAACCTGGAATTCTTTTTTTTTTCTTTACAATATTTTTCTGTTTACATTTCAACCATAATATGCCAGAAAACGAAGATAGTGATGTCTTGGGTCCTCAATGAGGGATTTAGTGCAACACATAGTGTTTCACTTGCAGTCTTTCGGAATTTTTTTATGTAGATCTTTATTAATGTCCTAACGTCACAATAAACCATTCTCTATCTGCTTTCTTATTTGAATTTAAATAAATGAGATGGAATTTTATGACTATTACTGGCTTCAATTCTCGACGTAAAGAAATTGGCCTGGTACCAATTCACTATTTATTTATTTATCTTATTTATTTGAATTTAAATATACAGAATAAAGAATATAATTACAAACAAACAAGAGAAATAGAAATAAAATAATACAAACAATATAAAACGGGAGATACAGTAGTATTAACAAAATTTGAGACTGAATGAGCAGCGCTCGTTTTCGGTCGCAGTTCAGATATAATATTAATAGGCCTATAAGAGAATATAAAATAAAATAACATAGGAAATAGAATTAAAATTACAGTTACAGAAATTATATAATACAATATTAATATAAGAGAAATATATAAAATAAAAAAATAATAAAAATAAATAAGTAAAATAAAATAGGAACTAAAATTTAAATTACAGCGGCAATGAAATTATACAGAGTGTTTAAAAAATACGGGGCATAATTTCAGGTATGTATTTCCCACATGTAGACAATCAAAATAGTTAATTACATGTGTCCGGAAATGCTTCATTTCCGAGTTATGGCCTTCACAACATTGAAATTCACCGGAACGTTTTTTCTTTCCGCAGGTCCTTGTCATTACAGAATATGTTCAAAATGTCCACCTCCTGCTTGAATACATACCTCACATCGATGTCTCATTGACCTGCGAACACGATCCCAAACTCCAGGAGTATTGCGTATGTCCTCAGAACATGCCACAATTCGATTCCGAAGGGATTCCAAATCAGGCACCGGAGACGAATAAACCAATGATTTTAAATGGCCCCACAAGTAGAAATCGAGAGGGTTCAGATGAGGTGAGCGTGGAGGCCAAGCAATTCGGCCACCTCTACCTATCCATCGATCAGGAAACCTTCGATCCAAGTACCGCGAGCCGTACGACTGAAGTGTGCAGGAGCGCCATCATGCAAGAAGTGAATGTGTTGACTATTGATCAATGGAGTGTCTTTTAAAACATGACGTATGGTTCCGGTGAATTTCAATGTTGTGAAGGCCACAACTCGGAAATAAAGCATTTCCGGACACATGTTGTAATGAACTATTTTGATTGTATACATGTGGGAAATACATACCTGAAATTATGCCCCGTATTTTTGAAACACCCTGTATAATAAAGTAATGTAAGTAAAATTATGTAATAATGTACAAAGTTTTGTGAAAATCATTCATACGTGAAGTTTACAGAGTATATTTTCAGTCATACACGTGGACGATTGTCTTATAGCCTTGGTTTCATTTTCGTAGAGCAAATTAACTCATACTCGTGTACGATACCGAACAAAGCTGTTAAAGACACGGACTGTGTGTGATACAATGCCCGCTCTGTGAACACTCGCGAATATCCAAAGTCCAAGGCGCAGTAAGCAAATGTTAGCACATGTAGTAACATGTAGACTGCACTTGTTTCTCACCCACAAGGAACAAAACACTTAAGTGTTCCTCGCGGTTCTTTTGTTCCAGACAGAGAAACAAGATGTTGCTTCGGTTGCTAAGAGATACCACAGTGCCCTATATGACCGAATGGAACATCGGGGTTTTTCTTTCCATTTTTATATGCAAATGTATTTTTAGTAGGTTATTTTACGACGCTTTATCAACAGCTTAGGTTATTTAGCGTCTGAATGAGATGGTGATAATGCCAGTGAAATGAGTCCGGGTTCCAACACCGAAAGTTACCTAGTATTTGCTCATAGTGGGTTGAGGGAAAACCCCGGAAAAAACCTCAACCAGGTAACTTGCCCCGACCGGGAATGGAACCCGGGCCACCTGGTTTCGCGGCTAAACGCGCTAACCGTTACTCCACAGGTGTGGACATGCAAATGTATGAAGAAAGTACATTAATTATACAAAATGGTTAGGAATTCATACTTTATCCATTCATTCAATTCTATTCTCATACAAGAAACAACCTAGACAATCACATAATCATAAATTAATTACTGTAATAAAATTCATTAATTCACTAATAATAATAATAATAATAATAATAATAATAATAATAATTAATAATAATAATAATAATAATAATAATAATAATAATAATAATAATAATAATAATACTTGCTTCCTTATTTGCTTTTAAGGAACCCGGAGGTTCATTGCCGCCCTCACATAAGCCCGCCATTGGTCCCTATCCTGAGCAAGATTAATCCAGTCTCTACCATCATATCCCACCTCCCTCAAATCCATTTTAATATTATCTTCCCATCTACGTCTCGGCTTACCCAAAGGCCTTTTTCCCTCCGGCCTCCCAACTAACACTCTACATGCATTTCTGGATTCGCCCATACGTGCTACATGCCCTGCCCATCTCAAACGCCTGGATTTAATGTTCCTAATGATGTCAGGTGAAGAATACAATGTGTGCAGCTCTGCGTTGTGTAACTTTCTCCATTCTCCTGTAACTTCATCCCTCTTCGCCCCAAATATTTTCCAAAGAACCTTATTCTCAAGCACCCTTAATCTCTGTTCTTCTCTCAAAATGAGAGTCCAAGCTTCACAGCCATACAGAACAACCGGTAATCATGTACCAAATCTTATAACCTTATTCCTTTGCTGTAGTCGTGCCGGAGAATGTCCCATTCCGAGGCTTATTGTTAGGTTTCGTAACAAGCTGTTTTTACGGTGATGGGTTGTTAGCCCTTCGCCCAACCCCCAAGCTGGAGGGCCACCCCTTATCGGCTGTCCACGAATGCTTATTCAATATATTCACAGCTATCCTCCATATCTGGAGGCCGTCTCCTCGATTCGCAGCATAATAATAATAATAATAATAATAATAATAATAATAATAATAATAATAATAAACGATTATGAGAAACAAGGAAATTTTACTTGAAGCAAGTAAAGCGATCGGTTTGGAAGTAAATCCCGAAAAGACAAAGTATATGATTATGTCTCGTGACCAGAGTATTGTACGAAATGGAAATATAAAAATTGGAGATTTATCCTTCGAAGAGGTGGAAAAATTCAAATATCTTGGAGCAACAGTAACAAATATAAATTACACTCGGGAGGAAATTAATCGCATAATAAATATGGGAAATGCGTGTTATTATTCGGTTGAGAAGCTCTTATCATCCAGTCTGCTGTCCAAAAATCTGAAAGTTAGAATTTATAAAACAGTTATATTACCGGTTCTTCTGTATGGTTGTGAAACTTGGACTCTCACTCTGAGAGAGGAACATAGGTTAAGGGTATTTGAGAATAAGGTGCTTAGGAAAATATTTGGTGCTAAGCGGGATGAAGTTACAGGAGAATGGAGAAAGTTACACAACACAGAGCTGCACGCATTGTATTCTTCACCTGACATAATTAGGAACATTAAATCCAGACGTTTGAGATGGGTAGGGCATGTAGCACGTATGGGCGAATCCAGAAATGCATATAGAGTGTTAGTTGGGAGGCCGGAGGGAAAAAGACGTTTAGGGAGGCCGAGACGTAGATGGGAGGATAATATTAAAATGGATTTGAGGGAGGTGGGATATGATGATAGAGACTGGATTAATCTTGCACAGGATAGGGACCGATGGCGGGCTTATGTGAGGGCGGCAATGAACCTTCGGGTTACTTAAAAGCCATTTGTAAGTAAGTAAGTAAATAATAATAATAATAATAACAATAATAATAATAATAATAATAATAATAATAATAATAATAATATATTATGCCGTATTAAAATTTATAATGCGTTTTCAAAATTTATTGCGCCCTTTTTACTTTTTTATTGTCTTTTTTTCTGTCTATTTTTACTGTTATAGTTAAATGCCTAAACATTCGGGTCAACAGATTGCTATTCAATTTACAGCATGTACAATTCATCAGTTAAGCTATACAAAACTATTCATGGTCTAGTAAACAGATTAATTCAATTTACAAGCATATTTTAGTTGAGCTAAACAAAATTGTACAATACATATCAAGTACAATTCAACTTACAAGCTTAAACAATTCCACAGTTGTGTAGAAGGTATGAGTATGCAGAAATTTGGTTAATTCTGTTCGAAATCTTTTCTCATGGTCCATCAAAGCTTTACGAAATTATATTTCCTAAATAGTAGAAATTAGTGACTGGTTCTATTTTATGGTTATTGATGATTATTTTTACTTCTTAATGGATTAGATTCTTTAAATGCCATTAATTTTGCTTTCTTCACTGACTTATTGTATTGTATTGTATTTATTAACATTCCATGGTATTCATACATTGCTTCACAGCTAGAATATGTAACAAGTCAAAAAACTTAATACTATTATAAAGTCTTAATTTATAGTCACAGTCTAGATGAAAATATACAGAAGTGATTTACAATATAGTCTACTAGTACAACACAAAGTTTTAGTATCAATTTCATGAAGCGGTATTGAATGTCATGAATTCACCTACAGAATAGAAGGCGTGAGAAATTAGGTACTTCTTAAATTTGGCTCTAAATAATCTTATGTTTTGAGTTTCATTTTTTATATCGATAGGGAGGCTATTAAAAATTTTTACTACCATATAACGCACTCCTTTTTGATAGCATGATAGACTTGCCGATGGAATATGAAAGTTATTTTGTGACGTGTATTTATGCTATGAACTGTTGAATTAGTTACAACGTTTTCACGATTACATACGACGAAGATTATTAATGAAAAGATATACTGACAAGCCATTGGCATTATTTGTAGTTTTTTTGAAAATAGTCCTATACGATTCCCTAGATTTGGCACCTACTATTGTTCTAATTACTCTTTTTTGTAATAGGAATATATTGTTACTATCTGTGGAATTTCCCTAGAATATTATTCCAAAACTCATTACCGAGTGAAAGTATGCAAAGTATATTGTTTTTAAGGTATTTATATTTACTATCTTTTGCATAGATCTAATAGCAAAACATTCTGAATTTAGTTTGGGGGTAATTTCTTTAATATGATTTTTCCAATTTAACACATTATCGATTTTAAGCCAAGAAATTTGGTTGTTGTTGTTTCTAATAGGGATCTATTGTTAATTATTGCGCTAGAAATTTTCGAGCTTGAATTTGGACAGGATTTAATTTGAATTATGTTAGTTTTGTTACAATTTAATACTAATTTATTGACTGAAAACCAGTCACATATTTTGAAGAGAATTTCCTCTGTTGAAGATTGGAATGTGTTGGAGTTATTGGTTGTAATTACTATACTTGTGTCATCTGCAAATAATGTGGGATGACCTACATCTTTTATTAGGGGGGGCAAGATCATTTATGAACACTAGAAAAAGGAGGGGACCTAATATTGATCCTTGAGGAATTCCATTATTAATTCATTAATATATTAATCCATGTCATAATTTTTTATGTACAGTAGTTTCTGTAAGTTATGTTCCGTTTCTGATATTATTACTTGTTTGATATGCAATTAAAAGCATAAGGCAGGAAAATAGCAGGAGCCACTAAAATAATTTATAAAATTGAAGTGGTTGTCATTCTGATGTGTGTTGTAGCATTATTTTCGTTATTTTAAAATATGTGAACAAGCAAACAGAAAAATATGCAGTGTTGTCATGACACTCCATGCAATGGGAATGGGTACATGGCAATTGTTTCGTAAGTGACTGCTAGGCAAATCTTGGGAATTCTTACACTCCACCCAGATTATCAGTTGTGGGATCAACTACCAACTCTGATGTCAACGAAGGCGAAGGTGTCATCATCATGGAGGCAGTGCCATGGCCTCAAAAACACTTCCTCCACTTTGCTATTTGTCTCCACGGCAATAATTGACCTATTGCCCTTTTAAGTTTCGATGGAATATTTTATATGAAATGCGTACGTGTGTATCTAATATGGACAAAAACTGTGTCGGAAGGATACGTGTTGTAATAGCACAACATTCGTCTTGCAAGATTTGTGCGTTATTCTATTTATTCAAGTTGGTTTCCGAAAAATAATGATTACAGACTTTATTTATACAAACAATTCATGGTTTAATATCATATATAAAAGTGATATATTTTTACAGTAAATGTTTTATATAATGAAATGCATTTATCTTCCATATTTCGATGGAAAGGTAAAATTCTTTCATATGTTTCTCTTGTAGATATAATTATAGTGTTATTCAAAGGTGAATGAAGATTTGAAAATCCTGTAACTTTGTCAAGAAGCGAGTTTAAGAGAAATAATAGAAGTTTATAGTTTATTCAGCCATAAACCAATTTCAAAAGATTAAAATATTGTCGCTTATTTTCTTCCCTATTATTAGTAGCTTATATTCCAAGGAATGAACATTTTTCAGGAGTAAATTTCTTACCAAAAAGTTTAGTTTAGATTATTTCCGGTGTTAATGAACATTAAATAAATAAATGAATAAATAGATAGATAAATAGGCTAAGTGAATGGATGGATGGATGGATGGATAGATGGATGGTTGTATGGATGGGTGGATGGCTGGATGGATGGATAAATAAATAAATAAATAAATATGTGTGTAAAATTTCCAACATGTTTTAAGCTTGGACCTCCTCTTTTGAAGTGAAGACATACAGTACCTAAATTTTCTGAGCGGCCCTTATAAAACGACACTTTATAATACCGCAGCTTTGCTTAAGTAACTTGATATTACTTTACATCACCATGACTTTTCTCAGTTTACTTTATGCTAATTTTTCCGTTTTATATTACCGTATTTTTAATGATGTTATCTTACTTTCCATTATCTTTCCTAAATTTACCTTATGGCTTTACTTCCTAGCCTGTTTACTTTATCCCAGCATTCAGTATTTACGTTATGTTATATTACCTTATTTAATATGATATATTTTCTTCCATATCCTAGGCCTACTGGCCTTAGCCCTGCCATATTAAATAAATACATATTTTTTTTTTTATTTACATATGGAATACTTAATAAAATTTTACAGGAGAAAGAGTTCGTCCAAAGGGCTGGACTCGGGAAGAGTACCCAAAACGCTCATTGCATTTTCGCGTTGAATTGCAATACTTAGTGTAACGTTGTAGTGCAACGTTGCAACACTTGCTACCAAGCTGACAATATCTAACAGATGTTTCATTACGTTCGTTCATTATTAACTGACAAAGCAAGGATTTTCGGAAATATGTTTATATGAACTTTTTTCTTGCTTTGGTGTGAGGAACATACCCCCAAGGTTTGTCAAAGTATTTCAGAACACTCTGTATATTTGTAATTTTACTTGCCTTACCTCATTCAAACTTACTGTGCCTAATAATATTTTGCTTTGTCTTACCTTGTAGTATTTGACTTTATCTCATCTTAAACTTGCCTTACACTGCTATATCTTACACCATCTTCAATTTATCTTCCCTTATTGCGTTTTATCTTACCTTAACTTATCATTCTTTACCTATACTTACATTATCTCAACTCATACTTAAGTTACCTAGTATTATTGCATTATAACTTACCGATACTTTCTTGCCCGTTAGAAACCCCGCATGTTCCGTTGAAATGATATCAACAGAGGACGCTGCCTTCACCATAAAAGTCGCTCGGTCTCTTCCGCCACATTTTTAAGCCCTCAGGCGCTGTATTACGTTTCCCCACTTGCTAGTTTCGTTCACTGCCAGGTAGGGACTGCGAACTTGGCAACAGAATGAGACAATTTCGGCGAAATTTAGTACGGGAAAAATTTTACAACTCCATTTAAGTTTCCGTTCTCACCGGACAGCGGGTGGCCAGCGATACAGGGGAGTGCCTCGCAGGCAGTTCGTTGCCAGGGTAGAAAGATAATACCGTACTGTTGTATTCGAATGTAAATAATAAACTATCCTATCCTATCCTATCCTATCCTATCTTATCCTATCCTATCTTATCCTATCCTATCTTATCTTAATCCTATCCTACCCTATACTATCCTATCTTATCCTATTCTATCCTATCCTATCTTATCCTATCCTATCCTATCTTAATCCTATCCTATCCTATCCTACCCTATCCTATCCTATCCTATCTTATCCTATCGTATCCTATCTTAATCCTATCCTACCCTATCCTATCCTATCTTATCCTATCCTATTCTATCCTATCCTATCTTATCCTATCCTATCCCAACTTAATCCTATCCTATCCTACCCTATCTTATCCTATCCTATCTTAATCCTATCCTACCCTATCCTATCCTATCTTATCCTATCCTATTCTATCCTATCTTATCCTATCCTATCCTATCCTATCCTACCCTATCCTATCCTATCTTATCCTATCCTATTCTATCCTATCCTATCTTATCCTATCCTATTCTATCCTATCCTATCTTATCCTATCCTATCCTATCTTAATCCTATCCTATCCTATCCTGTCTTATCCTATCTTATCCTATCCTATCCTATCCTACCCTATCCTATCCTATCCCATCTCAATCCTTTCCTATCCTATCCTTTCCTATCCTATCCTATCCTATCTGCCCTATCCTATCTTATCCTATCCTATCTTAATCCTATCTTATCCTATCCTATCCTATCCTATCCTATCTTATCTTAATCCTATCCTATCTTATCCTATCCTATCTTAATCCTATCCTATCCTACCCTATCCTATCCTATCTTATCCTATCCTATCTTAATCCTATCCCATCCCATCCTATTCTATCCTGCCCTATCCTATCCTATCTTATCCTATCTTATCCTATCCTATCCTATCTTAATCCTATCCTATCCTATCTTATCCTACCTTATCCTATCCTATCCTATCCTATCCTATCTTAATCCTATCCTACTCTATCCTATCCTTTCTGTCAGATGCGTTTCCAATTCACTGTGGGCTAAAGCAAGGAGATGCACTATCACCTTTATTACATCAGCTGCTTTTCTATGCGGATGACGTGAATATGTTAGGAGAAAATCCACAAACCATTAGGGAAAATACGGGAATTTTACTTGAAGCAAGTAAAGAGATAGGTTTGGAAGTAAATCCCGAAAAAAACAAAGTATATGATTATGTCTCGTGACCAGAATATCGTACGAAATGGAAATATAAAAATTAGAAATTTATCCTTTGAAGAGGTGGAAAAATTCAAATACCAGGGAGCAACAGTAACAAATATAAATGATACTCGAGAGGAAATTAAACAAGGAATAAATATGGGAAATGCGTGTTATTATTCGGTTGAGAAGCTTTTATCATCCAGTCTGTTGTCAAAAAATCTGAAAGTTAGAATTTATAAAACAGTTATATTACCGGTTGTTCTTTATGGTTGTGAAACTTGGACTATCACTTTGAGAGAGGAACATAGGTTAAGAGTGTTTGAGAATAAGGTGCTTACAAAAATATTTGGGGCTGAGAGGGATGAAGTTACAGAAGAATGGAGGAAGTTACACAACACAGAACTGCACGCATTGTATTCTTCACCTGACATAATTAGGAACATTAAATCCAGACTTTTGCGATGGGCAGGACATGTAGCACGTATGGGCGAATCCAGAAATGCATATAGAGTGTTAGTTGGGAGATCGGAAGGAGAAAAACCTTTAGGGAGGCCGAGACGTAGATGGGAAGATAATATTAAATGGATTTGAGTGAGGTGGGATATGATGGTAGAGACTGTATTAATGTTGCTCATGTTAGGGACCAATGGCGGACTTATGTGAGGGCGGCAGTGAACCTCCGGGTTCCTTAAAAGCCAGTAAATAAGTATTATTATTATTATTATTATTATTATTATTATTATTATTATTATTATTAATTTATTATGTAAATTCATTAACCGCTCGCGAGAAGTTTCAAGCATACTTTATGGGTATTTCAGAGATGATAATCTAACTAGGGCAACGTCCTGTATGTAGCGGCAATTACCTCACAATTACAAAGTTATATTGGCTTATCTGGTTTCACTACTTTCACTGAAACTGGAAATAAAATGGCCAGTTTGCTTGTTAATCAAGTCACAGTGATGCTATCTGTGCGGTATATAATTGTGACAATGAGGGATGACAATAAAGAAGCTGATAGATGTTTGATAAATCGAACGACGCGGAATATTAGTATTAGAGCGTTCCGGTAGATAGCGTTGCTGCTGCTCCTAATGACATACAGCGATAATGGAGACAAAGAAGGTTGACTGACGGACGGACGAACGGGGTAACAATTCGGACGGGCCGTTGTGAAGCATCTAATTGGGTTCTGAGCCACACGCGGTCGATTTATCATTCTTGGCTTGATTTGACGTAACTTGGATAGTTCACAAACTGTGGTTCGCCAATGAAAGTTAAACAATAATTCTGTGGCCGGGAGGAAAAAGGTCTTAAGTCAATTTTTTGTGAAAATGATATTTTTATATATTCTGAAAGCGGAAACAGTTCTCTACAATCTGGTAAAACGGCTAAAGTCAAATAAGACTCCTGACTGGATTTATAATGTTACCAAATGTCGTAAGTACTTTCTGAATCGAGCAGATACAGAATAAAGGCCCTAAGAATATTTAATACTTTATTCCTTACAAACCATCACACGTTTACTTTCCATGCTTCCCTATTAAAATGGTCTAACTTATATTTTAGCTATTTTATCAGCCCTTTCCTTTTAAACCTTTAATCACTAGGTAAACAGACCTATTTGTTTAAGACCCATTTTGCATTCCTAATAATTTATATGGGACTCTCACTCTGAGAGAGGAACATAGGTTAAGGGTGTTTGAGAATAAGGTGCTTAGGAAAATATTTGGGGCTAAGAGGGATGAAGTTACAGGAGAATGGAGAAAGTTACACAACACAGAACTGCACGCATTATATTCTTCACCTGACATAATTAGGAACTTAAAATCCAGACGTTTGAGATGGGCAAGGCATGTAGCACGTATGGGCGAATCCAGAAATGCATGTAGAGTGTTAGTTGGGAGACCGGAGGGAAAAAGACCTTTGGGGAGGCCGAGACGTAGATGGGAGGATAATATTAAAATGGATTTGAGGGAGGTGGGATATGATGATAGAGACTGGATTAATCTTGCACAGGATAGGGACCAATGGCGGGCTTATGTGAGGGCGGCAATGAACCTTCGGGTTCCTTAAAAGCCATTTGTAAGTAAGTAAGTAATAATTTACATTTCTCATTTATTTTGACATGAAAAAGGCCTTATGTTTACATAGTCCCTTCTGCTGAGTTTGGCTTCTAGTCTTAAAATGGCTTGAGTGCGGCTATTTTTGGAAATAATCAAGAAAATTGTTAAATGAGCAACATTACCTATTTTAGAAGAAATATAAACAAATAATATCCAGGAAAAACCTCTTAATTAAAAAAAACTCTATAATTGACACCAATTTCAGTCTTTCTACTGCTCTCCTGAAAAGTATAAACTTTTTACTAAGACCTTTTTCCTCCCGGCCACAGAGTTATTCCTTTATTTTTCCATTTTCTTCTGCTCCCAGGTTTTTTTTCAACTGCATTATTAACCCCATTTTCTTCTTAATCGTCTTTCTCCAATATCATATTTTCTGCATCTTATGGATAAAAAAGAAAAGTGACAGAAAATTTGATGAAATCATTACGATTGTTTGCAACGACTGTACAGGAATTAGAGTGATGGGATAAGGACAAGTAGATAAATACAACTTATTGGAAGATTAAAAAGTGTGTCTACAGTAATAAAGGGAATGAAATAAGCTACGAATAACAGTTAAAGCCAGGATAGGAGAAAAAATGTCAGAAGGAAGTGGAATACGGAGAGGAGTACGAGAATGATGCCCTGTATCACCTACCCTGTTCAACATCTACTTGGAGGATTTAGTGAAGAACTGTTTTCAGAACATGGGAGAGTGATAGTAGGAGGAAGAAGAATAAAGTGTATAAGATTTGCTGATGATATGGCGTTGTTAGCAGAAGAGGAGATGATACTAAGGGATATGCTACTGGAGCTAAATGACAGCTGTGAGTAGTATGGGATGAAGATAAATGCAAATAAGACGAAGAGGGAAGGAAAATAAAGAAGGTAAACGTGCGAAATCTAAATGAGGAATAGAGTACATGGACAGCTTCAAATACTTGAGGTGTACTATAAGCAGTAACATGAGCTACTGCCAGGAAGTCAAAAGGAGGATAGCAATGGCTAAGAAAGCTTTTAATAAAAAGGAACATCTCCTGCGGACCTCTGGAAATAGAACTAAGGAAAAGACTAGTAAAGTGCTTTGTGTGGATTGTAGCATTGTATGGGATAGAAACGTGGACATACGACGAAATGAAAAGAAGCGACTAGAAGCATTGGAAATGTGGATATGGAGAAGAATGGAGCGTCTGAAATGGACTGACAGAATAAGAAATGAAGCTGTGTTGGAGAGAGTGGGTGAAGAAAAAATGATGCTGAAACTGATCAGGAAGAGAAAAAAGATATTGGTTGGGTCATTGGCTGAGAAGAAACTGCCTACTCAAGGATGCACTGGAAGGAATGGTAAACGGGAGAAGAGTTCGAGGTAGAAGAAGATATCAGACGATAGACGACATTGAGGATATATGGATCATATGTGGAGAC
The DNA here is from genome assembly GCF_040183065.1 of Periplaneta americana. Taxonomy (NCBI): domain Eukaryota; kingdom Metazoa; phylum Arthropoda; class Insecta; order Blattodea; family Blattidae; genus Periplaneta; species Periplaneta americana. The sequence goes on from NC_091121.1 coordinate 14,772,271, forward strand.
TAAGAGGAAGGTAGAAAATAGGAAAGATTGGAGAATGTTGGTTTGCAGAGAAAGACCAGTCCTTGGGCAGAACACTATGGATAATAATACTTTCTTACTTACAAATGGCTTTTAAGGAACCCGCAGGTTCATTGCCGCCCTCACATAAGCCCGCCATCGGTCCCATTCCTGTGCAAGGTTAATCCAGTCGCTATCATCATATCCCACCTCCCTCAAATCCATTTTAATATTATCCTCCCATCTACGTCTTTGCCTCCCCAAAGGTCTTTTTCCCTCCGGTCTCACAACTAACATTCTATATGCATTTCTGGATTCGCCCATCCGTCCTACATGCCCTACCCATCTCAAACGTCTGCATTTAATGTTCCTAATTATGTCAGGTGAAGGATACAATGCGTGCAGTTCTGTGTTGTGTAACTTTCTCCATTATCCTGTAACTTCATCCCTCTTAGCCCCAAATATTTTCCTAAGAACCTTATTCTCAAACACCCTTAATCTCTGTTCCTCTCTCAACCGGTAATATAACTGTTTTATAAATTCTAACTTTCAGATTTTTTGACAGCAGACTAGATGACAAAAGCTTCTCAACCGAATAATAACACGCATTTCCCATATTTATTCTGCGTTTAATTTCCTCCCGAGAGTCATTTATATTTGTTACTGTTGCTCCAAGATATTTGAATTTTTCCACCTCTTCGAAGGATAAATCTCCAATTATGAATAATAATAATAATAATAATAATAATAATAATAATGATAATAATAATAATAACAATAATAATAATAATAAACTGTTAAGTCATTCATGACGTCTATTTAGCTGAACCCATGCTGGTCGGGTTAGTGACAACGGAATGCTTCCATATGAACCAAGCCTGCTAGAGGAAAGTTATGGGCTCCTTTCCATATTACTTTGCTGGTCTCTGATGATGATGATGATGATGATGATGATGATGATGATGATGATGATGATGATGATGATGACTTCCGCTCTCTTGTCATGTTCATTAAATGATTGCTCCATCATCACCATTGCATAAGCTATTCTAATCACTGATAATGGCCTTCTGAGAGTCTAGCAGTTTTGGTTTGATAATTCAGAATTAGGAGCAGACACACGCGGATCTAGCGTGTGCAGTGAATGACGTCACTTCCTCCGTCTAGATAGCGGGCACAAGAGCCGCTTTGTGCGGTTTGTTTGTTAGAATTATCACGCACAGGAAGCGAACTTGTGCCTCACAAGGACAAACCGCATGTGTGTCTGTTTGACGATGTTTTCCATCTAGAAAGGTTATCCCTTATCAGTGAAGTTAAGATAGTAATACTTCTCAGAATATGCATTTTTTTAACCATTAAAACGCAGATGATTAATTTTTCTTCTTAGTTCTTGTTGTATGAAATAGAAACAGAAAGTGTTGTGGTGCCTAAAAGAATGTTTCAGCACCTCATACCGAAAAGGTTTGCCTGTGGGCAGCCATTTTTCCTAATAATTAGATGGATTTTATGGATTTTCAGTATCTATAAGTAATACAGTCGGACACTAAAGTCTACATACACCCCCATTTTTAGCATATTTTGTACAACCCTGAATGCACAGATGTTAACGTGAAACTCTATGTCTGCGTCCACTTCCATAACAACAAAAACCAAGGTATTCGGACCAGTATCTTGCACTACAAGCTTGTTAGATGCAACTGTTTGTGTTTACTGAAGTACAGAAGTGAACATACACTGCGATTCTTTCGTCAGTTGTAGGAGAGACGTTGCAGTGAACACAGTGAAATTGGTGCAGTTTGTTAAAACAGTAGATGTGTATTACAATACATAATTTGATCGCGTATCATGGATCCAAAAAGAACTGAAATATCAGTGGAGGTAAGAAAAAATATAATTGAGCTCAATAAAAAGGGCTTTTCAATGCGTAAAATTGGGTAAATTATTAGAAGGAGACATGCAAGTATCCAAACCGTAATAAGGAACTACAATGATCGAGGAAGTGTAGAAAACAAAGCCAGATGTGGAAGACCAACAAAATTATCTAACAGGGAGCAACGACACATCATTAGAAAAGTGAATTCAGATCCCAAAATTACAGCTACGGAGTTGGCGGTAGATGTCGCAAATACTAGTGGAAATATTGTTCATCCCATCACAGTACGAAGACTTTTGAAAAAGCATGAGTTTCAAAGTAGAATAGCAAGGAAAAAACCGTTCATAAGCATGGTAAATGAACAGAAGCGCCTAGAATTTGCAACTCTGCATCGAAGTAAAGATTCCACATACTGGAATACAGTGTTTTTCACGGATGGGAGTAAATTCAACATATTTCAATGTGATGGAAAGCAAAAGGTGTGGCGAAAAAGGAATGAAAGTTTGAAAAAGAAAAATCTTGTTCCATCAGTGAAGCATGGTGATGGAAATATTCTTGTATGGGGTTGCATGTCTGGAGCTGGGGTTGGGAATTTAGTATTTATTGAGGACATTATGGATAAATGGAAGTATCTCACCATATTAAAGGAGAATTTGAAACAATCTGTTGAGAAACTTGGACTAGGAACAGACTGGGTGTTTCAGCAAGACAATGACCCCAAGCATACGGCCATTGTCGTAAAAGAATGGCTACTTTACAATGTACCAAAACAGTTGCATTCGCCTCTCCAGTCACCAGACATCAACCCAATTGAACATCTTTGGGAAGAACTAAAGCAGAGGATAACAAAATAAAAAATCAAAAGCAAGAAGGATTTAAAAGCTGCCTTAGTGAAAGACTGGAATAAATTTACATCAGCAGACACAAAAAAATTGGTGGAATCTATGCCTCGACGTTTGGAAGCTGTGATAGAAGCGAAAGGTGGAAATACAAAATATTAAATGGTGCCTGAAAGTGAAAATAATCAAAATGTATGTTGACTTTTGTACCTGAACGGTTTTTCTTTTGTGTGCTTAAGATGTTATTATATGGAACTGTTATTAATAATGCAGTATATATGTTGTTTTTCATTTCCTAAAATGTCTGTTTATGTCACAGAAAGTGAATACATAATATTTTATTTATTGATTTTGAATTTAAGTGTTATTTTTAGGGTGTATGTAGACTTTTGTGTCCGACTGTATGTTTTTTTCGGGAATGATGTATTTATACAGAATATGACAGTTTAATAAAAAGTGTCAGGGGTATTTGTAAAAAATTCTAGAGACATCTTGAACCGTGTCTATTGTGTTAAAAAGAAATCGGCGTAGCCTGTACCGAAAACAGCCGCAAGTTTAATGTGCGTTTACGATCGCTGATGGGAATGTTGTTAAGGTAAACGTCAACGGTGAAATTCAACATTTCTTCTCTCCAGATACTCTGAAAATCCCGTATATCTTCGTTGTGCTGGGACTCCTGGGAGTAGCCAGCTTTTCTTCCACCTCTTTTTCTCCACAATAACTGTCACATTCACTGTCTCTTCTGTTTAGAATCATGCACATTTCTACTCCGAATTATCTGTTATCGCTTACAACTCTTCGAAACCGACATCAAGCACTTCTTTCTGTCCCTCATCATAGAACGTCTTTATACTCATCTTCCTATACTGTGGAAATACCTCGCCTCTGGAATTCGTTACCTAATGACGTCAGGAACTGCCGGACTTTATCACAATTCAAAATTAAATTGGAAAATTTTCTCTTAGTTAATGTTTTTAGGTATTGCTAGAAGTATTGATTTTTTTTTTTTATTATATGATATGTTTATTTGTCAGTCAACTTTACAATTCACAGTTATGGTGGACCTTCACATTTCTGTTTTTCAATCCACCATTCCTTTAATGCATACCACTCTTTTCTATTAGTGTATTCTTTGCCGAGTATTTCTTGATTACTTTCAAATGTTAATTGCTATATGTCCTTCCCTCTCTATCCTCTTCTATTCTCTCCCTCCTATCTAGGAGAAGTATTGATTTGTATTTCTTTTCTTTTTCTTTTTTTAATCTACATTAAAATTGCAAGTTTTTTGTTTATGTTAGTTAATTAGTTAGAATACAATTAATTATTATACTTAATCACTCATTTAAAGTCTGTGTGACTGCAACCTGTGTATATTTTTGTGTGGCTTTATTTTGTTTATAGTGTTTTTTTCTCTCTCTCTCTCTCTTTATTTTTTGTGTAGCTTTACTTTGTATATAGTGTATTTTTTCTGTATATTTCTATTATTGTATTTGTATTCCTGGTGTTGTGGAAGAGAAGATATGATGGCCTTAACTACACCAGAATAAATAAATAAATAAATAAATAATAAATAAATAAATAAATAATTCAAAACGAACAAACTGCCTGTACAAGAAATAATCGAAATGAGATTAGGCAGCTTGGGAGGATCGTGATGAGGGGTTGATGCTGGTTGTGAGGTTGGGGTTGGATGCTCCCTGACGTCCCTCGTCGTCAGATGGAGGAGGCGGAAGTAGTGTTCGTTCGGGGTCGGCAGTTCCTCGGCCTATCTAAACATTTGTTTCGTCGTGTGTGTGCTCAGCCCCACTGTTTGCACACCTTGCCGTGTCTCATCATGGAAACCTGTTGTACGTAGCCACCTCGCCTTTCTACAAACCAAACGATTTCAACATCTCGCCCGTGTTAATGCAGCTGATGGAAGTTCTTCATTTAATGGGGCTGCAATTTTTCAGAAATGCACTACAGCTTTTCTCCTGCAGTTAGTGGGTTGACCCCCAGGGCCTTTTTAGGGTCCAATGCGTAGAAAAATTACAGTAAGCCTGGTATTACCCTATCAAAGATGTATGTCAAAGATATTTTATAAAATATATAACGTATGTCGCTTTTCTTTTATAAAAATTTATTTGACTATTACACTTTTACTACGTCACACTACTTTTGACCAATAAAACGGTACGAAAGGACGTCTTTCAACCAATCATGGCTGCTTATCGCACAATTTTATCGCGTCCCTAGCATTTGTTTAATTTTATCGCGTCCCTAGCATTTGTTTATTTTTATCACTACCCTAGCATTTGTTTCTTTGTTTGCTAACATTTCAAACTGCACTGATCTGGACGTCAAAAAACAGAAAATTACAAACCACTCCAGTCGATGCACAGAACTTTCAAATATGACTCTCATTGTCATTCAAGAACAAGAATTAATAAAGATCACTGGTCATATATGAAGAGCACCATTCGGAAATCCTGAATAAGTTGAGGGATACACCATGTACATCAACGAGTTCACTTCTTTTACGCACACGTCCAATATAACATCAACTGAACCACCAACCACTAAAACATTCAAATTTGAAAATTGTACTTTCAATAATTGTTTCTTTTAAAATTATTCATGTTTATTTTTTATTTCATCATCGTTAATTAAAACCTTTCTTGTTTATTTCAACATCCCTAATTAAAACTTTTCTAACACTTGTTTATATTATTTAGGTTATGTTATAGCCTCTGCTATATGATATTATGAATAGTCACGTGTCAGAGATTGTTTAATACTAAGATTTATTGAAAATCATCTGTCAAGTGATGTTGATTACTGGGATCCGGATGATTGAAGTGGAATGCAAATGTTTTAATAAAAACGAAACTGAATCAACAAATCCTTCTTAACTAGTAACCGTCTACAGAGTTCAATGAAGATTCCATAGTTGGCACAACTCTTAACAAGAAAACATAATCATAAAACACTACTGCCATCTAGCGTAATGTTGAGATGGTACAATAATACATTTGAAGACAGTTATATTTTCGTAAGCCAATTAATATTTTATTGTATTGGAGTACTTTGTTACTTCTAATCTTTATATACTTTCTTCTAATCGTGTAATAGTCAATTAAATCCCACTCGAGTTTTGATTTTCTCTAGATAAATCAAAACCTCTAGTGAGATTACTGTTGATAAAAATCTTTCGTAAAATGTAAGTGCATCTGGTTTCTTTTTTTAAATAAAAGATCTGATTTGCTTTAAACTAATATGGCGGAACGTACCAAATATTGTTGGACTGTCACTACGATTAAAATGTTGATATGAGAATACGAAGTAAATGAAATTATATAAAACATAAAACACGCACTACAAAAACAGAAATAAGAGACGAGAAGTGTGTACTCCACCGTGACGTGGACTTGTAACTTTTTTCAATTCAGTCATGAATTCATCAATGTTTCCTATCGATTCGAGAATTCGTCACTGTTTTTCATCGAGTTGTGAACTCGTCATTGTTTTTAATCTAATAGTGAATTTATCAATATTTTCTATCAAGTCCTCGATTCGTCAGTGTTTTAATCAACTCATGAATTCGTCACTGTTTTCCGAGTTATGGACTCATTCACTGTTTTCAATAAACTCCTTACCTTTTCTTACTATTCGATTTTCCTCTATTATATTAATGTGTTTTTTCAGCATTTACTTCTGATTTCAATAGATTAAACATTTTTCTGTTTTTCACCTCAAGCATAGATGTTTCACTCATAAGTTGGAGAGACAATTCAAATTCATACCGATTTTATCTATTACCTCTTAAAATATTCACACGATTTTCCTAATGTCTTATATTGTTATGAGTTTTGCCACATATAACGAATGGCAATGTACAAAATTTATCGATTTATATATTTACCTGTTTATCTATTCATTTGTTATTTATTTATTTAGATATATATTTTTATATTTTTCAATAGACTTCTTACCTTTTGTTACTATTCGATTTTCCTCTATTATATTAATGTGTTTATGCTCGACCATGCCGAAATGTAGTAATTGTACACCTGGCAGTAGTCCTTTAATGCACCTCATTAAAGTACACCTATTCATTAAAGTTCAGGTGTTCAGCCAATGACAAGTCACCTTTGTACCGTTATAAAACCGCAAGTATCGATTATTCTCGGATATGCAATCGAAAGACAATTAGCGAAAAGTCACGGAGCTGGAAATCCAATACTGTCGCAGAAGGTTATGTTCTGTTACTATGATAATTAGCGTTAATTGTAAATAATATTCAAATAAATTCAATATGTCATCTCGTTTTTCAATTCTAAATCAATTACCAGGTTATATCAGACTAATGTTCATCTTATTCTCTATCAAGGTCAATGACATTCGGCCTCGGAAAAAATCAATACTTTCGCGTCTGCGCACATCTCACAATTCAGGTCAGTTCGCACATAACCATAACATGACCTAATTTTGAATAATTTCAAGTTAGAAATATGGTCGAGCGTAAAAAGTAGTATGAAACTTGCCTATAATGGTAATTAAGACGCTCGTATGAAAATTATGAAACTGGCTTGCGCTCATTTCATAAACAAACATACTTGCGTCTTAATTACTACCATTATAGGCTCGTTGCATAATGTACTATTTCAGCATTTTCTTCTGGCTTCAATTAATTAAATATTTTTCTGTTTTTCACCTCAAGCATAGATGTTTCACTCATTTAAATTCATACTGATTTTATCTATTACCTCTTAAAATATTCACACGATTTTCCTAATGTCTTATATTGTTATGAGTTTTGCCACATATAACGAATGACAGTGTACAAAATTTATTGATTTATCTATTTACCTGTTTATTTATTTCTTATTTATTCCTATATATTTATTTATTTGTTTTCTATATTAAATTACAGACAGACACTTTACTCTACATCATTTTGATTACATAATTATGACACAAAACGAAATATTAATTCAACATTAGTAGAACCTAAATGTCTCACATCTGCTGGTCTAAAGCATAGCATTAATTTTGGCCCTCGGTTGTACAATTCTTTAGCTAAATTACACCCAGAACTTCTAACATGTAACCCACTAACATATAACAAGAAAATTAGAAACGTGTTAATATCTTCAATTTGATTAAATAAATTTAGAGCCTATGTGTATGAATTAATCAGCATATATTATATTTGAATTCTATAATTTTGATATATATATATATATATATATATATATATATATATATATATATATAAATTGTCCTACTTTTCACGTGCGATATTATTCTTCTCTAGTTTTAATAGTATATTATATAATTCCATTGCCGCTGTAATTTAAATTTTAGTTCCTATTTTATTTTATTTTATTTATTTATTTTTTTTATTATTTTCTATATTTCTCTTATATTAATATTGTATTATATAATTTCTGTAACTGTAATTTTAATTCTATTTCCTATTTTATTTAATTTTATATTCTCTTATAGGCCTATTAATATTATATCTGAACTGTGACCGAACACGATCGCTGCTCATTCGGTCTCAAATTTTGTTAATACTACTATATCTCCTTTTTTATATTTTATGTTGATTGTATTATTTTATTTCTATTTCTCTTGTTTGTAATTATATTCTTTATTCTGTATATTTAAATTTAAATCAATAAATAAATAAACATCCCTTCCCAGGCTAGTGAGTTTCATTTCTTTACCAAAATTATCTGGAATTTGAACTCTAATACTGTCTATAATATTTGTGGTGAACAGAGCAACAATAAAACACTTTTCTCAAACATATTATACCGGTTTGGGCGTGCGTTTCTTATCCAGACACAGTCTTATTATCGCGTTGTCATTATTTCATGATATTCTGTTGCTTAAATGAAGACGTACAGCCAACAGAAATACATTTCGCTCGCAGTCTGTACTTTTCCTCGATCTGTGCAGGAGTGCGAGACCTTGGGCGCCGGTTCAACGCTCAGCGGCACTCAGCTGATCTGAATGACACTGAGTTCATACCCGCCTACTCCACCGTGACACAGCCATCTCTCCACAGTTCTAGTGTTCGGAGGTATTTTCCTGATGTGTTTACAGAAAACGATGGAGTTTTCGGAGTTATCTGGAAGCTGTATCGTTTGAATATTGATATATTTTATGTCCGGCGAGATTGTAATTTGTGTTACGTAGAGTTTATGGGCTATTCCATATGAAATCGATCAGTAAAAAACCTCACTTTTTTATACTCTAATTTTTTCCCTACTTATACAAGGTGCTGAGGGGAGTGCATTTTCAAAAATATACTATCGAAAGTCAAACGGTTTTCGTATTATTGAGCGACAAATTTAGCGTATTTTATAAAAACAAGTCTATTTCAGCGCTCAGAACTCTGGAACCATTTACAGCAGAACATTGAACGGGAGCTTATTTTGAAGTTGACATTTGGTAGGTTATGTTAAGAAGTAATCCTTATTTTTATTGTACACACAGAGACAGATAATCTGATTTTACTTGCATTTAGTAGGTTTTTTGGCCATTTGTAAAAAATGTAAAAAAAATATTGACAAAAAACCTTGCATTATTAAGAGGGATTCGGCATTGTTTTCTTAGTGGTACGGCAATAAGTTTCGAGGGTATTAAATAGATTATTTTCACACGCCTAGACTTGAACGGCGCAGAACCGCACGCACTGGCCGAGAGCTGAAGATAAGCGAGCGTTGGGCGTCATTTTACTCCCGGTTTATGAAAACCTGTGATAAAGATAGCACAGCCATGCGCTGCTAGACGACACATCACGTGTTTGTCTCCTGGCCTTGCTTGTCTCGGCTAGCTCCCGCCTCACAGTCAGCTGGTTAGTTCACGCGCGTACTATTTATTTTCTTTATTTGATATTTTCAATACTTTCTTATCAACGTGCCATCAGTAAAAAATATGTGTTTATTTGTACTTTCAAAGCGGAATCTAACTATATATTTTTAAAATATTTTTTTCTTGCCAAAGGCGTCTTAATAAGGAAAAATCTAAATTTATCCATTTCCATAAAAAGTAAGAAAATCTGTTTACAGTATATGTCAATATAAGCTTTAATTTCTCAGCATAAAAATAAACCATGATTTTGATCATTGGGTGAAAGGGTTTCGGAGCTACAACAGTTTAAAGGTGCTAATTTTATGAAAATACGATAAATTTAAATATTTTAAATTTAAACACTATGAAGTTCTGATGCCTCAAACTTTGCACAAGGCATTGTATCACAGTTCTCTATGTACAGAAAAAGTTTCATTGTATTTAAAAATTGTAAGGTCAATTTTCTCTATATTTCGGTCGATTTGAGATGGAATAGCTCTTATATAAGATAAGCCCTAACATTGGTCTTTGGGGAACACCTGCTTTGTTTTTTTTTTCTTCCCCCCCCCCCCATTATTGGTAGCTAATGAATTTTGGAGTTTTCCTACAAACAACGATCCTTAGAAGTTACTAAGACGTCCGTCGCAAGATAGTTGGCCATAGCAGTAGTAGAAATTCCCTCAAAGATTCTGAACATTCTGAATCAGGCTTTAGTGCTTTATAATTCGGAGGGGAATATTTGTTAAATTCTCCAGAAAAATGTAAGAATATTCCGCAGTCTTAAGGATTTATAGGGCCTAAAATGGAGACGAAGGTTAATCCGTCTTGCACCCTCGAATGTAAATTCCAGACGCCCCTTCGTAGTAGATTGCGCCGGCACATTCATTTCAAGGAATTAAAGAGTGTTTTGCTTTAAGGCCGACGTAATTAGGGCTGTGATATGAAACTTGGCTCCGGGCCTACTTCAAGTGTTACACGGTGGCCAGAAAGTAAACTATAAGCAGTGGCGTTTTCTTTTAAGGTATCTTATGCCACAAGTTTGATGTTTATACATTTCACAATAATATAACGTTCAAACTCACATTACAACACTTATTAATTATGTTTACAAATCACTGAGATTTCGTGAAATTCTAAATTATTTTCGCAACTTTCTGTTTTCACTTTATGACACTTCATCAACTGTGGTGATTATCCAGCGTCTAAGTGAAGTTAAAGTGATAATACCAGAGAAGCGAGTCCTGAGTCCTGCGCCGAAATTTACCCAGTATTTGCTCTTTTCCCTTTTTTTGACTGAGGAAAAAACCCTGAAAAAACCTCAACCAAGTCAATTGTTCCAACCAGGGTTCGAACCCGGGTTTGCAGTTTCGTAATCCGCAGACCGCTACTCTACGTGGTGGGCTGGTATTTTATATTGTAATTAGTTAAAAGCAAGTTGGAATGTCCTACATTAATTTTGAACCCTTGTCGAAAGAACAACCTTCATTCAATTGAGTTATTACCAGAATAAATTCCTTATGGTCCTATATTATAAAACATTCCAAGCACCTTGTCCATTCTAGTTCCCAATTAGATTATTGAGATCAATTTTTTATTTGTGTACGTTAAATAACAAAAGAAATAATCGATGGTACTCCTACTTCTAAGAAAAATATTAACAAATAATAGGCCTTTTCATTGATTTCATTTTACATCCTTCCAATTAATAATAATCCGTGGCGCTACAGCCAGTGAAGGGCCTAGACCGACCATCCGGCTGCTGGCCTCAAGCCCACATGCCGAAGCAGAGGTGAACGATCATCCAACCAGAATGGAGGTATCGTGTGGTTAGCACGATGATCCTCCCAGCCGTTATAGCTGGCATTCGCAACCGGATTTCGCTACCTGACGTAGCTCCCCAAGTGCATCACGATGCTGGGTGGGCACCGGTCCCATACACTGGCCGAAATTTCATGAGAAAACTTCTTCCCCCATGAGGACTCGGACCAGCGCGCATTCCGTAACGCGAGTCCTAGGCAGGATGCCTTAGACCACGACGCCACGGCGCGGGACATCCTCCCAATTAGATATTGAAATAAATTGTTACCTAATACCCCAAGCTCGAGAAACGTGTTTCATATACAATAAACGTATTAATTACTTACGAATTAGACTCAGGAAAGCCATTTATAAATTTGTGATACTTCGTTTTTTGACAGTACTAGTGTGTTCTAAGATTTTTGTCGTATTTTATCTCCGAGTATTTTATTTGTCTTTTTTATTATTTAATTTGATTAGTTATAGATTTGAAATTTATTTAATTAATTATACATCTAGATTACACAACTTTTAACACTATATCACTTCGGAAACGTATAATGTGTGTTTCTCGTGTTAAATGTTACATTACTTCGTTAACATGTTTCAGCCTGTTATCGGCCATCTTCAGAACTGGTTATTGCTGGTCTTGATCTTAATTAATTAATTTATTTACTTCTTTTTAATTATTTGATTTATTTGTTTATGTATTTATTTATCTATTTATGTATTTATTTATTTACTCGTTTATTCATGAATTCAATTATTATAATTTATTTATTTATTCAGCTATTCGTTCATTCATTCATTTATTATATTTATTTATTTATTTATTGATTGATTGATTGATTGATTGATTGATTGATTGATTCATTCATTCATTCATTCATTCATTCATTTAACTAAGCTATGTTTAAGTTTGTCCAGCGCCGTGACGTCGTAGTTTAAGCCTCTAAGACAGCGTTTCTCAAACTATGGTCCGCGGACCACCTGTGGTCCTCGAGATCTGCCCTTGTGGTCCTTCAAAAAAGACAGAAGAAAAAATAAAATTCAAACGAATTGCGTATCACACTATAGCTTAAAATCTCAGAGTTTGGAAATGACACATGGCAATCGAATTTCACTTTTTCTCCCAGTACTGACATTTTATGAAATTTATTACCCTATCTGTCTACTGACTTCCCACTCTACTCTCAGCAACAAAAGAGGGATTTAAAGCACTATATACGTAGTGCTTCTCAACATCTTTTCCCTGCACATCTGGCGCCGCTCCTGTAACCCAGCCAGGGACCACCCGAATTCATAACAGAGGACCAAAGTACCGAACCTTAATTCAATTTTGAAGTATAAGTATACTGGCATTAAAATATGCTACGAAAATGATAAATTTGCGTTCGAAGGGAACAAAAGTAAGGTGGTCCGCGGAACTGTTCTGACTTTAAAAAGTGGTCCCCACTTCAAAAAAGTTTGAGGAACGCTGCTCTAAGGCATCCTGCCTATGACTCGCTTTACGGAATGCGCGCTGGTTCGAGTCCTTGTGGGGAAGGATTTTTCTCGTGAAATTTCGGCCAGTGAGACCGGTGCGCATCCAGCATCGTGATGAATTTGGGAAGGTAGCAAAAATCCGGTTCTGCGATCCAGCTATAATTGCTGCGGGGATCATAGTGCTAACTATACGATACCTCCGTTCTGGTTAGATGATCGTTTACAGAGGTCTGCATCGGACGTTTTCGCTCGAGCGCCAAGTAGTTCATAGCATAATCCGATAGGTAGCGCACATGCATGATGGGTAAAATTGTCACGAGCGATAAATTCTCGAACGGTATAAGCCGAGCGTTAGACATTCGTTCTTGTTACAGTGATGAACTGTGTAGTAACAACATAGATGTTTATCATTTCAAAACTTTGCAGTGTTTAACTAACCTCTCCATAGTACAACTACAAAACTTGCTTTAAAATGTAATATAAATGTTGTAGGTAAATTATTTCCCCCCCCCCCCACAGGAGTGATTTTGTTTTTGCCACATCTGATAGATGTTATTGGATGTAAATGTAATTATTATAAACGGACAACACAATCACGATAATGCAAGAACTGTATCAAGTTTTCTAGTAGTAATAATAATAATAATAATAATAATAATAATAATAATAATAATAATAATAATAATAATAATCTCTAATAATTAGTGTATCAATCTTTGCGTCTGTAACAGTTGTGCAGCATGATTATTCGTTTTATTATATTTTCTGTGACGTTATCTCTGTACTAATATTGTTATTAATCTACTGCTATATCAATAATATTTTGTAAAACGTTTCTACATTGTCGCAGTATATAGGCGGAACACTATGTATGGACCTATCATATTATACAAGGTGTTTAAAAAATACGGGGCATAATTTCAGGTATGCATTTCCCACATGTAGACAATCAAAATAGTTCATTACAACATGTGTCCGGAAATGCTTCATTTCCGAGTTATGGCCTTCACAACATTGAAATTCACCGGAACGTTTTTCTTTCCGCAGGTCGTTGCCGTCAAAGGAGACATTAAGAGGGCACTCTGACAGTTCATTCCGAGGCGAAGATTACATTCAGAGTTGTGTAGGTACTTGGATCGAAGGTTTCCTGATCGATGGATAGGTAGAGGTGGCCCAATTGCTTGGCCTCCACGCTCAACTGATCTGAACCCTCTCGATTTCTACTTGTGGGGCCATTTAAAATCATTGGTTTATTCGTCTCCGGTGCCTGATTTGGAATCCCTTCGGAATCGAATTGTGGCATTTTCTGAGGACATACGCAATACTCCTGGAGTTTGGGATAGTGTTCGCAGGTCAATGAGACATCGATGTGAGGTCTGTATTCAAGCAGGAGGTGGACATTTTGAACATCTTCTGTAATGACAACGACCTGCGGAAAGAAAAACGTTCCGGTGAATTTCAATGTTGTGAAGGCCATAACTCGGAAATGAAGCATTTCCGGACACATGTTGTAATGAACTATTTTGATTGTCTACATGTGGGAAATGCATACCTGAAATTGTGCCCCGTATTTTTGAAACACCCTGTATATGTGGTAAATGAAATATTGAATAATTATTAATTAGTAATAATAACTGTATATCGAAGTTTTTCGTACTATTTTATTTATAACTTCATGTTCCTGTTTTGGTACGTTCCATTGACTGTTCCATTAAACGTTTGTCATAAACGCAGAAAATAAAGCCTTATTTTTACCGTGTGAGCAAAACATATGTGTATCTTATCTGGCGCCTTCCATACAAGATAAGACATGTCGGTGAGATGATCTTGTACTGTGCTTTCTATTTATTACGAGCGTATCACGACCGATCGTATCTCACTCGAGGGTGCGACACTCGACCGAGTTCAAGCGAGCGATTTAACTCCAATGCAGCACTCTGATCGTTTACCTCTGCTACAGCATGATGGAACTGGGGCCAGTAGTTGGCTATTTGGAATTCCTTGTCAAGAAAAGGCTTGGGTTCGACGTTGACGTCCAAAGGGGTTGTCACTGTTGGGGATTCCGAAGTGTCATATATACTTGTGTCGCTCTTGCCCGCGGCGTCGCAAGGCCACGTGATGCGTTGTTTTGGACACGCGGTGGGTGGCCCGTCCGATCCGATCCGTATTCATCGCACAGATGAGTGCGCTGATTCACTGCTTTCAAATGAATTTGGTCGGCCACCTCTGCTCTTTTCTGAGCCCTCGGGGCGTGGACATTTGAGAATCGCTCTCTGATCACTTCGCCCCCTCTGTGTGACATTGGCTGTGAGCAATACGTATTTTATAACTGCATGACTTAACAAAGTAGAGATTCGTTAGAATTCTACTACTATTACTACTACTGTTGCTACTGCTGCTACTACAGAGTGATTTATATAGAACTAACACATTTTTTTTCTTTCTTTATTTCAAAACTAATGATGCTAGCCACAATTAGTTATACCTCAAATGTAGAGTATCTTTGGGAGATTAAAGTTAATGATGACTTGAATTCAATATCCATATGGTCGAAAACGCACGGACTTAATCTAAATGCAAGTAAATCGCAGGCTATCTTAATAGAACATCAAAGATCGAAGTGTGACAAACAAAATTTGCCACCGATGATTGTAAATAATCCTACTACTATTCCATACAGCTCGACTGTAAAGAACCTTGGTATTTATATGGATTGTCACCTGGAATGAAATTAACAAGTGAATCACACTTCCAAGAAATATTTTCTATTATTCACTCATTAAAGCGACTGAAGCACTTTCTTCCTGATAAATTAAAATTAATCCTTGTACAGGGACATCATTTTATTTTACTTGCACTTTTATTGTACCTGCATTTCTGAATGTACTTCACTCTCACCCCTTCACTAATGTCCTTGCTCCCGTCAGACACACAAACTTACGGCCGCTGTTGCATTCGAAGTCTTCAAGCAGTGAAGTAAACACTGCAGTGTATAGTGTGTTTCAGAAATATGATTGCGTTTTCTATAGAAGAAAGAACCTATATTAATAATATCGCACTAAAAATTATATTCAAGAAACGATAAATTCAATTTCAGAGAATATGCTTCAAAATGTTTTTAATAATATGCGTACTGAATTAAAGCCTGCATTGTAATGAACGGCAACCATTTTCAGCAACTTGTTTAAAAATTCAGATTAGCTTTTTTTGAATTGAGGTGGATAGAACCAAAGGAATGCTAGTGACATATGTAATAACATGAGTTAAGTGCATCCAGTGTAAGCAAAAGTATCTAAAATTTTAGTGTCAAAGGGATATTTTAATCGCATCACACATTAAAATTTAAATAAAAAATTTCACCGATTTCACGAAAGCTTAAATATTTAAACCCCATTTTCTCAAAAGTAACTTAAGTGCACTTACAGCCCTTTACTTATGACCCCCTCAATTTAAATGCACTCTCTATATTGTATGATAACATCAATAATTAATATGCTAAATAAAGTAGACATTACATAACGAACATAGCCGCCTGAATAATTGAGTTTTTGAAAAAAAAAATGTTACTACTCTACTGTATTTTGATAAATTCCGTAAGAGTGATGATCAAACTGAAAATCGTAATATCGTTTTTCCCTACAACATAAATGGATACACTACTTTTCTCTCCTCCTATACCTAGTAAAATGATTTGTTTACATATTGCACTAGTAACATCAAACTCCTGTAATGGAAGGGGGCAACAGTGTTTCCGAGTATAGCCAGGTTAATGTTAAAAATGTTGGTAAAAATAAAGTGATGTCCCTGTACAAACACTCGTGATGCCACACTTCAACTACTGCGATGTTATATTAAGTAATCTAAATGAAAATTTGAGCAGTAGGCTACAACGTGTGCATAATGCGTGCGTCCGTTATATTTGTAATATTCGTAAGTATGACCATGTTTCCCCGTCTTTCCAAACTCTGTCTTGGCTAAGGCTAAGCGATCGACGAGCCCTGCATTCTCTTGTTCTCTTATTTCAAATTCTGCGCACCGCTACCCCAATATATTTGGCTTCTCGTTTTCAAAATTTATCCGCATATCATCAGCTAAGTACAAGATCTCATTATAACAATTTACTCATTATACCCTACCACAAGACATCTTTATATTCTCCATCTTATACAGTTTCAGTTGCTAGAAATTGGAACTCGCTACCGAGTGATGTAAGGGGTTGTTGGACAATAACTTCATTTAGGTCAAAATTACATAAATTCTTACTTAACAGATTAATTGCTGATTAATATTTGTTACTTATAATGAAACTAACATCTATCCATTCTTATTATTATCATTAATTTCTTTAAATAGATTTACAAAACCTCTAATGGCAATTACATTAATATTCTCATTATAGAAATATGTTTTAGATTTATATATATATTTTTTTCTCCCTATAACATAGTTTTAGCAAGCTTATATTAAATTAATTTTCATCATTTTACCAGCTATCTCAAATCTCAAATTAAGTTACTACTTTACCTTATAGGTTTATCTAAATTTATATAAATAAGTAGTCTACTAGTCGTTAAAACTTAACTGAAGAATATTGCTGGAGAACCTTTTAAGTGTAGTGTAAATATTCGTAATTTAAATATGTATTGTATTGATTAAGGCTGGTTGAGTGGAAGAGAAGGCCTTATAGTCTTAACTCTGCCAGCGAAAATAAAACATTATTATTATTATTATTATTATTATTATTATTATTATTATTATTATTATTACTACTACTAACCTCAATAGCAAATGTTGAAAATTATTTATTTACTCAGCTGGAAATCTACTTAATGACCAGTTTTTAACGCCAAATTAAACAGGAGCTTTGATTCCCTCTTACGAGATGCGCAGATGTTTATGATTATGGATTACATTGTTTGCCTTTTTCACTCACCAGAGAGCCAGTCGTTTCCGATTTGTGCCAGTATTGTGTTTCTTTGAGGGGGATTATGAACACCAAAATCTCTCTGGTATGCCCTTTGAGTAGCTGTAATTGAATTCGTAATCCACTATTGCTTCACAAGGAAGAGCCGTTGATTTAATGTGTACTGCATTTTCACTGACTAAAACAAAATGTAGAAAACAGCTTCCAACAATGAGGAATAAAAAATAAACATAAAATCTACAAAAAGACTAGCTGGACTTATAGCTGACTGCATAACTGAACGGATAGTTAACTGCCTAACAGATTGACCAACTGAACGGATAGCTGACTGTATAACTGAACAGATAGGCTAGCTGATTGTCTAACAGGCTGACCAACTGAACGGATAGCTAACTGCATAACTGAACAGATAGCTGATTGTCTAACAGGCTGACCAACTGAACGGATAGCTGGCTGCATAACTGAACAGATGGCTGATTGTCTAATAGGCTGACCAACTGAACGAATAGCTAACTGCATAACTGAACAGATAGCTGATTGTCTAACAGGCTGACCAACTGAACGAATAGCTAACTGCATAACTGAACAGATAGCTGATTGTCTAACAGACTGACCAACTGAACGGATAGCTAACTGCATAACTGAACAGATAGCTGATTGTCTAACAAGCTGACCAACTGAACGGATAGCTGACTGCATAACTGAACAGATAGCTGATTGTCTAACAGGTTGACCAACTGAACGGATAGCTAACTGCATAACTGAACAGATAGCTGATTGTCTAACAGACTGACCAACTGAACGGATAGCTAACTGCATAACTGAACAGATAGCTGATTGTCTAACAGACTGACCAACTGAACGGATAGCTGACTGCATAACTGAACAGATAGCTAATTGTCTAACATACTGGCTGACTGACTGGCTAATTGATTGAATAACCCACTCACAACTGGATGTGTAGAATTTCTTGTCTAATATACTTAGCCTACCAATCATGTTCATAAGCTAACCACAGCTCTTACATGCCGGTTTTCTCTCGCATCTTCATATCATGTAATATGCGGCTGGTAGAAACGCCCTCACCGAAGAAGCAATGGTAAGAAGAGTTTGAGGCGTCATAAACTTAGTAACATCTTGTACAAAAAGTAGGGAACGTTTCCAATTGTTTAGACGCCTCGGAACCCTCGACGAGGGCCTCCCGATGTGGAAAATAACAGCTTTGCGGTAGCGGGCAATCCGGCGAGGGCAGGTGGCAGCCAAATACTGTAATTTGCCTCATACGAAACGTGAGGCAGCGCGCTGACTCAAGTGTCAACACCCGGAGTTCGAGGCCGGGCGAGGTAAACGGAGTACAGCCGTCATCCCGGATACTGCAGACACCCGAAACCATTGCCACCGTCACCACCACCACCATCACCACCACCATCATCACCACCACCACCATCACGATCATAATCACCACCACCATCATCATCACCACCATCATTATCACCACCATCACGATCATCACCACCACCACTACCATCATTATTGTCCTTGTCGTCATCATTGTCATCATCATAACAGTCATAATTTTCTTTGCCATCATTATCACCGTCGTTATTGTCCTTCTCATCATTATCACCGTCATTATTGTCCTTGTCATCATTATTACTTCACCACTGTCATCATTGTCCTCATCATCGTCACCATTATCCCCATAATCTTCGTTATCATTGTCCTCGTCATCATCATCACCGCCATCATTGCCCTTGTCATCATTATCACCGTCATCGTTGTTCTTGTCATCATTACCACCGTCATTATTTTCCTTGTCATCATTATCACTTGACCACCTTCATCATTGTCCTCGTCATCGTCATCATCATTGTCCCATCATCTTCATTATCATTGTCCTTGCCGCCACCATTATCAGAATAATCATCGTCATCATTGTCCTTGTCATTATAGAATCATCATCATCATCATCATTGTCCTTGTCATCATTGTCCTTGTCATCATTGTCCTTTGTCGTCATAATCATCAGAACCACCGCCATCATTGTCCTTGTCATCAGCATTACAGTCATCATTGTCCTTATCATTATCACCGTCATCGTTGTCCTTATCATCACCGTCATCATTGACCTTGTCTTCATTACCACCGTCATTGTTCTTGTCATCATTATCACTTCATCACCGTCATCATTGTCCTCGTCATCGTTATCATTGTCACCATCATTTTCGTCATTGTTATTGTCAGCATCATCATCATCATCATTGTCCTCGTCATCATTATCACTTCATCACCGCCATCATTGTCCTTGTCATCATCACTGTCATCATCATTAATAATAATAGTAATAATAATAATAATAATAATAATAATAATAATGTTTTATTTTCGCTGGCAGAGTTAAGGCCATAAGGCCTTCTCTTCCACTCAACCAGCCTTAATCATTGTCCTTGTCATCATCACCGTCATTATTGTCCTTCTCGTCATCATAACCATCAACATCTGTTCATCACCGTCGTCTTCGTCTTGACTGTTATTTTCATCGTCATCTTTAAGAAGCATGCCAAACGATGGTAGATGTTGATGGTATTGCCATATACCCTGGACTCTTCCCTGGTCTCATTGTACCTCGAGGGACAAGGTTGAGGTACCTCGGTGATGCCTACGAGGAAAAGTAAAAAAAAAAAAATCTGTAGGCTATAGGGGAACTCGGGGGCGGCCCGCAGGGGATCGTAGGGCATGCACACCATTCCATACCAAGTAGTACAAAAGTCCCACCAAAACGGCCTACGTGCCAATCCGTGCCCCTCCCCTTAAAGGGGACTAAATCTTTCGAGATAGGCTATTTAGAGTCTTCTGTAACACAATTTCATTGAAACTGTCCATGTATTTGGAGAAAATCTGTGATGTTGATATCCCTGGAGACGATAGTGAACTCTTACTGGGGCTGCCAAGAATTAATGAACTAAGTACAAAAAGAAAAAGAGAAAAGATTTATCCAAACCTATTCATTTCTTACTACAAAATAATACGTAACTAAATAAGTACTAGTGGCTTGTGCAGCAAATGCTGCAAACTAAGTTCATTACACGTTCAAATAAAAATTTTTCAGATTTATTTTCATTGAAGAATACCAGACATTTTGAAAGTTATTTGCTTCCATTATAATGAAACATACTCCCTCTGAATGTTTTTTTTATGTTAAATACTTTTTTCTTGAAATTATCCACCTTCAGTTTTTAAGTTTCAACGCGAAAACGCAAGTAACAATGTCAGGACGATCAGTGGGTTTTTCTTGTGGGAGTAAAGCAATAATTTAGCTATTTCAGATCATTGTGGATTGTAGGTGAAAGTTAAAAAAAAGTCAGGTTTGCTATACTTTCGAACAACATGTATGTAGAGTGTGAAATATAGACGGTAAAATCATTTTATCTTGCTAAGAGATCTTGCCGAAATGATCGAGAGACTACAAAATTTTGTAGGCTCTTATATTATCAGTAAGTAATACCTTTTGGTCTTTCCTTAGGAACTGTAATTTTTGCGCTCTTTCGAGTCAATACTGAAGAGAATGACCATTTAAATATCTGCACCACACCGCCATTAAGTATATGAAAAAGACCCAACCCCACTTGATTAATAACCATAAAAATATTTGATTTTTAATAATATTATTATCTAACGTAAGTTTTGTAGTTTTATATATACTGTGTATATATATATATATATATATATATATATATATACACATACATACACTCAGTAAATTATAGAAATGAAGATCTAATTTCAGATATTCTCTATATATACTTATATAACCCCAATACGTTTCACTTTCATATCATCAATACAGCATTAATATGTATAATTAATGAAAAATAGTTACATCATGGCATTAACTATAATGATATTTCATTTCTAATGGTAATAATGTCATCAATATCCAATATCCAATACACAGCTGTACTCAGAAAATTACACACCACAAAATCAGACCTGTAAATTGAAGTTTTTAATAACCAATTCAATTTGAACTCTAAATATGTCATCAATCTTGCAGGTCATGGCCTTCGTATAATAGCCAGTTGTTTATTGTAGTGTTTGTTTTGTTTTATTCTGGAATACAGATTAGTTCTCAAAACTGATGAAAGATGGATTTTGGAAAATAGAAAAATTATGTAGGAAAACTAACGCTTTACTGAGAGTTACTATTTTTGTGAAAATCCTTGGATGCCAAGCTACAAAATGACTGGTCAGTCATTAAAATCCGTTCAGCCGTTTTCCCGTAATTTCCATTACCAGTTCAAATTATATGTAAGGATATATATATATATATATATATATATATAACTTTTACTACAAACGGAGAGGAGCAGATGTACAAGATCGGCCCGGCTGCAGCTCTTGGTGGAGGTCGCCGTCGCCCACTCCGGGACGTGGCCAGAGCCAATGTTGCTGCTGCTGAAGGTTGTGGCAATTATCTACAACTGGTCGCCAGTCCGAGAATGCATTTGAAACGCGACAAAAAGCCCCTCCAATTATTTTATTATCCTTTTAGAGACATTTCTAAATTATTGTTCCATTTAAAGTGCACAAAACAAGCCGAATAAGCGATGGCGAGGGAGTGGTTCGCAGCGTGTGGGCCGCAAGTCGTCGAGTAATTTCTCATAATTTCTATCCGTGGGACGTAACTTCCATAATAATGAAAAAGGTAATGTTGGACAATGTTTAGCGTCCCTAATGTTCCAATCCAAGCCACTGATAATCCAAGACTGGTTTCCATGAGAGAAAGAACTTGAAAAGCAATGACCTTAGCAACCGTAATAGCTCAGACGGTAGCGCTTTATACTACTGATCCGGGGTTTTGCTCGGGTGTGGGTTCGATTCCCGCTGGTTGGGTTTTTCCGACGTTTTCCCCAACTGTAAGACGAATGTCAGGTACAGATTATCTTGGCGAATCCTTGGCGTCGTCTAGCCAATTTCATCGAGCTACATAACCTAATAGTTGATAAAGCGTCGTTAAATAACCAAGTAAAAAACAAGCAGTGATCTTTGGGTATGTCTTTGAATTTCAAGTGGCTTATCTTGGTCGTGGGTGGACAGTGTTTTACACATATTAATTTTCATTATTGTGCCAGATACAGTAATGGAGGAAAAAAATGTTGAATATTTCCAAAATGTTATTGCTGTAAGCTATACCTAACCCCTTAAGTAAAATATATATATATATATATATATATATATATATATATATATATATTACTTGTCAGAAAAAGGCGCTTGATAGTTTTTGACAAAACTGGGTCCTCAAAATATTTTTAGTAAGTTGTTTCTCTTTATGTGTATTTCATTTTACAATTGTAAGTTTATGTACATATTATGTATATTTTATACACCTTTTTCTCAGAAGTAATATTTTTGACTTAATGTGTTTTGCTTGTAAACCGACTATTATTGATATATTATTATTGATAGACAGAGTGATTTATATAGAACTGACACATTTCTTTCTTTAATTATTCCGTTGGAAATTCATTCAATGACCCAATTTTAGCACCAAATTAAGCAGAATGTTCTGGAGTTTCGATTCCTTGTCACTAGATGCGCAGATGTATATGTTTTATTCCTATTGTTGGCAGCACTAGATGCGCAGATGTTTATGTTTTATTCCTATTGTTGGCAGCTGTTTTCGACATTTTGTGTCAACGTGAAAATGCAGTACACATTAAATCAATGACTCTTCCTTGTGAAGCAATACTGGATTACGAATTCAATTACAGCTACTCAAAGGGCATATCAGAGAGAATTTGGTGTTCGCAATCCTCCCAAAAGAAACACAATACTCAGACTGGTAAACAAATTGGAAACAACTGGATCTCTGGTGAGTGAAAAGGGCAAGCATCGTTCATCTAGGCTTCCCACGGTTGTTGTTGACGTAAGAGCACGCCTGGAGCAGTCACCCAAAAAATCATTAAGACGTTTGTCGCAGGAGACAGGATACACCTACTCAATGTGTCAGAGAGCATAAAGCCATATAGGGTTACGGTTGTTCATCAGCTACAGGAACCAGATAAGGATAAAAGATTGAATTATTGTCGTTGGTTTCAGACGTTCATTGTGCAAAATCCTGCCATATTGTCCATCACATGGTTCACAGATGAAGCATGGTTCCATTTATCCGGTTATGTGACGACCGAATAATTTCCAGGAACCTGTGGCCACGGAGATCTCCGGATTTGACAACGCCGGACTTCTTTCTATGGGGTTACTTAAAAGACAGGGTTTACGCCACACGTCCCCAGACATTGGAGGATCTGAAGCTCAACATCACACAGGAGATTCAAGCTAACAACAGAGTCCTCCAACGAGTGGCCAGTAACATGTAACGACGTGTTGAGTTGTGCCTTATGCAGGATGGAGGACATTTTCAATATTTGCTATAGAGGTAAATAATCTCCCAAAATTCCTCTACATTTTAGGTATAATAAGTTGTCGCTAGCACAATTCGTTTTGAAACAATTAATTAAAGAAATGTGTCAGTTCTATATAAATCACTCTGTATTAATTTCTCCTACAGAATTTGTCTGTAATCAGGCCACAAAGGGAAACATCGAAGGAGAAAGGTTCGATCCGGTGCTGTGGATTGAATTCGGCGTAGCTCAGTGGTCAGAGCGCTTGGTACGTAGAACCAAGGACCCGGGTTCGAGCCCCGGCGCCGGAGCGAATTTTCCTCCTAAAATATTAAATTGTAAACCGACGATATTCTGAATGCTGCTCACGCAAAAAAAAAAAAAAAAAAAAAAAAAAAGACGTGCTCACTATGTCAATTTGTGCCAGTGAGCTCACTATATTGAGCCGAGTGGTCTGCGCCTAAAATAAGGATTTATGTTCAAGATATATTAATGTGCAAAAAAATGAAGGATATATTTAAAAAAAATAAGAAATCCGGAAATTTTGCTCAAAATTAGGCCGATAAACTGGATTTCCGTGAAAATACGGGATAGTTGGTAACACACGGTACAGGTTTTATCATTTGCGAAATGATAATTTTGAGATTTCCAGTCCACCAGAGAAGAGAACTGACGAAAACATCTCTGTTAGTGAAGCGTTAAGCATTTGCGAAAGGCAACAGTACCCGCTGAAGCCCCCAGGAGTGGCGAGCGAATCCATATCACAAGCAACAAGAGCGATCCGGACTTCGTGTTTTCTCAGGCCTTGAACGCACGAGAGGTGAGTGGTCAGGCCGCCAGGGACTGGATGCTGCCTCGGATGTGTACAGCACGGCACGGAGAGCACTCCTCTGAATTATTAATTACGATCGAATCATAGAGTCGCAGTATTAACACAACCTTTGTAAACTGCTGTTTGTAATTACGAGCATACGAAATCGTGTCACCAGGGATTTTGTTACGTCTGCTTAAGTATCAAGCTCATTGTGCATGGTACATTATTAATTAGGATTTACTGAGCTTTCGAGTCAGTAATGTTATATGAGGAGCTCATTTTCAAAACGTCTCTTGTCCACCTGATAACGAAAATAAGCTTTCAGTGTCCATATATTCTTCAAATATAACTCAACATACAACTGTCACGATTTGGCTTCAGAACGCCCTCTAAACCACTAAAATCTTGCGTTAAAAGAGACTATTGGAATCAAACTGACTCTTGTCCACAGAAAAATTGCGACTAAATGTCAAAGAGTCTGATGCTCCCACTTGATTCTAAATGCACGCAATCTCTTTGGTTTCATAATTGATTGTATATGTTTGTATAGTTTGGCTGATGAATTGTATATGCTTTTAAAATGAATACTAGTCTGTATAGCTCTACTGATGAATTGTAGGCCTATATGCTGTAAATTGAATGGTAGTCTGTATAGCTCAATTGATGAATTATTGTATATGCTGTAAATTGAATGGTAGTCTCAATTGATGAATTGTATATGCTGTAAATTGTATAGTAGTCTGTATAGCTGAACTGATGAATTGTTTATGATTATAAATTGAATTAATATACTTGATATTAATTGTACAAATTTGTATAGCATAATGAAAGTATGGCTTGTAAATTGAATTAATCTGCTTACTTTGTATTGTATATAATTTTGGCCGATGAATTGTATATGCTTTAAATTGAATAGTAATCTGTATAGCTCTATTGATAAATTGATTGTGTTTGTAATTTGAAGTATTTGCATGATATGTATTATCAGTTTCTGTATATCACAAGTGATTGAATTGTTTATGCCTAAAATTTAATTAACTTACTTGTTTTGTATTATACAATATAGGTCAACTGATGAATGATCGTTTGCGTTTGTAAATTTAATAATCTGATTGGCTATGTATTGTATATTTTTAGTAGAGCCATCGATGTAGCTCAGTCGGCAGACTCGCTGGGCTGCTGATCCGGAGTTGCATTCGGGCTTGGGTTGGATCCCTCTTTGAATTGTTTCTTCCGAGGTTTTCCCCAGCCGTGGGACTGAAGCCGGATGGTCTATGGCGAGTCCTCGGCATCACTTCATTTCCCCCTTTGATTTGATTACCTGGATGGGTTTTTCCGAGGTTTTCCCCAACCAAAAGGCAAATTCCGGGTAATCTTTTGGCGAATCCTCACACCTCACCTCATCATTGTAGAAAATTACTACATTGTAAAACTGTAAAAATGGTAAAATATTGTAAAAGTTTGTAAAAATTGTAATTGTAACATTGTAAAATTTTGACTTGTTCCACATCTTAAAGCTTCATTGCTCATGTAAGATCTATGGAAGATAATAAATGAATGAATGAATGAATGAATGAATGAATGAATGAATGAATGAATGAATGAATGAATGAATGAATGAATGAATGAATGAAAGTTTTTTGCCTAGCAGATAAGAAATTTTAGACCTAAAAACGTTTATCGTGATTTTATACAAAGTTTTGGAAATGGACAGGGGTTGTTTTGAAAATAAGTTCCTCATATGCCATTAGAACATTGTTATAGATTAACAACTGCCAAAACTCCGCTCTAGGAGGTTACTAAACCTTACCGCTGCGCTGAAGGCGGAGTCTTCCTCCATTAATCTGAACCATTGTCGCACTGATTGACACGTCGTATGATGCATCACTACTATCACTTAAGTTTCTAACGAAATTATTCTGTCAGTTTCACTGTCTTATACATTAGCACTACAAAAATATTGTTCTTAGTTATTTTTCACGTGATCAAGATATTTCTCCCACTTGTCTTTTCCATATTCTGCGAAAAGGCGGTGACAGAATCGTTCCTTTACGTTAAGTGGGATTTTTGTTACAAAAATCCCATTAAAAAGGCTGGAGACAATTGATTAAACATTTTAGTCTGGACTTTAAGTAAATGAAATCCATCAAAACAATAAATGCTTATTTTCAAAGCACTGTTGGGCTTTGAAGATAAATAATGTTTAGGTACGCGCGGGCCACGTGACGGACCGCGAGCAGTCAGACATAAACCTTTAACAAGTGATGATATCTTGTACTCTTTCTATTAACATGGGGTTTTTTCCAACATAAAGTATAATGTATTTAGACGATTTCATACACTACGACTATCCACTTATCTTTCCAAGAAAAAAAAAAAGTTATCGTTGATTGATTTTCTACTTCAAAAACATATTATTCCCACATACAATAGTAGCCTATAAAACAAACCTCAATTAAGAAGTCTTATATTTGTTATATTGCGGCGACTCAAACTTCTTAGAAATCTGCAAACAATACTCTTCAACATGCTTTTTTCCCTATTAGAATATGACTACTACTTTTTGAGTTATTATTAAGTATAAAAATGCGAAAATATTGTACTTCATTGGAAGTCTACGTGAGTACCGTCTTCTCTCTTGTTATTGGCTGACAATTAGGAAGGAGGATGTGAATAGTATATTGTGTCACTCTTTAAGATTGACGCAGACCAACAGAGTTTTGTAAGTTGTTCCCATATAGTAGTAGGCCTATGTACTTAAGAAGAATACGAAGTCATATTAATATTGGTTCAAAGAAGTAACTGTTAACGTTTATTTTGTGTGTATTTAGTATGAGTTCAGATCAGAGACCTGCAAGATATCGTTATCAGTCCAGGAAGGCACTGACTGAATGAATAGCGATCATATACGAATAGTTCCGATAAATCACGAAGTAAGGCAACACACCGAGCGATCGGGTCTGACGACGAGCGCTCGGTGTTCATGAGTGCTCTTCCGGTAGCAGTAAGCAGTAGGTGAATTGTAGGCTTGTCTAATCAGTACGTTTCATCAAAACGAATGTTGAAGATGATTCAATAGTATCGACGTCGATCTCAAGCAGAGGCTCAGACACCGTCTCTGTTGATGGTAAAAGATTACAAGACACGATGTCAAAAGTATATGCCGAAAATAAAGTTAAATCAGCAGAGTCAGAGTAGTGGAAGAAAAGGGAAAGCAGTTACCTACTAGCTCTGCTTGGACTAAATTCGGAGAAGTAAGCGATAAGAATACCTTAAAGTACATAGGATTGTCCACACCTGTGGAGTAACGGTCAGCGTGAAACCAGGTGGCCCGGGTTCGAATCCCGGTCGGGGCAAGTTACCTGGTTAACGCTTTTTCCGGGGTTTTCCCTCAACCCAATACGAGCAAATGCTGGGTAACTTTCGGTGCTGGACCCCAGACTCATTTCACCGGCATTATCACCTTCATTTCATTCAGACGCTAAATAACCTAAGCTGTTGATAAAGCGTCGTAAAATAACCTACTAAAATAAAAATATTCCCAAGTTAATGAGTAAAGTTCATATTACGTTTGAGATGAAACAAAATATATAGCTACTAATTTATTATTTGCATTTCATACTTCGATAGACATTTTTAGTTACCACGTATTAAATGTAATTTCTCGGTTTTATATACATTTTATAGTAATATAACCAAACATTTCATTTGCATTTACAATATTATCACGATTAAATTTGTGTCTCAGTTTGTTTTTGAAGTTAAATGTTAAACTGAGTAGGAATGAAATATATTTATACAGAAAATCATTTCAGGCTGTTTCAATCTAAACAAAGAAAAATGTGTAATTAATTAAATTTCCACTAAAATATATAATTGTTGAAAACAATCCAGTGATTTCTATGATTATTCCATTGTAGGATTAAATCATTCGAATGCATGAATGAATTGTTCAATAACATTGCAGTATGTTGATTAGTCATTCTATACGTAGGCCTATAGCCTGAGAGCAGCGCTCTTTTTTCTTATCACCATGTAGGTCAGGTGTTTAATTTAATAAAGATCAGGGTCAGATACTGGGGCTGTTAGAAGAGTCAGTACGCTACAACCACACAGAACATTCGAAGCTTATCATTCTATTTTTGCGTCATATGATTCTGAACTCGAAGCTCTTATCATTATCTTAAAATGGAACATATTCTGTTATGCGAGTACATATTTTGTGTAACTTCATACGGCTTGTTGTGGTGGTAAGCAAAATCAATGAATAATCAAGTGATATTGTGAATATTTCTGTTATTTCGAATGGTTTTGATAATCAAATGAATTCATTTGATTTTTACCAATGCTGAACTACGTTGTACTGTAGCATACTGCTTCGCGTACAGTGGTTGAAGCGAGCGCTCATTCTGACAGGGGAGCGATCCCTCGGGCGAGCTCGAGCGAGCGCAGGCCAAACCCGAGCTCGAGCGATTACACACGAAGTGCATTCGGTAAAACCGATCTCAGATATCGTTAAGCATCGCTCTCTTGCAGGTCTCTGGTTCAGATATCTCTTTCAGAGTCATTCTTGATATGTGGCTTTAGTTCAACCGATGAGTCAGCCTTGATATGTGGCTTTAATTCAGTCGATGAGTCAGCCTTGATATGTGGCTTTAATTCAGTCGATGAGTCAACCTTGATATGTGGTTTTAGTTCAACCGATGAGTCAACATTGATATGTGGTTTTAGTTCAATCGATGAGTCAACATTGATATGTGGCTTTAGTTCAGTCGATGAGTCAATCTTGATATGTGGCTTTAGTTCGGTCGATGAGTCAACCTTAATATGTGGCTTTAGTTCAATCGATGAGTCAACCTTGATATGTGGCTTTATTTCAATCGATGAGTCAACCTTGATATGTGGCTTTAGTTCAACCGATGAGTCAACCTTGATATGTGTCTTTAGTTCAACCGATGAGTCAACCTTGATATGTGTCTTTAGTTCAACCGATGAGTCAACGTTGATATGTGTCTTTAGTTCAACCGGTAAGTCAACATTCATATGTGTCTTTAATTCAATCAATGAGTCGACCTTGATATGTGTCTTTAGTTCAACCGATGAGTCAACGTTTATATGTGTCTATAGTTCAACCGATGAGTCAACCTTAATATGTGTCTTTAGTTCAATCTATGAGCAACATTGATATGAATCCTATAGATTCAAAATCCCCTATATCCACTTTTAAAAATTGTAGGATTCTGGCAGTAACTGGTAGAAAATAGAGGGAATTTTCAACCTAACAGTGACTTTTAACAAACCCTTAGCTTGAAATTTAATCGCTTTTGGAATTCAAACTATATTAATCATTAGAATTCATTCTTAGCAAGCAATATGTGGGCATAAAAATGGTCTTTAGGGGGTTTTGAATCGAGAGGATTCATATGTGGCTTTAGCTCAACCGATGAGTCAACATTGATATATGGACTTATTTCAACCGATGAGTCAACTTGGATATGTGTCTTTAGCTCAACCGATGGGTCAACTTGATATATGTCTTTAGTTCACCCGATGAGCCAACCTATATATTATGTGGCTTTAGTTCAATCATTTACTGTAGAGTCGATCTTTGCATGTCTTTAGTTCAACCGTTAAGAGTCCTATCTCGATATGTGATTTTATGAGGTTAACTGAATCATATATATGTTACTTTTTAGCTGAGTAATTTAGTGTCAGTCTTGATAGTGGACTTATATCTGTTAGTTACACTCACTCAAGATAAATTTGGTACTTCTTAACCGATGTCCATCTCGATACGTGACAGTTTGTATGTGACTGTAAGTCAAACATTTAGAGACAGTCTTGATTAATTTTTAACTTATCTGTAATCAGTTTTGTGTGTAATATTAGCTCTGTGTGTGTTAAATGCACATTTGGTCGCACTGAAACCGTTTGGGGTTCTCAACTCGTACAAGCTCCACACAGCCCTGCTTTTTAATGGATAATTAGGTAGCAAGGCTATGGACAGACACAAATGCCAGGTTATTTTAAATTCTAATCACCTGTCCCACATAATAGAAAGCAACTGCATGTGAAACTACTGAAAAATCGTCGGGTTACACACAAACCTTCTACCTGACCGATAAAAACATTCATGAGGGTTCCTGTGGAAACTGAAACACAAACCCAACTTATTATTATTTCAAATGCTGACCCAAAACCGCTGAATTTTTATCGCAGCTGACAAAAAATAAATGGTCTTACAATGAGGTAATTCCAATTACCATAACCATTGTGGTGACTCTTAGCTATTAGGCCTACACATTTATTATACACGTGTTCCTTATATACGTTCCTCGAAGTAAATCATTTTAAGACTGAATGATTTAGTACTGCTGTATTATTTGAAATTGAAACAATAAATTTTATTGTTAGCATTATTTATAATGTTGGATTCCATACTGACTTATTAATCCTGAGAGTTTTTTTTGTGGTGGTAATAATGCAATATAATGCCGCCAAGGGACGAGCCGTATCGGAAGCAGGTTACTGCTGTAGAATTGTTGTCATCAGTTTGTGGTTAAATTACAGACATACCAAGTTCCAGGCATAATCACGAATCCCAGGCAATTAACTATCATGCATTAACATGATAATTTCTGGGATTTACAAGTGTTTATTGTTATGTTTTCGTTCCATTGTTATAAACTTATACTTACTTTCTTACTTATAACTTACTTACAAATGACTTTTAAGGAACCCGCAGGTTCATTGCCGCTCTCACATAAGCCCACCATCGGTCCCTATCCTGTGCAAGATTAATCCAGTCTCTATCATCATATCTCACCTCCCTCAAATCCATTTTAATATTATCCTCCCATCTACGTTTCGGCCTTATAAACTTATAATAATAATAATAATAATAATAATAATGATAATAATAATAATAATAATTACTACTAAAGCCCCATCTCCCGTATTTCATCACTCGAAGGTTGGCAGGTCTGATGTTACATGCGATGCAGACCTGCGATGTTAAGAATGACGTAAGACATTTAGTTCAGTACTTCGCCGATAGGACTGAAGGATTGGTCGTACTATAGCTGTAGTAGTAACAGTATCAGTAAAAGGAAGAGCATTAATAAAACTTTGTAATTGCCGCAGCAATATTATAATAAAACGCTAGAAATATCAGTAGCAGTACTATTGTTGTTGGTACACATCCTAAGGTATAGTCGCGACGCTGTTATTCTCGGCGTGACTCGTCTTTGCTTACACCTCAGGAAGTGAAGGCTCTATAAAGTCTAGGTAGGTAGTATCGTTCGCCATTTTTGTTCTTTCGTTGCCGAGCTACTAGAAGAGGAATCTATTTGCCGCACCGTTAAACATTATGATGTCGTAGCTCCTATGATAATAAATCAAACGCACTGTAATTGAGCAAATAATTTATCGGAAAATAACGTCCTCGTGTCCTTTCTTCCTACGCAGACGTGTTCCTGGTCATTGTCGCGTCTTGTCTTGCCTCAACTCATAGTTTTTCTTTTTACTGACTATTAGGAGAAGATAGTCTGGAGTACCTTATATGTCTCTAATTATTTTGTCAGTATTTGGCAACTTTTAGGAAGGAAGTCAATGATGATGATGATGATAATAATAATAATAATAATAATAATAATAATAATAATAATAATAATAATAATAATAATAATAAAGGCAACGCAATTAAAAAACAAAAGGTTTATTTTATTGCAAATCATGTCCTATTTTGTTTTGATATCTTTTCTGTTAAACAATGAAACAAAGTTATTTTGTCAGTTCGTTTTATCTTATTGCGGCGTAGGCCATATTATATTGTCTACCATTATCTTAAGTACCGATGTCACCAACATCAAACCTGAATCTCAGTTAATGTTTTGAACAATGAGGAAACGAATGGCGTTGTACGAATTAATGTACAGATTTCGTCATAAGAATTCCCGTGTCTCTGACATTAAAATCAACAACGGTGTAGCTCAGGGATAGGGAGTTGGTCTCTTGACCCGTGGACTGCGCTGGATCTTTAGTTCGAATCCCACTTCGGCTGTTTATCTCGTTAGACTTTTTCAGGGGTTTTCCCCGATTGCAAGGTGAATGACAGGTAATCGTACTCTAATACAATAAAATATTAATTGACTTAATAAAACACTAAACTATCTTGAAAACATGTTGGGTTGGGAAGTTCATGAAGAGGTCCACTGTATTTCTTAAGACGAGTCTCACAGAAGAGCGGATATAATAGCAATAAACAGGCAACAACAAAAGGCTATTATCATAGATCCAACTATACGCAAGCTCATCAAGTTGATCAGGAAAAGAGGGCCATTTATGAACCTTGTATTCCCTATCTTAGTGCCAAGTATAACATCCCTCTCTTCAATTGGTCAATGACAGGTTTATTTTTTGGTGCTCGGAGTTCTTTACCAAAATT
The DNA here is from genome assembly GCF_040183065.1 of Periplaneta americana. Taxonomy (NCBI): domain Eukaryota; kingdom Metazoa; phylum Arthropoda; class Insecta; order Blattodea; family Blattidae; genus Periplaneta; species Periplaneta americana. Next base: position 14,805,693 of record NC_091121.1, read on the forward strand.
TACATATAATTTTTTTTTAAACAATTATCAATATCATCTTTTGAAATTCAAAAAATCATCTCGCAAATTCTTAATGATTCCCTGCAGATTATACAGTTTCATTTATACTACTCAGAAGGCCTTAATTAAGGATATGATCATTTTAAATAAAATCTTTTATTTATAAGTATAATTTTATAGTCCTCTTGTAAGATTTTATTTTATAATTGATAATCAATGGTGCTTAATTATTACATTTTATTTTTATAACAATATTCATATTTAATTGATTATATTTGTTTGCTATTAATTTCCGGATCCTCGTGGTCATCCTTAATTAAGGCCGGACGAGTTATTTCTCTCTCTATCTCTCTCTCTCTCTCTCTCTCTCTCTCTACCATCTCATCATTACAAATATTCCGCTAGATGGAAGTAGTGTGTTATAATCGGTTGTTCTCTTGTTACCAGTTGCGCCAACTAATAAATCTTCATTGAACTCTATAGACGATTATTAGTCAAGAAGGCTTTGTTGATTCAGTTTCATTTTTATTAAAACACTTCAATTCCACTTCAATTATCAATATTTTATTATGAGGTGTTCAAAGCTAAAGTGGATCAAGTCCATGAGATGTAGTTTTGAGAAAATGGGACTTAAAGTTAACTTCCTCTAGTGGATTATCTAATTTGATTAGCAATAATTTTATTGCCAGATTTATAAAATATAAACAATTGTGATGTTAATTGATGCAACGCTTTGGTGACTTGATCCACTATGGCTCAGAACATCGTGAACAAATAATCTGAGCCAAAAGTGACAGGTGTCACCTACCTGCGAATGCTTGGAATTAAGACTTGATCCGTTACTACTCGGAAAAATCCAACTTCAAATGATCAGAAAATGAATTTAACTCGATTTATGAAAATTTTTGACTTGATCCACTTTAGCGTTGAACGCCTCATATATTAAACAATCTCTGATACGTGACTATCCATAATCTCATACAGCAGAAGCTATAACGTAACCTAAATAATATAAACAAGATAAATTATTGAAAATGCGCGCTGGTTCGAGTCCTCATGGGGGAAGAAATTTTATCATGAAATTTCGGCCAGTGTATGGGACCGGTGCCCACTCAGCATCGTGATGCACTTGGGGAGCCACGATAGGTAGCGAAATCCATTTGCGAATGCTAGCTATAACGGCTGGGGGGATCATCGTGTTAACCACACGATACCTCCATTCTGGTTGGATGATCGTCCACCTCTGCTTCGACATGTGGGCGTGAGGCCAGCAGCCGGCTGGTCGGTCTAGGCCCTTCACGGGCTGTAGTGCCACGGATTATTATTATTATAAATGATTGAAAAGTTTTAATTAAGGATGATGAAATAAACATGAATTATTTTAAAAGGCACAATTATTAAAATTACAATGTTGGCAAACAAAGAAACAAATGCTAGGGAGGTCATAAAAATTGTAAGATAAGCAACCATGATTTGTTGAAACACGTCGTTCCGTACTGTTTTATTGGTTAAAAGTAGTATGACGTAGTAAAAGTGTAACAGTCTTACTAAAACTTTCTTACTGTACTTAGGAAGGGCTGATCATATTAGGAAGTTTAAATGTAGAAAACAAAGAACGGACGTGGCAAAATTTTCCTTTGTTAACCGCACAATAGAAGACTGGAACAGCTTACCTGCGGCAATCTTTCAGGGTGGTCCTCTTAAAATCAATACATTTAAGGAAAGGTTGAGAAGATTAGACTGAAAATGTAATTGGAGGTGCAGTGTAATTATTTAAGTTGTGTCATGTAATTAATTGAGTTGATATATAATTCATTAAGTTGATATGTAGTTAATTAAGATGATATGTAATTTAGTTGATGTGTAAATAAATTAAGGTGATATGTAATTAATTAAGATGATATGTAATTAAGTTGGTATGTAATTAATGAAGGTGATATGTAATTATTTAAATTGGTAATAGTTGGGTGAAATAGAAGTACTTATAAGTTAGATTTACTTTTGCTTATCGTAGGCGTTATTATAGAATAGTTTTTATTTATAGCCCTAGGTTTATTGCATCTACTATTTATAGATTTACGTTTATTTTATTTTATTTAGGTTTATTTTATTTTATTTCATGTAATTGTAATTATTGTATATTATATATCACTGCCACCGGGTATATACCCAATTGTAGTGTTAATAAATACATACATACATACTTTCTTACTTAGTCCTTTTAATTTAGACAATTCTAGATCCTAGACGTTATCTAGTACCTACAGGTCATGTCAGAGGCATGATAAACGCAGTACATACTAGAAGCTTTTGTCTGTCGACAAATACAAAATAGAAAAATTCTCATAGGATGTAGCGGGTTAGATCTCTGGATCTTTTGATGGAAAACTGCCAGCAGAGTTACTGCACTTGTTACATGGGAGACTATTCGTGGTCCACAAATAAATGAGACACAAGTTCACAGAGACTGGCCAACAGCTGACGGTTATGCGTGTGAGTGACATCACCACGATCAACTGACAAGTGAACCTCGTCGTGCGCTGCGTGGGCCGCTCAATGGACGTAATTGCGGGGGAATGGACCGGCCCTGAACCCGCGCTCAGGAGTGAGCTATCCCATAAACTTCACGAGAAACATCGACTTTTGCTCTAATGCTCGTAACTCCTATTTTCATTACAACTCTTCACATAAGAATAGGCTATTTACCGCGTCGTTTTATAAACCAGAGGTTGCCATAGTGAAACAAACGCCGGCTAAAAGTAAAAGAAAAGAAACACTAGTCATAAACGGTGTTTAGTGGTTACTGTGTTTGTTTCTTGACACTAGACAAGAGGATTTGATTCTAGAAGAGAATGTCGAATTTCTAGGCGAACAATTTCCAAATGATGCTTTTCAAGATCGTCACATCGAAAACTTCTTCAAGATTTGTGCACGAGAAGTTATTGTAAAGGAACTATTCAACACAATAATATCGGGGTAGCCTGTATCGAAAACATAGCTGCAAGCTTTATGTGTGCATACGTCGCTGATAGTAATTAGAATAATAGTAGGTGCCAAATCTAGGGAATCGTGTAGGACTATTTTCAAAAAACTACAAATAATGCCGATGGCTTGTCAGTATATCTTTTCATTAATAATCTTCCTCATATGTAATCGTGAAAACTTTGTAACTAATTCAACAGTTCATAGCATAAATACACGTCAAAAAATGATTTTCATACTCCATCGGCAAGTCTATCGTGCTATCAAAAAGGAGTGCGTTATATGGCAGTAAAAATTTTTAATAGCCTCCCTATCGATATAAAAAATGAAACTCAAAACATAAGATTATTTAGGGCCAAATTAAAGAAGTACCTAATTTCTCACGCCTTCTATTCTGTAGGTGAATTCATGACACTCATTAACACTTAATGAAATTGATACTAAAACTTTGTGTTGTACTAGTAGATTATATTGTAAATCTCGACTGTATATATTTCATCTAGACTGTGACTATAAATTAAGACATTAAATTAAATGGCAATACAAATTTTTAATAGCCTCCCTATCGATATAAAAAATGAAACTCAAAACATAAGATTATTTAGGGCCAAATTAAAGAAGTACCTAATTTCTCACGCCTTCTATTCTGTAGGTGAATTGATGACACTCAATAACACTTAATGAAACTGATACTAAAACTTTGTGTTGTACTAGTAGAGTATATTGTAAATCTCGTCTGTATATATTTCATCTAGACTGTGACTATAAATTAAGACTTTATAATAGTATTAAGTTTTTTGGCTTGTTCCATATTCTAGCTGTAAAGCAATGTATGAATACCATGGAATGTTAATAAATACAATACAATACAATACAATGCAATACAATACAATACAATACTGTTAAGGTAAACGTCAGCAATGACAGTCAATCTCTTCTTTCCAGATGCCCTAAAAAATTCGGTACATCTTCGCTATGCTGGGACTCCTGGGTGTAGCCATCTTGTATACGTTGTCGGTTGCTATAGTAACCACCATGCTCTGTGGTTTGCTACCCGTTGCTTATACCCCTACTCCCATTTGGGCTTCATATGCCTCTGTATTGCGAATTTTCTCTCCTCACTCAATTTCAGTCGCGAATTTTTCCAATTTAATTTGTAGACAGTTGATTGTTGCTCAATTGAGATTGTAGCCTGGTTGTTAAAAAAACGTTTGGCACCACTGCGAACGTTCTATCTATTCGCATTCACGAGTGACAATCTCGACTGTTGCTCGACCCGTCAATTCGTACAAATTTTTCCCTTCCGCATACCACTAAATGACGTCACCCATTCCAACTCAAGGTCACGTTGGATACATCGATCCTTCGTCTGTCTATCGCCGTTTACTTTATTGTGATATGTCGTGTAGTTTAGAAATTATAGGCGCGGGTTCAAATCCTCGTTGGGGTTCTTTCCGGGGTTTTCCCTTAACCAATTGAAGCAGAATTGCTGGATAATTTTTGGCGTTGGACCTCAGACTCATTTCGCTATCATTAATTCACATATCATCATTCATACAATAGCCCGGGTTAAGTTTACAGTGCGGCGTGCTGTACTTGTACAAGAGCGCGGCCGTTCAGCTACCCAGTCATTCACAAGAATAGAAGTAATAAGCACAACAAGCGTCCCGCGTCGTGGCGTCGTGGTCTAAGGCATCCTGCCTAGGACTCGCGTTACGGAATGCGCTCTGCTTCGAGTCTTCATGGGGGAAGAAATTTTTTCATGAAATTTCGGCCAGTGTTTGGGATCGGTGCCCACCAAGCTACGATAGGTAGCGAAATCCGGTTGCGAATGCCAGCTATAACGGCTGGGGGGATCATCGTGCTAAACACACGATACCGCCATTCTGGTTGGATGATCGTCCACCTCTGCTTCGGCATGTGGACGTGAGGCCAGCAGCCGGCTGGTCGGTTTAGGCCCTTCACGGGCTGTAGCGCCACGGATTATTATAAGTACAATAAGCCTCAGGCTGCAGTATAAGTCCGTACAAAAAAAAATACTAAAGCCTAACTCGTAAACAGTGTGTTCATTTCGAAACTTTCCACCTTGAATAAATTTTAGATGTGCAGGACACATGATTTTGAAGGAAAACACGTCGATTTAATATTTGAGGAGAAAAATTGGCTCCGGCGCCGGGGATCGAACCCGGGTCCTTGCCTCTACGTAGCAAGCGCTCTGACCACTGAGCTACGCCGAATTCAATCCACAGCAGCGGATCGAACCTTCCTCCTTCAGTGTTTCCCTTTGTGGCCTGACTCCAAGTTAGGCATATATGTTGACGTATATGTCCAATGTCAACTGCCATTATACTAGGAGCGCACTCAGTTGAGTGATTTATTTGGCCGGGATTCCGCAGTTATGATGCACTGCTGGCTATGAGAATATTATGGATTTATTAATTTGTCCTACAGAATAATCTCTGTAATGTTGACAATTAATAGTTTTTCGAGGGAGAAGTTCAAAACCACTGCTGATTGAATTTTCTTTCAAACCCCTTTCCAACCTACGACCATTTTTTAATTTTAAATTGCATCTCCTTTCTTCATACATTTCATTTTAAAGGAGATGATATACCCTATCCGTCTAAAAAAATAGAGTCAGAAACGTATCATTTATTGAATAATAATAATAATAATAATAATAATAATAATAATAATAATAATAATAATACGATTACAGGGGGTTAAAAATGAATACAAGACTTTCCCGACAATAGTCACGAGATGAGCTAATAATTTCAGAGTTGTTTGAAGAATCGAAGCTCTGAAGCAGAAATCAGTATCGAACATAAAGTCAGAACCAAAGAATCTAATTCGAAGTTATAAACTGCGATTTTTATGGATCCACCGCTGTGGAGTAACGGTTAACACGCCTGACCGTGAAACGAACAGGCCTGGGTTGAAATCCTGGCTGGGACAAGTTACCTGGTTGAGGTTTTTTTTTTGGGGGGGGGGGTTTCCTCAATCCATTAAGAGCAAAATAATGCTGGGTAACTTTCGGCGTTGGACCCTGGACTCATTTCGCTGGCATTATCACCTTCACCTCAATCAGACGCTTATTAACGATAGCAGTTGAAAAAGCGTCGTAAAATGACCAATTAAAAAAATATAAAAAATTTGGTTTTGTGTTTCATCCCGACCTTGAATATTATAATACAGGTTTTAAAATAAAAACTTTGTTTGAAAGACGGCTTACTCTGCAGGAACACTAACTTTTAAGTAAAAAAAAAAAATGAACTCACATTTGTTGTAAAATGTTCCTAAGAAGATAACGTTGGACTTCAGTATGCTCGTGAAATAGGACGTTGGCATGCAGTCATTGCGCCTGCGCGCTGCAGACGGCCATGTTTTCGACATGTTTATGTCTTCAAATTAAGGCATGACTGTACGTAGTGGCGATAAAGCGTTTTAAAAATAAAATTCCGAGAATTTTCATAAGAAGTCATTGTAATGCTGGAGAGTATTCCTAGATGAGTTTTCCCCTCTCCCCCTCACGCGACTGGAGAATGGAATTTCCCTTTTATACCTTGAGTTTTAAAACTTGCAGCATTCTTCTAGAACTTATTGGGAATTAGAAGATAGAGACTGCAAGCCTGGGACGAAGCTTCTATCGCGGGACGGAGATCGCAGTTGGCAAGTTAATTACAACAAAAGCTGCTACAAATTATTTGTCTTCGAGTCCGCACAGGATGTTCAAAAATAAATTCATCACGCTGAACAGCTAACGTTTGGTTGTACGCAATGTAATTGTACATATGTATGTATGTATGTATGTATGTATGTATGTATGTATGTATGTATGTATGTAGCCTATGTATGTATGTATGTATGTATGCCCATTACATTACTCTTTATGAAAAAAGTATTAATAAATTTGCATAATGAATTAATAGTACGGTACATTATGCAACGAGCCTATAATGGTAGTAATTAAGACGCGAGTATGTTTATGAAACGAGCGCAAGCGAGTTTCATAATTTTCATACGAGCGTCTTAATTACCATTATAGGCAAGTTTCATACGACTTTTTATGCTCGACCTTATTTTCTAACTTGAAATTATTCATAAGTATTCATGTTATTCTTATCTGACTGGGGAGCGGAACTGACCGTGTGCAATATCTCGTAAATTGTGAGATGTGCGCAGACGCGAAAGTATTGATTTTTTCCGAGAAACAAATGTCATTGACCTTGATATAATCTAGAGAGTAAAATGAACATTAATCTTGATATAACCTTGAAATTGATGTAGACATTGAAAAACGAGATGACAAATTGAATTTATTTGAATATTATTTACAATTAACGCTAATTATTATAGTAACAGAACATAACCTTCTGCGACAGTATTGGATTTCCAGCCTCCGTGACGTTTCGCTAGTTGTCTTTCGATTGCATATCCGAGAATAATCGATACTTGCGCTTTCATATTGCTACAATGGTGTTTTCTGATAGGTGGAACACCTGAACTTTAATGAATAGGTGTACTTTAATGAGGTCCATTAAAGGGCTGCTACCAGGTGTATAATTACTACATTTCGGCATGGTCGAGCATAAAAGATTATTTGCACTGACATAGTGACTCATTCAGTTGTTTCCATTACTCTCCTGTTCGTCCGCCTAAACCATAAATATTTTGTTATTAGAGGATAAAAATTCTCTCGGCGCCGGGGATCGAACCCGGGTCCTTGGTTCTACGTACTAAGCGCTCTAACCACTGAGCTACGCCGAAGTTCAATCCACAGCACTGGATCGAATTCCACTCCTCTAGTGTTTTTCCCTTTGTGGCCTTACTCCGTGTTCGACATAAAGGGACATCATTTTATTTTTACTAACATTTTTAATATCAACCTGGCTATACCTTTGGATTAACGATTGAGAACCGGAAACACCGTTTGCTACCCCCTTCCACAACTGGAATTCGATGATAGTGGCGTAAAATACTAATAAATCACTTTACTAGGTATAGGAGGGAAGAAAACTAGAACATATCGCAATTTTGAGTTTGGTCATTTTTATTAGGTTTTTGCTTAATCAAAATACAGTACAGTATTAACAATGAGTGTTTTTACCCACGAATTGAGCTATCCATTCGGACGTATTCATTATGCAGTGTATATTCTACTGTCTACAGCACATTAGCGTACAATATAGAAAATGAAGTTAAATTGAAAAATAATCATAATATTGATATTTAAACACATTTTTGAAAATGGTGGCCGTTCATTTCGATGCAGGCTTCAGTTCTTTTGTGCATATTATCGCACTATAGACTATTGTATCCAATTCCAATTACCAGTTTCGTCCTTCGTACTAGTAACTCATGTTGAAATAATTCTGTACCTACTCTATAAAAGAGTACTTTAATAATAATCCGTGGTGCTACAGCCCGTGAAGGGCCTAGACCGACCAGCCGGCTGCTGGCCTCACGCCCACATGCCGAAGCAGAGGTGGACGATCATCCAACCAGAATGGAGGTATCGTGTGGTTAGCACGATGATCCCCCCAGCCGTTATAGCTGGCATTCGCAACCGGATTTCGCTACCTATCGTAGCTCCCCAAGTAAATCACGATGGTGGTTGGGCACCGGTCCCATACACTGGCCGAAATTTCATGAGAAAATTTCTTTCCCCACGAGGACTCGAACCAGCGCGCATTCCGTAACGCGAGTCCTAGGCAGAATGCCTTAGACCACGACGCCACGGCGCGGGACCAAAAGAGTGCCTTACGTACTGTAAATTCTATCTTCACTTCTGCCCGATCCGAAAAGATAAAATTACTCAGACATACTATCTACTGCCCGTCCAAATGCTTTTGTCGCTGGGTCGTAGAAAGGGGGGGGGGAAATCACGTGACAGTTAATTACTTAAGGATCCCCTTTTGTTTAAGTTATTTTAAACAGTTATATAATATTACGTAGACGTCCAATTCCTAACAGAAATTAACGTTTTTAGAAAAGAGCTAAGACTGCCCAGCCACTAGCCTTTATAGAGGGGGCGAGCAGAAGCGGTGGGGGAAATCGGGATGCGACGTAGGCAAACGGACGACAGTACCTGTGCGAAAATATGATTCGATATTGAAAGCTCTTTCGTCACTGGAAAACGCAAATATATTTCTGCAACGTACTACTCTCACTAACTCAGTACTATATGCGGCCTTGGATCTGTGTGGAGGACAGTTGGAACTTGATTAGTAGAAGGGGTGGGAGTGAAGTACGTTCAAAAACTCAGGTACAATAAAAATTTAAGTAAAAATAAAACGATGTCCCTGTATATGTTGGCATATTATATTAAGTCGGTTGGTGCATCGGCGTAGCTCAGTGGTTAGAGTGCTTGGTGCGTAAAACCAAGGATCCGGGTTCGATCCAGAGCGAATTTTTCTCCTCCAATAACAAATTGTTATCATAACAGATAAATTCTGTGGGATAAAAAATTAATCTTTACCTAAGTATTTTGTTAAGAATCTCAATTTATTCACCCAATTCATGAAGTTAATTTACTCTTGCATTGTAACTCGTTCAGTTTCTTTCTCTTTCACAATAAGTGCTTAGGGGACGAGTTATCAGTAGACAAGGTGAGTCGACTCATGAGTCGAGTACTGGCGACAGGCAGGCTGCTATTTGATGGCGTCGTATCAGGTCCTTGAACTGATAATTCCCATGCTCGTGACGTCACTGGGCGGTCAACGTCCAATCCGCATCTCCACGTCTCTTTGCTTTGAAATCGCTGTGGCATTTAATCGAGATAAAATGTGCGATTACTTCTTATCCTTATCTCGCAAAATTACTTTCTCCCAAACGGCTCCTCTCATGTTCTAGAATCTTGCGACACGTTTCAGTTAAAAGCAGTGATGTGCGTTTACACGTAAACACATAGACAACGTAGAGAGACTATGTAATGAATGTAGACAAATGTAACGTATTTACCATGTTGCTGAATTTGAATCTGCACAGTGCATGTTTATTGCAAATCAGAATACATTGGGAAAAAAATACGAACTATCAAAGCATTAATATTTGACTGTGAGTTTCTTGATGACTAGAGCCCTGATTTTATGCTATTTAATATTTTAATGCTACATATTTATGCACGAATAAAAGGCAAATGTTGACGAGATACATATGTAGGAATATTGTCCATAAATTTTATTTTACATTTTTTTTTATTTATCTGGTATAATAGGCTATATATCAAACCATACTACATATTTTAACATTATTGCAGAATATATAATAAACAATAATGTATAATACTTACTTACTTATTAGATTTTAAGAAACCCGGAGGTTCATTGCCGCCCTCACGTAAGCCCGCCATTGGTCCCTGTCCTGAGCAAGATTAATCCATTCTCTATCATCATATCCCACATCCCTCAAATCCATTTTAATATTATGTTCCCATCTACGTCTCGACCTCCCTAAAGGTCTTTTTCCCTCCGGCCTCCCAACTAACACTCTATATGCATTTCTGGATTCGCCCATACGTGCTACATGTCCTGCCCACCTCAAACGTCTGGATTTAATGCTCCTAATTATGTCAGGTGAAGAATACAATGTGTGCAGCTCTGCGTTGTGTAACTTTCTTCATAATAATAATAATAATAATAATAATAATAATAATAATAATAATAATAATTTCTCAGTTTATTTTGGGCTTATATTCAATTATCCAATACCGTACATTCGTTAAGCTCAATTAAATTATCGAAAAAATATCAGCAGGCATATTATAGAAAATAATTATTTATTTTCCATACATGAATCATACACAGTCTTTTGTTTTTTGTTTTTCTTATATAATTGCAATGTAGTTTGGAGGTACGAAGGTAAGAAAAATATTAATACGCCTGGCCTATGCCACATCACTGATTAAAAGTTCTTACTAAACAAATGTGTACCTATGGCAGTAAGCATGAGATCTGCCCGGAGCTCGATGACGTGTAGCTTCAGGTCATTAGAGCTCACCGCCTCGTCAGAGATAGCAAGGACGTCTGATAAGCTGTGATATCTTATCTATAAATCTCGGTGAACTTGTTTCCTTCAGTTATTGATGTTGGGCAATGTGTCACAACAAAATGGTGTGTTTGAGTCACAGATATGTAATCTACGTAGGCCTATACAATTTTTTTTCTACGCGTCTAATAAATTTGTCGCTTATTCCTATTACAGGCCGTGGAGACTCACAGGCTAGCTTGGACGTTGAGATTCCCACTTGTACAGAAATCGGCATTAATGGCCGTAGGGATATCAGTCCTACGTGCTTGCTCTATTTACCCCCCAAGGAAGTGCCCCTGATGCTCATTTCTCTTATAGACCGATTAAACTCCAGGGCCTTAGTGCAACCAGAATGATTAGATCAAAGGAGAAAATCCACGACTTCATCGAGAATCGAACCCACGATCTTCCCACTCGTATCACCTTCACGAAAATTTGTCATTTACTACTTACTTCCTCATTACATGCATACATAGTGTTCTTACAAATGTCAGCTTTTTCAATGCAAACCCAGCATTCTCCAATCTTTCCTATTTTCTGCCTTCCTTCAGTCTCCGCATATGATCCATCTTATTATGGTCTATCATATGATATCGTCTTCTGCCCCGAACTATTCTCCCGTTCACCATTTCTTCCAGTGCATTCTTCAGTAGGCTATTTCTTCTCAGTCAATGAACCTTTTTCTCTTCCTGATCAGTTTCAGCATCATTCTTTCTTCACCCACTCTTTCCAACACAGCTTCATTTCTTTTTTTGTCTAATCATTTGACACGCTCCATCTTTCTCCATATCCGCATTAAAAATGATTCTAGTCACTTCTCTTCACTTCGCCGTAATGTCCATCTTTCTGCCCCATACAATGCCACACTCCACACAAAGCACTTCAATAATATCTTCCTTAGTTCTTTTTCGAGAGGTCCGCAGAAGATCTCTTTATTCTACTAAAAACTTCCTTGGCCGTTACTGTCCTCCTTTTGATTTGTTGACAGCAGCTCATGTTACTGCTTATAGTACACCCCAAGTATTTGAAGCTGTCCACTTGCTCTACTGTCTCATTTAGTATTCGCACGTTTACCTTTTTTATTTTTTTTTCCGATAACCGTGGTGGCGGTGGTGGTGATGGTGGTGGTGATGGTGGTGGTGGTGATGGTGGTGGTGATGGTGATGGTGATGGTTGTGATGGTGGTGGTGGTGATGGTGACGGTGGTGGTGGTGGTGATGGTGGTGGTGGTGATGGTGATGGTGGTGGTGGTGGTGATGGTGATGGTGGTGACGGTGGTGGTGGTGTACTAGAAGCTCTATTGTGGCTGAGTAGTCAGATCTGTCACGCAGGTGACCCGGGTTTGAGTTCCGGTCTGCTGGGATTTTTTATGTAAAATATACATAGTGACACTGGTCTCCATGTCTGTCACATTCCATAGCATTCATCGAACGGAGGCTGACGAGTGGGGTTGCCTGCTCGAAACCTGGGTACGCTGCGAACCTTAGTGTGGTCAACCGATGCGGGTTTGGGAATGCGTCTAGCTTGAGGACTAGCGCAATGTATCATTCTAAGGTCACAATGATGGGTCGTAGTGCCCCAGTAGTGGTGGTGTGGTGATAGTAGTAGCATGGATAAATATATAATAGGATGCGAAACTGCGGTCAGCACCATCTGGATTTGGGGGTCTGAAATAAGGTGATCAGCGCCCAACGTCGTAGGTGGTGAACATTAGAACTACGTGTTGGGTACATTACCCAGAGTTCTCTATTTATGCGTTCGAGATATTGTTCGAGGACTCGACGAGGAGCCAAGATGGCAGACAGAAACTTGCTAATAAGTGAACATAAAGTGATACGTGTTTGTATAAGCAGTGTATGTTAAACAGTGATGTTTATGGACGTTGTAAAATAGTGTTGTTGAATGTATTGTAAAGTAATATAATAAATTGAACTATCTAAGTAGTTCTTGCAGACTTTTCCATTGCGCTGTACAATAAATACCCAAAGAATACAATCCCAATTATCTAACCTTTTGCTTTATTTTTTGTCTCTGTCTGGTTATATTTTAATCGGGTAGTGTAAAACACATCGTCTCTTTTATCTTCCTGTTGACTCCGGTAAGAATTTTCAGTAGAATATGCTGTGAGGAATAAAACTGTAACTGTTTTATTTTAAATTGGGTTAGTTTTAAATATCGATGAGGGTGGGAGGGAATACTTTCTGCACAGTTTAACATTTTCGTCACCAGGTGCGCTGCTAAATGCATGGAGTAATTACTCTTTTCGCTACTTGGTGCGCTGCTAGATGTAATAACGCCCCTCCCACAAATAGATGGCAGCAAGATCAATTTCTACAACAGCGCCTCTAGTATGTGTTACGAGAAACTCAGTAAGTTTCGCATCCTATTATATTTATCCATGGTGGTAGTAGTAGTAGTAGTAGTAGTAGTAGTAGTAGTAGTAGTAGTAGTAGTAGTAGTAGTACTGTGTCTTCCTCCGACGAGTTTAGCGCTGGGACCTGAGGTATTCTTGCTATCGGTGCGGGGGGTTGCAGGTAGATTCTTTTGTTGCTACAGCCAAGCCGAGCCGAGCGGAGTGGGAAGTATTAATCGTCCAAAAATATGCAGTCTTCAGTTTGTAGTAGTGTGTGAATATTTCATATACATATTATTTACCTAGGTCTATATGGTTTTGTTATTAATATATTAAATGTATTGGTGCAATTTTTGCTCAAACATCTCCATGATGTCAGCTATGTTAATATTATATGAATTACTCATATTAAATATTTCACCGTTACAAGTCATTTTTAAGGAAACATTCTGTAAAAAAAGTTTTTGGTTTTATTCTCTTGGAATTTTAGAATATGTGTGATTGGTATAGTGAAAAACAGATTCCTATAATGTCATGCTAAAATCATTTGTTGGTGATATCTTAAAATACAAATCAAGTAGTTTTGCTTCTCAAGTGAGTTCAGCAGTACAGTATATTTGAATTGATTACCGGTACTTTACAAATTTAATTCAATTCTACTAATCACTAAATTTTATAGTATGATTCTTCTTTTCATTTATATTATTGTAGTTGTATTATGATTTTTCTTTTTATTTATTTTATTGTATTTGTATTTCTGGTGGTGTGATGGCCTTAACTTCACCAGAATAAATAAATAAATAAACTAAATAAATAAATAAACTAACTAAATAAGTAAATAAGTAAACAAATAAATAAATAAACTAAATAAATAAGTAAGTAAATAACTAAATAAATAAAATTTTCTACAATACTTTCCTTCTCTGAACACGTAAGTACGAATGGTTGTATCTCTATCTCGCTAAAAATACGTTAGAAAACAAATAGGCATAATGCTCTCGTAAACTGGGCGAATGTTGAGGGGCAGGGTTCTTTTACGTGCTATAAATCTATAACATGTGACACCAGGCTTTACTTTCCTTCCAGTGAAAGCCATGTCTAGAATTTTATCTTCTTTTTAAATCTATCGCCTTCGGCTGGATTTGAACTCAGAAATCTCTGATCACACTGCCATCACGATGACCGCTAGACGATCGAGGACGACAAACTGTGTGTTTGAATTGTAATGCTCCATCATTCTCTCTGTATAATATTGAGAAGTAAAATATATTAGACTATAAATACTTACTCGTAAATATTATGAAACAGTGGGGACTATGACAGAAGAAAACTCATCTCATTTAACAGGAAGCTTAAGCCACTCTAGCACTGACACAGGCAGTAATATTGAATCAGGTCGTTGAATATTTTGCTTCCTCACATGCTACGTTGAAGAGAAGATAACAACTGTCACATGGAAGTTACAACAGTAATTTGTTACGTAGGATCATCTAGCAACTTCTGTCAGATTTCGAAATATGTTAACGGTCCCGTATCACAATTATCTTGTGTTCCTTCTTATACTTTTCTTATAGTATGTATAATGAATAGGCGTGTGATTTTTGGACTCCAAAAATTAGGTTTTACCTGCCTAAAATAGACTCAGCAAAACTATGAAATACGCTCTAAAAGCAACTTTAAACTCACCTTCATTACATATTTTTTAAAATTAATAAAATGTATCTTATAAGCTTACCTACTATTATTAGTTGAGTATTAAGTGTCCTATAAAAATCTTGTGTCCCGCGCCGTGGCGTCGTGGTCTAAGGCATCCCGCCTAGGACTCGCGTTACGGAATGGTTCGAGTCCTCATGGGGGAAGAAATTTTCTCATGAAATTTCGGCCAGTGTATGGGACCGGTGCCCACCCGGCATCGTGATGTAGTTGGGGAGCTACGATAGGTAGCAAAAATCCGGTTTGGCAAACCAGCTATAACGGTTGGGGGATCATCGTGCTAACCACACGATACTTCCATTCTGGTTGGATGATCGTTCACCTCTGCTTCGGCATGTGGGCGTGAGGCCAGCAAGCGGCCGGTCGGTCTTGGCCCTACAATGGGCTGTAGCGCCACGGATTTACTTTACTATAATAATCTTGTCCTTCAGAAATTGCCTTAAACAATAGTGTATTTCCCTACACGTATGCACGGTGTTGAAAAAAAAATCAGTATATGTTTGGAGGTAGTAATATTCATGAAAACAAGAATATTTCGGAATGAGAGGAAATGGGAGAAGAAACATTAAAAGGTACGCGAAAACACGTCCTTATAAGAGAGATCGGGCCTGAGAAAAAACAGAATATGTGAGCTCCAAGCCTGTTGGTCACTTGTCTCAATCTGTATTTCACTTTTCCATTGAAGAAACTCTAGAAAATGTTGAAGGAGAAGCCAAGAAGGGACGTAAATTAATAGCTACTACATAAAAAGGGTGTGTGAAGTGTGGCATTGCATGGGGCAGAAGCATGGACATTACGACAAATTGAAGAGAAGTATCTGAAATGTGGATATGGAGAAGATAAAAAAATTCTAAATCCTTTCGTTCAATTTCAATTGCAATTATGGGTTATTTTTGGAAAACCCTGTATATGACGTAAATACCAGATCACTTATCTGCGGCGCGTTAAGTATACCTCTTCATAGAACATCTCGTTATTCATCATCTTTTACAATATCCACCTCGCGACAATGGAATTCCCTGTCACAAAGTATTAGGGGCTGCAAGACAATAAACACTTTTAAAAACAGCTTAAAAGATAACCTTCTTAGCATTTCACTCCAATCATACTGACTTAAACTATCACTGTCTACATTGTTACTCCTTCCTTTAGACATCATCCTGATAGTGCTGTATTTTCAAAATTGTCTCATAATAATCTCTTTCTATTATCTAACATTATTTGAAATATATTAACATTCTATGTATTTTAGCTTAATTCTGCTACATACTTTGTATTTCAGCGTTTAATTAATAGTTCATAGTATTTTGTTGTTTAATTCGTGAATAACTCTTGTATACATGTAGCTATTATTTAACCCAAATTGTTGAATTCTTTGTAAGCTCATACATATGTATGTATACTTTTTGCTGGTTGAGTGGAAGAGAAGACCTTACGGCCTTAACTCTGCCAGCTAAAATAAATCATTATTATTATTATTATTATTATTATTATTATTATTATTATTATTATTATTATTATTATTATATGTACAGTATATATAGTATGTGGTCCACACCTGTGGAGTAACGGTCAGCGCGTCTGGCCGCGAAACCAGGTGACCCGGGTTCGAATCCCGGTAGGGGCAAGTTACCTGGTTGAGGTTTTTTCCGGGGTTTTCCCTCAACCTACTATGAGCAAATGCTGGGTAACTTTCGGTGCTGGACCCCGGATTCATTTCACCTTCATTTCATTCAGACGCAAAATAACCCGAGATGTTGATACAGTGTCGTAAAATAACCCAATAAAAAAATTTAAAAAATATATATAGTATGTGTATGTGTGTTATTAAAGAACTTGATAATGTTTCGAAACTTCCATATGCGAAATGTCATGAAGATTTTATCTATATATCTTCTATTATTTTTTCGCCAACATAGGATGAAGTCCTATCCACACCTCTTGTGAATTATTCTGGAAGTGTAGCCTTGATCCGCGGGCGATGGCAGCACATGGGCCAGCACGTGGTCAGCCGTTGCATCATTCCCCGTGTAGTCACCGATCATTGTCGTGCACATCTTTAACCCAAGGTCTAGCATCTCTTGAACCGCAGACGGTTCTGGTTGCTGCACACAGCTTTTCGGTTACGTGCCCCTGAATACGTGTGTCCCACGGTTAACTGCGCTCATTTGTTCCACGGAAACCGTCGTTAAGGTGAGCCGCCAACAATTGAATGTAAAGAAACATGTTGAGTCCTTTGTGACTATAAATGAATGGTTTGTTTCCAAAACCTGCTATTTTGCTCAGAAACCGATTTTGTCCCAATAACATAATAAACATATGAAGGCTTCAGAGGCATAGTGGACCAAGCGCCATTTATTAAAAAAGGAGAAAGCAAGGGTTAAATTTGAGTGAATAACATACTTTCATGAAGATTGAAATATCATCTTCATCTATATATATATATATATATATATATATATATATATATATATATAATTTGAACTGGTAATAGAAATTACGGGAAAACGGCTGAACGGATTTTAATGAGTGACCCCTCATTTTCATGCCTGGCATCCGAAGTTTTTCAGAAAAATAGTAGTTTTCAGTGAAATGTCAATTTTCCTACATAATTTTCCTATTTTCCAAAATCCATCTGTTGTCAGTTTTGAGAACTAATTTTATTGAATCACGGCCGACTTGATCGAATTTCAGAACAAAACAAAACACACACTACAATAAACAATAGGCTATTAAACGAAGGCCATGACCTGCAGGATTGCCGACATATTTAGACCTCAAATTCAATTTGTTATTAAAAATTTTCAAGACTTACTAAAAATAATTTAGAGGTCTGATTCTGCAGTGTATAATGTTGTGAGTTCAGCTGTGTATTGGATATTCAAATCTTCGAAACTTGAGGTGGTTTTATGACATTATTACCATTAGAAATTATATATTATTATCAGGGAAAGGATTTATATGTAAATACATATTTACTTATAAAGCTAATATAATTTATATTTTGCATTATCTTTATGTTTCACAATGTGTAGGGTTGAAAAATCCTACTTTTATTTTCCATATTTTTCCATATTTTAGAGTTTAGTACATATTTTCGTTAATTTCCATATATTTTCCATATTTCATATAAAACAGTCCATATTATATTAGGTTTAACAATAAAACAAAACAAAATTCCATTAACTTTTAAAAATACATTTCAACAATAGAGATTTAAACACATGTTCAGTAATCCCTTTAACATCAGAGTTATTTGAAAATTAGCAGTCCTATCAACAATGGGAAAGTAAGTTACAAAACTGTATTAATTTAATTTAAAATTTTTAACAGACTTCAGTTGTGCAGCTCAACAGTTAAATGCCAGTCAGAGTACACATAGGTTCAGTTTTGTAAATCATACTATAAAGACGGTAAATATGCCAAAAGTACGTCATTCAGTCAATTTAAAATCAAAACTAACAAGTTACATTTCAGAATTTAAAGAAGATGGTTTATCAACTGACAATAAAATATTATTTTGTAATTTGTGTCAGTGTGCAGTATCATCTACACAAAAGTTCCTGGTGCAACAACACATTACAACTAGTAAACATCAGGCCAACAAACAACTAAATTCCAAGCAGAGACAATTGTTTTTAACACAACCAACAACATCGAATGTAAGATCTGAGTTTAACATCGACCTGTGCCGTTCTCTCATCTCTGCTGATATTCCTCTCTACAAACTAAAGAATAAGGTCTTCAGGGAATTCCTTGAAAAATATACTCAACATACAATCCCGGATGAGTCAACACTTAGGAAGACGTATGCTCCATCCATCTACGATGAGACAATACAGAAGATAAGAGATGAAATTAAAGATAGTTCAATTTGGGTTTCCATTGATGAGACTCCCGACAAAGAAGGTAGACTTGTTGGTAATGTAGTTATCGGTTTGTTAAGTGAACAATATTCTGAACGAATTCTTTTACATTGTGATGTTCTAGAAAAGTGCAATAACAAAACTATAGTTAAACTGTTCAACGAAGCTATGGGTATCCTGTGGCCAAAGGGTATTATGTACGATAATGTGTTATTCTTTATTAGCGATGCTGCCCCTTATATGGTCAAAGCTGGACAAGCATTATCTGTTGTATATCCTAAATTGACTCATTTTACTTGTGTGGCGCATGCATTTCATCGTGTGGCAGAAGTGGTCAGAGACAATTTCCCTAAAGTAGATTTGTTGATTTCATCAGTGAAAAAAGTATTTCTCAAAGCTCCCAGTAGAGTTAACGTGTTGAAAGAAATGTACCCTGAAATTCCATTGCCACCAAAGCCAATTTTAACTAGATGGGGTACATGGCTAGAAGCAGTTGAATATTATGCCGAACATATAGACTCTATTAACAATGTTCTCCTTGCATTGGACTCTGAAGATGCAGTCTCAATTGATACTGCGAAAACAGTTACCTGTGACATAAGTGTGAAGAATGACTTAGCTCACATTCAGCATACATTTTCATGCATCATAAAAACGCTCAAAAGTCTCCAAAATAGGCACCTTTCACTATCTGAAAGTTTTGAAATTATAAATAGTACTGTGGAACAACTGAATCGTGGTAGAGGTAAAGTTGCAGATGCAGTAAGAGCTAAGGTGGACACTGTACTTTCAAAAAACCCTGGATATGAAGAACTACAAAAGGTTGTTGCTGTGATGAGTGGTGAATCAACAGTGAAGATTAACTTGGACTTATCCCCAGCAGACATTGTGAAATTGAATTATGTACCAGTTACTTCTTGTGACGTCGAACGCTCTTTTAGTCAGTATAAATCTATCCTCAGAGACAATAGAAGAAGATTCACTTTTCAGCACTTGAAAGAAATGTTTGTAACCTATTGTTATGGTAACAGACAATAAAAATTGTGTTTTGTTGAAACTACATTGGAAGATAAGGTACGTCCATTATATTTTTTGTTTAGTTTGATTAAAATGTACCAATATTTAACGTACATAGTCATTTTTTTATAATTTTAAGTCCATATTTAATTCCATATTTTGGTAAAAATCCATATTTAATTCCATATTTTGGTAAAAATAACTACATATATATTTACATATTTCATATATTTTTAGTCCATATAAATCCGTTCCCTGATTATTATTATTATTATTATTATTATTATTATTATTATTATTATTATTATTAATGTCATGAGGTGTCTATTTTTTATTAATTATAAATAATATTAATGCTATATTGATGACATGAAAGTGAAACGTTTTGAGGTTATATAAGTAAATGTAGAGAATATCTTAATTTAGATCTTCATTTCTATAATTTACTGAGTGGCGGCTATATTTATTTATTTATTTTAGTAGGTTATTTTACGACGCTTTATCAACAGCTTTGGTTATTTAGCGTCTGAATGAGATGAAGGTGATAATGCCGGTGAAATGAGTCCGGGGTCCAACACCGTAAGTTACCCAGCATTTGCTCATATTGAGTTGAGGGAAAACCCCGGAAAAACCTCAACCAGGTAACTTGTCCCGACCGGGAATCGAACCCGGGCCACCTGGTTTCGCGGCTAGACGGGCTAACCGTTACTCCACAGGCGTGGACGTGGCGGCCATATGTAACTACAAAACTTACATAAGATATTGTTATTAAAAATCAAACATTTTTATACTTATTAACCAAGTGGGGTTGGGTCTTTTTCATATACTTAATGGCGGTGTACTGTAGATATTGATATTGTCTTCAGTATTGGCTCGACAGAGCGCAAAAATTACAGTTCGTAAGGAAAGACCAAAAGGTATTACTTACTGATAAAATAAGAGGCCTAGAAAATTTTGTAGTCTCCAGATCATTTCAGCATGATCGCTTAGTAGGATAAAATGATTTTACGTTCTACATTTCAAGCTCTACATGCAGCAGCTATACCAAAATGCTATTGTTCGAAAGCTTAGCAAACCTGACATTTTTTAAACTTCCGCCTACAATCCACAATGACCTGAAATAGCTACTGCTATCGTCCTGACATTGATACTTGCGTTTCCGCGTTGAAACTCAAAAACTGAAGTTGGATAGGTTCAAGAAAAAGTATTTGGCCTAAAAAACCTATTCAGAGGGAGTATCTTTCATTATTATGGAAGCAAATAACTATCAAAATGTCTGGTATTCTTCATTGAAAATAAATATGAAAAAATTTTATTTGAACGTCTAATGAACTTAGTTTGCAGCATTTGCTGCACAAGCCACTAGTTTAGTTTTAATGCGCGTACTTTATATTACTTACTATATGTTTAATTGAATAATGGTAATCACTTAATTCGACTTCAACTTCGGATATAGTGAACTTCTGCGGACCAGCATATTTCGTTCACTATATCCGAGGTTCACTAAAACCGAAGTGTCTGTTTCTATACTACTGTCGTTGCTATACAAACAGTATTAATGCCCGTTTGGGACGGACCACGTTCAATATCAGTACTAATGTTCTCTTTATCTTCCAACTTAAACACTTTACGCTTCGACATCCTGATGTTCACAGTTCGAAACGTGAATCTACTCTGGCCATGTAGGTAGTAGGCACTGAACGATTTCGCACCTCTTCTCACTAGAGGTATGCTACTATGTACTCGGCCTTGGAATTTCCCAGGTTCACTTTTACAAAGATACGGGAGGAAGAGCTGAGGATCATTATAATGTAATTCTTCTTGTATTTGCCCTTTAGTCATCACTCTGCTTCCTCGTACAAAAGAAAACACTTTATCTTCCTATTCTTCTAATAACCTCTTTTAAAGAAGTCAGAAATAATCCTTCCTTTCTCCCTTACTGCGTACACTATTCTCTTTAACATGTTTCAAGCTGTCCAGGAAGCTGAACGAATCCTTTGTCTTTCAATGTATTTAAGAAGTAGACGGTCTGAGATTTTGTTCTGAACATATCCTGGGAAGTTTATAGGAGAAAATTACCATTTTGGCCATTTTAAAATTACATTTTCTCGGGAAAGTTCTAGTTTTAGGTTCACTATAACCGAAGTGAGGGTTCACTATAAACTGAAATATTAATGTACTTTTTAATGTATGCGGTTGGGACCAACGATTTAGGTTCACTATAGCCGAATGTTCACTATAACCGAGTTCACTATATCCAGAGCTGACTGTATATGGCGCTTGGCCCACTATGACTCTGAGTCCTTCATATTTATTATATTCTGAATCCAATGTTGAAGTTCTTCTTTGCCAATTCTTGCTATTTGTCACAGATAAGTGAAATTAAAGGTATGATTTCTTCTCCAAAATCTTCTATTTTTTGTTTTTCAGGCCAAATCCTATTATGTTATAAGTTATTTTAATTTAGGAGTTGTTGGTAAACTATGAAGTATTCTAACAAATTTAGCCTAGTACATAGAATTGCATAAAAAGAATAAACATGCATTTTTAAAATGGTTCGAATATTTCAGCCAGCAATTTCTCCTTCTTGTAAAACAAACTGAAAGTGAAATACTGTAGTAGGTTTTGAAAACAAATCATTCATATACTTTTCGTGGTTCTGAGTTTTGATTCAGGACGGATTCTTTCAGATTTGTGGCCGAAAAAGCAACTGTAAAGATGTCTCCCGGAGAGTCGTGGCAAATGACGTTTATCCCTTTTAGACGAAGTCATTATCAAATCAAGGACATAAGGACATACTTCGGCGCAGAGACTACAACGTGTTCATAATATGTGCGTCCGTTTCGTCTGCAATATTCGCCGGGCTGATCACGTAACACCATCCCTCGAAATGTTGTCCTGGCTCCGTCTAGAAGATCGTAGGAAAATCCACTGTCTTTCCCTTCTCTTTCACATATTGCATTTCTCCACTCCTGTCTATCTTGCGTCTCGTTTTCAAAATTTATCCACCCATCATAACCTAGACACACGATCACAACACTCCTCAATATTATCCATTCCCTCCCACCGAACATCCTCATATTCATCTTCTTTCACTGTGGCTGTTCCTCGACTTTGGAATTCCCTACCGAGTAATGTCAGGGACTGTCAGACATTAAATCAATTTAAGAATAGGCTAACGAGATATTTTTCTAACAATTATTGTCAACAATAATAGCTGTTTCAGGTTTCTCAATGTTTAATGGTTATATATATCACAGATAAATAAATTATCTCATTATTATTATTATTATTATTACTATTATTATTATTATTATTACCCTATTATTATTATTATCATTATTATTATTATAACTATTTCTTACCAGTGTTTATTATTGTCACACTAACATTAGTTATCCAATTTTCATTATTTCCTTTCATGTTGTTTTATGATCTAGATATTAATGTAATAACTATGTAAACAAATGTATTTAATTAGAATTAGAGTCTGGCTGGGCGGAAGAGAAGGCCTACTGGCCTTAGCTCTGCCAGATTAAATAAATAAATTATTATTATTATAAATCTATCTGTTTCGTGATGTCTTTATGGTTCAATTTGAAAATATCGACTTCACGGAATTCAAAATCTCTCTTATGCCTCTGAATTGAATAACTTCAGCAGTTGAAGCATAGGTGAGGAAATTGTAGCTGTGTTGGTGGAAGACTTTACCAACCCCTGTTGTGGGCAGTGTGTAAGAAACCTTAGAAAAAATGCTTTCTTGGTAGGATCTCGGAGGGATATCTTCACCCCCGAACAGGGTTTTTTCATTAGTGGGACAGCTTTGTGCAGCGTCAGCCCTTGGCCTAATGAGGGCGGGCAGGTAGCGGCCCATAATGAGTAATGAATAGGCCGGCCAGACGAGCGCGCGGACATTCTTTTACTTTGAGAGATAACAAATCAGAGGTAAAAAACGGGAGGGATGGGCTATCTGTCCGCCCGACCTCTTTTCAGTGTTTCCATGTACAAGTTACCCCAACATTTCATCTCAGTTTTGTCTCCTCTGTATACGTGTGGAAATTGCTATCGATTTGTACTACATTTATTAGATTATTGCTTTTCGAAAGATAAAGCGTAGGCCTAAGTGTTGTGCTGTTGTGGAAGAATATAAATCAGGGTGACAAGATTTTTAAAATAGAAAAACCGGGACATCCTTATGCAAAATTGGCAAAGAAATTAGTCATAAAATCTAAATTAAATTTTTAATACTTTAATTCCTATGTTTTTAAAAAATACCTAACGAGTACAGAAACAACTTTCAACAACTGAGAGTTTTCTGTGGACCAATATAGAATGTTTTGTTTGTTGACACAGCCCGACAAATGAAAATGAGTTGTCTGTACTGAGCACAATACCATCGCCTAGAACATTTTCCAATATAGTCTGCAAGCATCTTGGTGGTTGAGCCAGTCATATTGCCGAAGTTCCTGAACCACCATAACTTTGTAGGGATGGAACTTGATGTCTAGGTGTAAGATTCGTCTGACACTCTGATCAGATATTTTCAATACCAGAGCATGTTTAATGGCTGAACATTGTGGAGACCTGATAACAGCATGTCTCACTACTGAGATATTCTCGGGATCCCGAACGTTGCAGCATCCTCCGGACCACTTCTGTTTGAAAATTGAACATTTTGTCTGACATGTCTCGCCCATTTTAGTAGGGTTTTTAATCAGGAGTTCTTTCGTGTCGACCTACTCTAAAATAGGTATGAAATTGCCACTGCGTTGAATCACAGTCACCATTTTTTTAAATGCTCAACAAAATATGCACAATGTTCACCTGTGCACTGAAATAGCATGGCTTGTATTGTCGTGTCCGTAACCCTCGAGTTGACAGACAGACTAGAGTAGTAGGTTCTCGATGTGAAGTGACAAGTACAACCTTTATTACTTTGATATACCAAATAAGCATGTTTACACCTGTGTTGCTTGTTTAAATTGACTCTAGTAGACCATTATGTTAGGAAGGGGTTAAACCGGGGTCTTCCTAACGTAACCTCTTAACCGTTTTAAAATCTTAGACTTGGTCGATACATTTAATGAGTTCTTTAAATGATGCTTAGACTTGATCATTACATTTCATGAGTTTTCAAACGTGTGATTCCTTTAATTAGAGTAAAGCATTTTATTTCAAGCGAGACAACTTAAATGAAGCAAGACTTGACTCTAAGAGGACAAAATAATTGGGACATAGAGTTCATTTCCCGGTCTGATTAAATCTTTACATACTCCATTGGAACGATGAGTTCAATATTACCAGTACAATTTCAATACTGCAAGTATGCAAGTAAAATTGTTAATTATCATTATAGTGCTGCTCAAAGATGTAACCACTCAAGCACAACTATCAAGAAACCTGTATGGCGACCGTTTCAAACCGGGGAGATCATTCTGTCGGACCGTGTATGACACCTGCAATACTGTGGTTATGCAGATATGTAAAAAAATGAATACAGCGGTGCGCAGATAATAATAATAATAATAATAATAATAATAATAAAAATAATTCTTTATTTATACTGGCAGAGTTAAGGCCATAGGGCCTACTCTTACACTCTACCAGGTCACAAAGTATACAAGCAGTTAAAATTTAACAAAAAGTTAAAGAACAGAATACTAACATATTAAAAAATAATAATAATAATAATAGCATAATAAAATCGACATTAAACAACATGAAAATAATACAATAATAGAAAAAAGAAAGTAAAATACATTGTAATATAGTAAAAGCAACTCATTTATTACAAATGGTTAATATGGAAAACGTAAGGTAGAATATAACAAAATGGAATGTAATAAAATAATAATAATAATAATAATAATAATAATAATAATAATAATAAAAGAAATACGAATATTAAATAAAATTCACAATAAAAAGGCTATGATAATAAATTCATCGACTGATAAAAAGAACAAAAAGGGGAAAGGAAGGAAAGAAATATATAGCCTATATTTTTACGAAACTATCGCAGAGAAAAGGGCTTATAACTGAAAGGAATCTGAATTGGAAAAGTGCATTTTTAATTTATTTTTAAAACTAGACAATGTCCGACAGTCTCTGACATGTTGTGGTAGAGAGTTCCAGAGATGAGCTGCAGAAACGATGAAAGATGAAGAGTAGAAGGATGTTCTGTGTTTAGGAATGGAGAGTGTGATATGGTGTTGTGAGCGAGTATCTATTTCGTGATATGAGGACAAATGTTGAAAACGAGAAGCTAAGTAGCTAGGGTTAGAGGTTTGAAGAATATTGAAGAGTAAAGTGAGAGAGTGAATAGTTCTTCGCTCTTTGAGACGGACCCAGGACAGCATATTTAGTGAAGGTGTGATACAGCATACATGGGCACAATTTTCGGTTACGTGAGGCACTCGATTTGAAATAGTTTGTTTGCTAGGAGAGGAGACTGCAGAGTAGGATGGGAAATATAAACTGCTGTGACCTGCGTCACCTTATCGTAATCGCTAAGGCGGTCAGTGGCGAATTATTAGGAAAGCGCTTGGTTAACGTGAGAGACTCGAAAACTTTTATTCAATTTGGCAAATTAATTCGGCAACTTTAATCATAAACCTTTTTACTATTTATCCATCATTGAATTGATTTAAATCACAGGCGAGAAATTGCGTAACTAGCCAATAATATTCCATCACGTTGTCTACGTTTATTTTCTTGAATATTCTGGCGTTTATCAAGATTAATAGATTTGCACGTTCTCGACCTAAAATAATTTCAGAAAATCGTATTTCGTTTTCTACGCACATTTGATATTTTTTTTATAAATTTCTTTTGGAAATAATACGTACAAACAACATTTAATTCCTCGTACCTTTTAATGCAGCGTGTTTAAGGTGTAATGTCGTATTTAGTATACTATGCAAATGTTAAGATCATAAATTTTCTTCGGAATAGTACGAAAAAAATAACATTTAATTTGTCTTACCTTATAATTCAGCATGTTCTTTATGAAATAAGGAGTAATGTCGTTGTATATTAAATTTATTAATGCCTAATAGGATTTTCGAGCATAACATAGGAGAGAGTCGGGTAGTATCGGACATCGGGTAGTATCGGACAGTGCGTTTCTTTCATCTACCACCATATGGTAGTACCTGAATGACATGGTTGCGTTTCTCTATGCGACATCACAGAAACGTAACCATGTCAATCGGGTACTATCACCGTGTGGTAGATGAAAGAAACTCACTGTCCAATATTACCCGATGTCCGATACTACCCGACTCTCCCCTACATAGTTTGTTCTCCCCTTCTAAACAGCAAAAAAACTCTTCCTCCCATTTCTCATGAAATAATCGTTTTCTAACGCGTACACACTGCTTTGATAATGTCATTATGCCACCACTGATATTGCTTATGAAACTGATATAGAACCTGCCCACGCCTAGGTGTTGCGTGAGGGAGGGACGGGGACTGTGAAAGTGATGTCACTCAGAGCGATAAACTCTGTGAAGGTCAGTGAGGCATTATTTCTCAAGTGAGGCACGATGCCCATCCATGGGTCAGATCTACGGATGTTGCAGATAGAAGTGTGCGTGAAGCTAAAAGCCACACATGAAAATTGTTCGTCTTTTCCGATTTGTTGCTGAAACTTGAGTCTAAACAATTACTTAGTAGACTTTTTGTCTGTCCATGCAAAGTACACAATTACAGAGAGCCGCCAGCTTTATTGCTGCCAGTCTTGCTGCATGGCTTAACAACTGAAGTTATGTTACGGGTCGCGAGATGCCGAGTCCCCACACAATGGTGCTTCCCTCCCAGGCCAGCAGATGGAGATAAGCGCGCGGACTCGTGTTACACACCGAGGAACAGCAGTATTTCGTTGTGCTGATGACTGGAGTCAGATCCTGCCGTAGATACGGCCCAAAGCAACGCCGATCCTAACGGGTCCAGGAAATAACGCCTGGGCCCTCTTTTCTCATTATGCGACGTGTGGAGAAAGTACTGCAGTGCTCAAAGCAGTCTTTTTCAACGTTTTTGACGGAATGAACATTTTTTCGCTGTTAGATTGCCGCTTTCTGTTGAGGGAGGCGTAGTCTGTACTTTTATTGTGATCAGAAACGACAGACTGGCAAGGGAGCCTTCCAGAACATTACATCGACGTCCTCTTCAAAAATTTGTACTTACATCACCATCACCATCATTAGGAATAGTACTTTGTCCCAGAAGGCTACAAGATTAATAAATCGACGACGCACGTATGTCTAGCAAGCGAAGTACTTGACTGGTGGCTCACGCGACTCTTGTTTCGTAAAGTGGGGCAGAACAAAATATGGACCACTGTAACAATTACACTAATATTTACAGTTTACATTATTTACTATTTACTCTACGTACACTAGAATTGGCTATTTTTACTATTTATACTATAATAAAGAAAGTAGGTCTACATTGATCAAACATTATTTAAAATCCATTTTTCCCCCAAAAAAACCATACTAAAGAACAGTGAAACTTTTTACCATAGTTGGTAGATATATGAGATACCTACATAAAATATGTCAGATTATCATATTGTGTGAGAAACGTGAGGGACAGTTTTTGTCGTTTTCTGACTTGTTCGATTTTTGCTATTTTGTATACATGTGAAGTCTCATTAGTTTAATATGTAGCTAGTCAGACCTGTTTTTGGACAGTTGACTAAACAACAATAATAATAATAATAATAATAATAATAATAATAACACTGAGAAAATCCACAAACGATTAGGGAAAACACGGACATTTTACTTGAAGCAAGTAAAGATATAGGTTTGGAAGTAAATCCCGAAAAGACAAAGTATATGATTATGTCTCGTGACCAGAATATTGTACGAAATGGAAATATAAAAATTGGAGATTTATCCTTCGAAGAGGTGGAAAAATTCAAATATCTTGGAGCAACAGTAACAAATATAAATGACAGTCGGAAGAAAATTAAACGCAGAATAAATATGGGAAATGCCTGTTATTATTCGGTTGAGGAGCTTTTGTCATCTAGTCTGCTGTCAAAAAATCTGAAAGTTAGAATTTATAAAACAGTTATGTTACCGGTTGTACTGTATGGTTGTGAAACTTGGACTCTCACTTTGAGAGAGGAAGAGAGATTAAGGGTGTTTGAGAATAAGGTTCTGTGGAAAATATTTGGGGCTAAGAGGGATGAAGTTACAGGAGAATGGAGAAAGTTACACAACACAGAACTGCACGCATTGTATTCTTCACCTGGCATAATTAGGAACATTAAATCTAGACGTTTAAGATGGGCGGGGTATGTAGCACGTATGGGCGAATCAAGAAATGCTTATAGAGTGCTAGTTGGGAGACCGGAGGGAAAAAGACCTTTGGGGAGGCCGAGACGTAGATGGGAGGATAATGTTAAACTGGATTTGAGAGCGGTTGGATATGATGATAGAGAATGGATTAATCTTGCACAGGATAGGGACCAATGGCGAGCTTATGTGAGGGCGGCAATGAACCTGCGGGTTCCATAAAAGCCATTTGTAGGCTAAGTAAGTACACAAACAGTAATAAATAATCGCAAGATGCTAAATGACTGAATTTCTTTAAAACGCGTAAAATGTATTCTGAAAAACCTTTTTCTTACACCTGTCTTTGTTTAAGATGAAGATACATACTGTACGTATATTCGGAGTCTTTGTTGAAGGTACTGCGTACATTATTTGGCATAAAAATATCCGAAGATAATTCTCTTACGTTCAATAAACAGACTAAGAGCTACACGGAATAATAGATGCGTCTTAATTGTAATGTGGTACTATGAAATCCAATGTATTGTTTTCATTTACAGTTTCGATAAGATTTGTTTTATCTTGCATGAAACAAATCTCTAGGACGGCTGCGTAGTTAGCTGACAAACTCTCCACTTTTAATTCCTTCGCTTTCTATTGAGATCAAACAGAAGTCTCCGATCATGTCTCATGCGGATGTAGTCACAAGCAAAAAATATGTTGCTTAATAATTGTGTTCCGAAACCGCTTCCACGTGACGCACGTGAGCTGGTAATGTACGTTCAGAGTTCGCGTCTGGTATGAGATCAGATGATTATCTAGTAGAGAGAACAACAATGAGGAATTGTCACCTTGATTTTTATCTTCGCTGATATATTGACATCTGCTGTTACCTTGCATACCTTATGGGCAGGATGACGAAAAAGAGCATAAATCTTATGAAATTACAGTCCGACGTGGATGTTTTTGTGCCTCGGTTTCTCCTAATGCCAGGGTCGATTTCGACCAATATTCGTATGCTTAGAATACCATTCAAGGACTCTGTAACTAAGGCTAGGGTTACGATGAAATTGCATCTTTTTTCCTGGTAAGCAGATACATAGCTCCATAAGTATAAAGACCTACATGTTTTATGATAAATATAGAGATTTGAGACGTATTTGTTACAGACTTTTTTCTTTTTTAATTCTCTTAAGATCATTTTTATTCTATTCTGCCATTTTCGCGTTATTTTCATTGAATTTTGGTTACTTACTGGCTTTTAAAGAACCCGGAGGTTCATTGCCGCCCTCACATAAGCCAGCAATTGGTCCCTATCCTGAGCAAGATTAATCCATTCTCTATCATCATATCCCACCTCCCTCAAATCCATTTTAATATTATCTTGCCATCTACGTCCCGGCCTCCCTAAAGGTCTTTTTCCCTCCGGCCTCCCAACTAACACTCTATATGCATTTCTGGATTCGCCCATAAGTGCTACATGCCCTGCCCATCTCAAACGTCTGGATTTAATGTTCCTAATTATGTCAGGTGAACAATACAATGCGTGCAGTTCTGTGTTGTGTAACTTTCTCCATTCTCCTGTAACTTCATCCCTCTTAGCCCCAAATATTTTCCTAAGCGCCTTATTCTCAAACACCCTTAACCTATGTTCCTCTCACAAAGTGAGAGTCCAAGTTTCATAACCATAAAGAACAACCGGTAATATAACTGTTTTATAGATTCTAAGTTTCAGATTTTTTGACAGCAGACTGGATGATAAAAGCTTCTCAACCGAATAATAACAGACATTTCCCATATTTATTCTGTGTTTAATTTCCTCCCGAGTATCATTTATAATTGTTACTGTTGCTCCAAGATATTTGAACTTCTCCACCTCTTCAAAAGATAAATTTCCAATTTCAATATCTCTATTTCGTACAAATTCTCGTCACGAGACATAATCATATACTTTGTCTTTTCGGGATTTACTTCCAAACCTATCTCTTTAGTTGCTTCCAGCAAAATTCCCGTGTTTTCCCTAATCATTTGTGGATTTTCTCCTAACATATTCACGTCATCCGCATAGACAAGCAGCTGATGTAACCCGTTCAATTCCAAACTCTCTCTGTTATCCTGGACTTTCCTAATGGCATACCCTAGAGCAAAGTTAAAAAGTAAAGGTGATAGTGCATCTCCTTGCTTTAGCCCACAGTGAATTGGAAACGCATCTGACAGAAACTGACCTATACGAACTCTGCTGTACGTTATACTGAGACACATTTTAATTAATCGAACTAGTTTCTTGGGAATACCAAATTTAATAAGAATAGGTTATCATATAAAACTTATCTCTTATCCGAGTCATATGCCTTTTTGAAATCTATGAATAACTGATGCACTGTACTCTTATACTCCCATTTTTTTCTCCATTATCTGTGGAATACAAAATATCTGGTCAATTGTTGAATTTTGGTTACAATTTCAAATAAAACGCAGAATTGTTAACCACACCTGTATTATGTAGGTATTTCTCTGTAAAATACGTTACGTAGCCTATAGTCTAATGTCAATTCTGAGTCTGTGAAAGTGCGAAGAAAAATTTAGTTGTTTCATCTTAGTTTTTGCTCAGTTTACATATTTCATTTACTCAACTTCCTAACTTATATAACGAGATTTTGCGGAATATACATAACCCCAATTTACATATCTCAAGTCGGACCCAGGTATAGGATTAGCCTATCACATCTATACTAATAATAAATCTGTAGCCGAAATTTTTCTGGTAATTTTGGATTTTCCAAAAATAATTGGTCCTAACATATATAATTAACCACCCTGAAACCGAAAAACGTTTTTTTGAAATTTTTGTTTGTATGTCTGTCTGTCTGTCTGTATGTTTGTTACCTTTTCACGCGATAATGGCTGAACGGACTTCGATGAAAATTGGAATATAAATTAAGTTCGTTGTAACTTAGATTTTAGGCTATATGGCATTCAAAATACATTATTTAAAAGGGGGGTTATAAGGGGGCCTAAATTAAATAAATCGAAATATCACGCTTATTATAGATTTCTGTGAAAAATGTTACATGACAAAAGTTTCTTTAAAAATAATTTTCGATAAGTTTTATTCCTTGAAACATTTTGATAGGACTGATATTTAATGAGATAAATGAGTTTTTAAAATTAAAATAACTGCCATCTAAGGCCGTGTAATGAATTAAAAAACAAATGACTTCCTCTATAAGCGGCCTTGGACAGCAACAATCGAAAGCTATGAAAGATAGCCTACAGAGAATGTTTCTGTGTTTGTATGAAGTAATATCGGAAGCTAAATTAACCGATTTGTATAATTAATTATTATTTCATCATTGGAAAGTGTAGTTTCTCTAGATGGACATAAAGCTATAATGTTATTACAGTAACTTCTGAAATAATATAATATAATATGTAATATTATATAATATAATTTAAGTTATTTGAAGGTTTCACAACCATAGTGGGCCAAGCGCCATTTATTGAACATGTAGAAAACAAGGGTTAAAATTAAGTTATTACCATAATTCAATGGAAACCTATAACAAGTAAAATAAAGTATACACATTAAATCTAAATGATGTCAATCTTCATTAAACTATGGTTGTATGTAATAAAAATTAAGAAACAGGTTAAAGGAATTGTCATTGCACCAAATGAGTGTCTCTGAACCAAAATGATCACATTTTAATTATTTGGATGCAATTTAAATTATCTTTCTATCAAACACGAATGTTCCCTGGATCAAATGTCCTATTTTAATTATGTAATTACTTTATATTTATTTTAACGGATGCAGCGGAGCGCACGGGTACGGCTAGTTTATATTGAAGTCTGTTAGGGTTATAGCCTGGTACCTAGGTAAATACAGAGTTTTCCTCAGGAAATATGATTCGCTGACGTAAATGCCGTCGGCATTTTACTGTTATAAACTAACCCGATTTCCGAGGAATTAGCGTACATTTCTCCTGGATCGAGTGTGGTGAGATTTTTTGTTGCGTAGTGTGGACTATAGAATTAGTAATTTATTTCAATTAAATTTACACGAAATCATCTACAGTATTGAAATACGGCAGACTGATAAATAATTCATTATTAGATTTTGTATTGATGTGGACAAAAATCACGATCGGAATAGTTGGGCATTTGGGAATTTTTTTCTCAGAAAACTATGAACTTACCACCAATATGGTACTACATTTTTCTTTTAAACTATGCAACATGAGCTAGCCTATTCGCTCTGAAAATTTGCTTCGTTACATCACTTCCACCCTGACAATTATTTTCTAACAATCGCAGTGTAGTAGATATACTTCGCATCATTACAATAACTTGATCAGACTTCATGTAAAACACGTGAAAACAAATCTTATAAGATTAGTTGTCAGGAAATTCCCAGCTTTGTTCTAGTATGCAATATGGATTGTTAGCGCCATCCATTGTCGAAAAGTTGAACTTCGTTTCAGTTTACATTTCCCTTAGACTTGTTTGTGGATGAATTAGCATGTTTATAAGTAAAGATAAAGGTCTGTTTTACACTCCATGAAGGCACTTTAGGGGCATGGAGTTATGGACTTAATTAATTCTGTATCCATGTATAATTCTAGTTTAAACATTAATTTATTTCCCTTACATTAAAAGACATATATTTAAGGGAACTGTACACGCTTATGCCAACCATATAGCCATATTTTCTGTGAGCATATCACACAGTTTATCGACTAGACGTTAATTAAGCACCGAATAATCCAGGACAAAACTACGTACCTAAGATTTGTCTCTTTGTTATCCTACGAAATTACTTGACTGTCCATACTTTACGACAGATTTTCCTCACATTAGTACAAGCTATATTACAATACGGTATTATAGGATGGGGTAGTGCTTATAGTACCTCCCTCATGACAATAACACTGCTACAGAAAACAATAATAAAAATATGTCTTAATAAACCTCTTGATTATCCTTCAGAATTGCTGTATTCAAAATTTAAAGTATTTGTACATACATATATACATAAATGTTCTCCCACTGGCAGGTCTTTCTCTGCAAACCCAGCATTCTTCAATCTCTTCTATTTTCTGTCTTCATTTTAGTCTCCGCATATGATCCACATATCTTAAGTCGTCTATCATCTGATATTTTCTTCTGCCCGAACTCTTCTCCCGTTCACCATTCCTTCCAGTGAATCCTTCAGTAGGCAGTTTCTTCTTAGCCGGTGACCCAACCAATTCCTTTTTTTATCCGTCTGATCAGTTTCAGCATCATTCTTTATTCAGTCACTCTTTCCAACACAACTTCATTATTTTCCTATTCTGTATGTCCACTTCACACGCACCATACTTCTCCAAATCCACATTTAAAATGCTTCTATTCGTTTCTCTTCACGTCGATCTGGTTGGCGAGTTGGTATAGCGCTGGCCTTCTATGCCCAAGGTTGCGGGTTCGATCCCGGGCCAGGTCGATGGCATTTAAGTGTGCTTAAATGCGACAGGCTCATGTCAGTAGATTTACTGGCATGTAAAAGAACTCCTGCGGGACAAAATTCCGGCGCATCCGGCGACGCTGATATAACCTCTGCAGTTGCGAGCGTTGTTAAATAAAACATAACATTTAACATTTTCTCTTCACTTTGTCGTAATATCAATGTTTCTGCCTAATACAATGCCACACTCCACACAAAGCACTTCACTAGTCTCTTCCTTAGTTCTTTCTCCAGAGGTTCGCAGAAGATGCTCCTTTTTCTATTACCAACCAATTCTTTTTTTTTATCCGTCTGATCAGTTTCAGCATCATTCTTTATTCAGTCACTCTTTCCAACACAACTTCATTATTTTCTTATTCTGTATGTCCACTTCACACGCACCATACTTCTCCAAATCCACATTTAAAATGCTTCTATTCGTTTCTCTTCACTTTGTCGTAATATCAATGTTTCTGCCTAATACAATGCCACATTCCACACAAAGCACTTCACTAGTCTCTTCCTTAGTTCTTTCTCCAGAGGTTCGCAGAAGATGCTCCTTTTTCTATTAAAATCTTCCTTTGCCATTGCTATCCTCCTTTTGACTTCCTGGCTGCAGCTCATGTTACTGCTTATAGTACATCCCAAGTATTTGAAGCTGTTCACTTGCTCTACTGCCTCATTTAGAATTCGCAAGTTTACCTTCTTTATTTGTCTTGCGACAACCATGGTCTCCATCATATTTACAACAATGTCTTATTGAATTTCGTACATAAAAACCGAATTATATTTAATTTGTATTCACATAAATATAAAACTAAAAGATCAGACAACATACGTAAGCTTGCCAGTTCCTAAATGTACCACAACTGTAGCATATAATCACAGTAGCAACTTCGGTCCAAGGCTTTATAACATGGTAATAGATAAATTCTCAAACATACAATTTGCTAATGCTCCTTAAAAAAAAAATCAACTTAAAATTACTGTATAAGAGAAAATTTAAAGTTTCAATTATTCTGATCTCTGTGTTTTTCTTTTTCTTTTTCTTTTCTTTATTTTTTTTTACTTTCTATTCTGTTATTTAATAAAATGTCTTCATATTAGGCCCATGTGCTTGCCCCCTGAGCACGAGTATGTAACTTACTCTTTCTGGGGATGTTAGACTGATTTATATAAAAAAGCGATAGGTATTTTTATTCTTGCAATAAGTTATTATTATTATTATTATTATTATTATTATTATTATTATTATTATTATTATATTAAAGTAAATCCATGACGCTACAGCCCTGAAGGGCCAAGTCTGACCAACCGGCTCTGGCCTCACGTTCACATGCCGAAGCAGAGGTGGACGATCATCCAACGAGAATGGAGGTATCGTGTGGTTAGCACGACGATCCCCCCCTCCCCCAGCCGTTATAGCTGGTTTGCTGAACCGGATTTTCGCTACCTATCGTAGCTCCCCAAGTGCATCACGATGCTGGGTGGGCACCGGTCCCATACAATGGCCGCAATTTCATGAGAAAATTTCTTCCCCATGAGGACTCGAACCATCTCGCAGTCTCCAGTTTCATAGACGTTAAATAACCCAATAGTTAAATAACAAAATAAAATACTTTTATGCTCGACCATGCCGAAATGTAGTAATTATACACCTGGAAGCAGCCCTTTAGTGGACCTCATTAAAGTACACCTATTCATTAAAGTTCAGGTGTTCCACCAATCAGAAAATACCATTGTAGCAATATGAAAGCGCAAGTATCGATTATTCTCGGATATGCAATCGAAAGACAACTAGCGCGAGATTAGACAATGTTAAACTCAGTCGAAAAAAACAACACACAAATTAACATCAATTCACCGTCATCTTCCAGCCTTTCACAAAGCACATTCCCGCAAATTCATTTCACCAATTGCCGGAAAAATCAATATGGTCGAGTATAAAAAGTCGTATGAAACTTGACTGTAATGGTAATTAAGACGCTCGTATGAAAATTATGAAACTCGCTTGCGCTCGTTTCATAAACATACTCGCGTCTTAATTACTACTATTATAAGCTCGTTGCATAATGTACTATTAAGTACCGGTAAGCAGTTTTGTATTCCTTGTGCGTTATTGAGATCCATGGAAACGCCAGATCCATGGAAACGCCATATCCATGGAAACTTGGTTGTATTAAGGTAATACTCAAAGAAGGACATCCTAGATAGCATGCCTTAGACCGCGACGCCACGGCGCGGGACTATTTTTTTTTCTATTTATTTATTGTCGCTTTAACTTATAACAAAAGTCATATCGCGACGGCGCGGGACTATTATTATTATTATTATTATTATTATTATTATTATTATTATTATTATCCATCAACCAAAAAGCATATGTATGTGCAAGGCATATCAAAAGCCTGAACAAACCAAACCTAACTGATCTTCGAACTTACGAACACAGTTTAAGAAATTATCACGCTAGTATATTATATCTTCAATTAACGTCTTCTGTTTATTGAACGGCACGTATTTATTTTTCTTTGCTCCTCTTTTAATTCTTTTGATCTCCTACTTCTTTTCCATAATTATGAACTCACTATTGCTTGAACCTTTTTGCCTCTCCACTGTCGTCGTAACCCAGTACTGATAATAACATGATTTACATCCTATCATCCGAAGGTCATTGCCACTTATTGTTTGTTTTTGCTTAAATATATAAACAGTACATTCCACTCTGCAGTGTTTGAGAGGGGAGGAGCAGCGAGGGGGCATTTGTACTAAGCAGATCTTCGCAGATAAACAAACATGTTATCCCACTACTGTTAACTCGGCAAAATCTGAATACGTTGCTGTCTCTATTATTTCTGCTCACGAGTGCCGGAGCTTTCAGGTGATGCGGCAATTTCTCTCCCAGTGTCGTCGTGCTACAAGGCTAAATAATCTCAGGTAGGAGTAATCGGGTTAACAACTGAAGAAAAAAGTAAAAATGATGACACATATTTCCTCATTATAAATTATTCATGTTCTACAACAATAAAGAATAGCCCAAGTCAATAAGTGACCAGGTAATAAAGACGAACTTTTGGGAAAAAAAAATATTGCAATGTCACTTTTTCTTTAAGTTAAAAAAAAAAAGTAGTGCTTCTTGACAAGCTTAATATGATAGTACTTATTTATTTCTTACTTGTGGCTTTTAAGGAATCCGGAGGTTCATTACCGCCCTCACATAAGCCCGCCATTGGTCCCTATCCTGAGCAAGATTAATCCAATCTCTACTATCATATCCCACCTCTCTCAAATCTATTTTAATATTATCCTGCCATCTACGTCTCGGCCTCCCTAAAGGTCTTTTCCCCTTCGGCCTCCCAACTAACACTTCATATGCATTTCTGGAATTGTCCATACGTGCTACCTGCCCTGCCCCGCCTACCTCAAACGTCTGGATTGAATGTTTCTAATTATGTCAGGTGAAGAATACAATGCGTGCAGTTCTGTATTGTGTAACTTTCTCCATTCTCCTGTAACTTCATCCCTCTTGGTCTCAAATACTTTCCTAAGAATCTTATTCTCAAACACACTTAATCTCTCTTCCCCTGTCAAAGTGAGAGTCCAAGTTTCACAACCATGCAGAACAACCGGCAATATAACTGTTTTATAAATTGTAACTTTAAGGTTTTTTGACAGCAGACTAGAAGACAAAAGCTTCTCAACCAAATAATAACAGGCATTTCCCATACTTATTCTGCGTTTAATTTCCTCCTGACTGTAATTTGTATTTGTTACTGTTGCTCCAAGATATCTGAACTTTTTCATCTCTTCAAAGGTTACATTTCCGATTTTTATATTTCCATTCCTTACAATTTTCTGGTCACGAGACATAATCATATACTTCGTCTTTTCGGGATTTACTTTCAAACCTTTCTCATTACTTGCTTAAAGTAAAATTTCCTAATCGTTTGTGGATTTTCTCCTAACATATTCACGTCATCCGCATAGACAAGCAGTTGATGTAACCCATTCAATTCCAAACCCTCTCTGTTTTCTTGGACTTTCCTAATGGCATATTCTAGAGCAAACTTAAAATGTAAAGGTGATATTGCATCTCCTTGCTTCAGCGTTTACTCCGTAGTGAATTGAAAAAGCATAAGATGGAATTTATTTATTTCTATGGACTTAAAATTTTTGGCAAAATGTTATTTTTTTAACATGGTTAGTTATTGACTTTAGATTGTGCCATTTGGATATGTCTTGTGTTAACTGCAAGAATTTTCCGTATGATATTTTATCAAACGTTTCTTAAAATACTATTTCCTTTTGTTTCTCTTTTCTTTTTGGTACTCTATTGTATTTGACATGTTTTTTTTTACATTTTTATTCAAAAAATATAATACAGTTACATTCACAATGAAATATTATCAAATTAAATTTATTTTAAGGTGGGTGCTCCTGTTATGGCCATGTTCCTGATATGGCCACCCCTCTATTGTGAGTTAGTTAACCAAAAAATCTGCTAAATTGCAGCAGCATCCAGTGAAAGGGCATCCTGGTATGTCACTTGATCGTTTTCCATCCAGTCAGGTTGAGCAAAATGGCGTCAGTTGCCTGTTTTGCGGTTTTCATGTGACCTCTTCTTATTTTTCTCTGGTAAGTCTCCTTTGTTTTATGCATGTTTTTCAAAGACTTGTTCATGAAAACCATAGTACTCCATTCAGTTTTTAATGTTCTGTTGATTGGTGTTGTCTTTGATGGCGTATCTTTTACGAGTTGTTCGTAATCAAACGATTTTCGTGAAAGCTTACCTGCTTCTGATATGGCCATATCAAATGCACCATGGCCATATCAAGTTCATTTCACTTTTATTTTTTCACCTGACAAATTTACATGCCTTATAGCTGAGATTACGCAAAAATTTTGTATTTTAAGAAAAACGACTTAATTTTTGATGGAAAAATCTGTTTTGACTACACTTTTGAATTATAAAAAAAGATTATTAAATGTCATGTTTATTCATTTTACACCAAAATTATTTAATTTTAGCACAACTGCGCTATCAAACTGAAAACAATCACGATTTATAGAACAAGGGTGGCCATATCATGTGCACGTGTTCCTGATATGGCCAATAGGTAGACTTGGAATTTGGGACTTTTTGGACAATTAAAGCTATTTTTATGGGGAAAGGAAATTGTTTTAAGAAAGTCCATTAGACTGAGAACGAGTAAGAAAAAAAGTGGTTTACATTTTTTTTCAAAATGGCGGCTAGAAAAATTCTCAAACCTTAGCATGGCCATATCAGGGACACCTACCTTATTGCAAATCAAGATTTCAGGTATAACTCCCTGTAAAGTTGATTTGAATAATTTCGAGGGAAAAATTGTTCCGGAGCCGGGTATCGAACCCGGGACCTTTGGTTTAACGTACCAACGCTCTACCACTGAGCTACTCGGGAACTCTAACCGACACCGATCCAATTTTTCCCTCTATATCCACAGACCTCAAAGTGGGCTGACAACCGTCAAGCAACCAATTATTCAAATCAACTTTACAGGGAGTTATACCTGAAATCTTGATTTGCATAATACACGTCACTGTTCGTTAACAGAAAACCACAATTTAAGTCACACAGAGTTAGTGTGCACTCGAAGTTGGTTGCTTGACGGTTGTCAGCCCACTTTGAGGTCTGTGGATATAGAGGGAAAAATTGGATCGGTGTCGGTTAGAGTTCCCGAGTAGCTCAGTGGTAGAGCGTTGGTACGTTAAACCAAAGGTCCCGGGTTCGATACCCGGCTCCGGAACAATTTTTCCCTCGAAATTATTCACCTACCTTATTATTTCTTCGATTCTAACATTCCTAATGAAACATTGATAATAAAACAAAACATACTGAAGAAACTATTAACTGCACAATGTATATTTCTAAAAAGATTGTGAAAAGAAGCCACTTGGGTTTGTCAAAGTAGCAATAATGATTCAAGGAGACTTGTTATTTTTCAAAAGGTCATCGATATTATCATCTGCTAATGGCTCAGTGACTGTTGTCTTTTCAATATTATAGAAACCTATTTCATCAGGATTGAGGTATTTATGATGTTTTTAAATATCCTCCAACTTTTATTTGTTATGGGAACAACAAAGGGGGCAAGATAAATCTGATTTCGAGGCATAACTAAATCTTTGAAAGTAACACCACTACTAAACGCAAGCGACCTGAGATACTTCAAAGCAGTTACATACTTTTGTGTAAACAAATCTTTTTATATATCTTGATTACACAACTTTTAATACGTATCACTTCGGAATACGTATGATAAGACCAGAACGACCAGTTCTGAAGATGACCCATAAATAGGTCGAAACATGTAAACAAGGTAAGTTAAAATTTAACACAAGAAAGTCTTATCATACATATTCCGAAATCTTTTTATATTTGGTGACAACCTCATGGTACACTATATAGTGGTCAGAAGCCTTTGTCCATAAAATTTCTTAAAATTCATCCACGGTTCTGCGAGTTCCTGTGCCTCGGGAAGTCAGACGGGCGGGCCAGGAGCACGTTTCACGGGCGCGTAAATACGTGAGCCCTTATCTTGTCAGGCTATGACGACATTGCATTTGTCGGGTTCGTTAACATCACAGCCAGCCGATGCCAAGGTTAGCTTATAGCTGTTCGCGGTGTCCTTCTTTGAGTATTACCCTAATACAACCGAGTTTCCAAGGATATGGCGTTTCCATGGATCTCAAGGAATACAAAACTGCTTACTTAAAAGTATTTTTTTTTTATTTTGTTATTTAATGATGCTGTATTAATTATTGGGTTATTTAACGTCTATGAAACTGGAGATTGCGAGATGGTATTTGGCGGGATGAGGCAGAGGATTCGCTATAGATTACCTGACATTCGTCTTACGATTGGAGAAAACCTCGGAAAAAACCCAACCAGCTAATCAGTCCAAGCGAGAATCAAACCCACGCTCGAACGCAATTTCGGATCAGCAGGCAAACGCGCTACCGCTTGAGGTACGCCGGTGGCTACTTAATTTTTTTTTATTTTAGTAGGTTATTTTACGACGCTTTATCAACATCTTAGGTTATTTAGCGCCTGAATGAGATGAATGTGATAATGCAGGTGAAATGAGTCCGGAGTCCAGCACCGAAAGTTACCCAGCATTTGCTCATATTGGGTTGAGGGAAAACCCCGGAAAAATCTCAACCAAGTAACTTGCCCCGACCGGTAATCGAACCCGGGCCAATTTTTATTGTTTTAAGAGAATATTTTCTTTGTTGTTTCTATATTTATATTTTGTAGTGGATTTTCTTGTTACTTGTTGGTAATTCGATTTTATATATATATATATATATATATATATATATATATATATATATATATATATATAAATTATTTAACCTGCTTTCGCGGCCAGACGCGCTAACCGTTACTCCAAAAGTGTGGACTACATAAAAGTATACCGGATGACTTTATTAATAAGAATTGTACTAGTAGCGACTAGAAGTTCATGCATTAGCACACTTTTTCCTGAAGGGTATAACTATAATTTTTGCACATTATCTATAAGCCAATTTTGAGTTTATTAAGCATTGTATTATATTGCATATAATTGCATATTTTCGTCATTTTTATAAATAAGTATACATAATATTTTCAATAATCTAAGACCTATATGGCATGTTTATAAGATTTACAAGATTGTATCTCGTAAAACAAAAAGCAGAGAACTATTCGTAGGCCTACGTGAGAGATAAAAACGCAGGAGACTCAAACAATATCACGCACTAGGTAGATGACTTGTAATAATAATAATAATAATAATAATAATAATAATAATAATAATAATAGGCCTAGATACTTTGTGAAATACCGTTATTAAAACTTATCTAAGTTACCAGTTAAGTTGAATACATTAGAAATGTAAAGATAATTACTATACTTAGGACTATCATTTGTAAAGTAAAAATAACATATTAAGAGACAATCAATTCAGTAAACTAGTCTGAAAACAAACATCAAATTATTTAATATTGCTTAAGAGCG
Source organism: Periplaneta americana (assembly GCF_040183065.1). Lineage (NCBI taxonomy): Eukaryota > Metazoa > Arthropoda > Insecta > Blattodea > Blattidae > Periplaneta > Periplaneta americana. The sequence continues at coordinate 14,848,465 of NC_091121.1, forward strand.
AATTTAATTCACTATGCCTCTTGACTTAGGTAGGCCTAATTGTGTATTATAGTTCTGAAAGGCGATATCGTTCGACAGGTTGGCAGGAAAAAAAATGGCAGGAAAAAGATTCCATATTCGAGAGGTTTAGATTGTGAATGATGGAGAATAACGGCATGTAATGCACTTACAAGCAAACATTCTGATAGGGACAGATAAAAAATGTATTTGTTTTTCTTCCACCACGTTAATAATCTCAAAAGAAGTGCTTATACAAATTTTGGCCACTCGACCGCAATTACGAGGCCGCCCAGAAAGTGATTTTTCCTGAGACCGTTTACAGAAAAAAGCACAATTGCATGGGAAGATTTATTGAAACAGATACAGCAATTGTTGCGCTATTTGTCAACACATCCCCCGCTATAATTGAGACATTTGACATAACGTGGGTTTAGTTTTTGTATCCTTGTGTCGTAGAAGTCAGCCGCCCGAGATCGGAACCAGCGTTTGACAATCGCTTGCACCTTTCTGTCGATCCCATGATATAACAGTTCTCTCAGTTCCGGTGGGAAATATGTTGAAAAATAGCTCAACAATTGTTGTGTCTGTTCCAATAAATTCTTCCAATGAAATTGTGTTTTATTTCTGTTAACGGACCCTGGCGAATTAATTTTTTTACGGCCCTCGTAATTGCGGTCGAGTGGGCTAAAATTTGTATAAGCACCTCTTTTGACATTATTAATATGGTGAAAGAAAAAAAATAACTTTCTTACCTGCCCGATCAGAGTGTTTGCTTGTTAGCTGTAAGTATAATAGTTTCTTGTTCAGACCAGATGCCAATGTTGTGAAAAGATGAGATATTCATTCACCTTACGGTTAGGGAAAAACTCGGAAAAATCTCAAGCAGGTAATCAGCCCTAACGGGAATCGAACCCATGCCCGAACGCAACTCCGGATCACCAGGCAAAACACGCTACCGCCTGAGCTACGCCGATACCTTTCTGTAATATTATATACCAAGAAAAGCATTTCTGGGTCACTCTGTATCCAACATAACTTATCTCTAGGGTTAAATGGCGAAAGCAAGAATCTCTGCGACACACTGTATCCCAGGCATGCAGTCTTTGAAGTAACTGATGACTCAAGCTGCAGTTCACTACTGCAGCAGGTTCGCAGTTCATATCCCGAGGCCTGTTCCAGTGACTAATGTTTCTCGTAATTTTCCTAGACATGGAGCAGTTGGCAGCACTGCAAGGCATAACCGCCCCTCTCCCAGTACTTAACTCTCAATAACTCACCTCCAATTACCAACAGTAAGAGTGGATAATGAAATCTCGGCTGCACTGCAGTTCAACAGCTGCTTAAATCATTAGCGGATTTTTTGCTTCGACTCTGCTTCTCACAGGTTCCCAGGCGTATCGATCCAGGGTTGCTGCCCGCTCCGTGATAAGGAGCAAGTCGTGACTTTTCTCTGTTTGTCTGATAGTTCTGACAAGACATTATGCCAGTGATGTCAAAGCAAGCGCATTTTTCTGACCTTGACGTCGTGCTCGGGAGCATGCGCTAAGTATGGAAAGAGGAAGGGTTGTGTATATGAATAAGCAACCTGTTGGATTAAGAAAACAGTGGTGCACAAACTTCAAACGGAACGTGAAATTTTATGTCGTTATTTTTATATGGCTTCATTCTGTTTAATATTATCTATATTGTCTGTAAAACATAATAGAGAGTTAAGAAGGAGTATTCACTTAAATTCCATAGTAGTATAATATTATACTGTATTAAGTGCATGAAAAACATCATTCGTAAAGAAAGTGATATTCCAAAGAAAGAGATTGAGTATGACATGATAAGTTGGAATTGATATTGATGGTATCTTTAGCCTTATAAAAGTAATCAATAAACTAATCAAAACAATATTACAGTACAAAGCAAAGTTGCCTAGGTACTGTATCTGTTTTAAGTGTAACTAATATTACATAACAAAACTCTTATCGCATTATGCTTTTAAGGTGATATTTGTGAGCAACTTCCTATCATCAGAATATTAAATTATTTTCTCGAAATGTGCTGAAGCTATAGAGCTGACATTTTTACAACACATGGGCAAGTATCTTTTGCTTATGATGTAACAGTAGTTGCTTTGTTAATTCATTTCCTTACAAATAATTTCCATGCGAATATTTTCAAAATGTTCAATACACTACCTTCAGTAATATGTATTTACGGTATATTAGATTTACGAAAACATTCTGTAAGGCTACTAAATAAATAGGCTTATACCTGAAAATTTCACTTTTCTATACGAAAAGTTGAGAAAATATTTATCTTGAATAAAAAAATCAATAAAAAAATCAAACTTGTGAAAAATGAGCATTAAAATTGAAACTTACATTCTTATAATGCACTTATACTTCTCAGGCAAATCTAAAAATTAACATGGATACAGTTTTAATAAGTTCTCTTCCCTTTATCTATTGAATCAGTGCTGGCCATCCCTGAATATAGCTCGACCAAGCGGCATATACCAACTCTTTCGTCTGTCTCTTTCCTTTCCGCTGTAAAGCGCTCAGGCTCTCCTGGGCTCTAAAGCGCGCGCTTGCTCCTGTGGGCATCAATTGACATGCCTGCATTATGCTGTAATTAATATCAGACAAACCGTTTTCCTTAAATACATGTTGGCTTTTATTCTCGAGCATAGTGTTTCGAGTCCAAGCGCTTTATTACTATGATTATTCTTATTATTATTCTTATTATTATTATTATTATTATTATTATTATTATTTTAATAAAAAATGGGAGTATAAGGGTACAGTGCATCAGTTATTCATAGATTTCAAAAAGGCATATGACTCGGTTAAGAGAAAAGTTTTGTATGATATTCTTATTGAATTTGGTATTCCCAAGAAACTAGTTCGATTAATTAAAATGTGTCTCAGTGAAACGTACAGCAGAGTTCGTATAGGTCAGTTTTTGTCAGATGCGTTTCCAAATCACTGTGGGCTAAAGCAAGGAGATGCACTATCATCTTACTTTTTAACTTTGCTCTAGAGTATGCCATTAGGAAAGTCCAGGATAACAGAGAGTGTTTGGAATTGAACGGGTTACATCAGCTGCTTGTCTATGCGGATGACGTGAATATGTTAGGAGAAAATCCACAAACGATTAGGGAAAACACGGGAATTTTACTGGAAGCAAGTAAAGAGATAGGTTTGGAAGTAAATCCCGAAAAGACAAAGTATATGATTATGTCTCGTGACGAGAATTTGTACGAAATAGAGATATTGAAATTGGAAATTTATCTTTTGAAGAGGTGGAGAAGTTCAAATATCTTGGAGCAACAGTAACAAATACAAATACTCGGGAGGAAATTAAACACAGAATAAATATGGGAAATGCCTGTTATTATTCGGTTGAGAAACTTTTATCATCCAGTCTGCTGTCGAAAAATCTGAAAGTTAGAATTTATAAAACAGTTATATTACTGGTTGTTCTTTATGGTTGTGAAACTTGGACTCTCACTCTGAGAGAGGAACATAGGTTAAGGGTATTTGAGAATAAGGTGCTTAGGAAAATATTTGGGGCTAAGAGGGACGAAATTAAATCCAGACGTTTGAGATGGGCAGGGCATGTAGCACGTATGAGCGAATCCAGAAATGCATATAGAGTGTTAGTTGGGAAGCCGGAGGGAAAACGACCTTTAGGGAGGCCGAGACGTAGATGGGAAGATAATATTAAAATTGATTGGAGGAAGGTGAGATATGATGATAGAGAATGGATTAATCTTGCTCAAGATAGGGACCAATGGCAGGCTGATGTGAGGGCGGCAATGAACCTCCGGGTTCCTTAAAAGCCAGTAAGTAAGTAGGTCCTAAGTATTATTATTATTATTTTTATTATTATTATTATTATTATTATTATTATTATTATTATTATTATTATTATTGCTAATAAGCCAATTTAGAATTACGCAAATTTCCACAGATGGGAGTATACGATATTGTTTGTCGTCGTTGTTCCTGCAATAGCTCCTATGTGCAAAATATAAAATCTTTCAGTAAGAAGAAAAACCACATTTATTCATCATATGGCAGCCGTGCATAGGAGACTGTGAATTCCTACATTTTCGAAACAAAGAAATATAATTACATTTAAAGGCTCATTCACAATGAAAATTAAACATAACGTAAGCGTTAACTTAAGAATATAAACGTTACGGTAAAATCAAGAAGTCATACCATCATTCACGATGGGAACATAAACATAACCACAAACATACTTGGTAACCATGGAAACATAACAACGACGCCATTTCCTCATATTCTGTCGTATACTTCAGCTCTCCACGATTGTGTTCTGTTTGCAAATCACGTAAACGTAAGCATGAAAGTTTTGAGTTTGCAAACTTTCATGTTAACGTCTTACAGTAATGTTTATGTCAATGCTTATGTGAATCATTTGGTAGCCTGGGTGTAAACTTCTGTGTTTATGTTACGGTTATGTTTAATTTTCATTGTGAATGGGCCTTAAGAGATTTTATTATTTGCTGTATCACTATTTAAGTTATTTAATAGAGCAAAATTCTGAAAATCGATAAATATGTCACATAGGAGTTGTTGCAGGAACAACGACGTTGTATTTTACTATTAAAATCATGGAAAATGTTTAAAATTTTAATGTCATATTTTCAGAAATTTAAGGTCATTTTATAGGTCTTTTTTCTGTGATTTTTTTAGGTCATTAAATTTCGAGCACTATTAATATACTTAACATGCTTTTAAATATAAAAAGTAATTATTTTAACAGCATTTGAACACATTCCCCATTTATCTTGATTACGGAAACCTACCATCTCTAATTATTATTATTAGCTACATACTGTGCCAATCCGGGCAAACTTCTGACTCATGACCTCAACCTAACATTGCTGCGATACATTCTAGTTACCAACGAATGAAAAGCTGAGCATCGCAGTCCGTATGACGTGGCTGATTGATTCCTTCTCGTTTTTGTGCCAGGATTAATGTGGGTGTAACACAATACACGACCATTACATAAGCAAGTGTAAGTAGCAAATGCAATGAGAGATTACTTTTGATAGCTTTCACAGGAAAGAGAATGCATTATGAGACGCAGCGTTATGACGACATTAAAGTTTAATGTACTAATTACGACCGTGCGTGATGCCGGCGACGATCATTAGGGACGCGTCTTAATTTGTAGCCGATGCAATCAAAACAAAGGTTCATTGATTCCTAGATGCTACCGGGTGTGTAACAACTAGAAACACATATTTCCCTCTTTGATCACGCCGTCGTAGCCATCGCTACCACCACCACCACCACCACCACCATCATCATCATCATCATCACCACCATGACGACAATCATAATCATCATAACCATAATCACTAGGGCTAGGATTTTGATGACCTATAAATTATGAAAAAATGTCCTAAAAACAATGCATTTATGACCTAAAAATCTTTCAAAATTGCCCTAAAAATTGATCTTACATAACTGGCTTAGTAGGAAAAGAGATTTTGTGCGAGATCGTGCGTATTTGCTTGGTTTCCGCGCAAAACCAATCCGCGGAAAGTCTAAAATTCCACATTCAATATTCCCAACCTAAGACACATAACAATTTCCCTCTTCTTACCGCTTAAGTGACATATTGATTTTACTGCTTTAGGCTTTTAACATATTATTTTTAGAGACGTTCAATATATAGTAATAATTATAAATTGGAAACTTACCACTGCAATTTCACCTAAATTGCAGTGTTAATTATTGTTTTTAAATATTTGCAAAAATTAAGTAAACTCTACAACTCCACTAAAGTTACTGCAGTCGTGATGCAAGTAACATTAAGGAAGCCGTGAAAAAATCAACAAGATTCCAGACTCATCATAGACTGGGGGAGAAAAAAAAAGACAGACGTATATCACGGTCTGCTGGAGTATAGTAAACACAGATAACATTTTAAAGCAACAATGTTGAAGATAGATATTTTGTTTTGCAAATTTGCCGTCATTGAACAGAAACCAAGATGGAGATTTCATTGCAACTAATTAGAAATTCCTCTTTCAGGTATGTAATAAACGATCTTCGCACAAAATAATGTACGATACATGAGCGGTATGTTTTCTTTCAATTCTCGGAAATTAAAAAAGCTCAACTACGTTTCGCTTTTTCAAACTTTTCCTCGAACATGAAAATTTCAACATTCCGCTCTTGTAACGCATATTACTATTGTACTACTTAATATTTAGGCTGGTAATTAAATTAAATTTTACGTAATTTTTTGTAAGTAGTACACTTTATTTAATTATTTTATCTGATGTAGTTTCCATGTATGATCGTTCACCTCTGCTTCGGTACGTGGATGTGAGGTCAGCAGTCAGCTGGCCGGTCTTGGTCATTCATGGGCTGTAGCGCCATGGATTTACTTTACTTTTATTTTCCATGTAGTTTATCACAAGGCCACTCTTATCCGGAATTAGCAGGTATAGAGGAGTCTATATTGAAGGGGTGGTTGGACTGATCCATTATATGGGGTGTACTACGTTAAAATGGCAATATTTGTGTAGAAAAGCGATTAAAATATAATACAAAATAATGGGTATTAATGGACAAAATATGTAAAGAAGTTATGAAAGGAAATAAACATTATTTTACATTAATAAAGGGGATTTATGGCCAAAATTAAATGAAAATGCCTAAAAATGACCGAATGAAACAAAAGATGCTCTTATAAGTCGAAACAGGCAAAAAATGCAAAAAAATGCCCTAAGAAATATGTCTTAAAACACTCAGTTTATCACGTAACATATAAATACTAGAGTAGCAATGTTTCTGGCTTACTAGAAAAAAGACGCAATTTCATCAAAATCCTAGACCTAATAATCACCATTCAAATAGTAATCACCTTAAGCACAATTACAATAATCGCAATCATCACCGCCATGATCTCACAATCATTAACATGACTATCAACATCACCACTCACAATCACCACAATAATAATCATCATAACCGGCATCCCAATAATCGCAATAATAATAATTACAACAATCATCACCATAATCACCACCGTCCACACCTATGGAGTAACGGTTAGCAAGTCTGGCCGAGAAACCAGGTGGCCCGGGTTCGATTCCCGGTCGGGGCAAGTTATCTGGTTGAGGTTTTTTCCGTGGTTTTCCCTCAACCCAATATGAGCAAGTGCTGGGTAACTTTCGATGCTGGATCCCAGACTCATTTCACCGGCATTATCACCTTCATCTCATTCAAACGCTAAATAACCTAAGATATTGATAAAGCGTTGTAAAATAACCTACTTAAAAATAAAAATAAAAATAATAACTACCACGACACTGCAGTAGTTACAACAATCACTATAAGCACAATCATAATTATCGCAATAGTCACCATTACAAACATCATCACTATAATCTTCATTAAGTTATAACTATGATCACTATAATCATCACAACTATTGCAGTCATCTCAATAATCACTATTGGAATCATCAGCACCATCATTACAATCATCACCATCAGAATCATCACAATAATCACTATTACAACCATCATCAGAATAATTTTATTATTCCACCATTACGATTGCCACAATAACTACCAATACAACCACCATCACAGTAATCACCATAATCACCATCCCAATAATCACATTAATCACCATTCCAATTATCACCATAATCACCATCCCAATAATCACCATAATAACCATCCCAATAATCACAATCACTTTATTCGGAAAACTAATAATCACCATTATACATCATAACCGTAACCATGATCATCAAAATCACCACAATAATCACCATTACAACCACAACCACCATAATTACCACCAAGTGATTGCAATAATGAAATTACCATCAACATAATCACAATATCACAATTACAAGCACCATCACCATAATAACAAAAAACACAATCACAGTAATCGCCAATACAAACATTGTTAACATGATGACTATCACAAATCATCATAGTAATCACCATTACAACCATCGTCACCATAATAACAATTACCATCACAATCGTAACAATAATTGCCATTACAGTACATTATCACAATCATTAAAATAATCGTTATTACAACCATCGTCACCATGATCACCTTGTAACCATCCTCATCATAATCACCATGATAATGATCACAATAATTACCATTACATTCATCAACACCATAATCACCACTGCGGTCCGAGTGGTATAATGTCGTATAGCTCCATTCTGCAGTAACCATTCTATGTAGTCTTTCGCCAAGCAGATTCAATTCGGCATCATCTTATGCCATATCTATGCCTCGACAGCTTCCCCGATAGGTGGATAGGCTGGATATGACCTAGAGAGTGGCCTTCCAGGTCACCAGACCTAAATCCAATTGACTTTGCTTTCTGGAGTCATAAAGATAAGCTATACGAAGTGAAGATTCGTGAAGTGCAATATTTACGAACATGGCTCGAGGAAAAGAGTCGTGAAATCACAGCCGACGTGCTACACCGCGCTATATAACATGAATTTCTACCTCTACTTGTTTGGAAATCGGAGGAGGTCTTATTGTACATTAATATTTGAGAAGAAAAATTCGCTCCGGCGCCGGAGATCGAACCCCGGTCCTTGGTTCTACGTACCAAGCGCTCTGACCTCTGAGCTACGCCGAATTCAATCCACAGCACCGGATCGAATCTTCCTCCTTCAGTGTTTCCCTTTGTGGACTGACTCCAAGTTAGGCATATATGTTGACGTATATGTCTACTGTAGTGTCAACTGCCATTATACTAGGAGCGCACTCAGTTGAGTGACTTATTTGGCCGGGATTCCGCAGTTATGATGCACTGCTGGATATGAGAATATTATGGATTTATTAATTTGTCCTACAGAATAATCTTTGTAATGCTGACAATTAATATTTGAGGAGAAAAATTCGCCGGGGATCGAGCCCGGGTCCTTGGTTCTACGTACCAAGCGCTCTGACCACTGAGCTACGCCGAATTCAATCCACAGCACATGATCGAAACACTGAAGGAGGAAGATTCGATCGTGGTCAGAGCGCTTGGTACGTAGAACCAAGGACCCGGGATCGATCCCCGGCCCCGGAGCGAATTTTTTTCCTCAAATATTAATTGTCAACATTACAGAGATTATTTTGTAGGACAAATTAATAAATCCATAATATCCTTATTGAACATATTTGAATCATTTATTTATGAAAGGCCCGTTGTCCAAAAACATATTTTGTGGGAAATGAAAAAAAAACTGTTTATTGAAAATACTAAATATTTAAAAAATCTCAAAACATGGTATGTTATACTATAAAATAAAGGGAACATGTTAAGGAAATTTTCAGTTACTATCATCAAAATTGTCAAGTATACTGCTTTTTGAAAAGGCTGGACAAAGGGCCTTTCTTAAATAAACACTTTTTTCCATCCTTCAATGAAACATTTAATACAAAAATGAGCAGTAAACATGAGATGTAGGACTATGTTTCCTTATTTTTTTACCCTTTCTCTTCTAAGTTGCTTGCCTCTGTTGTCCTTTGGGGATTTATCCAATAAAATGAGTTTTTGTAACCACATCTTCTTCTCAATAACAGCTAACAGACTCATGATTGTTTTCTTACATACTTCGAATTTCCGTTCACGAACCATTACAATCGAAGCTTAATTATGAAAGGTCTTTTCTCCGGGACATAGGACCATTCGTAAATAAACAATTATTACGAAACCCCATATTACACACACAATGAGTTGGACATGCGGCCTTTCTTGCCTATATGAAGCACCTTGGTATAAGGATTCCATTCATACAATAAAATGAAAATGCCTATTTTGTGGACAAAGGGCCTTTCTTAAATAAGCGATTCATTTGATGATTTAGCATATGTATGTATGTATTTATTTACACTGCAAGTGGGCAAGCACCCGGTGGCAGTGGTATATACAATATTAACAATACACAGTTAAAATGATAAGCAATACACAATAAAATTTAGAATACATAATACAATTTACAACACATATACAATTTTATACACAATACAATAAGAATACACAATAGAATTTAACACAATAATAATAAAACATAAAATAAAACACCTAATTTTACAACACAACCTACATAATTATGTATAGGTCCTACATAAGTTTCAATAGTCTTTCACTTTACTCTCATCTCATTCCCTGTAGTGGCACTATGACGCATTTCACTGACACTTTAGCACACATTTCACTGACACTCTGTAACACATTTCATTGACACTATAGAACACATTTCATTGACGCTATAAATTATCACTGATCGGAACTGTTCACTGCACTGTAAAACCATAACTTCACTGACTCACCTCGCTTCACTGATACAACAGTTCAAATAAGTCAAATAATTGTATTCTTATGCATACTTATAAACAGAACTACATTTAAACTAAACATTTCTAGTCTAAGGCCCTCTTACACGCTATTTTTAAATAATTTACAATTCAAACCAAGGAAGTAAACTCGTAAGGCTAGATAAATACATGTCACCTTAAAAAATTAAATGTTGAATGTCACCTTAATTTTAATTTGCACTTTATACACAACTTTTTTAAGTTATTCTTGAATCTCCTTAAGGAAGGACAGCCCTCAAAGACCACTGCAGGTAGGTCATTCCAATCATTTATAGTTCTATTTAAAAATGAGAATTTACCTACATCCGTTTTCTGTTTCCTACATTTGATTTTAAAATCATGATCGTTCCTACCATAGTAGGTTGGCTTTTCTAACCGAGCCGTTATGTCTACTCATGCTTTCTGACCTAGATGTGCTCTATACAATGATGTTATTCTAGTTTTCCTACGTCTGTTTTCCAAAGTTTCCCATTTAAGTTCTTTTATCGTATCGTTCCCATCTTCTCTTTTACCTTTAACAAATTTAGCTGCCCTATACTGGATTCTTTCTAAGGAATTTATCTTATATATTCTATAGGGATCCCAACACGTAGTTCCGTATTCCATTAACGGTCGCACTAATGTTAGATATGCTATTTCCCTCGATTTGGGGCTAGCCTTTCTCAAGATTCTCATAATAAAGTGAAGTGCCCTCCATGCCTTGCCTGTAACATTATCAACATGCCCTCCCCAAGAAAGTTTGGAGTTTAAATACACTCCTAGGTATTTACAACATTGTTCTTGCGGAATTACAACACCACTGAATTCGTAATTAAGACTAGTTTCCTCTCGGGTTTTACAAAATGTTATAGATTTACTTTTAGAACCATTTATTTTCATCCTATGCTTTAACGCCCAGTTGTAAATGTTATTCAAGTCTGTTTGAATAGCATCTACATCTGAATTATTTCTAATCTTTCTATAGATAATGCAGTCGTCTGCAAATAGCCTCACATTTGATGTAATATCCTGGCATAGGTCATTTACGTATATTATAAAGAGTAATGGACCCAGAACGCTGCCCTGTGGCACCCCTGAACTTATATTTCCAATTTCCGATATTTCATGACCTACTCTAACTCTCTGGGTTCTACCTTTTAAGAATTCTTGGATCCATAGCACCACTCTTTTATCTATTCCTAGCCTACTTAACTTATCTATTAATATGTCATGTGGCACCAAATCAAATGCTTTCGAAAAGTCAATCACAACTGCATCGATTCTTCCGCCTCTATCTACCTCTTCAACTAGATCCTGAACCAGCGACGTAATTTGACTATCACATGAGAAGCCTTCCCTAAAACCATGCTGGCGGTTGTAAAACCAGTCTTTCGCATTTAGAACATGACGAATATAATCCGATATCAAATGCTCCATGACTTTACATACGACAGATGTAAGGCTAATCGGTCTGTAGTTTCCGACATCTAATTTATTTCCACCTTTATGTATGGGTACCACTATAGCTGATTTCCAGTCACATGGAATAGCTGCATTGTTTATGGAAACATGAAATATACGCATTAAGTATGGAATTATGGCCTCGGAACCTAATTTAAGAATCTCTGTAGCAATACTATCTGGTCCTCGAGACTTCCGATTTTTTAATTTCGTTATTCTCTCTCTAACCCCTTTGGAAGTTATTTTGAAAGTCGAATTTGGTTCACATTCACGGTCTGTGACACAACCACTCCTATCAGCGGGATTATTATTATTATTATTATTATTATTATTATTATTATTATTATTATTATTGAAAACCGAAATGAAATAGGAATTTAATAAGTCGGCCTTTTCTTTGTCATCAGTTATACTTTCTCCGTTCTGATTTCGTAAAAGCACTACTCCTTCATTTTTCCCTTTTCTCCTGCGTACATAATTATAAAACTGTCTCCAATTGTTACTTTCATCTTCTTTTAAAATAGTTTTTAGAAAATTTTCCTGAGCTAACCTTTTTTCACACTCAAGTTTCTTAATTAATTCGATATATTTTTCCCAATGCTCATGGCTCCGTTTACGTTTGCTAAATGCGGAAGTTATCGGACAACCTGTAGTTGTTGATAAACCGTCGTTAAATAACTGACTAAAAAAAAGATAATTTTGTTAACTGACTTATGGGCCAAGCTGTATTTCATATAAGGACAAAATTAAAACCAAACTGCAACAAAATATCTGCTGTTTGTGAGCGCGTGTTAAGAAGTAGCACAGATACGAGATATCCATACAAACTGATACGACTTTGATATATGGACGTGGGATCGGGAAGTGAGAGGCACGCTTGCACTGAGTGCAGAATCCGTGTTTATGGCTTTGTAGCAGGAACCTTGACTCCTTAGCCCCTGTTAACCCGCCATTGTAGACTAGCGACTTCCAAATAGGGAGGGGGCCCTTGTCTGGACCCCCCGGGGGGGCTAGAAGGTATTAGCTGGCCGGGGGGTAACACGAAGTTGTGTTATTCAGTGATTAATTTCCAGATTTAGAAAGTTTTCTGCACTCGCTTGGATTTATAGCAGAGCCTTGCTCAAGCGTACGATCTTGTTCCCCCACCCAGCTCATATATGAGACAGTGGGGCGCTCTGTAACCCGGTCAGGAGTAGTACTGCATTTTGTATTTTTCATTCATCATTAATATCATCATCATCACCATGAAAAACTTAGATTAGACTAAATAGATCCACTTACTTTGGTTACTAACAATTTTTTTGTTTCTTTTCAGTTTCCTATGGGCGTTCAACTTTTGAGTGTCCCAAGATTTTGTAAGTAAATCGTACGGAAGTACTACATTACGTATAAAAAATCCTTATATTTGGTTTTGATTTATAAGGATACACTGAGGTGAAATTTTATCAATTATGTTGAAAAGAAATTCGATGTTTCGTTTTTAACATTGAGAAATTGTATACGAAGTGTATCAGGAGAAATGTAAATTTTAAAATAATAACATTTTTAATTTTTACATTTTAGATCCATTTTATTTATTTTGTTGTGATTTTGCTACTGAACAAAAACAAGTGTAACAACCCTGATTTGAGTGTGCTGATTACAGATCTGAAGTTCGTTTTTTTCTATCACGTAACAATTTTAAAATATAACATTTTTAATTTTTACATTTTAGATCAATTTTATTTATTTTGTTGTGATTTTGCTACTGAACAAAAACAAGTGAACCAACCCTGATTTGAGTGAGCTGGTTACAGATCTGAAGTTCGTTTTTTTTCTATCACGTAACAATTTTAAAATAATAACATTTTTAATTTTTAATTGTGATGTGTGGTAGTACGTTGAGGTCAAAACTGAGTGTTCTAGAACTCGAAGCTTGGGACACATTTGTACTAGTGTCAGCTAGGTTTTTAGGAAATTATCGAGCTGATAAATATGCTGAGCTAGTATATAACATGCTTAGAGCATTTCAGAATCTAGGTTGTCTTTAAAAATTCATTTTCTTCATTCACACCTTGACTTTTTTCCATGAAATCTCGGCGATGTGACGAACATAGTGAGATGTTCCATCAGGACATATCAACAATAGAATCCAGGTACCGGGGTCAATACGGTCCGAGCATGATGGGTGATTTCTGCTGGTTCCTACACGATCAACCACATGCCAACATAAGCGAAAAAGCAAAGATCTTGAGCTCTTTTAACAGAGATTTTAGTGCTTACTATATATTATAAATGTAAGCCTATATCTTCTTATAGGCCTAAGTGTATTCAAAATAATATAATATAACGATCTGCAAAGAATATATAAACTAAGCTCAATTTTTATATCTGACTTTACGGTACAGGTATATACTAAATAGTAAGATTTAGAATTAATTACAGATCTGGAATCAGCGCATCATTTTCAGTATAAAACACTAGAAATTTTCTCAGTAGCAGGCAAAAAGGTTTTTTTTTTTTAGGCCAGTGTTATATTATAACTAAATATAAAAGGGGTCTTAAATTCGATCCTTGCCGTTCTCCAGAATAACTTACAAAATATTCAGATCGCTCATTGTGTAGAGATACGCAGGCCTACTGTTGTCTGTTTGTCAAATGAGATGAGAAAGCTTATATTAGTACGTAATACGTATCGTCGCCTGTATTTTCCTCATGCTTACAAACCTGCAATTAACGATTTAATATCCTAGCAACAGAAATCGTGACGGTAGAAAATGAACTGCGGGTCTAATCGAACTGATTGCGTATTAGTGTAGTTTGCGGTTCGGAGCGGAAGTCCTTCCACGCCAGGACTCAAGGTGAAGGTGCGCTCGGCGGGTTGCGTCACCGAGCCCCGCAGGCGGCTGACTATCCGTCATCGACCTTTTACGAGAATAGCGCGACCTCGAATGTTCGGTGATGTGTGTCGCAAGCAGTCACGGAAGTGGAGTGTTCGCACCCGCTTCCGAGTGTGTGTAGAGCACACTTATCAGGCCTACAACCTTAGGAATGCTAAATGGTGACAGATAAGTAATATAAGACGACCAACTTTCTATCATCGACCGCTGCTAATGTCACTACAGTTCGGTGCTTAACATTTGAGCTAATGGACATGTCATTAGAGCAAATTACCAGTTGTTGGTTGAGCAAATTAGGGTAGTCAGTTGAGCAAATTGTGTTAGGCGAAGGAGAAGTTGTTGCGTTTTTGTTATGCAAGCTGTAGCAAAAGGAATTAATGTTGCACCTCCACTATCAAGGTTTTTTCCTGTTGCTTTTCACTGTATTGCAACACAGCTTGAATCACATGTTCATTGCAATGGCATCGACACACTTGCGTCTTAGGGTAGTCTGGGACTGAGTTTTGAAACTTCTAAAGTTTTTGATCAATTATTATTATTATTATTATTATTATTATTATTATTATTATTATTATTATTATTATTAGATTTCAAAAAGGCATATGACTCGGTTAAAAGAGAAGTATTATATGATATTCTTATTGAATTTGGTATTCCCAAGAAACTAGTTCGATTAATTAAAATGTGTCTCACTGAAACGTACAGCAGAGTCCGTATAGGCCAGTTTCTATCTGATGTTTTTTTCAATTCACTGCGGGCTAAAGCAGGGAGATGCACTATCACCTTTACTTTTTAACTTCGCTTTAGTATATGCCATTAGGAAAGTTCAGAATAACAGGCAGGGTTTGGAATTGAACGGGTTACATCAGCTTCTTGTTTATGCGGATGACGTGAATATGTTAGGAGAAAATCCAAAAACTATTAGGGAAAACACGGGGATTTTACTGGAAGCAAGTAAAGAGATAGGGTTGAAAGTAAATCCCGAAAAGACAAAGTATATAAATATGTCTCGTGATCAGAATATTGTACGAAATGGAAATATAAAAATTGGAGATTTATCCTTCGAAGAGGTGGAAAAATTCAAATATCTTGGAGCAACAGTAACACATATAAATGACACTCGGGAGGAAATTAAACACAGAATGAATATGGGAAATGCTGTTATTATTCGGTTGAGATGCTTTTATCATCCAGTCTGCTGTCAAAAATCTGACAGTTAGAATTTATAAAACATTTATATTACCGGTTGTTCTTTATGGTTGTGAAACTTGGACTCTCACTTTGAGAGAGAAACATAGGTTACGGGTGTTTGAGAATAAGGTACTTAGGAAAATATTTGGGGCTAAGAGGGATGAAGTTACAGGAGAATGGAGAAAGTTACACAACACAGAACTGCACGCATTGCATTCTTCGCCTGACATAATTAGGAACATTAAATCCAGACGTTTGAGAAGGGCAGGACATGTAGCACGTATGGGCGAATCAAGAAATGCATATAGAGTGTTAGTTGGGAGGCCGAAGGGAAAAAGACCTCTAGGGAGGCCGAGATGTAGATGGGAAGATAATATTAAAATGGATTTGAGGGAGGTGGGATATGATGATAGAGAATGGATTAATCTTGCTCAGGATAGGGACCAATGGCGGGCTTATGTGAGGGCGGCAATGAACCTGCGCGTTTTTAAAAGCCATTTGTAAGTAAGTAACTGGTAAGCTTAATATATCACGTTTATCTTATCCTGTTCGGTACATTAACTAATTGCTGCTGAAGTAGCTACTATTTACCAAAAAAAAAAAAAATTAAACACACAATCACACTAAAACTTTACGAGCGGATCAAGATTTAAAAATAAATTTTATCTTGAAATTAACTATAAGAAACAGTTTTCTGAACCATAACCATTTACAATATAACGTAGAACTTCGCTTTTGCTATGTTGAATGACAATTTTGAACTGTGAATGCTTTGTAAAAAATGAAATGGTGAGTCAACAGATATAACGTAGTGGGAAATATTAATGTTTTTCTTACTCAACAGGAACTATAATAGTTACTTTAATATTATAATATAAACACACATCAGTCTCTTGTGGAGCAAACACTGTTCTGACGGTTTAGATTTCATCAGTAAAGTTGTCAGAAAATGAATTCAATAGCTAATAATGTTTGGTAAAGCAAACCTGATAATGGCGCTTGTTTTGAAGTCAGTAATGATATACTTATCAAAAGTTAGACAACTTAGTAACTTACTTTTGATAAGCGAGTTTCTAATATGAATACTGAGTGAGTAACAAGAGAGAGAAGAAAGCGACAATTTTTTCAGACGTAAAATTTTCCGGAAAAGTATAGTCTATTTCAGAAAATTTCCCTTCTCACATCATTCGCTATAATATTGTCTATTAGTTGAGTACGATTTTCAGTAAATGTTCTTTGTGCGAGATCGTGCGTATTTGCTTGGTTTCCGCACAAAACCAATCCGCGGAAAGTCTAAAATTCCACATTCAGTATTCCTAACCTAACACACATAACAATTTCCCTCTTCTTACCGCTTAAGTGACATATTGATTTTACTGCTTTAGGCTTTTAACATATTATTTTTAGAGACGTTCAATATAGTAATAATTATAAATTGGAAACTTACCACTGCACTTTCACCTTAATTGCACTGTTAAATTATTGTTTTTAAATATTTGCAAAAATTAAGTAAACTGTACAACTCCACTAGATTTACTGCATTCGTGATGCAAGTAACATTAAGGATGCCGTGAAAAAATCAACAAGATTCCAGACTCATCATGGCGGCTACTTTGAACGAATGAGATGTGGATCTTGATGTTATTACTGCAATATGTTATATAATAATATTGTTAAAACATTAAAATGAAAAATAAATCATTACATAACCTTACCGTTTGTTTTAAGTTCGCATTTATAGACTGGGGGGAAAAAAAAGACAGACGTATATCACGGTCTGCTGGAGTATAGTAAACACAGAAAACATTTTAAAGCAACAATGTTGAAGATAGATATTTTTGTTTTCCAAATTTGCCATCATTGAACAGAAACCAAGATGGAGATTTCATTGCAACTAATTAGAAATTCCTTTTTCAGGTATGTAATAAACGATCTTCGCACAAAATAATGTACTATTCACGAGCGGTATGTTTTCTTTCAATTCTCGGAAATTAAAAAAGCTCAACTACGTTTCGCTTTTTCAAACTTTTCCTCGAACATGAAAACTTCAACATACCGCTCTTGTAACGCATATTACTATTATGTTTTGGTCTTTCTACAGCCTTCTTTTAATTTAATCACTTCTAGAAAAATCTAGAAGCATTTCACTTACTGTATCTTCAGAATTTCATTTTCAACAATCCTTCATTAGGCCTATCATGACAGCAAAATGAACTCAGCAGTTGATAGATCTTCAAAGGCTGGCCGAGTACGCGAAGGTGGCAACCCTGGATAGTGTCTGACCTTGGTGGTGGCACCCTCTCCTGTTTATTTATTCTCTGCTCATCTTCCTCTTATTCGGGGTTCTCACGCAACCTGCACCCTCCAACCGTCTGGATGCCTCCACTCTCCGCGTGGTGGGTCTGTTTCATCGGATGGATGGATTGAACAGTTCGCTTGCTCACAACCGTTCTCGTTTTCCTAAATCTCCCGTAATGCCGCACTTTGACTATTGTGACGTGTTGTTCACTGACTTTATCACCGAACTCTCGAACAAAATACGTGTTCATAATATGTGTATAAGATATGTGTGCAATGTCCGAAGATACGATCATACATCATCATTTTTCGAATCTTTATCTTGGCTCCGACTCAACGACAACAGAACTTTACACTGTCTTTCTTTTCTATTTCAAATTCTGCGCACTTCAATCCCAAGTTACCTGTCGTCTCGTCTTGTGTATTTATGCTTCAGTATTAACTTAAATGCTCGGCAAATTGAGTATACCTCATCATAACACTTCCCGATACTCTTCATCATTCACAGTTTCAATTTCTCGTCATTGAAACTCCCTACCTCATACCTTGAGGGGCTCTCAGACATCGACTACTTTCAGAACCCCGTTGTCTAATAGACTGCTTACACTATGATTTTTTTAAATAAAGTTTTTTAAGATATGATTTTTGTTTTAATATATGACTTCTCCCTATTGTTTTAATAATTTTTTTGATTCAAATTGTTGTAATACTCGTATTTGACACTTAGAACTAACTTACGTGTAACTAAACTCATCTTCATTTTGCATCTACTATAATAATAATAATAATAATAATAATAATAATAATAATAATAATAATAATACAATTTTGGACTACAGACATAAAATGGAGACAAACACGTATTACGAATGGACGAAAATATCATCCCGAAAATGACAACGTACTACAAACCAGGCGGAAGAAGAGTCGATGGAAATACCTACACCGTGAAGTGAAGATGATGATTATTATTATTATTATTATTATTATTATTATTATTATTATTATTATTATTATTATTATTATTTGTTATGTGTTGTTATACAGGTTGAGTGAAAGAGAAGGCTTAACTCTGCCAGTAGAAATAAATGCATGCAATATATATAAATAAATAAGTAAATAAATAAATAAATAAATAAATAAATAAATAAATAAAGAATGAACAAACGAAGTACCGAACGAACGAAGGAACGAACGAAAGAAAGAACGAACGAAGGAACCAAAGAATGAATGAAGGAACCAAAGAACGAACGAAGGAACGGAAGAACAAAAGAAGGAACGAACGAAGAAATGAACGAAAGAAAGAAAGAACGACTAAAGGAACGAAAGAACGAACGAAGGAACGGAAGAACAAAAGAAGGAATGAACGAAGAAACGAACGAACGAAGAAATGAACGAAAGAAAGAAAGAACGACTAAAGGAACGAAAGAACGAACGAAGGAACGAACGAAGAAATGAACGAACGAAAGAAAGAACGACTGAAGGAACGAAAGAACGAACGAAGGAACGGAAGAATAAAAAAGGAACAAACGAAGAAATGAACGAACGAAAGAAAGAACGACTGAAGGAACGAAAGAACGAACGAAAGAAAGGAAGAACAAAAGAAGGAACGAACGAAGAAATGAACGAACGAAAGAAAGAACGACTGAAGGAACGAAAGAACGAACGAAGGAACGGAAGAACAAAAGAAGGAATGAACGAAAGAAAGAACGACTGAAGGAACGAAAGAACGAACGAAGGAACGGAAGAATAAAAAAGGAACAAACGAAGAAATGAACGAACGAAAGAAAGAACGACTGAAGGAACGAAAGAACGAACGAAAGAAAGGAAGAACAAAAGAAGGAACGAACGAAGAAATGAACGAACGAAAGAAAGAACGACTGAAGGAACGAAAGAACGAACGAAGGAACGGAAGAACAAAAGAAGGAATGAACGAAAGAAAGAACGACTGAAGGAACGAAAGAACGAACGAAGGAACGGAAGAACAGAAGAAGGAATGAACGAAGAAACCAAAGAACGAAAGAAAGAACGACTGAAGGAACGAAAGAAAGAACGACTGAAGGAACGAAAGAAAGAACGACTGAAGGAACGAAAGAACGAACGATGGAACGGAAGAACAAAAGAAGGAACGAACGAAGAAATGAACGAAAGAAAGAAAGAACGACTAAAGGAACGAAAGAACGAACGAAGGAACGGAAGAACAAAAGAAGGAATGAACGAAGAAACGAACGAACGAAAGAAGGAACCAAAGAACGAACGAAGGAATGGAAGAACAAAAGAAGGCACGAACGAAGAAATGAACGAACGAAAGAAAGAACGACTGAAGGAACGAAAGAACGAACGAAGGAACGGAAGAACAAAAGAAGGAATGAATGAAAGAAAGAACGACTGAAGAAACGAAAGAACGAACGAAGGAACGGAAGAACAAAAGAAGGAATGAACGAAGAAACGAACGAAAGAAAGAACGAACGAAGGAACGGAAGAACAAACAAAGGAACGAACGAAAGAACGAAAAAAGGAACAGAAGAACAAAAGAAGGAACGAACGAAAGAAAGAACGACTGAAATAACGAAAGAACGAACGAAGGAACGGAAGAACAAAAGAAGGAATGAACGAAGAAACGAACGAAGGAACGGAAGAACAAACAAAGGAACGAACGAAAGAACGAAAAAAGGAACAGAAGAACAAAAGAAGGAACGAACGAAGGAACCATAGAATGAATGAAGGAACCAAAGAACGAACGAAGGAACGGAAGAACAAAAGAAGGAATGAACGAAGAAACGAGCGAAAGAAAGAACGAACGAAGGAACGGAAGAACAAACAAAGGAACGAACGAAAGAACGAAAAAAGGAACAGAAGAACAAAAGAAGGAACGAACGAAAGAAAGAACGACTGAAGGAATGAAAGAACGAAAAAAGGAACAGAAAAACAAAAGAAGGAACGAACGAAAGAAAGAACGACTGAAGGAACGAAAGAACAAACGAAGGAACGGAAGAACAAAAGAAGGAATGAACGAAGAAACGAACGAAAGAAAGAACGAACGAAGGAACGGAAGAACAAACAAAGGAACGAACGAAGAAACGAACGAAAGAAAGAACGACTGAAGGAACGAAAGAACGAACGAAGAAACTGAAGAACAAACAAAGGAACGAACGAAGAAACGAACGAACGAAAGAACGACTGAAGGAACGAAAGAACAAAAGAAGGAACGAACGAAGAAACGAACGAACGAAAGAAAGAACGACTGAAGGAACGAACGGAGAAACGAACGAAAGAACTAAGAAAGAAACGAATGAAAGAAGGAACGAACGTAAATAATGGACTTTATTTTGAAGGGAAACCAATGCGTGATATTTAATTAACTGTTATGAAAACATTAAGAATACGTCCAAGAACTTTTAAAACATAATGATAATTATCATCAAGTGGAAAGGTTTTGTCCTATTAAACTCTTGAATTAATCACTTTAAACAAATTATTTCACCATTAGAGCAGAAGTACGCAATTCATAATGGGCCTTCTGACTTGAATGTTCGCCTCAGGTCAGGTGTGACTCAGTGTCAAGAGAAATGCATTAAATGTATCAGAACTTTTGGTCAGGAAGTGATGGGTTACCAGTGAATTTATGACAGAGAATATGTTATGATACATAGAGTATATATATTGTAACAGGTCACACAGAAGAAAGCTTAGTCTCCAAACACATTTACAGGAAGGTGAGCGCTGTGGACTCTGCTTGTTTCGTTACACAAGATGTTCAAACATTGTCGGGACCCGTGGCTTCTCCCTAACCGGGCTCCATTCGTCATCTCCATGACAACGTGGAAGCGTTCCAACTTGTGATGCTGCTTTTGATGCTGTGTAACACTGTGCGAAATGAGTGCATATTATGTTCTCGTTACTGAAAGTTACACATGTTGCAAACAACATGGCAGTCCTTTTTTTATACTTTTAATCAAAATTAATGATGTAAATAACAAAATGACCTGTCAGCTTTAACACAGCTCAGATGAAATGAAAGCAGAAATAAACTAGAAACATAGATATGTATCAAATTTAACAACAACAACGTTTGCGCTTGTTTTAATATATTCCTTAGCAACCGGAATTATAATTAATGTCTGGAATCTTGTCATTTCGGACTTTTGGCAGAAAGTCTGTCTTATATTTTATACAGAGTTAACTGTAAGTTTGGCATATTGCTAATAACTTCTTAAATTTCAATAAAAAAAGAAGTTTTATACAAAATCTATTCGCGACAAACCTACAATATGATACTAGTTTTCGAAGAAAGTTATTCAGGCATAGAGGGTGTGACAGTAAACTTTATTTCCTTTTATGCTCGACCATGCCGAAATGTAGTAATTATACACCTGGTAGTAGCCCTTTAATGGACCTCATTACAATACACCTATTCATTATAATTCAGTTGTTCAGCCAATGAAAAATCACCATTGTACTGATTGTACCATTATAAAACCGCAAGTATCGATTATTCTCGGATATGCAATCGAAAGACAATTAGCGAAAAGTCACGGAGGCTGGAAATCCAATACTGTCGCAGAAGGTTATGTTCTGTTACTATAATAATTAGCGTTAATTGTAAATAATATTCAAATAAATTCAATTTGCCATCTCGTTATTAAATTCTAAATCAATTCCCAGGTTATATCAAGCTTAATGTTCATGTTATTCTCTAGATTATATCAATTTCAAAGACATTCGTGTTTCGGAAAAAAATCAATACTTTCGCGTCTGCGCACATCTCACAAATTAGAAGGTCAGTTCCGCTCTTCACTTAGATAACCATAACATGAATACTTATGAATAATTTCAAGTTAGAAATATGGTCGAGTATAAAAAGTCGTATGAAACTTGCCTATAATGGTAATTAAGACGCTCGTATGAAAATTATGAAACTCGCTTGCGCTCGTTTCATAAACAAACATACTCGCGTCTTAATTACTACCATTATAGGCTCGTTGCATAATGTACTATTAAATGGCACCCTATATTAATATTTACATATTCCGAATCTTCATTAAATTTTACCCATCCACCCGTTTAATTTCTTTTAACTATTTATTAAAATTGTTTTGTGGACTTCAAATGTGTATGTAAAATCGTGTTTTTTTTTCTCACAGTTACAAGACTGATCTGTTCCATGTCTTATCTACAATAGACTTTTTCCGTGATAGACTGGTTTCTATTACACCTCAGTTAACTCTCAGTTACTTAACTGCTCTTATAAATTTAACTGTAATGATAACTCTCATGAGTTTCCGGCAAGTTAAATGTAGATTTATCAGCGCTTGTAACTAACAGTTGAGATAACTTCATGTTAAATATCTATTGTCCTCCATAGATGTCTCCACTAGTATTTTGTTAATGATTTTTTAGTTATTTATAGTTACTTTTGTTTGCAGAAGTTTTCAGCAGTAATATGGCTGATTGGTACACAGTGATCTCTGTACAAGTAGGTGCAAGGTTTTTTAATTAAAGAACCATGTGATAAACGATAGTGTAATATGATTAAAAAAGCAATAATTGTTGGTAATTGACGTGATCATCGAAGTAAATAATACTGGTGAAGAGAGAGCTAGATGTAACTTCTGCTTCAAAACTGCAACCATATTCAGCTGTGTGGCTATGGCAACCATACTGATAAACATGTCAAAATATTTTGTGCGAGATCGTGCGTATTTGCTTGTTTTCCGCACAGAACCAATACGCGGTAAGTGTGAAATACCACATTCAATATTCCCAACGTAACACACATAATAATTTCCCTCTTCTTACCGCTTAAGCGCGACATTCATTTTACTGCTTTAGGCTTTTAACATATTATTTTTTAGAGACGTTTAACATAGTAGTAATTATAAATTGGAAACTTACCACTACAATTTCACCTAAATTGCAATGTTAATTATTGTTTTTAAATATTTGCAAAAATTAAGTAAAGTCTACTACTCCACGAAACTTATTGCATTCCTGATACAAGTAACATTAAGGAAGCCGTGAAAAAATCAACGAGATTCCAGATGCGGATGTTATTACTGCAATATGTTATATAAATAATATTGTTAAAATATTAAAATGAAAAATAAATCATACTGACATACGGGCAGAGGGATGGGCACTTGTTGAACGTCAGAAGTGTAAGATACAAGCGACGGAGATGGAGGGGATAAGAAGAGCTACTAGAGTATCCAGATTGGAAAGGAGAAGGAATGAGGATGTGAGGCAAATGATGGAGATGGAAGAGTCGGTAATTGAAAGAATCGAAAAACGAACTCTTCAATGGTATGGCCACGTAAAAAGGATGAAAGAAGGAAGATGGCCAAAGATTATTCTGGAATGGTCACCTCGGGGAAGGAGGAAGCGTGCGAGACCAAGAAAAACATGGAAAGCCGGAGTCATGCAAATGGTGAAGGACCGTCATATGCAGGAGGAGGATTGGCGGGATCGAGGATGGCGGAAGGGAATTCAGGGCAACCGCTGAAGAGTGGAAGAGCCCAAAAAAAAAGAAAAAAAGAAGAAAATAAATCATTACATAACCTTACCGTTTGTTTTAAGTTCGCATTTATAGACTGGGGGAAAAAAAATAGAGACGTATATCACGGCCTGCTGGAGTATAGATATTTTTGTTTTCTAAAGTTGCCGTCATTAAACAGAAACCAAGATGGAGATTTCATTGCAACTAATTAGAAATTCGTCTTTCAGGTACGTAATAAACGATCTTCGCACAAAATAATGTACGATACACGAGCGGTATGTTTGTTTTCATGTTCTCGGAAATTAAAAAAGCTCAACTACGTTTCGCTTTTTCAATCTTTTCCTCGAACATGAAAACGTCAACATACCGCTCTTGTAACGTATATTACTATTACATTCTTCCATATGAATGCTTTCATGTATTCAAATCGACTTTTCAGAGTCCGAAATAACATTGGCATTGGTAGAACAGCCAAGAATAAAATATTCCTCGACTGACGACATAGAATCTTTAGTTGATGACGAAAATTAAACTTGAGATGTTCAAAATTGTGTTTACAAACACACATTATTATCCTAATATGTCATAGAAAGTGAAACATTTACCATAGGTTACGTAAATACAACGCCAATTTTTTAAAACTATACAGATAATATAATAAATCAATTTAGTGTGATCTATATTATTATTTAATATCGGTTATTATAGGTTACAAAACAGTAATGCAGTAGCGTCGCATGTCGGTATTTGTTCGAATCAGTACTAACAGCCAGGTAACTACAGGACGAAGCACAGTTACCAGTTGAAGCACAGATAACTGTAAAAATGACGATAACTGCTGTTTCGGAAACTCATTTTTAAACATATAAGCATGTTAAATCATAGATAACTCTGTATGTACAGGTAACTGTATTTTCAGAAAATGGGCATGGAACATAGTAGCTGTGAATGGTTCTCATTTTGAGCATCTGTTGTAAAGTTAGGTTAGCAATAGTGTTTTGTTTAGTTTTATGGCCTGTAGGAATCGTCTTAAATAATAAAGTAAAAATGCTGTAACTTGCGATTTATATAATACTAATGGCTTGTGCAGCAAATGCTGTAGACGTTAAAATAAAAATTTTCAGATTTATTTTCAGTGAAGAATACCAGACGTTTTGAAAGTTACTTGCTTCCCTAATAATGAAACATATTCCCTCTGAATTATTTTTTTTTATACCAAATACTTTTTCTTGAACTTATCCACCTTCAGTTTTTGAGTTTCAACGTGAAAACGCAAGTGGATTTTTCATGTGGGAGTAAAGAAATGGCTATTTCAGGTCATTGTGGATTGTAGGTGAAAGTTAAAAAAATAGCAGGTGTGCAATGCTTCGAACAATAGACATAGCATCTTGGTATAGCTGCTGCATGTAGAGCTTGAAGTGTAGAGGATAAAATCATTTTGAGATCTTGCTGAAATGATCGGGAGAGTACAAAATTTTGTGGGCCTCTTATTTTATTAGTAATACTCTTTCCTTAGGAACTGTAATTTTTGCGCTTTCTCGAGCCAATACTGAAGAGAAAGACGCATATAAATATCTACACTACACCGCCATTAAGTATATGAAAAAGACTCAATCCCACTTGATTAATAACTATAAAAATATTATCTTACCTAAGTTTTGTAGTTTTATAATAGCCGCCAGTCAGTAAATTATAGAAATGAAGATCTAATTTAAGATATTCTCTACATCTACTTATATAACCGCAAAACATTTAACTTTCATATCATCAGTATAGCATTAATATGTATAATTAATGAAAAACAGTCACATAATGGCATTAACTACAATAATATTTCATTCCTAATGGTAATAATGTCATCAAAACACCTCAAGTTTTGTAGTTTTTAATATCCAATACACAGCTGTACTCAGAAAATTACACTCCACAGAATCAGACCTGTAAATTAGTTTAGCAAGTCGTGAAGTTTTTAATAACCAATTTCATTTGAGCTGTAAATATGTCAGCATTCTTGCAAATCATGGCCTTCGTGTAATATTGTTTACTGTAGTGTGTGTTTTGTTTTATTCTGAAATACAATTACTGACGACAGATGGATTGTAGAAAATAGGAAAATTATGTTGAAAAATTGACATTTCACTGAAAACTACTATTTTTCTGAAAAACTTTGGGTTCCTAGCTTGAGGAGTCATTTATTAAAATCCGTTCGGTCGTTTTCCCGTAATTTCCATTACCAGTTCAAATTATATGTATAGATAAGGGGGGAATCGGAATACTTGATCTCATAATTGAGAATTTCATAGCAGTGGCTGGTTTTGTGAGAGCTGGCAACCCGCAGCACCTGTCGGACTCGGGGTTGTGGCTTGGCAACGCCGCGATGTGGGCGAGAGCATCCAGTCGTCCGTCTGCCCTTTAAAAATCCTTCGTCCGTCCCTAGGGGTGGGCAGACCCCATGTCTGGTGCGGGAGAACACAGTGTGTGTTGTTCGTGCCCCCCGTGTTCCGATTTCGGCATCAAACTTTCCGATATTTGGGTTTGGGAGGCGCCCCCAACCTGCGGTCAGACTGTGCAAGTGGGTCAGAGTTCTTCCCCCGGGGTTAGCTATCCTCATCGTCTTCACCAACTTTGGAGCCTTCAGGAAGCAATGGTATAGGTACAGGTTAATGCGTACATTTAAACTCGGTTCGAACCCCACCAATGGCATGGAACTTTGTCCGTATTCAATGTGATTTTATAAATTCTTTTGGCGTAGTGCCAATCATTCCCTACTAAAATGCAACCCAGTATAAAAAGAACGAGAAAAGCAATTTAATCCCTAGGAAACGATCGCATGTCTTCTGGATTTATAATCAATTACACCATTATTGTGATAACAGTGAAGTATGAAGGTTAGTGATAATAATAATAATAATAATAATAATAGTAGTAATAATAATAATAATAATTATTATTATTATTGTTATTATTATTATTATTATTATTATTATTATTATCACCACTAACCTTCATACTTCACTGTATAATAATAATAATAATAATAATAATAATAATAATTTATTTATTTATTTATTTATTTATTTATTTCAAATATTAATGTGCAAAACAACAGCACAAGGCCAATTACAGTTTAGCACAAAATAAAACAACAAAACAAAACAGAACAAATTATTATGAGAATGAATGACAGAAAATGGCAGTGAGATCAAATACAATCAATATAATGGTCAACATTTACCATTCACCAAATGCAACAAACTAAATGGCAATATCTAACAAATAATAAAAGATATTAAATAACAAGTAAGGATATATCATGCATAAGTAAAATCAAATCAGATCTTGCAAATTGGCACTTTTAATACATCTGGCTATTGGAGAAAGGGATTTAAATAATTTAGTGAAGAAAATTCTTTGACCACGAAAACCTTTCACGGAATTCTAAGGTAGGTGTTATGTATAAAAGAATCACAATCAATTACACCATTAATAGCATTATTAAAGAAAGTGTAATCAATATCCTGACGTCTCGAATACAGACTGGTACAGTTAAAATATTTACTAGACAGTTCATAATTTAAAGAAGAGGAGTTGGGTACGAATCTGAACGCACAAAGAGAAATGAATTTTCTTTGGATATTTTCTAGTTTAGC
Source organism: Periplaneta americana (assembly GCF_040183065.1). Lineage (NCBI taxonomy): Eukaryota > Metazoa > Arthropoda > Insecta > Blattodea > Blattidae > Periplaneta > Periplaneta americana. Next base: position 14,876,822 of record NC_091121.1, read on the forward strand.
TGAATCAGTAGACGTAATAGAGTTCCACGCAACAGATGCATATTCTAATTTAGACCTTACTAAAGCATAATATAATGTAAGTAGTGTATCAGGAGAGGAAAAGGAATAAGTAATAGACCTAATGAGACCAAGCATTCTTAGTGAATGATTAAATAAGTGATTAACATGGTCATGAAAGTACAATTTAGAATCAAGATATATACCGAGATCCTTTATACAGTCCTTCCTGATTATGGTGGCATTCGATAGCGAATAGTTGAACTTCAATGTAGTTGTCTTCCTAGAGAAAGAGATAACGTATGTTTTAGAAATATTAATTTTCATACCGTTATAATCAGACCAACGTTGAATAGCATGTATATCATTTTGAAGTAAATGACAATCAGCAAGAATATTAATTTTTCTAAATATTTTTAAATCATCGGCAAAGAGAAGATAATGGGAACAGATGGGCTTACAAATGTCATCGATAAAAAGCAGGAATAATAACGGACCTAGGGTGGAGCCCTGTGGAACACCACAAAGAATAGTGAAAGGATCAGAGAGAGAGTTTCCCAACCGAACACGAGATTGTCTGTTGGTTAAATAGTTTTCAAACCAGCTAAGATAATTAATGGAAAGTCCAAACTGATCTAATTTACTTATTAAGATTTGATGAGGAACAACATCAAATGCTTTACTGAAATCAAAATAAATGGCATCAATTTGGCCTTGGGATTCAACTGTAGGCATAATAAGATTGAGATAATTGACCAAATTCGTTGTTGTAGATTTATTTTTAATAAAGCCATGTTGAGCAGGATTTAAATTAGATTTAATATAAAATGAGACATGTTTGTGAATAATTTTTTCAAAAATTTTTGAAAAGTTATTTAGTATTAAAATAGGTCTGTAATTATTAACAGAATGTTTATTGCCATTCTTAAATATCGGAATGACAGACGCTTCCTTCCATAAAGAAGGATAAATACCCGTTCTAAGGCTAAGATTAAAAATAAAAGTTAATAGAGGAATAGGAATCTGAGAACAACCTTTAATAATAATAATAATAATAATAATAATAATAATAATAATGAAGTGAATCCCGAATAGATAAAGTATATGATTATGTCTCGTGACGAGAATATTGTACGAAATGGAAATATAAAAATTTGAAATTTATCTTTTGAAGAGGTGGAAAAATTCAAATACCTTGGAGCAACAGTAACAAATATAAATGGTACTCGAGAGGAAATTAAACACAGAATAAATATAGGAAATGCCTGTTATTATTCGGTTGAGAAGCTTTTATCATCCAGTCTGCTGTCAAAAAATCTGAAAGTTAGAATTTATAAAACAGTTATATTACCGGTTATTCTTTATGGTTGTGAAACTTGGACTCTCACTTTGAGAGAGGAACATAGGTTAAGGGTGTTTGAGAATAAGGTGCTTAGGAAAATATTTGGGGCTAAGAGGGGTGAAGTTACAGGAGAATGGAGAAAGTTACACAACACAGAACTGCACGCATTGTATTCTTCACCTGACATAATTAAGAACATTAAATCCAGACGTTTGAGATGGGCAGGGCATGTAGCACGTATGGGCGAATCCAAAAATGCATATAGAGAGTTAGTTGGAGGCCGGAGGGAAAAAGACCTTTGGGGAGGCCGAGACATAGATGCGAAGATAATATTAAAATGGATTTGAGGGAGGTGGGATATGATGATAGAGAATGGATTAATCTTGCTCAGGATAGGGACCAACGGCGGGCTTATGTGAGGGCGGCAATGAACCTCCGAGTTCCTTAAAAGCCAGTAAGTAAGTATTTGGGTAATATTTCTCTTTCTACTTCGAAATCGATCTTATTGCCTACTTCTCCCTTAGTAACAGAATTTTCCTGCTTTCCATTCGTGTGTTATTTAATTTTCTTCACTTCCTTTTTTTTTGGAATTGCGTTATTTTATTTTAACATGTGGGGCAGAAGCCGAAATGAAGTTAGTGAGCAGTTTGGGCACTGCGCAGTCGCAAAATGCTTTCAAGCTTGTTTTGTTGAGGTCTGGGCTGAGCTTACCTGCTGGAGGGTCTGTCGTTAATCGGCCCTTCAGTGGATCCACCCAGCCACCCCTGCACGACCTGCCTTCGAGAGCCACAAAAAATGAATTCTATTAAATATACACTGAACACACCTCGCCCCACACCGGGGGTTCAACAAGTCGCTCAATCAAGTGAGTCAATCCATGAAAGCCCCTCTCTGAAGGGACATTAATTCGGTACCATACATATCATATAACATTTTAGTAGATAAATATTTACCTCTTCCTTTGCTTCAGTTACTAGACCTTACTAATCTGTATCTGCTTTAAGTTGGTGGGTTAAGCTCTTGTTTGGTCTTCCTCTACCTCTTTTTTTACTCACAATGTTAAGCTTGCTTTAGGGATTCTACAGTGTCATTTTTAATGAAGAAAAACAAAGAGTAGCTCTACTTACCAACCTTCACCTTCCATTCAGTGTAGGTACTATGAACAGCTAAAGTAATCAGTACATTCCTGATTTTTAGACCCCTAAGGGGAGACTTTTGGTGAAAAACGTGCACCTTTTAGCGATTTTTCCTCCCACTTGAAACACCTACTATGTGTACTTTCATCATATCAAAGGAATTTGTGCAATTCCACTTCTAAGTTGGTTTAAAAATGTTTTCCTAATGTCTATGTGAACGTGAATCATTTGAAAGCTATCAAACAAATACAACCACACAGGCGTATACAAACTCAAATGTAACACCTGCAACAACTTCTATACAGGACAGACAGGCAGATCGTTTCAAACACGTTACAAAGAACACATCACAGCCATAACAAAATTACAAAATACCTCCACATATGCAGAACACATCACAAATGCTAACCACACCCACAGAGACATCAACACAGACATGGAAATACTACACATCCAACCAAAAAGCCAGAAACTAAACACACTAGAACAATATGAAATATACAGACACACGAAAACACACCCCAACGAAATTCTCAACATACAACTCAACTTCAAAACACACACACTCTTTGACTCTACACTATACCACAGGAACACACCCTCACAGGAAACAGAACAAGTGGCGCCAAGACCAACAACAACCAGTTCTGAAGATGACCCATAAATAGGTCGAAACATGTAAACGAGGTACGTTGAAATTTAACACAGGAAAGTCTTACCATACATATTTCTTACTTACTTACTTACAAATGGCTTTTAAGGAACCCGGAGGTTCATTGCCGCCCTCACATAAGCCCGCCATCGGTCCCTATCCTGTGCAAGATTAATCCAGTCTCTATCATATCCCACCTCCCTCAAATCCATTTTAATATTATCTTCCCATCTACGTCTCGGCCTCCCTAAAGGTCTTTTTCCCTCCGGTCTCCCAACTAACACTCTATATGCATTTCTGGATTCGCCCATACGTGCTACATGCCCTGCCCATCCCAAACGTCTGGATTTAATGTTCCTAATAATGTCAGGTGAAGAATACAATGCGTGCAGTTCTGCATTGTGTAACTTTCTCCATTCTCCTGTAACTTCATCCCGCTTAGCCCCAAATATTTTCCTAAGAACCTTATTCTCAAACACATGTTCCTCTCTCAGAGTGAGAGTCCAAGTTTCACAACCATACAGAAGAACCGGTAATATAACCATACATATTCCGAATATGAAAAATAATTTAAACTCAATTTCCTGTAACTTACATTTTTTATGCTTTAGATCATAGTGTTTTATAGTGAATGTTATCCAATTATAATGAAATTTTTACAGTACGCAGAAAATGGATAGATAAATATATCTTACTTACTAACAAATGGCTTTTAAAGAACCCGGAGTTTCATTGCCCCCCTCACGTAAGCCTGCCATCGGTCCATATCCTGAACAAGATTAATTCAGACCCTACCATCATATTCCATCTCTCTCAAATCCATTTTAATATAATTCTCCCATCTATGTCTCGGCCTCCCCTAAGGCCTTTTTCTCTCATATCTCAGGTAAATGAGGCAGTAGAGCAAGTGGACAGCTTCAAATACTTAGGATGTACTATAAACAGTAACTTGAGCTGCTGCCAGGAAGTCAAAAGGAAGATAGGAATGACCAACGACGCTTCTAATAGGAAAAGGAGCATCTTCTGTGGACTTCTGGAAAAAGAACTAGGGAAGAGACTAGAGAAATGCTTTGTATGGAGTGTGGCATTATGTGAGGCAGAAACGTGGACATTACGACGAAGTGAAGAGAAGCGAATAGAAGCATTTGAAATGTAGATTTGGAGAAGAATGGAACGTGTAAAGTGGACAGACAGAGTAAGAAATTAAGTTGTGTTTGAAAGAGTGGGTGAAGAAAGAATGATGCCGAAATTTATCAGGAAGACAAAAAGGAATTGGTTGGGTCACTGGCTCAGAAGAAATTGCCTACTGAAGGATGCACTGGAAGGAATGGTGAACAGGAGAAGAGTTCGGGGCAGAAGATGATATGAGATGATAGACGACATTAAGATATATGAATCATATGAGGAGACAAAGAGAAAGGCAGAAAATAGGAAAGATTGGAGGAAGCTGGGCTTGCAATGGAGGACCTGTCCTTGGGCAGAACACTAAATGAATGAATATAATATAGACATATTGTAAAATATAAAAATATACGCATCATGAAAAGAGAAATGTATTTAATCACAACGACATCAGCGGAAGAATATCAGTGACCACAGGGATCCTGAATTACAGATAACCTCAATTTAGAAGTCATAGTTACATTTCTTTATTTCTTGGAAACCGGTAGAAAGACTTTGGATCGCTTTGTTGTCTGTAATTATTACATCCATATACAGTGCAAATACTTCCTCTTCCACCCATTTTTATGGTGTTAACATAAGAAATCTGTAATTGTTATGTCACCTTCACATTGTAAAACAACAGCTGATTGGGGTAGGATGTTAGTGTTAACTTCTTGCCACCAGAGTGAGTTAGTATCCGTGTCGCAACTTTTTAGGTAGAGTTGCCGCTATTATCTTTATAAGCTATTTGTTTAAACCAAACCCACCTCATTGATGTTCAAAACTTTTTCTTTTATTGCTACACGAAAAAATTAAAAACATATTAGGAAATTAGAAATAGGCTGCTTTAGACTGTAAAATCTTAAAACAGGATCCAAATGACAACATAGGCATTTTAGGCAACATAAAATTCCTTCCGAACATTAATATTTTATATAAAACGTGAAGAGAATGTGTAGAGACCGGGAAAAATGGATGAAATGGACGGAGAGAGGCGAACTCGACGCTTAGCAGCAGAAGGGCCTGAATAAGAAGAAGAAGAAGAAGAAGAAGAAGAAGAATAAAACGTGAAAATAATTAACTAGTTCATCCCTATAGAGAGAATAGACATTTAGCCCAACATTCGAGATCTAGTAATCAGTAACTAAAAAAATCACGTGAGACTTAGTATACATTGACTTATAAAGGGAAAGGAGTTATAGTCTATAGGGAGATTCCCAAAACAAACTCATGCATATCTAATAAAAAGGACCTCTCTTCATCTGAATGGACAAACGCAGCGTTCCTGCAATACGGACTGTTCCTGGACGATCAGAACAATCAACCATTTGTCACCACCCGAGATGTGAAGAGCCGGAAACTGCTGGCCATGTTTCCGTCTTTGGTTCCAAAGGAGAACAGTGTGTGCTATGCAGTTTTATGTATACAATAGTTAATTTTGTATGTTGTTTTTAATTTTTATCACTATATTGAGATCTACACAGTCAAGTGCTTTAGGCAAATAAGAAAATATTTCCGCCAGTTTGCAATTTCGAATTAAAAAAATTCAGTAAACGGCAGAATAACCCTGCACGAAGAGAAATAAATTGAAAAGGGTTGTCAATTTAGTGAGGCTGGTCGGAAAACTAACGATTTAGTTACAAGTGGATGGAAATGTATGCAAGAGTTTGTTTGTTTGTTTGTTTATTTATTTATTTATTTTCTCACTCACTCATTCACTCACTCACTCACTCACTCGCTCACTCACTCACTCACTCATTTATTTATTACTTCATTATTTATTTGTATACTAGTTACTGATTTATTTATTACTTCATTATTTATTTGTTTATTAATTACTGATTTATTTAGTTGTTTAGTTAGTTACTGATTTATTTATTTAGTTATTTATTTAGTTATTTACTTATTTATTTAGTTATCTAGTTAGTTATTTATCTGTTTATTTATTTAGCTATTAATTTTCTTTAATTTGTTTGTTTTTCATTGATATTTATTTATTTATTTGTTTATGTATTTAATTATTTAGTTATTTATTTATTGGTTTATTTATTTTTATTTGTTTATCATTTATTTATTTTTTATTTATTTACTTTGCTAGTTATTTATCTGTTCATTTATTTACCTATTAATTTACTTTAATTGGTTTTTCATTTATATTTCTCATTTATTATTTATTTGTTTATTTATTTAATTATTTAGTTATTTATTTATTTTTATTTGTTTGTTTATAATTTATTTATTTCTTATTTATTTGCTTTGTTTATATATTTAATAAAATTATTTATTTAGTTAGTTACTTAATTACATATTTATTTGTTTATGTATTTAATTATTCTTTTATTTATTTAATTACTTATTTATTTATTATTTAATTATTTATTTGTTTATTTAGTTACTGATTTTATTATTTAATTATTTATTCATTTAGTTACTTTTTATTTATTTAGTTATTTACTTATTTATTTATTTATTTATTTATTTATTTATTTATTTATTTATTTATCTATCTATTTATCTGTTTATTTACTTTAATTTATTTGTTTTTCATGTAAAGTTCTTATTTATTTTTTTGTTTATGTATTTAACTATTTAGTTATATAATATATATTTATTTACTTACATTGCTGAAGCTAAGGCCATCAGGCCTTTTGTACTACACTACCACGCATGTAATGGAAATAAAATACAAAGGAGATACTAAAAATACAACAGTAACTATTATCTTTACAAACAACTGCTTAAAGATTAAGAATAAAGTACGTCTACTATTTAATAACCTAGCAACCCATAGGGTATGTGCAAAGACAAGATACCATTGTTTTAATGGTATCTGTATTAATAATAATATTGTCATCATCATTGCTATTATATTTATTGTTATTAAAGCTTAAGAAATGAAGTAAATTTTTTAATAAACTGACGGCATGGGATAGAAATACCGTAGTTTTCTAGTTTAGTTTTGAATTATGATAGTGTACGGCAATCTCTGACGTCACTCGGTAAAGAATTACATGGACAGTGCCAAAGTGTTCTCAGAAGAAGTGTCCCATTGCTACAATATCGGTAGAATTTGACTGGTACGGATATCGATTGGAGAGGAGAGTAGGCTACATGTGTTTCCAAGGCTGCAGCCGGTCATCCTTGTTGCTATTCAAACCTCGCTTCGACGGACATCATAGGTCTTCGTGTTCCACACCGCTTCCTGTTTGGGCAATGCCTGTCGTATGAAGGCCATCCATCCGTGTGGCTGTCGTCCATAGTTTTCACGGCCTCTCAGAACTCGGAGCTTTGCCTCCTGTCTTTTGGGTTTAATACTGGAGTGATATAGGTATGCACGAACGCTGTTTAGGTCCACTTTTCTTTTAATGACCACCACCACCACCACCACCACCACCACCACCACCACCATCATCATCATCATCATCATCATCATCATGCCACCGGTGCGGCTCAGTCTGTTAAGGCGCTTGCCTGCCGGTCTGAAGTTGCTCTCGGGCGCGGGTTCGATCCCCGCTTGGGCTGATTACCTGGTTGGGTTTTTTCTGAGGTTTTCCCCAACCGTAAGGTGAATGTCAGGTAATCTATGGCGAATCCTCAGCCTCATCTCGCCAAATACCATCGCGCTATCACTAATTTCATCGATGATAAATAACCTCGTAGTTGATACAGCGTCGTTAAATAACCAAGTAAAAATAATAAATAATAATAATAATAATAATAATCATCATCATCATCAAGACCGTACTTTGTTCCAGGAAGCTGAAGGATTAAATATTGCTGGAGATTTTAAGTGGACAAGCAAGTGCATCTAGCAAGCGACGCACATGACTGACAACTCACGCGACTCTTGTTTCGTAAAGTTGAGTAAAACAAAACATGGACCACTTTAACAATTACACTATAGTACATTATGCAACGAGCCTATAATGATAGTAATTAAGACGCAAGTATGTATATTTATGAAACGAGCGCAAGCGAGTTCCATAATATTCATACGAGCGTCTTTATTACCATTATAGGCAAGTTTCATACGACTTTTTATGCTCGACCATATTTCTAACTTGAAATTATTCAGATGTATACATTGTATTTGTATCTGACAAGATCGGAAGTGACCTTGTTCTAGGTCGTGAATTGTGAGATGTGCGCAGACGCGAAAGTATTGCTTTTTTTCCGAGGAACAATAATGTCATTGACCTTGATGTAATCCCGTTAAACTTGATATAACCTTGATTATTGAATTCGACATTGAAAAACGAGATGACAAATTGAATTTATTTGAATATTATTTTCAATTAACGCTAATTATTATAGTAACAGAACATAACCTTCTGCGACAGTATTGGATTTACAGCCTCCGTGACTTTTCGCTAATTGTCTTTCGATTGCATATCCGAGAATAATCGATACTTGCGGTTTTATAACGGTACAAAGCTGACTTGTCATTGGCTGAACACCTGTAAGCTGAGTTGTCATTGGCTGAACACCTGTACTTTAATGAGTAGATGTACTTTAATGACATGCAATAAAGGACTGCTACCAGGTATATAATTACTACATTTCGGCATGGTCGAGCATAAAATATATTTAACATTTGCATTATTTACACTATGTACAGTAGTGGCAAAAACCGAACCGACCCTTGTAGCTGATTTCAGAGCCTTGTTCACTCAGAGCACGATAGACTGGTAACTAAGACTTTCATAGTTCGAATCCTGCCTGGGAAGAGAACTTTTTTTGTTCCTTATTCAAATTTATTCCCAATACTTTTCGATTGCAGCGATATTTTACTACTTAATTAACTTATTATTCCCAGAACATGAATTTTACCAGCAATCGAAAAGCGTCCCCCGCCGTGGCGTCGTGATCTAAGGTATCCTGCCTAAGACTCGCGTTACGGAATGCGCGCTGGTTCGAGTCCTCAAGGGGGAAGAAATTTTCTCATGAAATTTCGGCCAGTATATAGGACCGGTGCCCACTCAGCATCGTGATGCACTTGGGGAGCTACGATAGGTAGCGAAATCCGGTTGCGAAAGCCAGCTATAACGGCTGGGGGGATCATCGTGCTAACCACACGATACCTCCATTCTGGTTGGATGATCGTCCACCTCTGCTTCGGCATGTGGGCGTGAGGCCAGCAGCCGGCTGGTCGGTCTGGGCCTTTCACGGGCTTTAGCGCCACGGATCATTATTATTATTATTATTATTATTATTATTATTATTAATCGAAAAGTATTGGGAATAAATTTTAATAAGGAACAAAAAAAAGTTCCATTTCCAGGCAGGATTCGACCCACGAAAGTCTTAGATACCAGTCTGTCGTGCTCTGGAGTGAACAACGCTCTGAAATCAGCTACAAGGGTCGGTCCGGTTTTTTTTTGCCACTACTGTATACTAGAATAGGCTACTTTTACTGTTACACTATAATAAAGAATGTAGGCATACATTGATCAATAGTAATATACGTTACAAGAGCGGTATGTTGAAGTTTTCATGTTCGAGGAAAAGTTTGAAAAAGCGAACCGTAGTTGAGCTTTTTTAATTTCCGAGAATTGAAAGAAAACATACCGCTCGTGTATCGTACATTATTTTGTGCGAAGATCGTTTATTACATACCTGAAAGAGGAATGTCTAATTAGTTGCAATGAAATCTCCATCTTGGTTTCTGTTCAATGACGGCAAATTTGCAAAACAAAAATATCTATCTTCAACATTGTTGCTTTACAATGTTTTCTGTGTTTACTGTACTCCAGCAGGCCGTGATATATGTCTGTCTTTTTTTCCCCCCAGTCTATAAATGCGAACTTAAAACAAACGGTAAGGTTATGTAATGATTTATTTTTCATTTTAATATTTTAACATTATTATTTATATAACATATTGCAGTAATAACATCGGCATCTGAAATCTTGTTGATTTTTTAACGACTTCCTTAATGTTACTTGTACCAGGAATGCAATAAGTTTCGTGGAGTAGTAGACTTTACTGAATTTTTGCAAATATTTAAAAACAATAATTAACATTGCAATTTAGGTGAAATTGCAGCGGTAAGTTTCCAATTTATAATTATTACTATGTTAAACGTCTCTAAAAATAATATGTTAAAATCCTAAAGCAGTAAAATGAATGTCGCGCTTAAGGGGTAAAAAGAGAGAAATTGTTATGTGAGTTAGGTTGGGAATACTGAATGTGGAATTTTAGACTTACCGCGGATTGGTTTTGTGCGGAAAACAACCAAATACGCACGATCTCGCACAAACATTATTTACACTATTAAACTTATATGTACAGTGTTGTGTAGGCCTATTGTAATGCAAGGTATTTTGTGCGAGATCGTGCGTATTTGCTTGCTTTCCGCACAGAACCAATACGCGGTAAGTGTGAAATGCCACATTCAGTATTCCCAACGTAACACACATAACAATTTCCCTCTTCTTACCGCTTAAGCGCGACATTCATTTTACTGCTTTAGGCTTTTAACATATTATTTTTAGAGACTTAGCATAGTAATAATTATAAATTGGAAACTTACCACTACAATTTCACCTAAATTGCAATGTTAATTATTGTTTTTAAATATTTGCAAAAATTAAGTAAAGTCTACTACTCCACGAAACTTATTGCATTCCTGATACAAGTAACATTAAGGAAGCCGTGAAAAAATCAACAAGATTCCAGATGCCGATGTTATTACAGCAATATGTTATATAAATAATATTTTTAAAATATTAAAATGAAAAATAAATCATTACATAACATTACCGTTTGTTTTAAGTTCGCATTTATAGACTGGGAAAAAAAGACAGACGTATATCAAGGCCTGCTGGAATATAGTAAACACAGAAAACTTTTACAGCAACAATGTTGAAGAAAGATATTTTGGTTTTCCGAAGTTGCCGTCATTAAACAGAAACCAACATGGAGATTTCATTGCAACTAATTAGAAATTCGTCTTTCAGGTATGTAATAAATGATCTTCGCACAAAATAATGTATGATACACGAGCGGTATATTTGTTTTCATGTTCTCGGAAATTAAAAAGGCTCAACTACGTTTCGCTTTTTCAATCTTTTCCTCGAACATGAAAACGTCAACATACCGCTCTTGTAACGTATATTACTATTACTTCATAATACTAATAGCCTATTTAGTTCCTAAATTGTGTACAATAGTAAAAAATCTTGATGATGCTAGAGTTAATGAATATCCCATTGGATGTAAGAGTGAAGTGTGTAGCCTACTTGACGTGGGCAGGTGGTTAGTGTCGTTACACTCCAGCTCTTGCTACAAGTTCATTACTTGGAGTTTGTAATTCTTGGAGGATTTCTGATACAGTGTCAATATGTACATAAACTGCATTCACACAAACAATAAGCAGTATAGCATTAAACAACCGCTTTACAGTCGAAGCTGTACTTAAAAGGCCGTAAAACGTGCATCTGACGGAGACTCATGTAAACATCTGCAAATAATGGCGAACGATTCCAGTCGTTGAACTGGTCCGCAATTTACATGGAAATGCTGTAATAAGGAAGAGTGGAAACACGCGTTCAGAGTGCTGCTATGTCGAGTATACAGCGTGGAGGACAGAGACGTAGCATTTGCTTGAAATGATACAATAGGTAGCGTCCTTATTACCAGATAAAGTTTTCTCTAAAATAATTTGAGACTGCCTGAAATGTCTAGGTAAATCCCGTTAAGCGCTCAGGAATGTAGAGAAACTCTTTCTTTCTTTCTTTCTTTGTTTCTTTGTTTGTTTGTTTCTTTCTTTCTTTCCTCTTCCCTTCCCCTCCGTCTTTCTTTATTTCTCACTTTTCTTTCTTTGTTTTCTTTTTCCCTTCTTTCTTTCTTTCTTTTGTAAAAACTTAATACGGCGAACGCTAAGCTCCGCCCACGACCCCTTTCCACTTTTCCCCTTCTAGCTCATCAGACACTCTACGTGATAGGCTACTGTTGTGTCGAATGCACATTTCATGTGGGTGGGGATAACTTCCCCTACTGGCGTTCGCCGTATTACGTTTTCGCCCTTTCTTTCTTTCCTCTTCCGTTCCCCTCCCTCTTTCTTTATTTCTCACTTTTCTTTCTTTCTTTTCTTTTTCCCCTTCTTTCTTTCCTTCTTTCTTTCTGTCTTTCTTTCTTTCCTTTCTTCCTTCCTTTACCTCTTTCTTTCTTTTTTCCTTTCTCTCTTTCTTTCTTCCTCACTTTTCTTTCTTTCCTTATTTCTTTTCTTCTTCTTCCCCTTCTTTCTTTCCTCCTTTCTTTCTTTCCTTTTTCCTTTCTTCCTTTCTTTACCTCTTTTTTCTTTTTCTTTCTTTCCTTCTTTTTCCCTTTCTCTCTTTCTTTCTTTATTCCTCACTTTCTTTCTTTCTTTTTCTTCTTCCCCTTATTTCTTTCCTTCTTTCTTTCTGTCTTTCTTTCCTTTCTTCCATTCTTTACCTCTTTCTTTCTTCCTTTTTTCTTTCTATTTTCTTTTCTTTCTCTCTCATTGTTGTATTACCTTCCTTTCATTCACTTTTCTTTCATTCTTTCTCTCTTTACTCATTACGTTCCATTTACTCTCTTCTTTCTTTATGCGTTTAAGTACTTCATGTATTTCCTATATCTGTCTGTCTGTCAGTCTGTCCATTCGTCGGTTGGTCCGTCCGTCCATCTGATATCTATATCTATATCTAACTTATCTACCTACATTATCAACCTACCTACCTGTTTATGTGCCTACCTAAATGCCTATCTGCCAACTTATTTATTTATCTACCTATCTACATATATATCTACGTACCTATCTACACATCTACTTATCTACTTACCTATGTATCTATCCACATTAACCACCTAAATACCTATCTACTAATCTACCTACCTACTTACCTCCAATCTACTTTTATGCCTACCTATTTATCTATGTACTGTATATATTTACCTATCTACCTATTTATCTTCCTATTAACCTACCTAGCTACATATTTATGTACCTACCTGCTTATCCGTCTACCCACCTACCTACCTATCTGTCTATCTTCCTATTTATTATTTACCTTGTCAATCCATCTACTAATTATCTGTCAACCTATCTACCTACTTATAAATCTATCTACCTCCCTACCTTATCAACCAACTTATTTTTCTACCTGTCTACATATCTTCCTATCTATCTGTCAACCTATCTGCCTACTTATCTACCTACCTACGTACCTACATATCTACTACTTTTACATCTCAAACATGTGGATCTTTAGTTTATGCTGGCTTATGAAAGCCTGTTTGCTGATTCAGTGTTTTTGTCCCCGTGAGCTGGTGGTGTGTGACAGTGAGTCACAAATTATTTTTTTTTATTTTGAATGTATTTAATTAAGTAGATGGACAGAGGAGAGTTGAAGCCATAGGTTTGCTGATCGCAAATCATGTAATTTGTACAGTATTACATGATATTTTGTGTCATATTTTACAGTCTAAGCATGGTAAAAACCGAATTTCTCCATACATTTTAACCAACTAATTCAATTTTTACAGCTCTAAGCCCGCACAAAAATTGAACGTTTTTAAAAAATGGCATCATCATCATCATCATCATAATGAAAGTTTTACCATTATGGGCATGTCATAACCATTAGAATTTTCTCTATTATATGAGATTTACTATTATGGGTGTATCAGATCCATTAAATTTATTGTATTGTACATAGCTCTTAGGTTAGGTGGATAAGTCAGATTCGTTAAGATTTTATATATTGCATCAGCTCGTACGTTTAATTTTTTTATATGTACGTTTTTCTGCATTATATCAGATCGTAAGTTTACCATTATGGCATTACGTCAGATTCATTAAGATTTTCTGATTCTATTAGTTTATAGGTTTTACCATTATTATTATGTCTAATTAATTAATTTGTTAATATATCAGTTCGTACTTTTACCATTATCGTTATGTTAGATTCATTAAGATCGTTTGTATTTTATCATATCGTAGAGTTTGCTGATATAGGTATGGTAAATTAATTAATTGTTGTATTCCATCTGCTCCTAGGTTTCACCATTATGGGTATGTTAGATTCATTAATTGATGTATTCCATCTTCTCCTAGGTTTCACCATTATGGGTATGTTAAATTCATTGTTATTTTCTATATTCTAATAAACCAGATATTATATTAATCTTACAGTTTTATTATAGGCCTGTTTCTGAATTTTGTATGAATATAACAAATGCTGTTGGCATTCTGTTGAACTGGAATACATTTTCTTTTTTCTCTGCCACGCTAGACTAGGACATAACAGAAACAAATAGTCGCCATGTTGTCTTGGCTTCCTCAGAAGAACGTCGAATGTCTCGCATAGGTGATAATGGACCATCCTCAGGGCGTAGCCAAGATTTTTCGTTGTGCTATGTAATTATCACAACCATGTCGTAGTTGTGTGTCCTTTTGACTTTCTCTTACGCCTGGTGCAGAGAAAGTGTTTCGCCCTTGAAGAAAATTGTTCACGAGGTTGTATGAAACAAATTTGTTCAGGTGTCATTTAGTTCAGGGGTGGAGGAGGGCTTTTATGTCAGATGGTCGCATGTTACTGTCTGGGAACAGTTGTGAAGAATGACCTTGTGGCCACTATAATTGAGGAAAATAGTTACCTACTCGGTTTGCATTGATTCTTAGGTAATACTTAAGCGACTTGTATTTGGTTTCTTTGTTAGACTCATTAAGTTCAAGTAATTGAGTCATTGTTATTGAATGAACAAATCTATGCTGATATTGCATAATTATCTGTTCTGATTGTAGAAAAAAAATTACGTCAGACAATTTTCCTTGTGGATTTTTGTCTCCTGTATAATAAAATGATAAATTAAACAGGCGAATTTCTGTCATCTGAAAAACGATTTTCTAAGAGAAATTACTATATTATAGAATTTTTCATAATTTTCGCTGCTCAGCCCATACTGTTGGGCAGGTATAATAAAGGATGGACGGCAATTGAAGCAATAATAATACATTATGCAACGAGCCTATAATGGTAGTAATTAAGACGCGAGTATGTTTATGAAACGAGCACAAGCGAGTTTCATAATTTTCATACGAGCGTCTTAATTACCATTATAGTCAAGTTTCATACGACTTTTAATGCTCGACCATATTTCTAACTTGAAATTATTCATAAGTATTCATGTTATTCTTATCTGACTGGGGAGCGGAACTGACCTTGTGCAATATCTCGTAAATTGTGAGATGTGCGAAGACGCGAAAGTATTGATTTTTTCCGAGAAACAAATGTCATTGACCTTGATATAATCTAGAGAGTAAAATAAACATTAATCTTGATATAACCTTGAAATTGATTTAGACATTGAAAAACGAGATGACAAATTGAATTTATTTGAATATTATTTACAATTAACGCTAATTATTATAGTAACAGAACATAACCTTATGCGACAGTATTGGATTTCCAGCCTCCGTGACGTTTCGCTAGTTGTCTTTCGATTCCATATCCGAGAATAATCGATGCTTGCGCTTTCATATTGCTACAATGGTGTTTTCTGATTGCTGGAACACCTGAACTTTAATGAATAGGTGTACTTTAATGAGATCCATTAAAGAGCTGCTACCGGGTGTATAATTACTACATTTCGGTATGGTCGAGCATAAAAAAATTATACCATCATTTATAAAGATAGCAGGTAGTCTTAAAAGTATTTTAGGTAATTTTAAACAAAGTAATTAGTAAATATTATATGTGTAATGGCTCGGTCCAAAACTTGGTGTTATTCGCCTCAACTCCACTAGCGTGACTCATAGATGTCGCTGGTGCAGAGAAATGTACACCACTTAGTTCATCAGAGACTATCCAGAAGGCACCAAAGGCGGTGATTCTACATTACACTCGTTAAAGATAAAAGGTAAAGGTATCCCCGTAAGGAATAATAATGGTGGAGAATTTTGGGATGTCACAGGGATCCGGAGTGCCTGGACAAAACCCTGTGTTTCGAAATATAGCTGTAATGGGTAGAGGTAGTTTCTATGCTACATTACATTTCTATGCACTTTAGTGTAAATAAATTATCCATTATTTGTCATTGCCAGTTTATCTTTGTAATTTTGGCTACCGTGGCAATATTAGGCCTAATTTCAGACAGATTATTACCATCTTTTACCATAAATGTAGTGCTAATTTGTCTTTGAGTGCTAGACAACGTACAATTTCCCTTTAGCTGCAAGAACTTCTTTCTCTTTGTACAGATAGGTGTATATCGACACTAGTATACCGAATGAGCCGTAAGTAATGTCATTAATGTGTTTTGTAGTGTTTTTTGTAACGCAGTTTTACTCCTGGTTGAGTGTTAGAGAAGGCCGTATGCCAGGTTAAATAAATTATTATTATTATTATTATTATTATTATTATTATTATTATTATTATTATTATTTTCAGGAGGTTATACTTTGAGATATTTCAAACAAAAAAGTTTAATACAGTTTTGCTCGTTTTTGCTTTCTTTTCGAGATAAAAATTGTTTTATATTAAACATTTCATGGCATGTTTTGGAGAAGTTATTGATTTAATACCCAATATTTTCAGTTAATTCATGAGAGCAATGTATTATGGTAATAAATGATTGAAGCAATTCCAGTTTTGTCCTTTAAATGTACAGAAATATGTTCCAAACAAATGTAACTTTTCTTTCTGCAAAGCAATTTTATAATGTTACATTTATTTGAATAAAATTTATGCACATTGGAAGAATTTTAGTCTTTTCCTTTAAATCACTTACTACCATAATACACTGCTCTTTTAAATTGACTGAGCATATTGGGAATTTAATTTTTTTTTTCATTTCATTTATTGTATTCCATAGATCTTACATTATCAATGAAGCTTTAAGATGTGGAACAAGTCAAAATTTTACAAGATTACAATTTACAATTACAATTTTTACAATTTTACAATTTTGCAATTTTCTACAATTTTTTACAATTTTCTACAATTCTTTTTACAATATTTTGGCGAGATGTAGTGAGATGAGGTGACGCTTTCCAAAAACACGCTATGAAATGTTTCATATAAAAAAATCTCGAAAAGGAAGCAAAAATGAGCAAAATTGTATTAAACGTTTTGTTTGAAATACCTGAAGCAATAATTCCCTGCAATTAATAACATTACTTACAGTTCACTTTATATAATTAATAGTTATGATAAATGGGCATTAAAAAGAAAGAAATTATACGCATACATAGAAATTATACGCATACATAGAAATTATACGCATACATAGAAATTATACGCACACATAGAAATTATACGCATACATAGAAATTATACGCATACATAGAAATTATACGCGTACATAGAAATTATACGCTTACATAGAAATTATACGCATACATAGAAATTATACGCATACATAGAAATTATACGCATACATAGAAATTATACGCTTACATAGAAATTATACGCATACATAGAAATTATACGCATACATAGAAATTATACGCTTACATAGAAATTATACGCTTACATAGAAATTATACGCATACATAGAAATTATACGCATACATAGAAATTATACGCTTACATAGAAATTATACGCTTACATAGAAATTATACGCATACATAGAAATTATACGCATACATAGAAATTATACGCATACATAGAAATTATACGCATACATAGAAATTATACGCATACATAGAAATTATACGCTTACATAGAAATTATACGCATACATAGAAATTATACGCTTACATAGAAATTATACGCATACATTTTTTGCATAATAGAGAACATTTACTTGTGAATGCCGACAAGAGGTGTAGAAAGCGAAATACATGTACTCTTGCAACAAACTGAAACGCCAGAGGGACAAAATGAGAGAAGTGGTTGGACTCAATAAAGGGATATGGCAGTGTCTTGTATCACCATTTTTATAGCAGCTTAATGTTTAATTAAGTTCATTGTCTATGACATTTCATGAATATCACCAACCTAGAATCATAATCTTTTGTTATTTAATAGTATTAATTATATGTTTTTAAATGCAGATCTGTCTTGCTAGCATTTGATATTATATATTCTACAAAAAAGCATGTTCAATAAATTCACAAAAAAGTCCTGGTGAACAAATCAGATGACAGAAGTTTCTAGAAAAGTTTGAAGGGAAACTTAAATAAGAATAAACTTGACTCTTGTACCCTATATGTTGTTTCATATTATGTTGGTGTTGTTGAATCTTTTCTAATCCTTTTTCGCTGCTTGAGTCACAATCGACCCTTGTCGTTAAGTGCCGGTGTCTTGTACACCATTCCCAATATTGCCAACGTCTCTTGTGTAGCCACTTCTGACAGAAGTCTGGCAAGCACGTGTGACTCGTTCTTGAAACTCCGTATCGAGGTCGTTCTGCGGGTTTGCGTAAAAAAAGGAGCTACAGTCATAAAATGCTGGAGCACATTTCATCGCTGAGGAACTGTGGCAGCTACGAATACAGTTCTTCATGAAATAAGCAAATATTTATCGGAATTCTGTGTGTTTAGGTAGAATTTACAACATCAAAGTTAAAGAAGAAGAAGAAGAATCAGTGACATGAACGTGACACGTATCAACCGTACAAATTTTCATTTCATTGTTATATTACCACTGATATTCATTCATTGATAGTGATGATTTGAGTTGAAACTGAAATTTGAATTTATTTACAATCTTTCAACACAAGTGCAATCGACTTAGGTATACCTTATTTTATTTCAAGGAGTGCAGTTCGGTGGCTCCTTTGAACACCCACTTACAGATTTATGACTTCCTACACAAACAACTCTGACAATTCCATCCTGTCCCCTCGTTCCAACATTGCACAGTTGCCACAATCCTGGTGACCTTCGAAATTATGCAGTGAAAGTGACGGGATTCTTGAAATTCGGAAAAGATGCGGCAACTCTGCCTCCACGTGGATTTGACGGGCACCTGTCAATTCTTCTGAACGAGGGTTGTGATTGGTTACTAACAGGAGAAGACAATATTTCCGTCGCAGTAAGGAAGACATTTATTTATGACAATCAATTAGTAGGGGGCAGTAGAAGGTCTGTCGGCAGAGTCCTCTCTATGAAACTGCACTCCATGAAAAAAAATAAAGTATAGTCAAAATACATAAGGCAATGGTATACTGTACTCCAACCAGGAGAAAGTCTCAGGGGAATGAGACGCAGGGGGTAATGCTATGAATGAATGTTGAGGTCATAAGATGTCATAAGGTCACACACGTGGATACACGCATCTCCATTGGCTAACTCTCAAAGCACAAACGATAACACTGATACGCATATATTTATACTACCCTAGTTACAAAATTAGGTTACAGTTAATTTCCTGGTCTTTTAATCCCTCCATACAGAAAATAACACATGCAGCAGAGCGCATGTTTTTTAAACTGACGTTATAACGGTAATATTATCTAGCCTATCTACAGTACTTCGCTCCAATAGATGATGCATTCCTTTCACGGTTAATCTCCTGGTTGGAGAACAGTAGGTAGACTGCGTGTAATATCCTTCTTCAATAATATTCAGCCAGTGTCAAAACGGACGCTTTAGGCCTGTAACACACTTGCAGAGTTTTCGCCAGCGAGAAATGTGTTGCGAGAAAATTACAAAATTGATAAAATGGATTCAAATTGACGTCCACACACTGGAAGAGATTCTCGCTCAAGGCGAAAACCTCGCGCGAGTTTCTCGCTGGAATCGGTAGCTCAGCGAATTTTCTTGACACATTTACCAAAGATGTTTGACATTAGGGGAGAGTCGGGTAGTATCGGACATCGGGTAGTATCGGACAGTGCGTTTCTTTCATCTACCACCATATGGTAGTACATGAATGACATGGTTACGTTTCTCTATGCGACATCACAGAAACGTAACCATGTCAATCAGGTACTATCATCGTGTGGTAGATGAAAGAAACTCACTGTCCGATATTACCCGATGTCCGATACTACCCGACTCTCCCCTGTACTCTTTATGATGATTGAATGTAGAAAAAGATATCATAGGTGGCGATGAATTGTATTGTTTTTATTTGAAAATGAGGAAAGATGGCTGATAATTGCAGTCAGAAACTTACCGAACTTGTACGATGTCACCCGTAGGCCTATTTATATGATACACGGGTTGAAAACTATAAAAACACGAAACTTAAAGAAGAAATCTGGAGACAAATATCAGATTATCTGAAAATAAATAGGGCTATATTTTATTTTGATGAGATTTAATAGTATTAATTAAACATTTGAAATAATGTATCTATGTGTCTTAACAGTTTACGTAATTTTAATCAGAATATAGCAAAGAATTCTCTATCATATCATGAATGGCAAAAAAAAAAAAACTGTGGTCCATTGAATCTGAATAACGCCTAAACGTATCATCATTCAAATCGAAACCAGTGTCCAAAACTCGCCCTTATTTTCGTAAGATACAATGTGATATTCAGATATTTCTGGCTTTAATTTTAGGCCTACTTCTTCTTTTCATGAACAAAATATGTACATGTAACTCCATTTCCTCATCATCTGAATACTCAGATTCAACATAGCGTTCGTACTTAATTTGTATAGTACGACAATATACTTACAGGTTATATATTTAAGTACGACAATATACGTAAATACATAACCTATAATATTTCCCTCAACGAATCATTACTATAATCAGAAAAATGCTTTCTGCATGAAGGCAGTGCATAGATGATCATAGCGAGGTGTGATCTGTGATAGCGAGAACTCGCCAAGTGTGTGGAGGAAGGCTCTTCGCCTCTTTCTCGCAACACATTTCTCGCTAGCGAAAACTCTTAAAGTGTGTTACGGGCCTTACTATGAAGAGATAAGATAAAATAAGAGTTTGTTAGTATTTTCAAGTAACGTGTCCATGTCAACTCCACGTGGAGTATCATACAATGTGTCATATTTCGAATCAATTGATGACGACAAAAATGGTTAGTAGCCTACCGGTAATTTGAATTTGAATTAAAAATGATCTGGTATCTTAAAATTGATTCACTGTGCATGGTAGTAGTAGAAATGAATACTATATTATTATTATTATTATTATTATTATTATTATTATTACTAGCGGCTTGTTGGCCGCTGTCCCCCACAAGGCCGCTGCCACGTGGAGTCTCATCTGGCTCGCAAGGTCACGTGGACTCCGCAGGATATTTTTACTCCTTGACGTCTTCAAGATGAAAATGGTCATTAGCGTGGCCAAGCTCCAAGATGCCTCGACGGGGGAGGGGGAGCGCGGGGAAATCTGTCGACTCATCTGAGCGCCGACCACCTGTCAGACCTCCACACGTGTGACTCGATTCATCACCGAGTTGGTGACTCTGTTCTCGGACTCCCTGGATCACATCTCACTGAGAACAGACGCTAGGCCGCTGGAAAAGTCTTGGCAGAGGAAAGCCCGGCCGTAGAGAGCGTGTAGGCACGATGTGGACAGTGACAATTTCGATGTTAGTTTATTGTACACTATACTTACTTACTTACAAATGGCTTTTAAGGAACCCGAAGGTTCATTGCCGCCCACACATAAGCCCGCCATCGGTCCCTATCCTGTGCAAGATTAATCCAGTCTCTATCATCATACCCCACCTCCCTCAAATCCATTTTAATATTATCCTCCCATCTACGTCTCGGCCTCCCTAAAGGTCTTTTTCCCTCCGGTCTCCCAACTAACACTCTATATGCATTTCTGGATTCGTCCATACGTGCATTATGCCCAGCCCATCGCAAACGTCTGGATTTAATGTTCCTAATTATGTCAGATGAAGAATACAATGCGTGCAGTTCTGTGTTGTGTAACTTTCTCCATTCTCCTGTAACTTCATCCCTCTTAGCCCCAAATATTTTCCTAAGCATCTTATTCTCAAACACCCTTAACCTATGTTCCTCTCTCAGAGTGAGAGTCCAAGTTTCACAGCCATACAGAACAACCGGTAATATAACTGTTTTATAAATTCTAACTTTCAGATTTTTTGACAGCAGGCTGGATGATAAAAGCTTCTCAACCGAATAATAACACGCATTTCCCATATTTATACTGCGTTTAATTTCCTCCCGAGTGTCATTTATATTTGTTACTGTTGCTCCAAGATATTTGAATTTTTCCACCCCTTCGAAGGATAAATCTCCAATTTTTATATTTCCATTTCGTACAATATTCTGGTCACGAGACATAATCATATACTTTGTCTTTTCAGGATTTACTTCCAAACCGATCGCTTTACTTGCTTCAAGTAAAATTGCCGTGTTTTCCCTAATCGTTTGTGGATTTTCTCCTAACATATTCACGTCATCTGCATAGACAAGAAGCTGATGTAACCCGTTCAATTCCAAACCCTGCCTGTTATCCTGAACTTTCCTAATGGCATATTCTAAAGCGAAGTTAAAAAGTAAAGGTGATAGTGCATCTCCCTGCTTTAGCCCGCAGTGAATTGGAAAAGCATCAGATAGAAATTGACCTATACAGACTCTGCTGTATGTTTCACTGAGACACATTTTAATTAATCGAACTAGTTTCTTGGGAATACCAAATTCAATAAGAATATCATATAATACTTCCCTCTTAACCGAGTCATATGCCTTTTTGAAATCTATGAATAACTGATGTACTGTACCCTTATACTGCCATTTTTCTCCATTATCTGTCGAATACAAAAAATCTGATCAATAGTCGATCCAGCCCTGATCCAGTCTTCGTGAAATAAATAAGTAAGTAAACAAACAGATTAAATACTGAGCAAATAAGGTAAGCCGGTAAGTACATAAATAAATAAATAAATAAATAAATAAATAAATAAATAAATAAATAAATAAATAAATAAATAAATAAATAAGTAAGTAAGTAAGTAAGTAAGTCAGTCAGTCAGTCAGTCAATAAATAAATAAATACATAAATAAGTCAGTCAGTCAATAAATAAATAAATAAATCAATCAATCAATAATTAAATCTATAAATTAATTAATTAAACCAAAATTAATAAATTCATAAATCAACAAATAAATTAATAAATTATTACATAATTTGATAAAGTAGTAAATAAATTAATAAATCAATAAACTAATTAATAAATTAGTAAGTTATGTAACAAAGTAGTAAATAAATTAATACATTTATAAATAAATTAATAAATCAATAAATAAATTCGTAAATGAATAAATAAATCTATAGATAAATTAGTAAATAAATAAATAAATTAGTAAATATATAAATTAATTACTAAATCAATAAATAAATTCGTAAATCAATAAATAAATTGGTAAATCTATAAATAAATTAAAAATAAATAAATAACTTAATATACCAATACACAAATTAGTAAATCAATGAATACATTAATAAAATAGTAAATAAACAAATAAATTACTAAATTAATAAATTAATAAATCTTGTAAATAATTTAATAAATCAGTAAATAAATTAATAAATCCATAAACAAATTAATTGATAAATCAATAAATAAATTAATAAGTCAGTAAATAATTTAATAAATCTGTAAATAATTTAGTAAATCCATAAATAAATGAATTAGTAAAGCAATAAATAAATTAATAAACCAATAAATTAATTAATAAATAAAAAATTGATTAATTAATCAGTAAATAAATTAATAAATCTATAAATAAATTAATAAATCCAGAAATAAATAAATAAATAAATAATAAATACATAAATAAATTAATAAAACTATAAATAAATTAATAAATTCAGTAATAAGTAAATAAATAAATAATACATAAATAATAAATAAATAATTAATAAAAATTAATAAATAAATCTCCTTTGACATCTAAGCAATAAATTCTCCATCATTCTTTGCTAGTGCAATTTGGATCCACCGTCTGCTGTCCCCTCTGGATAATCTCTCAGGAATTAATTGGTTGACTCTTCTCGACAATAGCGACATCTACGTATAACCCACGCTCGTAGAGTCGGGACGAATAACGGCAAGTTAAGGGCCAATCTTTGCAAAAATCTACTTTTACTTCATGTGGAATATAGCCTTAGAGGTCCACGCAAGTTTTTTTTCGCTACTGTGCACCAGGCGGATATACATTGGTGCTCCCACGATGTCCAGTCTACCGAAAGCAGATATCATGTAAGACAACACAGCACATTATATCGGCAACATTCATCCATCAGGATTCGAGCCCTCGCCCGTGTCTCACGCAGCATTAAGCAACGTGTCGTCCGCCACGTATGCCTGGGCCGTAGTCGTTTCCTTACGGACCACGAGAGTTCAATGCAAGTGTGAAGCCATTCTTTGAGAGTCGAAATAACAATGAGAGTGCCTGATTGGCTTTAGTTTAATTTTATACAAAACCGTAAACTTTGCGAGCTTTTACACAGGGTGAAGCGTAAGTAATATCATTAATTTTAGGGGGTTATTCTTTGAGATATTTCAAACAAATAAGTTTCATACAATTTTGCTCGTTTTTCGAGGTAAAAATTGCTTTATATCAAACATTTCATGGCAAGGTTTGGAAAAGCCATTGCTATAATTCGAAATATGCTCGATCAGTTTAAAAGAGCTGTGTATTATGATAATAGATTATTGAAAGAATTTTAGTTTTGTCCTTTAAATGAGCAGAAATTTGTTCCAAACAAATGTATCTTTTCGTTCTGAAAAGAAATTTTAAAATGCTATAACTTCGTAAAATAAATAAATAAGTACATAAATAAATAAACAAATTAAATAAGGGGTACATAAGATAAATCGGTAAGTACAATCAATAGCTCAATAAATAAATAAATTAATCAAGTTAATAAATCAATATATCAATTAATAAATTAGTAAATAATTTAATAAATAAATTAGTTAATTAATATGTCTACAGTAAATTAATAAATCTCTAAATACATTAATAAATAAATTAATAAATCAATAAATAAATTAATAAATCAATAAATAAATTAATAAATCTATAAATAAATTAATAAATCGACAATAAATTATTAAATCAGTAAATAATTTAATAAAGTAGTAAATAAATTAATAAATCAATAAATAAATTAATAAATCTCTAAATATTTTAGTAAATCTATACTAATAATAAATCTGTAGCCGAAATTTTTCTGGTAATTTTCGATTTTCCAAAAATAATTGGTCCTAACATATACATACTAGGTTCAAAAAGTTCCCGGAATTTGCTAGCATCATAGAAACAACGTACCTTAAACACTATTCTACAGCATTTCCTTCAAAATAGTTGCCTTCCGCAACAACACACTTTTGCCAACGCGTGTAGAGTTCCTGGAAGCAGGCCTGGAAGCCATTTTGTGAAACCCGTCTTAGTGCTCTCGTCGCGTTTGCGATAACCTCTTCAGCATTGAATCTCCGTCCTTTCAGATGACTTTTCAGACGGGGAAACAGAAAGTAATCAGGTGGTGAGAGATCAGGAGAGTATGGTGGGTGATCCAAAGCAGTTATGTTGTGCCTGGCAAGAAAATTCTTTACAATAATTGCGCGATGAGCAGGTGCATTGTCATGCATAAGGAACCAGTTGTTTTCTACCCACTTTTCTGGACGTTTCCTTCTCACTGCGGAGGGTTTCTACGTAAATTCTTTCGTTACAGTACGGCCTTCTGGAATGAACTCATGGTGCATGAGACCCTGAGAGTCGAAGAAAACTTCCAACATAACTTTGCTTTAAGTGTGCTTAAATGCGACAGGCTCATGTCAGTAGATTTACTGGCATGTGAAAGAACTCCTGCGGGACAAAATTCCGGCACATCCGGCGATGCTGATATAACCTCTGCAGTTGCGAGCGTCGTTAAATAAAACATAACATTTAAAATAACTTTGCCTTTGGAAGTATCCCTAGGAAATTTTTGCTTCCGAGGAGATGTTTTCGATTTCCACTCACATGACTGTCGTTTAGGGACTGGGTCGTAAAAGTAGCACCAGTTTCATTTTGTTTAAGAAATCACCATCTTCATCAGCCATACTGATCATGTCCCCAGCAAAACACAGAACTTGATGTTTGTACTTTGCTCTGTGGACATAATTACAAAATGCGACGAACAAACAAAACACTATGATAAACAATTGCCTACAACTCAAAACCA
Organism: Periplaneta americana; assembly: GCF_040183065.1. NCBI lineage: Eukaryota > Metazoa > Arthropoda > Insecta > Blattodea > Blattidae > Periplaneta > Periplaneta americana. The sequence continues at coordinate 14,903,207 of NC_091121.1, forward strand.
ACAATCGCCATTATCAACAAACTTTAAGGAAATGACATCATGAATGTTACCAACAAAACAAATGTATAATATCCCTTGTTATATATTAATACGAAAAATGGTAGTAAAATTCCGGGAACTTTTTGAACCTAGTAGTATAATTAACCACCCTGAAACCGAAAATCGTTTTTTTGAAATTTTTGTATGTCTGTCTGTCTGTCTGTCTGTCTGTATGTCTGTCTGTCTGTCTGTATGTTTGTTACCTTTCCACGCGATAATGGTTGAACGGATTTCGATGAAAATTGGAATATAAATTAAGTTCGTTGTAACTTAGATTATAGGCTATATGGCATTCAAAATACGTTATTTAAAAGGGGGGTTATAAGGGGGCCTGAATTAAATAAATCGAAATATCTCGCTTATTATTGATTTTTGTGAAATATGTTTCATAACAAAAGTTTCTTTAAAATGATTTCTGATAAGTTTTATTCTCTGAAAAATTTTGATAGGACTGATATTTAATGAGATAAATGAGTTTTAAAATTAAAATAACTGCCATCTAAGGCGGTGTATTGAAATAAAAAACAAATGACTTCGTCTATAAGGGGCCTTGGACAGCAACAATCGAAAGCTGTGAAGCATAGCCTACAGACAATGTTTCTGTGTTTGTATGAAGTAAAATATCGGAAGCTAAATTAACCGATTTGTATAATTAATTATTATTTCATCATTGGAAAGTGTAGTTTCTCTGGATGGACATAATGCTATAATGTTATTACAGTAACTTGTGAGTGAATTGAGGACAGGTAAGATTAAAATAGCTTCTTATGCACAGAAAACTTGATAGATTATTCTGTATATTCATTTCCTGTATTTCTTATAATAATGTTTATGAACATATTCATTTTTATCTCAGAGAATTAACGAACAAAGATAGTGTATTGATTTAGTATGCAGTAATAGTACGTTAACTTAGCAATCCATTATTTTATAATTCAAATTTTAACTATGCTCAATTGAATCGTCTTAAAATACATAAAATACATATGCAATAAATGCAATGCAAAAAAATTGGGTAATGAGCCAAGCAGATTATGTTGCGATGTTGTAAAAGTTGTTCCTCCTGAGATTCAAGAGCTCCCACAACAAATTAAAAACTTTCTAATTCGAGTACATCCGTTATCAACACATTTTTTTCATAATATAATATAATATAAACATAATAACAAATCTGTAGCCAAAATTTTTCTGTTAATTTTCGCTTTTACAAAAATAATTGGTAATAACAATTAAGAAACATGTGAAAGGAATTGTCATTACACCAAATGAGTGGTCTCTGGATCAAAATGATCGCATTTTAATTATTTAAATACAATTTAAATTAAGTAACATATTAAACGATATATCCTTCTAGCAAACACGAATGTTCCCTGGATCAAACGTCCTATTTTAATTATGTAATTAATTTATATTTATTTCTAACTGGTGCAGCGGAGCGCACGGGTACGGCTAGTAAATTAATAAATCAATAACTACATTAATAAATCTATAAATAAATTAATAAATATATAAATTAATTAATCGACAATAAATTATTAAATCAGTAAATAATTTAATAAAGTAGTAAATAAATTAATAAATCAATCAATAAATGAATAAATCTCTAAATATATTAGTAAATAAATTACTAAATCAATAACTACATTAATAAATCTATAAATTAATTAATTAATTGACAATAAATTATTAAATCAGTAAATAATTTAATAAAGTAGTAAATAAATTAATAAATCAATAAATTTTTGGGATAAAATTTCTGCACATTTAACCCTTTCCAGCCCAATGATTCCATATGGCATCATACACTTTACCTGCTCTGAGAATGCATGTAAAATGTCAAATGACTCCATATGTTATCATAGCCATATTCTTAGTTATTTTTAAGATAGCTGGCACCCCTGAAATCCCGAAACAAAACACTATCGAGCAGCGTTTCTCCTTCATGTCAAAACATTTTTTTTAATTTCACTTTAATTTAGGCTGGAAAGTGTTAAAGGACAAAAGGACAGAGAGAGAGAGAGAGAGAGAAGTGTTCTCTTAAAAGGGGTGTAATCTACATTGGTTTTATGGATTTCTAATTCGGTTCTTTAAAAAATCAGTCTCTAGAAGGACTGATCTCTCAATAGAGGTGGTCTTTCAGACAGGTTTTACTGGATGTCTTTAAAATTGTAGTTCAGTAGTATAAACTATAAACATTAGTAAGAGTCGGAACGTAGGAAAAGGGCTAAACAGTTGGAAGACTCGTAAAAAGTGAAACGAGGAAAAAATGTGTCAACATCATGACTCGTTTTGTGTTCTGCATTAGTTACAGCAAATTTATCCTGATAGCATCACGCGATACTTTAGCACAGGTAGTCCCCGCTACTAAAAATGGGAGTATAAGGGTACAGTGCATCAGTTATCCATAGATTTCAAAAAGGCATACGACTCCGTTAAGTGAGACGTTTTACAAGATATTCTTATTGAATTTGGTATTCCCAAGAAACTAGTTCGATTAATTAAAATGTGTCTCAGTGAAACGTACAGCAGAGTTCGTATAGGTCAGTTTCTGTCAGATGTGGGCTAAAGCAGGAAGATGCACTATCACCTTTACTTTTTAACTTTGCTCTAGAGTATGTCATTAGGAAAGTCCAAGATAACAGAGAGGGTTTGGAATTGAACGGGTTACATCAGCTGTTTGTCTATGCGGATGACGTGAATATTTTAGGAGAAAATCCACAAACGATTAGGGAAAAAACGGGAATTTTACTGGAAGCAAGTAAAGCGATAGGTTTGGAAGTAAATCCCAAAAAGACAAAGTATATGATTATGTCTCGTGACGAGAATATTGTACGAAATGGAAATATAAAAATTGGAAATTTATCTTTTGAAGAGGTGGAGAAGTTCATATATCTTGGAGCAACAGTAACAAATATAAATGATACTCGGGAGGAAATTAAACACAGAATAAATATGGGAAATGCCTGTTATTATTCGGTTGAGAAGCTTTTATCATCCAGTCTGCTGTCAAAAAATCTGAAAGTTAGAATTTATGAAACAGTTATGTTACCGGTTGTTCTTTATGGTTGTGAAACTTGGAATCTCACTTTGAGAGAGGAACATAGGTTAAGGGTGTTTGAGAATAAGGTGCTTAGGAAAATATTTGGGGCTGAGAGGGATGAAGTTACAGGAGAATGGAGAAAGTTACACAATGCAGAGCTGCACGCATTGTATCCTTCACCTGACATAATTAGGAACATTAAATCCAGACGTTTGAGATGGGCTGGGCATGTAGCACGTATGGGCGAATCCAGAAATGCATATAGAGTGTTAGTTGGGATGCCAGAGGGGAAAAGACCTTTGGGAAGGCCGAGACGTAGATGGGAAGATAATATTAAAATGGATTTGAGGGAGGTGGGATATGATGATAGAGACTGGATTAATCTATCTCAGGATAGGAACCAATGGCGGGCTTATGTGAGGGCGGCAATGAACCTCCGGGTTCCTTAAAAGCCAGTAAGTAAGTCCCCGCTGCTTGTCAGCGTCTAGTTTTGGCTCCCTCACAAGGCTGCGGACAGAAGAGCCCAAAGGGCCCAGTTCTTAGGGGAGAATTAGCAACAGTAATGAGTCGACAACTTGTGATTTTGCCAACCTCGCAGCTCTCACGGCGTGGCAATCAGTTGTGCTGCAGATCAGCTGTGATCAATGTTTGTTTTGGTTGCGCAACTAGCCCGAAGGCGAACAGCTGAAGTGTTCCAAGTTTGGCAGCGGGAAGGTCAGAAACTCCACCACTTCCTGCTCCCTGCGAGGCCCTCACACTTCCTAGAAGCCAGAATCGACTCTCTCTAGGTCACAGAGTCACTATACCACTGACTTGACTCATCTGTTGATTGTCGATAAACTGCTACAATGTTTTTACTGCAGGAAGACAAGATCAGTGACAGAAGTGATTCAAATTTTTAGGTCTTTACATTTTTTATTTGGTTTATTTTACGACGCTTTATCAACTGCAATGGTTATCTAGCGTCTGAGTAAACAGTGAAATGAGTCCAGTGTCCGGTGCCGAAAGTCACCCAGCATTTGTTCTTAATGGGTTGAGGAGAAACCCGGGAAAAAACCTCAGCCAGGTAAAGGCTGATTCACAATAAACCGGGAACGGGAACGACAACGAGAACGGAAATAATGATAAAATAAATGTATGTATGTATGTATTTATTCACACTGCAAATGGGTATATACCCGGTGGCAGTGGTAACTAATTACACTCAATAATGACAATTAATAATAAGCACAACTAATAAAAAACAATAATTAATAATAATAATAGTAATAATAATAATAATAATAGTAATAATAATAATAATAATAGTAATAATAATAATAATAAGGAGCATCCTAAATTAAATGAAGCATGGTTACTTAAAATAACATTTAAAGTAAATCTAATTTGTATCTTAACCCTAAGTTCGAACTAAGGTTCATAGGCACAAGTACCTTTCGGCACTACACTGATTTCGCTGTCAACTCACTCACTGCACTGATTCTACCTGATTTCACTAACACTTCTAACCATTTCACTGTTCAAATACTTTGCATAGCCACTTCACTGACACCAACACACTTCACTTACACAATAGGCTTCACTGACACTACACACTTCACTGACACAACACACTTCCTCACTGATAGAACACTTCAAATAACAAGATATCAATTACACCCTTTAAATAGTTACTACCGTCTATTAATAAAGTACTTAAGCCTATTTTTAAATACATTTTTGGTTATTAGTAAAGCCTTTAGTAAGTCTGCAGGTAAAGCATTCCAGTCCCTGATAGTACGATTGAGAAAATAAAACTTCCCAGTGTCCGTCCTCTGTCTTCTTTCCCTCAATTTATATGAGTGGTCGTTCCTTGAAGAGTAATTTGACGGCTGCAACCTATTTTTTATTTCAATAGGTTAATTGTGAATACTCACATTTAAATACATTCATTTTAACAATATTTCCGTTCTCGCTCTCGTTGTCGTTTCCGTTTCCGGTTTATTGTGAACCAGCCTTAACTTGTCCAACCACGGTTTGAATCTGGGTTCGCTCGTGCTGTAATTGTTGAGGTTTTTCTTAAGCCTAATAAACATAATTATAAATGTAGAGGTTCTTATCGGGTCGACTTTGGAGCATCTCTAAGCACTTCAACTGAAATAGACTTTTAGTGTACCCGTGATGGAATAAGTCGCGTGTCGATTGTGTTACCGACTAAGCCGGCTCCATCATCCGCCACACAGTGCATTTCTCTTCAGCCAACCAACACACGTTTCAACGTCACATTATTGACATGTAATGCCATCATTTAGGACATACTTGGGAATCGTGCCTCACTTGAGAATTTGTGCCTCACTGACCTTCACAGAGCTTATCGTTCTGAGTGACATCATCTTCACAGTCCCCGCTCCTCCCTCACGTAGCTCCTAGGCGTGGGCAGGTTCTATATCAGTTTCATAAGCAATATCAGTGGTGGCATAATGGCATTATTAAAGCAGTGTGTACGCGTTAGAAAACGATTATTTCATGAGAAATGGGAGGAAGAGTTTTTTTTTTTTTTTTTTTTTGCTGTTTAGAAGGGGAGAACATATGAAATATGTTATGCTCGAAAATCCTATTAGGCATTAATAAATTTAATATACAACGACATTACTCCTTATGTCATAAAGAACATACTGAATTAGTAGGTAAGACAAATTAAATGTTATTTTTTCGTACTATTCCGAAGAAAATTTCTGATCTTAACATTTGCATAGTATACTAAATACGACATTATACCTTAAACACGCTGCATTAAAAGGTACGAGGAATTAGGTGTTGTTTGTACGTATTATTTCCAAAAGAAATTTATATAAAAAAATATATATCGAATATGCGTAGAAAACGAAATATGATTTTCTGAAATTATTTTAGGTCGAGAACGTGCAAATCTATTAAGTACTCTTGATAAACGCCAGAATATTCAAGAAAATAAACGTAGACAACGTGATGGAATATTATTGGCTAGTTACGCAATTTCTCGCCTGTGATTTAAATCAATTCAGCGACGGAGAAACAGTAAAGAGGTTTATGATTAAAGCTGCCGAATTAATTTGCCAAATTGAATAAAAATTTTCGAGTCTCTCACGTTAACCAAGCGCTTTCCTAATAATTCGCCACTGACCGCCTTAGCGATTACGATAAGGTGACGCAGGTCACAGCAGTTTATACTTCCCATCCTACTCTGCAGTCTCCTCTCCTAGTAAACAAACTATTTCAAATCGAGTGCCTCACGTAACCGAAAATTGTGCCCATGTATGATTTAGGACAACCAAATAGCACTAATAGATGCTAAAGAATTAATGAATAAAAAAAAAAGTTTTAGTTTTATCCACCATGTATGAAACATCATCCCCGGGAATTGAACTCTGGGCCAGAATCGTCCTAAGAGAGCGCTCTGTGGGCTCAACTATCATGGCAGCTGAAGTATAGAATAATCTTCTAACGTAAAACTCGGAACTGTACAGTATGGAGTACTCGAAGGCAACGGCAGAACCTAGCAAAATGTATCTCCACATCGACTGTCACAGAGGAGTGTCGCGGGCCACTAGTTGCAGCTGCTGATCCACTTTGATGGTCGCCGCTGAGAGGCTGAGCAGCTTCCTAGCGGATAATTATTTATGGAGGACTTGCACACAGGTTGACGCAGCCCGCACCTGACTTGTGCCAACATGGGCCACTCCTGCAGGAGTATCCAGCACAAACACCCACATGCAATTTTAATATTCTTCTTTCCTTTATTTTTCTCTTAGGTATCGTTTTCATCTTTCGCCTCTTCTCTTACTTTCATGCTTCTTCTCTCTCATATTGTTTTCTTCTGGTTTTAGCGTTTCTATTTATGTCTGTCTTGTTTCCCTTCTTCATGGGACCGGCTGCATAGCCAGACAGTTCTGTAATTTGGACATTAATACCTCATCAATCTTTATATGGATGTTTATGAATTATTTTGTCCATGAGGTTGTGTTGTTGCAGCTGGTGTATAAATTGTTTTTTGGTTCTCAGTATATGTGGTCTGGAGTGAAGCCTATACACGTGAGGATATGATTTGGTGAGGCTGGTTCTGTGTTGCATTATGTACTGTACATAATGTATATCCATGAGGAATGCAGAATATTTAAGTTTGTAGTTCCTATAGTTGATTTTGTTAAACAGCGTGATACAGAAGTGACTTACCAAGTGCGGAAAACAATATTATTTTGAAAGGACAAATGTAGGACCACGATAAAGATAGCGAGGACCATGATAAGGAACACGATAAAGGCAACAAGAACCACAATAAGGACAGAAACCATAAGAACTACGACATAAAGTTCGAGAAGAACTATGATAAGGATCACGACAAGGATCATAACCACAATAACCACGATAAGGATCCATGACGTTTGTCGTGGTCCATTGCCTTACGAGATCCTTGTCGGGGTCTTTATCGTGGTCCTTAACGTGGTTCTGTTGTTATAAACACGTACGTACGTACATACATACATACATACATATATACATACATACATACCAGATGAAACTAGTTTAAGTGCCTCCGATAGGAAATGTTTATTTATGATATTAATTATTGTTATATTATTAATATCATGATTACTGTATTATTATTATTATTATTATTATTATTATTATTATTATTATTATTATTATTATTATTATTAGCCTACTATTGATGAAAAATAATGTCACTCACCAAATAAGCTGTTATGCTGTGAGTTTCAGTGATTGTTTCAGTGTGATGAAGCAACCCATATGTGTTGAAATTCCCCTCCTTTCTGTTCTTTTTATTTTTTTCCCTTGACAGCAACGAACAAGGCCAACACAGAAGTTTATTTTACACCACATTACCACTTAACCATTTATGTTGTCCATACCAGGATGCAATAGAAACTCGCGTTTTAAGATTATCTGTCAGAAAAATTGTCAGCGATGTCGTAGGTAGACTCTCTCTTTACTTAAAACTTCCTTTCTTTCAATATTATTTCTTCTTGAAAAAAGGACACTTTAACAATGAATTAACTACACCACCATTATTTCTCGCATTTGTTTCTGTTTACATTTTCCCGAAATACATAACAACATTGGCCCAGATTCACTACTGTACCAGAGCGGATTGACTGTACTACCAAGTACAATAGTACAACACTCTCGCTTAAGTCATAAACTGAGACATAAGGGGAGGGAATAGTGTGCGTCTCTGCCAGCCAAAGAGCTGGAATTTGTGTTATTTATGACCTATTTAGGAAGACACGTCACCATTGCTATTCCCACCCCACTCTACCCTTGAGGCCGGCCCATGGATGTGAGGAGTGAAACCTGACCAGGCCACGAGGCCAGACGAATTGTGCCTCGGCCACAACGTTTTAAGCGCAAGCTCAAACCCCGCAAAAATACAGGAAATTCAGAAGACAGAACCGGCACGAACCATTCTGGCCTCAGGAACAAATTTTACTGCAAAACAGGTCTATATACACCACAACCAGACCCGGCACGAGCGATTCTGGCCTCAGGAGTAAATTTTACTGCAAAACAGGTCTATATACATCACGAAGTTTTAAAATGCTTCTACAGCGATGCTTCATTCAAATAACTAATACATTATATAAAAACACAAAATTTGATTTCTGTTAAGCCAAGTGACTGAGGCCCGGCCTCACTTGCCTCAGTCAATCAGCCGCCACTGATACATACATACATACACAATTATCATATATGTATATTTCTTCCTGGAGTGTTAATCGATAAACGTGCGTGTTCCTAAGTGTTGATAGCAACGTGAAGTAGCCTGCAGGTCCCAAACAGTGAGAGTAGATGCCCACATGGTGACATTTGTGTGCTGGAGAAGCCTGCGGGGATTCGAGATGTCTGCGTCTGGTTCCCAAGGCATTATATAATCAGAGCTATGGGATCCTGCCCAAATCTCGAGCGGACTGCCTTGCAGTGGTTATCGCTTTAATATCATGAAGGTTCCGCGGTTGCTTGATTTATTGTCTGTCGCAATTCATAGCTCGATTTAACAACTCTTGAGGTTGCGTATGCGGAATGAATGATTGCATGACTGTAAGTTGATGAAAGAGCTGGACGAACTTTTTATTCCAGAAAGATATTTTATTAGCTTTTTTTTTTTTTTTTTGCAATTTAAAGCTTGCAAGACGTGCAACAAAAACGCCTGTAATGAAGCTGAGTGTACAAAGTTATCAGAGTGTTGTGAAACAAGAAACAGCAGCATGGAAGTAACACTGAAAACCTTGTAAGGGTTTTTTAAATTTCTCCTGCAATGAGATATTTGAAGCTGTATCTGTCCATCACTTATTACTTTTTCTTATAAAGGAATTTTCTGTGATAACACAGCTTTCCTGAACCACAAGCTATCTTTTTTCTCTAGTTCTCTCGATTTAACCAGTATTCATCTGTCAGATTTCTTTTTGCATAATCTTCTTCATTTCTTCTGCCCGTGTGGGTTGTGGTCTACCTCTCTTTCTCCTTACTTCTGGTTTCCAAATTAGGGCTTCTCTATTTAATCTATTTTCTCTCTTCATAATATGCCTGTACCATTTTAGCTGCATTTCTTCTATCACTTAAACAATATTTTTTGTAACATCCATTATAGTATCCATTTTATAATATTTTTTTTTATTTTTTCCCTCTTAAAATATTTGCCGAATGCTTAGATAATGCATCTCTGTAACCATAATAGTACATTATGCAACGAGCCTATAATGATAGTAATTAAGAAGCGAGTATGGATGTTTATGAAAAGAGCGCAAGCGAGTTTCATAATTTTCATACGAGCTTCTTAATTACCATTATAGGCGAGTTTCATACGACTTTTTATGCTCGACCATATTTCTAACTTGAAATTATTCAGATGTATACATTTTATTTGTATCTGACAAGATCGGAAGTGACCTTGTTCTAGGTCGTGAATTGTGAGATGTGCGCAGACGCGAAAGTATTGATTTTTTTCGAGGAACAATAATGTCATTGACCTTGTGTAATCCCGTTAAACTTGGTATAACCTTGATTATTGAATTCGACATTGAAAAAAGAGATGACAAATTGAATTTATTTAAATATTATTTACAATTAACTCTAATTATTATAGTAACAGAACATAACCTTCTGCGACAGTATTGTATTTCCAGCCTCCGTGACTTTTCGCTAATTCTCTTTCGATTATATATCCGAGAATAATCGATACTTGCGGTTTTATAACGGTACAAAGCTGACTTGTCATTGGCTGAACACCTGTACTGTAATGAGTAGGTGTACTTTAATGACAGGCATTAAAGGACTGCTACCAGGTGTATAATTACTACATTTCGGCATGGTCGAGCATAAATTTCTTTTTAAAAGCTTCAATTTAAAAATATTTCAAATTTGGAAAATGGTTTGTAATTTTATTATAAAGTTTTGGGCCGAACTAGCACCATGTTTAAGAGCTGCACTTGTACGACATTTAGGCTCAACGGGAAAGTAGACTTTTGTCTTCGAGTACGATATTCATGTCGATTAGATTTGTGTTTTATTTGATTTCTGTGGTAGTAAATTAGTACACTATATTTATAAATTTCTTCAATAGTTAATACTTTAAAATCTGTATAAATTAATTAAATAAATTGATTAATTTCTTTGAATGACTGACGCCAGATATTTCATTCTTTGCACTGTTCTAATTTTTTTCCCATTTACTTCCTGATCATCAGAGGGATCTGTGTTTAGAAACCCTGTTTTTCTATAATCAATTTTTAATCCCCATTTTGAATATTCATCCTCTATGCATGTAATTAGCGTCTTTCATATCCGAGGTAACCACAACTTGATCATCAGCAAATTATGTATATGAGAACCCCTTTTAATTTCAATCCCATTGGTTTACATCTTTTTTGATCATTCATTTAATGCTACATCAATATAGATATTTTAAACAATGTGGGTGACATCGAGTATCGTTGCAGTAAACCTTTTGTATTTTTGAGTTATTGTGATAAATCAGATCCTATTTTAGCCGTACATGTATTATTAAATTAAATTAACGTCCTCAGAAGTATAAGTTTGTGCTCAACATTTCCTTTTTCCAGCGCCCCCCGTAGCAGCTTTCTCGGGACGCTATCATAAGCCTTTTCTAAATCATAAAATATGAGGCCAACATTTTGTTGACCACACGTTACCACCGTACTGGTTGATGATCCACATATAAGCTCTGCACTGCTCTAATAAAATGTTAGGAAACGCCTTACCTCCGTTTCACTCCAAAGCTTATCTCTGTTTCCTAGGTATTAAAGATAAATACAGTAAAATGTCGTTATAACGAACTATTCAGTATTACGAAACTATTTTCTTTTCCCTGCCTTTTCCCAATATAATTTTATTTTAAAATATTTAAACTTAAGGGGACACGCTACTGAGATTTCTAATCTCCACAATTTTGATTGTAAGTTTTTTTTAAATTTTAAAATCGAATAGATGTTGATGAGTTACATGTGTACAATTATTTTCAAAACTTTATGTTGAAAAATCTACTCGGAAAAAAATAAAATGTAAAAAAATGTTTATAATTTTAGTAAACAAATATCTGAGTCTCATATAAAGATAATTTGTTTCTTAAACTTTTAAAATGATGTTAAGACTACCTACAATGAAATGGTGCATGGGTTTGTTCCTAGTCAATACAGTTCATCAGTAAAAAAAAATTAACTTTTAACATTGACCAAAATTGACGAAAACTCAGTAGCGTGTCCCTTTAAAGTACTCGCTTTTTGCGAAAAAATGAGTACCTATAACGAAATAAAAATTTTGCTTGTTTTCCGAAAAAGATCTACTTCTTTAACGAAAAATATTTTTAATTTAAGATGCAATTTTGTTAGCAAGTAGGGACGTATTTCATGTTACAATATAATAATATTGCAGTTGCATGGTGACCACGTGGTTATCGAATATTCAGCTAATGTAGTATCTCTACAATGATGCGTTGTCTCTGAACTTTGTGTTACAGTAGCTTTTTTCATGCAGTTGTTCCCTTATTATCCCCATTTAGTTTCCTTCTATATCTGTGCAACATGACGCCTCCAATCACAACTCACGAATCCTCCAATATGGCTTCCGAAACAACATGGCATCTCTTGGCCTGTAAAATCCTTAACACAATTTGAATTTTGTACTTTTCGTATGCCTTTTTTAATATTTTTTTCTTTTCAAATGCAATGGAAGGTCAGATTTTTATTTTATTTAGGGATATTTTTTGCAAAATATGCAGCATTTATGGATTCTGTCCAGGTAAATGAACAATCATGTTTTTTTTCTACGGAAAAATAACGTTTTCCTTTAACGAATTTTTACTAAATGAAGTAGGTCTAATTTCACATATTGCTAGGATTTTGTTATACTGGCATTTTACTATATTGCTCTTTTTAGCTCAACTCGTATTTTAGTTGTGTTGCATAAAATTCGATTAACAACATTTTATCTGCAAATCAAGATTTCAGGTATAACTCCCTGTAAAGTTGATTTGAATAATTTCGAGGGAAAAATTGTTCCGGAGCCGGGTATCGAACCCGGGACCTTTGGTTTAACGTACCAACGCTCTACCACTGAGCTCCTCGGGAACTCTAACCGACATCGATCCAATTGGGTTCGATACCCGGCTCCGGAACAATTTTTCCCTCGAAATTATTCAAATCAACTTTACAGGAAGTTATACCTGAAATCTTGATTTGCATAATACACGTCACTGTTCGTTAACAGAAAGCCACAATTTAAGTCACACGGAGTTAGTGTGCACTCGAAGTTGGTTGCTTGACGGTTGTCAGCCCACTTATAGGTCTGTGGATATAGAGGGAAAAATTGGATCGGTGTCGGTTAGAGTTCCCGAGTAGCTCAGTGGTAGAGCGTTGGTACGTTAAACCAAAGGTCCCGGGTTCGATACCCGGCTCCGGAACAATTTTTCCCTCGAAATTATTCAAATCAACTTTACAGGGAGTTATACCTGAAATCTTGATTTGCATAATACACGTCACTGTTCGTTAACAGAAAGCCACAATTTAAGTCACACGGAGTTAGTGTGCACTCGAAGTTGGTTGCTTGACGGTTGTCAGCCCACTTTGAGGTCTGTGGATATAGAGGGAAAAATTGGATCGGTGTCGGTTAGAGTTCCCGAGTAGCTCAGTGGTAGAGCGTTGGTACGTTAAACCAAAGGTCCCGGGTTCGATACCCGGCTCCGGAACAATTTTTCCCTCGAAATTATTCAACATTTTATCTGTTTAATTGTTGCGTTCAAATAGAGGTAGTAAACAATATAATCTGTTGAAATGGAGTTCCAATAGGATACTTATTAGATGTTTAAAAGCTAACCTGCACTTGAAAAGCATAACGTAGTTTTAAAGCACAATATTGCAGTCAAAGTTAGGTTGTCTCGTGCTAGAAGCAAATTAATCTAGACGGAAACCCACTTTGAAAGTAAGAACAAAGCGGACGAGAACTCTACGCGAAACAAATGACGGAGCTATCCCGTCAGCTGGGAATGCAACGAGGAAGGAAATAGACAAATTGCTCAGTTGCAAGAACTTGACGGCACAGGCATAGCGCACGAGGCAAAGAGAACTAACTGTACAGCACGCAGCGAATCTGTGTTCGAAACACGTATAACTTCCACACAATGTTTGTTCACCCATCCTTTTTATTACCTTCACTTTGTGGGCATTGAAGTCCTGAACGAGCTTTGATTAAATGGCGATCTTACTCGTGTTAATTGTGTAAGCATATGCGGCTTACAGCTGTTTCGGTGCTTCTTCACACCATCCTCAGAGCCTACTCAAGTGTTAAAAGTAGTGTACGAAAGATTCAACATGGGTCCATACTTACATAATTTTTGAGGACTTAACGAGACTTTCATTCTGTGTCTGGTTTTCCGTGGTTTTCCTAAGGCGCTAAAAATAATATTGGTGAGCCCAAAAAAAAATGGGACATGAACCTATATACAACTCCACATAAATTTTGGCATTTTTCCAAACGAAAGCTTTTATAACCCAGAACCTGGCTAATTCTCAGTGTTTTTTCTGTTTTTCATTTTCATTTCATTTATTAGTTAACTCCCTTAATAACAGTGATCTTTCAGTTGTTACCCTTAACAACACGCTAATCCCTTATTCATCTGTCGTAAAAAATCTTGGCTTCTTTTTTGATAATAATCTAAGTTGGAATTTTCAAGTTAAAGAAACGATAAAAAAAACTGTTCCTCCTTTCACTCTTTGAGTCGCTTGAGAAACTTCTTGCCCCAGCAACTAAAACTTACCCTAGTACAAACCCTAGTAATGCCGCACTTCGATTATTGTGACGTTTTGTTAAGTGATCTAAGTTCTGAACTGTCAGTCAAGTTACAGCGAGCTCAGAATATGTGCGTCAGATACGTGTGCAACATCCGACGATATGATCACATATCACCATCCTTCGCAAGTCTCTCGTGGCTCCGACTTAAAGAACGCAGAACTTTACACTCTTTGTCTTTACTCTTTCGAATTCTGCGCACCTCAACACCAAATTACCTTTCGTCTCGTTTCTCTTATCTATACTCTAACCACGACGTAAATACCAGATCACTTATCTGTGGCACGCTAAATATACCTCTTCATAGAACATCTTGTTATTCCTCATCTTTTACAATATCCACCTCGCGTCAATGGAATTCCTTGTCACAAAGTATTAGGGGCTGCAAGACAACAAACACCTTTAAGAACAGCTTAAAAGATAACCTTATTAGCATTTCACTCCAATCATACTGACTTAAAATATTACTGACTACAATGTTGCTTTTTTCTTTAGACATCATCCTGATTGTGCTGTATTTTCAAAATTGTCTCATAATAATCTCTTTCTATTATCTAATATCATTTGAAATATATTAACATTCTATGTATTTTAGTTTAATTCTGCTACACAGTTTATTTCAGTGTTTAATTAATAGTTCATAGTATTTTGTTGTTTAATTCGTAAATAACTCTTGTATACATGTAACTCTCATCTAAATCAAATTGTTGAATTCTTTGTAAGTTCATGCATATGTATATACACTTTTTGCTGGTTGAGTGGAAGAGAAGGCCTTACGGCCTTAACTCTGCCAGCTAAAATAAATCATTATTAT